>NC_091282.1:1099672500-1100273750 GCF_032444005.1 Ranitomeya imitator | reverse complement strand
GTGGCAGACTGTGCCCGTCGCTGATTGGTCGAGGCAACCTTTATGACATCGTCGCCATGGCAACCATTATGACATCTATGTCGATACTGTGCCCGTCGTTGAATCAGAAACGTGAGATGTCTACGTCCTTTATGACATCATCGTCGCTGTGCCCGTTGCTGATATATATATATACACACACACACACACACACATATATATATATACAGTGGGGCAAAAAAGTATTTAGTCAGTCAGCAATAGTGCAAGTTCCACCACTTAAAAAGATGAGAGGCGTCTGTAATTTACATCATAGGTAGACCTCAACTATGGGAGACAAACTGAGAAAAAAAAATCCAGAAAATCACATCGTCTGTTTTTTTAACATTTTATTTGCATATTATGGTGGAAAATAAGTATTTGGTCAGAAACAAAATTTCATCTCAATACTTTGTAATATATCCTTTGTTGGCAATGACAGAGGTCAAACGTTTTCTGTAAGTCTTCACAAGGTTGCCACACACTGTTGGTGGTATGTTGGCCCATTCCTCCATGCAGATCTCCTTTAGAGCAGTGATGTTTTTGGCTTTTCGCTTGGCAACACGGACTTTCAACTCCCTCCAAAGGTTTTCTATAGGGTTGAGATCTGGAGACTGGCTAGGCCACTCCAGGACCTTGAAATGCTTCTTACGAAGCCACTATTTCGTTGCCCTGGCGGTGTGCTTTGGATCATTGTCATGTTGAAAGACCCAGCCACGTTTCATCTTCAATGCCCTTGCTGATGGAAGGAGGTTTGCACTCAAAATCTCACGATACATGGCCCCATTCATTCTTTCATGTACCCGGATCAGTCATCCTGGCCCCTTTGCAGAGAAACAGCCCCAAAGCATGATGTTTCCACCACCATGCTTTACAGTAGGTATGGTGTTTGATGGATGCAACTCAGTATTCTTTTTCCTCCAAACACGACAAGTTGTGTTTCTACCAAACAGTTGCAGTTTGGTTTCATCAGACCATAGGACATTCTCCCAAAACTCCTCTGGATCATCCAAATGCTCTCTAGCAAACTTCAGACGGGCCCGGACATGTACTGGTTTAAGCAGTGGGACACGTCTGGCACTGCAGGATCTGAGTCCATGGTGGCGTAGTGTGTTACTTATGGTAGGCCTTGTTACATTGGTCCCAGCTCTCTGCAGTTCATTCACTAGGTCCCCCGTGTGGTTCTGGGATTTTTGCTCACCGTTCTTGTGATCATTCTGACCCCACGGGGTGGGATTTTGCGTGGAGACCCAGATCGAGGGAGATTATTAGTGGTCTTGTATGTCTTCCATTTTCTAATTATTGCTCCCACTGTTGATTTCTTCACTCCAAGCTGGTTGGCTATTGCAGATTCAGTCTTCCCAGCCTGGTGCAGGGCTACAATTTTGTTTCTGGTGTCCTTTGACAGCTCTTTGGTCTTCACCATAGTGGAGTTTGGAGTCAAACTGTTTGAGGGTGTGCACAGGTGTCTTTTTATACTGATAACAAGTTTAAACAGGTGCCATTACTACAGGTAATGAGTGGAGGAAAGAGGAGACTCTTAAAGAAGAAGTTACAGGTCTGTGAGAGCCAGAAATCTTGATTGTTTGTTTCTGACCAAATACTTATTTTCCACCATAATATGCAAATAAATTGTTTAAAAAACAGACAATGTGATTTTTTGGATTTTTTTTTCTCAGTTTGTCTCCTATAGTTGAGGTCTACCTATGATGTAAATTACAGACGCCTCTCATCTTTTTAAGTGGTGGAACTTGCACTATTGCTGACTGACTAAATACTTTTTTGCCCCACTGTATATATATACATACACATATATATACATACATACATACATATATACACACACACACGCACAGTGTGCAGAATTATTAGGCCAGTTGTACTTTAGAGGATTATTTTTATTATTAATCAACAACTATGTTCTCGATCAACCCAAAAGACTCGAATATCAAAGCTTAATATTTTTGGAAGATCTGCTGGGGTTTTTTTTAGATTTGGCTATCTTAGGAGGATATCTGTTGGTAACTATTACTGTGCAGAATTATTAGGCAACTTAATAAAAACCAAATATATTCCCATCTCACTTGTTTATTTTCACCAGGTAAACCAATATAACTGCATAAAATTTAGAAATAAACATTTCTGACATGCAAAAACAAAACACAAAAAATTAGTGACCAATATAGTCACCTTTCTTTATCATGACACTCGGCAGCCTCTATCCATCGATTCTGTCAGTTGCTTGATCTGTTTACGATCAACATTCAGCATGCAGCAGCCACCACAGCCTCCCAGACACTGTTCCGAGAGGTGGACTGTTTTCCCTCCCTGTAGATCTCACATTTTATGAGGGACCACAGGTTCTCTATGGGGTTCAGATCAGGTGAACAGAGGGGGCCATGTCGTTATTTTTCCTTCTTTGAGACCTTTACTGGCCAGTCACGCTGTGGAGTAGTTGGAGGCGTGTGATGGAGCACTGTCCTGCATGAAAATCATGTTTTTCTTGAACGATACC
Organism: Ranitomeya imitator; assembly: GCF_032444005.1. Taxonomy (NCBI): domain Eukaryota; kingdom Metazoa; phylum Chordata; class Amphibia; order Anura; family Dendrobatidae; genus Ranitomeya; species Ranitomeya imitator. The sequence continues at coordinate 1,100,271,217 of NC_091282.1, read as the reverse complement.
TACTTCTTCTTGTATCACTGATTGAAGAAGTTGTCTTCTAGAAACTGGCAGTAGGTCTGGGAGTTGAGCTTCACTCCATCCTCAACCCGAAAAGGTCCCACAAGTTCATCTTTGATGATACCAGCCCATAGCAATACCCCTCCTCCACCTTACTGGTGTCTGAGTCGGAGTGGAGCTCTCTGCCCTTTACTGATCCAGCCTCTGGCCCATCCATCTGGCCCACCAAGAGTCACTCATTTCATCAGTCCATAAAACCTTTGAAAAGTCAGTCTTAAGATATTTCTTGGCCCAGTCTTAACGTTTTCTCTTATGCTTCTTGTTCACAGGTGGTCGTTTTTCAGCCTTCCTTACCTTGGCCATGTCCCTGAGAATCGCACACCTTGTGCTTTTTGATACTCCAGTAACGTTGCAGCTCTGAAATATGGCAAAACTGGTGGCAAATGGCATTTTGGCAGCTTCATGCTTGATTTTCCCCAATTCATGGACAGTTATTTTGCGCCTTTTTGCACAACACGCTTCTTGCGACCCTGTTGGCCATTTGCCATGAAACACTTGATTGTTCTGGGATCACGCTTCAAAAGTTGGGCAATTTCAAGACTGCTGCATCCCTCTGCAAGACATCTCACAATTTTGGACTTTTCAGAGCCCGTCAAATCTCTTTTCTGATCCATTTTGCCAAAGGAAAGGAAGTTGCCAAATAATTAAGCACACCTTATATAGGGTATTGATGTCATTAGACAACACCCCTCCTCATTACAGAGATGCACATCACCTGATTTACTTAATTGGTAGCTGGCTCCCAAGCCTGAACAGCTTGGAGTAGGACAACATGTATACAAAGTACCATGTGATCAAAATACAACTTGCCTAATAATTCTGCACACAGTGTATATTATATTATAACATATTGTATGTGTATATATATATATATATATATATATATATACATACACACACACACTAGATTGTGGCCCGATTCTAACGCATCGGGTATTCTAGAATATGCATGTCCCCGTAGTATATGGACAATGATGATTCCAGAATTCGCGGCACACTGTGCCCGTCGCTGATTGGTCGATTGATTGCTACCCTTGGGAAAATAAAAAAATTCTGGGCTAAATAATTATTTTTGAGGAAAGAAAACGTATTTATTATTTTCACGGCTCTGCATTATAAACTTCTGTGAAGCACTTGGGGGTTCAAAGTGCTCACCACACATCTAGATAAGTTCCTTTCGGGGTCTAGTTTCCAAAATGGGGTCACTTGTGGGGGGTTTCTACTGTTAAGCCACATCAGGGGCTCTGCAAACGCAACGTGACGCCCACAGAGCATTCCATCAAAGTCTGCATTTCAAAACGTCACTACTTCACTTCCGAGCCCCGGCATGTGCCCAAACAGTGGTTTACCCCCACATATGGGGTATCAGCGTACTCAGGAGAAACTGGACAACAACTTTTGGGGTCAAATTTCTCCTGTTACCCTTGGGAAAATAAAAAATTGCAGGCTAAAAGATCATTTTTGAGAAAATAATGTTTTTTTTTTTTATTTTCATGGCTCTGCGTTATAAACTTCTGTGAAGCACTTGGGGGATCAAAGTGCTCACCACACATCTAGATTAGTTCCTTTCGGGGTCTAGTTTCCAAAATGGGGTCACTTGTGGGGGGTTTCTACTGTTAAGCCACATCAGGGGCTCTGCAAACGCAACGTGACGCCCACAGAGCATTCATCAAAGTCTGCATTTCAAAACGTCACTACTTCACTTCCGAGCCCCGGCATGTGCCCAAACAGTGGTTTACCCCCACATATGGGGTATCAGCGTACTCAGGAGAAACTGGACAACAACTTTTGGGGTCAAATTTCTCCTGTTACCCTTGGGAAAATAAAAAATTGCAGGCTAAAAGATCATTTTTGAGAAAATAATGTTTTTTTTTTTTATTTTCATGGCTCTGCGTTATAAACTTCTGTGAAGCACTTGGGGGTTCAAAGTGCTCACCACACATCTAGATTAGTTCCTTTGGGGGTCTAGTTTCCAAAATGGGGTCATTTCTGGGGGATCTCCAATGTTTAGGCACACAGGGGCTCTCCAAACGCGACATGGTGTCTGCTAACAATTGGAGCTAATTTTCCATTTAAAAAGCCAAATGGCGTGCCTTCCCTTCCGAGCCCTGCCGTGCGCCTAAACAGTGGTTTACCCCCACATATGGGGTATCAGCGTACTCAGGACAAACTGGACAACAACATTTGGGGTCCAATTTCTCCTATTACCCTTGGCAAAATAGGAAATTCCAGGCTAAAAAATCATTTTTGAGGAAAGAAAAATTATTTTTTATTTTCATGGCTCTGCGTTATAAACTTCTGTGAAGCACCTGGGGGTTTAAAGTGCTCAATAGGCATCTAGATAAGTTCCTTGGGGGGGTCTAGTTTCCAAAATGGGGTCACTTGTGGGGGATCTCCAATGTTTAGGCACACAGGGGCTCTCCAAACGCGACATGGTGTCTGCTAACAATTGGAGCTAATTTTCCATTTAAAAAGCCAAATGGCGTGCCTTCCCTTCCGAGCCCTGCCGTGTGCCTAAACAGTGGTTTACCCCCACATATGAGGTATCTGCGTACTCGGGAGAAATTGCCCAACAAATTTTATGATCCATTTTATCCTATTGCCCATGTGAAAATGAAAAAATTGAGGCGAAAAGAAGTTTGTGTGTGAAAAAAAAGTACTTTTTTATTTTTACAGATCAATTTGTGAAGCACCTGAGGGTTTAAAGTGCTCAATAGGCATCTAGATAAGTTCCTTGGGGGGGTCTAGTTTCCAAAATGGGGTCACTTGTGGGGGAGCGCCAATGTTTAGGCACACGGGGGCTCTCCAAACGTGACATGGTGTCCGCTAAAGAGTGGAGCCAATTTTTTATTCAAAAAGTCAAATGGCGCTCCGTTCCTTCCAAGCCCTGCCGTGCGCCCAAATAGTGGTTTACCCCCACATATGAGGTATCAGCATACTCAGGACAAATTGGACAACAACTTTCGTGGTTCAGTTTCTCCTTTTACCATTGGGAAAATAAAAAAAAATGTTGCTAAAAGATAATTTTTGTGACTAAAAAGTTAAATGTTCATTTTTTCCTTCCATGTTGCTTCTGCTGCTGTGAAGCACCTGAAGGGTTAATAAACTTCTTGAATGTGGTTTTGAGTACCTTTACGGGTGCAGTTTTTAGAATGGTGTCACTTTTGGGTATTTTCAGCCATATAGACCCCACAAACTGCCTTCAAATGTGAGGTGGTCCCTAAAAAAATGGTTTTGTAAATTTCGTTGTAAAAATGAGAAATCACCGGTCAAATTTTAACCCTTATAACTTCCTAGCAAAAAAAAATGTTGTTTCCAAAATTGTGCTGATGTAAAGTATACATGTGGGAAATGTTATTTATTAACTATTTTGTGTCACATAACTCTCTAGTTTAACAGAATAAAAATTCAAAATGTGAAAATTGCGAAATTTTCAAAATTTTTGCCAAATTTCCGTTTTTATCACAAATAAACGCAGATTTTATTGACCTAAATTTACCACTAACATGAAGCCCAATATGTCACGAAAAGACAATCTCAGAACCGCTAGGATCCGTTGAAGCGTTCCTGAGTTATTACCTCATAAAGGGACACTGGCCAGAATTACAAAAAACGGCAAGGTCTTTAAGGTCAAAATAGGCTGGGTCATGAAGGGGTTAAAAAGGCCCCTTAGTCTCTTTCAGTAGGCTCCACAATCATGGGGAAGACTGCTGACTTGACAGATGTCCAGAAGGCAGTCATTGACACATTCCACAAGGAGGGCAAGCCACAAAAGGTCACACCTGATTGCCCTTAACTGGGGATATATTCACATGCAGGAGTCTGCTATAGACTCAGTCTGCTGCAAATCATCTTTTAACTTCCATCTTTTAAATTACATCTTTTTAATGATTCTGAATTAGACTGAATTGGACTGGAATTGACTGGAAGGTAACAGAACACCGACCACTACAATGTTTCGGTTTCTTTTCTCTTTCACCCCCATACTACTTTCCTTCTTACAATCTCCTGCAATCCCTCCTCCTAGTAAGGAACTAGTCATTTCTTCCTCCATACTCCCCAGCCATCTCACCTTCTCCTCAGAACTGTTCCTCCACATACAATCCTTTTTATCCAGACACACACGGCCGCATCATGTCCTATCCTGCTCCCACCTTCTAATGATCTGTCTGTTACTCCTCATTGCTGGTGACATATCCCCAAATCCCGGCCCTCCCCAATTCATCCCCACACTCGTTTCTAACCCCCTGCCACGATCCTCCGCACGTTTCACAACCACGACAACCTCATACCCATTCATCCAGCCCCAACTCCCCAGCTCCCCCTACTTGGAGCACTATGGAACGCACGCTCCATCTGCAACAAACTGCCATTTAGCCATGACCTCTTCATCACCAACAAACTCTCCTTCCTCGGCCTCACCGAAACCTGGCTCACCCCCTCTGACTCGGCCTCTCCAGCTGCGCTCTCCTATGGCGGATTCCACCTCTCTCACACCCCTCGCCCCAGCAACAAACGCGGTGGAGGAGTTGGCTTGCTCCTGTCCGACACCTGCTCCTTCACTCCAATCCCGCTACCACCCTCCACTACTCTTCCCTCGTTTGAGGTGCACTCTGTCCGCATCTATTCCCCCTCCAACCTCCAGCTGGCTGTCATCTACCGCCCCCCAGAACTAGCCATCTCCACCTTTCTCGACCACTTCACCACCTGGCTACTTCATTTCCTCTCTGTTGACATCCCCACTATCATCATGGGTGATTTCAATGTCCCCATTGACACTTTCACCTCAGCTACCTCTAAACTTTTATCACTGACTGCCTCCTTTGGCCTCACTCAATGGTCCTCTGAGGCCACTCACAAAGATGGCCACACGCTGGACCTCATCTTCACCCGCCTCTGCTCCCTTACTAACCTCACTAACACACCCCTCCCCCTGTCTGACCACAACCTACTGACATTCTCGCCCCTCTCCTCTCCTAGTGTGCAACCCCCACTCCACAAACTCACTCACCCTCGCAGAAATCTCAAACATCTCAACTTACAATCACTCTCTGAGTCCCTTCTCCCTCTCACAGACATAACTTCTTTTCATGACACAGATGCTGCTGCCACTTTTTATAACACCACAATAACAGCAACACTCGATTCGGCCGCCCCACTCATGCATAGTAAAACTCGTACAATTAACAGGCAGCCCTGGCTGACCAGCCTGACCAAAGAATTGAGACGGGCTTCCAGGATTGCTGAGCGGAGATGGAAGCGATCCCACTCTGCCGACCACTTCACTGCATACAAGCAGTCCCTCGCCAGCTTCAAGTCTGCGCTCACTGCCGCAAAACAAAACTTACTTCTCATCCCTCATATCCTCCCTGTCCCACAACCCTAAACAGCTTTTCAACACTTTCAATTCTCTACTCCGTCCCCCCGCACCTCCTCCCTCCCCCCTCATTTCTGCTGATGACTTCGCCTCTTTCTTTAAACAGAAGATCGATACGATCAGAGAAAGCTTTGGCCCACAGCGCCCACTGCCCCTCTTAGCTGCTCAACCCTGCTCCTCCAAAACCAGCTTCTCCACCATGACAGAAGATCAGCTCTCCACCCTCCTGTCAAGATCACACCTCACCACCTGCACGCTTGACCCGCTCCCATCCCACCTCATCCCTAACCTTTCCACGGTCTTCATCCCAACCCTAACGCACCTCTTCAACCTCTCACTCACAACAGGTGTCTTTCCCTCATCCTTCAAGCATGCCAAGATCACACCCATCCTCAAAAAGCCCTCCCTCGACCCATCCTCTGTGTCTAGCTATCGCCCAATATCTCTTCTCCCTTATGCCTCCAAATTGCTGGAGCAATACGTCCATCTTGAACTGTCCTCCCACTTCTCCTCCTGCTCCCTCTTTGATCGGTTACAATCAGGCTTCCGTTCCCATCACTCAACTGAAACTGCCCTAACTAAAGTCACCAATGACCTACTAACTGCCAGGAGCAAGCGACACTACTCTGTCCTCCTTCTCCTGGACTTGTCTTCTGCCTTTGACACTGTAGACAACTCCCTTTTGCTACAAATCCTCTCATCCCTTGGCGTCACAGACTTGGCCCTTTCCTGGATCTCGTCATATCTGACAGACCGAACATTCAGTGTCTCCCTCCCCCACACCACCTCCTCACTTCGCCCCTTGTCAGTCGGTGTTCCTCAAGGCTCTGTTCTAGGACCCCTACTCTTCTCCATCTACACTTTCTGCCTGGGACAGCTCATAGAATCCCACGGTATGCAGTACCATTTCTACGCTGACGACACGCAGATCTACCTCTCCGGACCTGACTTCTCCTCCTTGCTTACCAAAATCCCGCACTGTCTGTCTGCCATTTCAGCCTTCTCTTCTGCTCGCTTTCTACAACTGAACATGGACAAAACAGAATTCATCATCTTTCCCCCATCTCACTCTACCCCTCCACCAGACCTATCCATCAATGTCAATGGCTGCTCACTATCCCCAGTCCCACACGCCCGGTGCCTCGGGGTGATCCTCGACTCTGCCCTCTCTTTCAAGCCACATATCCAAGCCCTTGCCTCCTCCTGTCGTCTCAAACTCAAAAATATTTCCCGGATCCGTGCTTTCCTTGACCGCAACACTGCAAAAACGCTAGTGCATGCCCTTATCATCTCCCGCCTCGACTACTGCAACCTCCTACTCTCTGGACTCCCCTCTAGCACTCTGGCACCGCTCCAATCCATCCTACACTCTGCTGCCCGACTAATCCACCTGCCCCCCCGCTATTCCCCAGCCTCTCCCCTGTGTCAAGCCCTTCACTGGCTTCCTATCGCCCAGAGACTCCAGTTCAAAACCCTCACACTGACATACAAAGCCATCCACAACCTGTCTCCTCCATACATCTGTGACATGGTCTCCCGGTACCTACCTACACGCGACCTCCGATCCTCCCAAGACCTCCTTCTCTACTCCCCTCTCATCTCTTCTTCCCATAACCGCATCCAAGACTTCTCCCGTGCTTCCCCCATACTCTGGAACTCTCTACCCCAACACATCAGACTCGCGCCTACCATAGAAACCTTCAAAAAGAACCTGAAGACTCATCTCTTCCGACAAGCCTACAGCCTGCAGTGATCCTCAACCTACTGAACAGCCGCACAGCCAGCTCTTCCCTCTCCTAGTGTATCCTCACCCACCCCCTGCAGACTGTGAGCCCTCGCGGGCAGGGTCCTCCCTCCTTATGTACTCGTGTGCCTTGTTATCTGCTCATGTTTAATGTATTTGTCTATATTTGCCCCGTATTCACATGTAAAGCGCCATGGAATAAATGGCGCTATAAAAATGTATAATAATAATAATAATAATAATAAATTGCTAAAGAAGCTGGCTGCTAAGATTTGTTAAGAAAAGGCCACTCAAAAATTTGGGGAAGATTCACAAAAGGTGGACTGCTGCTGGAGTCATTGCTTCAAGAGTCACCACGCACAGATGTATCCAGGACATGGGCTACAAGTGTTGCATTCCTTGTGTCAACCACTTATGACCAATAGACAACGCCAGAAGCGTCTTAGGCTACTTTCACACTAGCGTCGTACGACGCACGTTGCAATGCGTCGTTTTGCAGAAAAAACGCATCCTGCAAAGTTGTTTGCAGGATGCGTTTTTTCTCCATAGGATTGTATTAGCGACGCATTGCGACGCATTGCCACACGTCGCAACCGTCGTGTGACGGTGGCGTCGTGTTGTGGCGGACCGTCAGCACCAAAAAAAATGTTGCTTGTAACGTCCTCCCCGCAACTCACAATGGGGCAGCGGATGTGTTGTAATAATACATCCGCTGCCCCCGTTGTGCTGCGTTGGCACAGGATGCGTCGGTATGTCGGCCCGACGCACTGCGATGGGCCGACGCTAGTGTGAAAGTAGCCTTATCTGGGCCAAGGAGAAAAAGAAAAGGACTGTTGCTCAGTGATCGAAGGTGTTGTTTTCAGATGAAAATAAATTTTGCATTTCATTTGGAAATCCATGTCCCAGAGTCTGGAGGAAGAGCGAAGAGGCACACAATCCAAGCTGCATAAGGTCTAGTGTGAAGTTTCCACAATCAGTGATGGTTTGGGGAGCCATGTCATCTGCTGGTGTAGGTCCACTGTGTTTTATCAAGACCAAAATCAGCGCATCAGTCTACAAGAAAATTTTAGAGCACTTCATGCTTCCCTCTGACGACAAGCTATTTGGAGATGGAAATTGCATTCTCCAGCAGGACATGGCACCTGTCCACACTGCCAAAAGTACTAATACCTGGTTTATAAATAACAGTATCACTGTGCTTGATTGGCCAGCAAACTCACCTGACCTTAAACCCATAGAGACTCTATGGGGTATTGTAAAGAGGAAGATGAGAGACACCAGACCCAACAGTGCAAATGAGCTGAAGGCCACTATCAAAGCAACTTGGGCTTCCATAACACCTCAGCAGTGCCACAGGCTGATCGCCTCCATGCCACACCGCATTGATGCAGTTATTGATGCAAAAGGAGCCACGACCGAGTATGGAGTCCATTTCAGTAGGCCAACAAGCACACAAGGTTAAATAACTCTGCCCCATTGTTCTAGAAATCTGCTATCAGTAATGCCCAGTTTTGTAGTTTATCCCGTAAAGTCCAGTCTTGATTAGTAAAGTAGTAAAGTCACCTTTTCTACCCAATAATCAACTCCTGTGTAACCTTGGGGAAATGTTACAGCATCCAAGATACATCTCAAAGTTCAGTTCGAGGTCATGAATTCAGTAACAAATAAATAATTCCTACTTCACGGAGCTCTGCATCCGCTCTCCGGTCACTGCCGCACTGTAGCATATAGGCCTGTAGTAAAACATGCATAAATTATGAATAGTGTGACAGTGCACACGACTCCCGAGTACTTCATACTGATGTGACCTTTCATGTCCGAAAGACACCATGGTCGTCATTTCATGCAGATCTTGACTAAATGTGCCTGTATTTCAATCAACTGACCCAAAAAGAGCAAAAGTAATACGATGGTTCAATTGAAAACTGCATTGAAGTTCTTCATGAATTCATCATCATCATCATCTCCCAATTTTTTTCATCATTAAAATCCTTTGTAAAACTAGCACAGAGCCACGTAGTATATTGCCCAGCCACGTAGTATATTGCACAGCGACGTAGTATACTGCACAGCCACGTAGTATATTGCCCAGTCACGTAGTATACAGCACAGACACGTAGTATATTGCCCAGTCACGTATGTAACAGGTTAAAAAATAAAAAAGAAACATACTCACCATCCGAAGAGCCTGTTGTAGATCCGGCGCTTGTGTGCGGTGTCCGGTCCCAGGATTGGTATGAGCGCAGGACCTTCCATGACGTCGCGGTCACATGACCGTGACGTCATAGAAGGTCCTTCTCCCATAGCATCTTTGGAAGCGGAACCTGCCGCTTGCAGTGCCGAGGAGAAAAGGCGAGGTCGGAAGGTGAGCATAGCAGTTTTTTTTTTAATTATTATTATTTTTAACATTAGATCGTTTTACTATTGATGCTGCATACACAGCATCAATAGTAAAAAGTTGGGGACACACAGGGTTAATAGCGGCGGTAACTGAGTGCGTTACCCGCGGCATAACGCGGTCCGTTACCGCCGGCATTAACCCTGTGTTAGCGGTGACCGGAGGGGACTATGCGGGCAACAGGCACTGATTGCGGGGAGTAAGGAGCGGCCATTTTCTTCTGTGCCCGTCGCTGATTGGTCGCGGCAGCCATGACAGGCAGCTGCCGAGACCAATCAGCGAATGAATAACCGTGACAGACAGAAGGACATACAGACAGAAGTGACCCTTAGACAATTATATAGTAGATGTGCAGCCATAGAGACAAAAGTTGAACATTTTCGGTCCACGTCCGGACCTTCATCAGAACAATTATACCGGTATACTGGGAAATACATATATCCTGTCAAAACTGGTTCCAACAGAGTTTTCAAAGAAGTCTGGATGCGAAGAGGAATCCAGAGTGTGTCCTCGCACATGGAGGGCGACAGAAGTCGCGTGGTGAGCTGCAAGTGTCGTGGCTGTTTCACTGTCACAACACATGCATGGATAGCCAACACAGTATGATAGACACCACAGCTGCCCATGTATGATATCCACAAAATGCCGCAGAATAGTATAGTCACCAACACAGCCCCCCCATATAGTATGATATCCACCACAGATCCTCATAAATAATATGATGTCCAAAACAACCCCAATGTATACTATGATGGTCCCTACAACACCCCAAACAGTATGATATTTACTACAGTCCCCTCTCCAGTATGGTCACAACTCTTCATATTTTCCTGTCCCCCCTTCACAGCCCCTCATTTCATGGCAAAAATGCACATCCCCTCATTTCATGGCCTCCCTGCACTGGTCCTCAGTTAATTCCCTTCCATCTGCACAGCCCACATTGTATCACCTATTCTGCACAGCCCCTCAGTTTATTCCCCTCATTTGCATAGCCCATATTAGCACAGCAGCTCAGTTTATTCACTTCATCTGTGCAGCCCCTCCACTCATTTTATTCCCCCACCCCATCCGCACAGCCCCTCCCCTCATTTTATAGCCCCCCCCCCCCCCCCCGTACAGGAATATGAGTTGGGGAAAAAAAAAAAAACACGAACTCACACTCACATAATCCAGGCTCCCGTCCTCCTCTTCTGTGAAGTGCAGCAGTGGACATTGGACGGTGCAATAATGTCCCTGCACCGCGCCAAACGTCCTCTACATTTGCCTTCTCTAACAAGGTGCTCACCGGAAGTGGCGGAGCAGGGGAGAGGACAGCTCCTCTGCTCCTTTGCCAGCGGTGCACACAGCAATTGCATTTGCGTCTGATAGACGGGAATGCAATTGAGAGTATGGAGGGAGCGACGGCCAGGTCGAGGGACAGAGAGACGGGGTAAGCGGTGTCACTAACCTCCGTGCCTCCGCCCGGGTAGGAAAGAGGTAGTTCCCTAGGCAGGTGCTTACCCTGCCTTCCCCGCTCGTCCCGGCCCTGGCTGTCAGGTTCCCTTTCAGTCGCTCACAGGGAGATAAGAGGTGCTGCTGACATCGTGATGAATGCCGCCTGCCTGGTATTTGCATAGTACACGGTACCAGAAAAGTGGATTTGAACACAAGGTCAGCAGTGTCTCATAACTTCCACTGTTCCAGTGAAAGACTACGGATAAATCCTCCAAATCATGTGTCCACCTTTTTATTTTTAGGACATGATTTTGCTGATTCACTAATGTAGAGTGGATATAATAAGTCTATACACCTGCTAAAATGAGATTTTAGTAATTGGGGAGGAGGGGCACATATCAAAAAGAATAATTTCAGAATTTCTTCTGCGTTTAATAGATCACGCATAATCTGTACAAGTCAACTGAAAAATAAAATGAAATATGCAAATTGCCTCTTCTGAGAAAAAGAGGACTTAAACTCTATAGCGCCACCTGTTGGAAGTAGCGATTCTACAAGTCACAATCAACCCTTTAACGAGTCGTGCAATATGACTTCGGATAAAAGCCAAATCAATATCTCAATTCGCAGACACGGTGTTTCGGGCTGTTGGCCCTCGTCAGTGCGAAGCATGAGAACTAATTTGGCTAGGTGAGAGGCTCTGGACTGGGGTCTAAGGGGTAAATAAAATGAAATCATTTTGAGGGGAGAAATAAAACAATACTAAAATCATGTGGTTGCATAAGTCTGATCACCCTACTATGATGAGGAATTGATTGTATTCAGAATTAGCCAATCACATTTAAACTCATGTTAAAATACTAGTAAGTACACAGATGCCATCACCAGGTTTGGCCGATATGAGATGTGGCCACCGCCCTTCAGGCCTGATATATAGCATTATAGAATTCTGTATATCTGCCCCCAACCTGACCTAGAGGAACTGAAAACTAACTTATGCTCACCTGTGGGGCGGTCCAGTCCGAGGTGTGTCGCTCTTCTTGGTCCAGGACCTTCCATCTTCTTACGATTGCCGTCCTCCTTCTTGGTTCTTGTGGATGACGCGTCCCTACATCATCCACACAGTCTCCTCTGCATAGCGCTCCTGCGCGGTCGTACTTATCTGCCCTGTTGAGGGCAGAGCAAAGTCTTGCAATGTGCCGACGCTAGGCCTCTCTGACCTTTCCCGGCACCTGCGCACTGCAGTACTTTGATTAACTGTGTAAAAAGCTGAAGAGGACAACAACCCCAAGCATACTTTGAACAACAAAATACCAAAGTTTTGGAATGACCCACCATTGGACAGACCTGAATCCAATTGAAAATCTGTGGGTTGACTTGAAGAGGGCCCTGTACACGTGAGATGCCCTAAAACCTGATCGATTTGGAGCGCTACTGCAAGTAATAGTGTGTAAAGATTGCCAATTCTAGATGTGCCAGGCTGATAGACTCCTATCCAGAAAGAATGAATGCTCTTGTAAATTCAAAGTGTACCGTACTTCAAGAAAATATTTTTTAGGATGTACATATTTATACAACCATACTTTATTTCTCTTTTTCCACCCAAAAAGATTTCAGTTTTTGTTTTTTTAATTGAATTTTACAGATTATTGGTGACATTAAAAGGTGGAAAAAGTTCTGAAATTATTTTTCTTGGTATGATTTTTTTTTTTTCATGACAAAAAAATTTGGCATTTTGATAGGAGTGTGTAGACTATTTATGTATACTGTTTAAGTATTACTGGTTCTCCTCCTGTACTTATTATGTCAGCATTTTTCTCAGCCTGCTCAGCTCTTCTGTTGTAAACTTGATGCTCATGAAGGACCATGTGACAACTCCAATCGAGGAGGAGCTGATCGACTGGTCTCATCATATGCTTCTCCATCATCAGCCATTTTTAGAACAAGAGAGCTTTGAAGTCTGTAAAGAAGGATCTACTAACAAGTTCAGGAGAAGAACTTAGGGTATGTGCACAAGATGCAGATTTAGTGCAGAACTGCAGCAGATTTTTCTGCAGCAGAAACGCTGCAGAACTGCACTGTGATTTACAGTACAATGTAAATCAATGTGAAAAAAAAAAGCTGTGCACATGGTGCAGAAAAATCTGCGCAGAAACGCTGCAGATTTCATAGAAGTGCATGTCACTTCTTTTGTGCAGTTCTGCAGCGTTTCTGCACCCCTCCATAATAGAAATCCATTGGTAAAAAAACGCATCAAAAACGCACCTGCAGATTCTGCCAGGAGATGCAGATTTAGTGCAGAAAATTCTGCACCAAATCTGCATCGTGTGCACACAGCAATACTTATTAGTAAATAACACAAAATGATGTTCCAACAGATTTGGTAACATAAAGATATAGTGCCAGATTCATGAGAGTTTTCACCAGAATTCTGGAGTAAAAACACATTCAAACGTTACAAAATTGTTGCGTAACTTAAAGGTGCAAAAAATGTTTGTGAATTGGATAAACATAATTCTTTGGATTGTTGTAAAAATACCTATTTCTAGTGGAGGCATATGCCAGCTATTAGATTCGAAAAATTAAAAAAGGAGTTCTCATAGATTTTTTTTTCCCTTTGTGCCTAAGAACTTACAGGCAGGCAGTTGTCAACTACTTGCCTGTTGTGCCCGGCGCCGATCTCTGGCAACTCAAAGCAGTATTTGGCAGTCAGTAACTGACCTCTCCAGCCAGCGATTTGGCAGTCTCTGGAGGGGTCACATTGACAGAGCAGCTCTTTCCTTTACGCTTTGCTCTGTTGATAGAGTCACTACTGATATTATGCTAATGGACAGCCGGCTCTCCACTGCATAACTAGGGGAACAGACAGTGATACCCCAACAAATTAGTCAGGAAAAAGAAGAGCTGCTCTTTTGACATGGAGCAGCAGAATCACTGGCAGGAGCAGTTTGATCACTCTGGGAAAGCGAAGAGTCTCCCTAAGCTAGAAGATCGTTGGGTACAGCCGGGACCAGCTGCTTGGAAAGAATCATCAAACCAGGGATTCAAGCTTGAGGAGGCTAATTTGCATATTCCAGGTGCCTTCTGGGAAAGCGAAGAGTCTCCCTAAGCTAGAAGATCGTTGGGTACAGCCGGGACCAGCTGCTTGGAAAGAATCACCAAACAAATTTTTGCCTGTAGGACATTATTGCAAGAGAGCTTGGCTGAGTAGATTACACAAGAAGGAAAACACACAGCAAGTCAGCAGAATCTAGGAGCAACATGGCAGATGTGACAACCTACATGGTGAGCTGCAGCATGTGCTACATGTTCACAGATCGACCAGAAGAAGAATCCAATTTCACCTGTCAGAAGTGTAGACTAGTGGCCCTTTTAGAAGAAAAGGTGCGGGGTCTGGAAGAAAGAATAGCAACCTTGAAACTCATCAAAGAGAATGAAGACTTTCTAGACAGAACAGAAGCATCTCTACTGGTCACAGAAGGTGCAAAAAGTGTCAGAGAACCTCCAAAAGCAGATGAGTGGAAGCATGTGACCAAAAGAAGCAAGAAGACCATGGAGAAATCACCAACCACACAACTGAAGAACCGATATCAAATCTTTGTAGAGGATGAAGATGGCACACCTAAGGATGAAGCAATACCAGCAAGCAAAAAAGAAAAGGGCACACAGCAACAAGTGACAGCAAAAAGTACAGCCAAGAAGCAACGAAGAGTGGTGGTGGTGGGAGACTCACTACTGAGAGGCACAGAAGCAGCCATCTGCAGACCGGACATAACTGCAAGAGAAGTATGCTGCCTTCCAGGTGCGATGATCAAGGATGTGACCGATAGGATACCAAAGCTCTTCAACTCCAAGGACGTCCACCCATTTCTTCTGATACATGTTGGCACCAATGACACGGCAAGGAAGGACCTACCGACAATCTGCAAAGACTTTGAAGAGTTGGGGAAGAAAGTAAAGGAACTGGATGCACAGGTAGTTTTTTCTTCTATCCTTCCAGTAGACGGGCATGGCACCAGGAGATGGAACAGGATCCTTGATGCAAACAACTGGCTAAGACGATGGTGCAGACAACAAGGATTCGGATTCCTGGACCACGGTGTGAATTACTTGTACGATGGACTCCTCGCCAGAGACGGACTACACCTCAACAAACCTGGGAAACACACATTCGCCAGAAGACTCGCTACACTCATCAGGAGGGCGTTAAACTAGAAGAAGAGGGGACGGGAAGAAAAACATTAGACTTGAACAAAGAAGATCCAGGAAAACATACTCAGAAGGGAGGTAAGAACATTTCTAAAACAATCCACAGCGAGGAGATTGGAACAAAACAAAATCCTCTAAACTGCATGCTTGCAAACGCCAGAAGCCTGACAAACAAGATGGAAGAACTAGAAGCAGAAATATCTACAGGTAACTTTGACATAGTGGGAATAACCGAGACATGGTTAGATGAAAGCTATGACTGGGCAGTTAACTTACAGGGTTACAGTCTGTTTAGAAAGGATCGTAAAAATCGGAGAGGAGGAGGGGTTTGTCTCTATGTAAAGTCTTGTCTAAAGTCCACTTTAAGGGAGGATATTAGCGAAGGAAATGAGAATGTCGAGCCCATATGGGTCGAAATTCATGGAGGGAAAAATGGTAACAAAATTCTCATTGGGGTCTGTTACAAACCCCCAAATATAACAGAAACCATGGAAAGTCTACTTCTAAAGCAGATAGATGAAGCTGCAACCCATAATGAGGTCCTGGTTATGGGGGACTTTAACTACCCGGATATTAACTGGGAAACAGAAACCTGTGAAACCCATAAAGGCAACAGGTTTCTGCTAATAACCAAGAAAAATTATCTTTCACAATTGGTGCAGAATCCAACCAGAGGAGCAGCACTTTTAGACCTAATACTATCTAATAGACCTGACAGAATAACAAATCTGCAGGTGGTCGGGCATCTAGGAAATAGCGACCACAATATTGTACAGTTTCACCTGTCTTTCACTAGGGGGACTTGTCAAGGAGTCACAAAAACACTGAACTTTAGGAAGGCAAAGTTTGACCAGCTTAGAGATGCCCTTAATCTGGTAGACTGGGACAATATCCTCAGAACTAATAATACAGATAATAAATGGGAAATGTTTAAGAACATCCTAAATAGGCAGTGTAAGCGGTTTATACCTTGTGGGAATAAAAGGACTAGAAATAGGAAAAACCCAATGTGGCTAAACAAAGAAGTAAGACAGGCAATTAACAGTAAAAAGAAAGCATTTGCACTACTAAAGCAGGATGGCACCATTGAAGCTCTAAAAAACTATAGGGAGAAAAATACTTTATCTAAAAAACTAATTAAAGCTGCCAAAAAGGAAACAGAGAAGCACATTGCTAAGGAGAGTAAAACTAATCCCAAACTGTTCTTCAACTATATCAATAGTAAAAGAATAAAAACTGAAAATGTAGGCCCCTTAAAAAAATAGTGAGGAAAGAATGGTTGTAGATGACGAGGAAAAAGCTAACATATTAAACACCTTCTTCTCCACGGTATTCACGGTGGAAAATGAAATGTTAGGTGAAATCCCAAGAAACAATGAAAACCCTATATTAAGGGTCACCAATCTAACCCAAGAAGAGGTGCGAAACCGGCTAAATAAGATTAAAATAGATAAATCTCCGGGTCCGGATGGCATACACCCACGAGTACTAAGAGAACTAAGTAATGTAATAGATAAACCATTATTTCTTATTTTTAGCGACTCTATAGCGACAGGGTCTGTTCCGCAGGATTGGCGCATAGCAAATGTGGTGCCAATATTCAAAAAGGGCTCTAAAAGTGAACCTGGAAATTATAGGCCAGTAAGTCTAACCTCTATTGTTGGTAAAATATTTGAAGGGTTTCTGAGGGATGTTATTCTGGATTATCTCAATGAGAATAACTGTTTAACTCCATATCAGCATGGGTTTATGAGAAATCGCTCCTGTCAAACCAATCTAATCAGTTTTTATGAAGAGGTAAGCTATAGGCTGGACCACGGTGAGTCATTGGACGTGGTATATCTCGATTTTTCCAAAGCGTTTGATACCGTGCCGCACAAGAGGTTGGTACACAAAATGAGAATGCTTGGTCTGGGGGAAATTGTGTGTAAATGGGTTAGTAACTGGCTTAGTGATAGAAAGCAGAGGGTGGTTATAAATGGTATAGTCTCTAACTGGGTCGCTGTGACCAGTGGGGTACCGCAGGGGTCAGTATTGGGACCTGTTCTCTTCAACATATTCATTAATGATCTGGTAGAAGGTTTACACAGTAAAATATCGATATTTGCAGATGATACAAAACTATGTAAAGCAGTTAATACAAGAGAAGATAGTATTCTGCTACAGATGGATCTGGATAAGTTGGAAACTTGGGCTGAAAGGTGGCAGATGAGGTTTAACAATGATAAATGTAAGGTTATACACATGGGAAGAAGGAATCAATGTCACCATTACACACTGAATGGGAAACCACTGGGTAAATCTGACAGGGAGAAGGACTTGGGGATCCTAGTTAATGATAAACTTACCTGGAGCAGCCAGTGCCAGGCAGCAGCTGCCAAGGCAAACAGGATCATGGGGTGCATTAAAAGAGGTCTGGATACACATGTTGAGAGCATTATACTGCCTCTGTACAAATCCCTAGTTAGACCGCACATGGAGTACTGTGTCCAGTTTTGGGCACCGGTGCTGAGGAAGGATATAATGGAACTAGAGAGAGTACAAAGGAGGGAAACAAAATTAATAAAGGGGATGGGAGAACTACAATACCCAGATAGATTAGCGAAATTAGGATTATTTAGTCTAGAAAAAAGACGACTGAGGGGCGATCTAATAACCATGTATAAGTATATAAGGGGACAATACAAATATCTCGCTGAGGATCTGTTTATACCAAGGAAGGTGACGGGCACAAGGGGGCATTCTTTGCGTCTGGAGGAGAGAAGGTTTTTCCACCAACATAGAAGAGGATTCTTTACTGTTAGGGCAGTGAGAATCTGGAATTGCTTGCCTGAGGAGGTGGTGATGGCGAACTCAGTCGAGGGGTTCAAGAGAGGCCTGGATGTCTTCCTGGAGCAGAACAATATTGTATCATACAATTAGGTTCTGTAGAAGGACGTAGATCTGGGGATTTATTATGATGGAATATAGGCTGAACTGGATGGACAAATGTCTTTTTTCGGCCTTACTAACTATGTTACTATGTTACTCCGATCCAGCTCTGGGCAGAACAGGCAGGTAGTCAGCAATTGAAAACAGCGAATAGAATGCATATATTTGGGAGAAAATATTGCAGACAGCCAAATGAGCATTCTTAAATTTGAGTTTGTTTTAGCAGTGAGAGTTAGGACTGTGACAACATATTAGAGCACATTACCATAATGATAGCACAGACCGGATGAGGCATTTGACAAGTTATATTTGCACACTGGTAAACCATACAAAAATATGCACAGCGCTTCCGTTATGCTCCACAACTTACAGCCATTTCACCATACATCTTGGAGGATCGTTTTGACAGCACCTGTATCTTTGGGGACAAATAATTTACCATTGTGGCTGAAATTTAGATACACAAAAATCACAGCATACAGGTTTCTAGACACGCGAAGTCTCAGAGACCAAGCAGCTTTGACTCTGAAAGCAATTAAACCAGCTACGGTAGGTAAGCAATTTCTAAACCAAAGCCGCAGCTTGTATATTTGCCTTCTACAAGATTTATTTTGCATTAAGATGAAAGGTTCAGGTCACTTTGTTGGCTCCATGTCCAATGGGCCTGTGTAAAATTGCTAGGTATATTATGTGTAAGGTGACAGGGGATTAATCACACATTACTGGTTTGCATTTCTGAACTGTAACCGTACAATCTTTCAGTAATCAGATTTAGCAAATAGTTTCCTTTCAAAGCAGCAAAATGTGACTTAAAGAATTTTGTTTTCTTTTATGCTCCAGTGAGCAGCTGCAATTAGGATCTTCATAAAACCTGGAGTTTGCTTCGATAAGACCAGCAGTTTTGAAGCCCTGATGCCACCTCGAGGGTAAAGACACTCATCCTTGGCTGACAGTATCACACTAATGAGTACAGGGATGTTATGCACGCTGGCAACTAAGCTCTTCACAGGTTTGCAAGGCTACTAGAAGTAAAAAAATAAATTATATACCGGTAGATATTATATAGATATTTACACACAACAATTTGGTAAATTCAAAAAAGTTCATTTTTTTCACATTAATGTACACTCTGCACTCCATCTTGACTAAAAAAAGACAAAACAGAAATGTAGAAATTTTGCAAATTTAATAAAAAAGAACAAATATAACATGGTCATAAGTATCCAGACCCTTTGCTCAGACACTCATATTTAAGTCACCTGTTGTCCATTTCCTTGTGATCCTCCTTGAGATGTTTCTACTCCTTCATCGGAGTCCAGCTGTGTTTAATTAAACTGATAGGACTTGATTGGAAGGGCACACACCTGTCTATACAAGTCCTCACAGCTCACAGTGCAAGACAGTATCAAATGAGAATCATGAGGTCAAAGGAACTGGCCAAGGAGCTCAGAGACAGAATTGTAGCAAGGCACAGATCAGGCCAAGGTTACAATAGAATTTCCGCAGTGCTCAAGGTTCCTAAGAGCACAGTGGCCTAATCCTTAAATAGAATCAGTTTGGGACCACCAGAAGTCTTCCTAGACCTGGCTATCCAGCCAAACTGAGCAATCATGGGAGAAGAGCCTTGGTGAGAGAGATGAAGAAGAACCCCAAGATCACTGTGGCTGAGCTCCAGAGATGCAGTAGGGAGAACGAATAAAGTTCCACAAAGTCAACTATCAATGCAGCCCTACACAAGTCGGGCCTTTATGGCAGAGTGGCCCGACAGAAGCCTCTCCTCAGTGCAAGACATATGAACACCCGCGTAGAGTTTGGTAAGAAACACATGAAGGACTCCCAGACTATGAGAAATAAGATTCTCTGGTTTGATGAGACGAATATAGACCTTTTTAGTGATAATTCTAAGAGGTACAGTACAGACCAAGAGTTTGGACACCTTATCATTTTTCTGCATTTTCATGACTATGAAAGTTGTACATTCACACTGAAGGCATCAAAACTATGAATTAACACATGTGGAATTATATACTTAACAAAAAAGTGTGAATCAACTGAAATTATGTCTTAAATTCTAGGTTCTTCAAAGTAGCCACCTTTTGCTTTGATAACTGCTTTGGCATTCTCTTGATGAGCTTCAAGAGGCAGTTAGGCTACTTTCACACTAGCGTCGGATTCGGCCCGTCGCATTGCGTCGGGCCGAGATTACGACGCTAGCGTTTGTTGCGCCGCACAATGGGGGCAGCGGATGCGTTTTTTCCCCTAAACGACGCATTGCGACGTATTTAAAAAAACGCCAGTGTGAAAGTAGCCTTACCGGAAATGGTTTTCAATTCACAGGTGTACCCTGTCAGGTTTAGTAAGTGGGATTTCTTGCTTTATAAATGGGGTTGGGACCATCAGTTGTGTTGTGCAGAAGTCTGGTGGATATTCAGCTGATAGTCCTACTGAATAGACTGTTAGAATTTGTATTATGGCAAGAAAAAAGCAGCTAAGTAAAGAAAAACGAGTGGCCATCATTACTTTAAGAAATGAAGGTCCGTCAGTCAGAAAAACTGGGCAAACTTTGAAAGTGTCCCCAAGTGCAGTGGCAAAAACCATCAAGCGCTACAAAGAAACTGGCTCACACGAGGACCGCACCAGGAAAGGAAGACCAAGAGTCAAGTCTGCTTCTGAGGATGAGTTTGATTCACCAGCCTCAGAAATCGCAGGTTGACAGCAGCTCAGATTAGAGACCAGGTCAATGCCACACAAAGTTCTAGCAGCAGACGCATCTCTACAACAACTGTTAAGAGGAGACATTGTGCAGCAGGCCTTCTTGGTAAAACAGCTGCTAGGAAACCACTGCTAAGGACAGGCAACAAGCAAAAGAGACTAAAGAACACAAGGAATGGACATTAGACCAGTGGAAAACTGTGCTTTGGTCTGATGAGTTCAAATTTGAGATCTTTGGTTCCAACCACCATGTCTTTGTGCGACGCAGAAAAGGTGAACGGATGGACTCTATATGCCTGGTTTTCAACAGGACAATGACCCCAAACACACCTCCAGGCTGTGTAAGGGCTATCTGACCAAGAAGGAGAGTGATGGGGTGCTACGCCAGATGACCTGGCCTCCACAGTCACCAGACCTGAACCCAATCGAGATGGTTTGGGGTGAGCTGGACCGCAGAGTGAAGGCAAAAGGGCCAACAAGTGCTAAACATCTCTGGGAACTCCTTCAAGATTGTTGGAAGACCATTCCGGTGACTACCTCTTGAAGCTCATCAAGAGAATGCCAAGAGTGTGCAAAGTGGTCATCAAAGCAAAAGGTGGCAACTTTGAAGAACCTAGAATATAAGACATAACAAAAAAGTGTGAAACAACTGAAATTAAGTATATCATTCCACATATGTTAATTCATAGTATTCATGCCTTCAGTGTGAAAGTACAATTTTTATAGTCCTGAAAATAAAGTAAAATCTTTAAATGAGGTGTGTCCAAACTTTTGGTCTGTACTGTAAACAGGCACTGCTCATCATCTGCCAAATACAATCCCAACAGTGAAACATGGTGGTGGCAGCATCATGCTATGGGGGTGTTTTTCAGCTGCAGGGACAGGACGACTGGTTGTCATTGAAGGAAATATGAATGCGGCCAAGTACAGAGATATCCTGGATGAATACCTCTTCCAGAGTGCTCTGGACCACAGACTTGGCTGACAGTTCACCTTCCAACAAGACAATGAGCATAAGCACACAGCTAAAATAACAAAGGAGTGGCTTGAGAACAACTCTGTGACCATTCTTGACTGGCCCAGCCAGAGCCCTGACCTAAGCCCAATTGAGCATCTCTGGAGTGACCTGAAAATTGCTGTCCACCATCGCTCACCATCCAACCTGACGGAAATGGAGAGGATCTGCAGGGAAGAATGGCAGAGGATCCCCAAATCCAGATGTGATATAACTTGTTGCATCATTCCCACGAAGACTCAAGGCTGTACTAGCTCAAAAGGGTGCTTCTACTCAATACTGAGCAAAGGGTGACCATTTGATATTTCAGTTTCTCTTTTTTATTAAATTTGCAAAAAATTTCTACATTTCGTTTTTTTTTCCAGTCAAAATGGGGTGCAGAGTGTACATTGATGAGAAAAAAAAAAAGAACTTTCTTGAATCTACCACGCCGTTCAGGCATTAAAGCCCTTTTTTTTTTTCTATCACGGCCAGCCCAATCTCCAGACCTGAACCCCATTGAAAACCTCTGGAATGTAATCAAGAAGATGATGGATAGTCACGAACTATCAAACAAAGAGGAACTGCTTAAATTAATTTTTGCGCCAGAAGCAGTGTGAAAGGCTGGTGGAAAGCATGCCAAGACGCATGAAAGCTGTGATTAACATTCATGGTTATTCTACAAAATATTGATTTCTTCCTTTTTGTTTCTAAATGATTATGAACTTGTTTTCTTTTCATTATTTGAGGTCTGAAAGCACTGAGGTTTTTTTTTGTAATTTTGGCCATTTCGCCCTTTCAGGAAAAAAAAAAATGTATTGCTTGGAAATTCAGAGATGTTGTCAGTAGTGTATAGAATATATGAAAAATTGAAATCTACTCTAAAATATACCTATAAAGAGAAAAAGACAAACTGAACATTTTGCAGTGGACTCAATTTTTGCCAGAGCATTTTAGATATGAGCGAACGAGTGTGCATGTATTTCTATTGGGTAGAATGGCGTAAGCCACTGCCTGTTATCTCTCGTAGCAGATGGTCTTCCATGAGTAGAAAAGGATGGGCTTTGTTGAAAACCAACAACTCAACTTGATCCTATTTGTCAGCATGCTACAATATATATGTGCATAAGTAATAAACATGAATAGTACACAGGTATTAATATTAGCTGCACTTGACTGAAATGTAAAATTATTATACCGTAATTACAATTAGGGCAGTTGCAGACGACCATATTTGTGGTCTTAGCGAGATCCAAAAAATCATTGGAATGCTCTTAGATTATTGTTAATCTTTGTGGCCATGCACATGTATTACCCATGGACAGCGACTGTCCAAGAAATAATCGCTGCATGGCAGAGTTTGATCCAATATTGGGATTGCACTTGGCCATGCAAGTCAATGAGTCCATGGATGACATTTGACTGCAGTCCAATACCACCCACTCACAGAATGAAGATGGGAGACTTTTTTATCCATCTTCTCCTCATCCAAGAGAACCAGAGCACACTGTGCTCACAGTCTGATAAGAGTTTTGTCAGAGTGTTATTTGTATACGGTAATTGTCTCAATTCTCTCAGATGAGAGAATATACAGCAGTCTGCCCTTACAATAACTTTCACAAAGCCCTCGATTAAAAAAAAAAAAAATAAAAGCAAACACATGTATGTTAGAAAAAAAATATACCAATTTTTATAGGCTGTTGGCAATCTCACTCAGACAAACCCTGCCGATAATGAGAAGGTTTTGAGCAAATACTAAATATGGCACTAATTAAACATGTTGGGTGATCCTTGTAATGTATTAAGCCAATTTTGTGGAGCTGAAGTATAAAAGAAAGACCAATCGTGTATATTGAAAAGAGGATTTGGTCCATCTTCCTGGGTAACCCATCACCTCGTTAACAACAGTGGCCAAACTTAGTGGGAAGGTAAAAATTACCGCTTGTAAGTTCAGCAGCTTTGAAGTTTTTCGTACCCCAACATATACTGAATAGACAAATGAATATGGAAATAAAAAGGGATGACCAGTACTGTCTATTCATTGTCTGATGTGATAGGATCCTTAGTCTATCCTAAGGATAAGGCAATCAATATAAAGTACTGGACAGCCCACTTAGGGTACCGTCACACAGTGGCACTTTGATCGCTAGGACGGCACAATCCGTGATGTTCCAGCGATATCCTTACGATCTCGCTGTGTCTGACACGCTACTGCGACCAGGGACCCCGCTGAGAATCGTACATCGTAGCAGATCGTTTGAAACTTTCTTTCGTCGCTGGATCTCCCGCTGACATCGCTGAATCGGCGTGTGTGACGCCGATTCAGCGATGTCTTCACTAGTAACCCGATGTTTACCAGCGTAAACGTAAAAAAAACAAACACTAGATACTTACCTTCCATGTCTGTCCTCCGGCGCTGTGCTTCTCTGCACTGGCTGTGAGCGCCGGCCGGAAAGCACAGCGGTGACGTCATAGTAACATAGTAACATAGTAACATAGTTAGTAAGGCCGAAAAAAGACATTTGTCCATCCAGTTCAGCCTATATTCCATCATAATAAATCCCCAGATCTACGTCCTTCTACAGAACCTAATTGTATGATACAATATTGTTCTGCTCCAGGAAGACATCCAGGCCTCTCTTGAACCCCTCGACTGAGTTCCCCATCACCACCTCCTCAGGCAAGCAATTCCAGATTCTCACTGCCCTAACAGTAAAGAATCCTCTTCTATGTTGGTGGAAAAACCTTCTCTCCTCCAGACGCAATGAATGCCCCCTTGTGCCCGTCACCTTCCTTGGTATAAACAGATCCTCAGCGATATATTTGTATTGTCCCCTTATATACTTATACATGGTTATTAGATCGCCCCTCAGTCGTCTTTTTTCTAGACCAAATAATCCTAATTTCGCTAATCTGGGTATTGTAGTTCTCCCATCCCCTTTATTAATTTTGTTGCCCTCCTTTGTACTCTCTCTAGTTCCATTATATCCTTCCTGAGCACCGGTGCCCAAAACTGGACACAGTACTCCATGTGCGGTCTAACTAGGGATTTGTACAGAGGCAATATAATGCTCTCATCATGTGTATCCAGACCTCTTTTAATGCACCCCATGATCCTGTTTGCCTTGGCAGCTGCTGCCTGGCACTGGCTGCTCCAGGTAAGTTTATCATTAACTAGGATCCCCAAGTCCTTCTCCCTGTCAGATTTACCCAGTGGTTTCCCATTCAGTGTGTAATGGTGATATTGATTCCTTCTTCCCATGTGTATAACCTTACATTTATCATTGTTAAACCTCATCTGCCACCTTTCAGCCCAAGTTTCCAACTTATCCAGATCCATCTGTAGCAGAATACTATCTTCTCTTGTATTAACTGCTTTACATAGTTTTGTATTTTGTATAGTTTTACCTCTTCATAAAAACTGATTAGATTGGTTTGACAGGAGCGATTTCTCATAAACCCATGCTGATATGGAGTTAAACAGTTATTCTCATTGAGATAATCCAGAATAACATCCCTCAGAAACCCTTCAAATATTTTACCAACAATAGAGGTTAGACTTACTGGCCTGTAATTTCCAGGTTCACTTTTAGAGCCCTTTTTGAATATTGGCACCACATTTGCTATGCGCCAATCCTGCGGAACAGACCCTGTCGCTATAGAGTCCCTAAAAATAAGAAATAATGGTTTATCTATTACATTACTTAGTTCTCTTAGTACTTGTTGGTGTATGCCATCCGGACCCGGAGATTTATCTATTTTAATCTTATTTAGCCGGTTTCGCACCTCTTCTTGGGTTAGATTGGTGACCCTTAATATAGGGTTTTCATTGTTTCTTGGGATTTCACCTAGCATTTCATTTTCCACCGTGAATACCGTGGAGAAGAAGGTGTTTAATATGTTAGCTTTTTCCTCGTCATCTACAACCATTCTTTCCTCACTATTTTTTTAAGGGGCCTACATTTTCAGTTTTTATTCTTTTACTATTGATATAGTTGAAGAACAGTTTGGGATTAGTTTTACTCTCCTTAGCAATGTGCTTCTCTGTTTCCTTTTTGGCAGCTTTAATTAGTTTTTTAGATAAAGTATTTTTCTCCCTATAGTTTTTTAGAGCTTCAATGGTGCCATCCTGCTTTAGTAGTGCAAATGCTTTCTTTTTACTGTTAATTGCCTGTCTTACTTCTTTGTTTAGCCACATTGGGTTTTTCCTATTTCTAGTCCTTTTATTCCCACAAGGTATAAACCGCTTACACTGCCTATTTAGGATGTTCTTAAGAATACAGATAATAAATGGGAAATGTTTATTTCTGAGGATATTGTCCCAGTCTGCCAGATTAAGGGCATCTCTAAGCTGGTCAAACTTTGCCTTCCTAAAGTTCAGTGTTTTTGTGACTCCCTGACAAGTCCCCCTAGTGAAAGACAGGTGAAACTGTACAATATTGTGGTCGCTATTTCCTAGATGCCCGACCACCTGCAGATTTGTTATTCTGTCAGGTCTATTAGATAGTATTAGGTCTAAAAGTGCTGCTCCTCTGGTTGGATTCTGCACCAATTGTGAAAGATAATTTTTCTTGGTTATTAGCAGAAACCTGTTGCCTTTATGGGTTTCACAGGTTTCTGTTTCCCAGTTAATATCCGGGTAGTTAAAGTCCCCCATAACCAGGACCTCATTATGGGTTGCAGCTTCATCTATCTGCTTTAGAAGTAGACTTTCCATGGTTTCTGTTATATTTGGGGGTTTGTAACAGACCCCAATGAGAATTTTGTTACCATTTTTCCCTCCATGAATTTCGACCCATATGGACTCGACATCATCATTTCCTTCGCTAACATCCTCCCTTAAAGTGGACTTTAGACAAGACTTTACATAGAGACAAACCCCTCCTCCTCTCCGATTTTTACGATCCTTTCTAAACAGACTGTAACCCTGTAAGTTAACTGCTCAGTCATAGCTTTCATCTAACCATGTCTCGGTTATTCCCACTATGTCAAAGTTACCTGTAGATATTTCTGCTTCTAGTTCTTCCATCTTGTTTGTCAGGTTTCTGGCGTTTGCGAGCATGCAGTTTAGAGGATTTTGTTTTGTTCCAATCTCCTCACTGTGGATTGTTTTAGAAATGTTCTTACCTCCCTTCTGAGTATGTTTTCCTGGGTCTTCTTTGTTCAAGTCTAATGTTTTTCTTCCCGTCCCCTCTTCTTCTAGTTTAACGCCCTCCTGATGAGTGTAGCGAGTCTTCTGGCGAATGTGTGTTTCCCAGGTTTGTTGAGGTGTAGTCCGTCTCTGGCGAGGAGTCCATCGTACAAGTAATTCACACCGTGGTCCAGGAATCCGAATCCTTGTTGTCTGCACCATCGTCTTAGCCTTAGCCGGCTGACCGGCGCTGACAGTGCAGAGGAAAGCACAGCGCCGGAGGACAGACACGGAAGGTAAGTATGTAGTGTTTGTTTTTTTTACGTTTACGCTGGTAACCAGGGTAAACATCGGGTTACTAAGCGCGGCCCTGCGCTTAGTAACCCGATGTTTACCCTGGTTACCAGGGGACTTCGGGATCGTTGGTCGCTGGAGAGCGGTCTGTGTGACAGCTCTCCAGCGACCACACAACGACGCTGCAGCGATCGACATCGTTGTCGTATCGCTGCAGCGTCGTTTCAGTGTGACGGTACCCTTAACCCCCCAGTCCCACCCCAACCCTTAAACCTTATTACATCACAAAACCACCATACAGAGGGTGTACTGTTTTGTGTATCAGACTAAAAACTAACATCCTAAGAATGGATCCCACTCTGATGGACCTTGTGGTGTCTCCGTTTTACATGGATCGCCCTTAAAGGGAACCTGTCACCCCCAAAATCGATGGTGAGGTAAGCTCACCGTCATCAGGGGCTTATCTACAGCATTCTGTAATGCTGTAGATAAGCCCCCGATGTAACCTGAAAGAGGAGAAAAAGAGGTTAGATTATACTCACCCAGGGGCGGTCCCGGTACGGTCCGGTCAAATGGGTGTCTCAGGTCCGCTCCTCAACAGGGCACACAAAGTACGCCTGCGCTGGAGCCGCGACGTGAAGACCAGAAGAGGACATCATGGAATGAAGATGGGAGGCGCTGTTCCGGACCTGAGACACACATCGGAGCAAGACCGCCCCTGGGTGAGTATAATCTAACGTCTTTTTCTCCTCTTTCAGCTAACATCGGCGGCTTATCTACAGCATTACAGAATGCTGTAGATAAGCCCCTGATGACAGTGAGCTTACCTCACAATCGATTTTGGGGGTGACAGTTTCCCTTTAAAGCACTACTCCAGCGTTTGGGTTTCTGTTTCAGCACTGGAGTGGCACTACTAATCTAAGGTCCTTGACCATAGTTTCACTACTGTCTTTAACTTTTGTTGGTGCCCCTCAGGTCCAGCAGCACCATCTCGTGACCACAACTTCTGACTCTCCAGAAGTCAGATATAACTGTCACAAACTCTCCATGTAAAGGTACCTTCACACTGAACGATATCGCTAGCGATCCGTGACGTTGCAGCGTCCTGGCTAACGATATCGTTCAGTTTGACAGGCAGCAGCGATCTGGATCCTGCTGTGCCATCGTTGGTCGGAGCAGAAAGTCCAGCACTTCATTTCGTCGCTGGATCTCCCGCAGACATCGCTGAATCGGCGTGTGTGACGCCGATTCAGCGATGTCTTCACTGGTAACCAGGGTAAACATCGGGTTACTAAGGGCAGGGCCGCGCTTAGTAACCCGATGTTTACCCTGGTTACCAGCGTAAATGTAAAAAAAAAAAAAACACTACATACTTACATTCCGGTGTCTGTCCCCCGGCGCTGTGCTTTCCTGCAGTGGCTGTGAGCGCCGGCCAGCCGTAAAGAACAGCGGTGACGTCACCGCTCTGCTTTACGGCTGGCCGGCACTGACAGTGCAGAGAAGCACAGCGCCGGAGGACAGACACCGGAATGTAAGTATGTAGTGTTTGGTTTTTTTTACATTTACGCTGGTAACCAGGGTAAACATCGGGTTACTAAGCGCGGCCCTACCCTTAGTAACCCGATGTTTACCCTGGTTACCAGGGGACCGGCATCGTTGGTCGCTGGAGAGCTGTCTGTGTGACAGCTCTCCAGCGACCACACAGCGACGCTGCAGCGATCGGGATCGTTGTCTAGATCGCTGCAGCATCACTTAATGTGACGGTACCTTTAGGCTATGTTCACACCTTGCGTCGGGTCCCTGCGGGTTCTCCCGCAGCGGACTTGATAAATCTGCAGGGCAAAACAACTGCGGTTCTCCCTGCAGATTTATCG
This sequence comes from Ranitomeya imitator, assembly GCF_032444005.1. NCBI lineage: Eukaryota > Metazoa > Chordata > Amphibia > Anura > Dendrobatidae > Ranitomeya > Ranitomeya imitator. The sequence continues at coordinate 1,100,242,062 of NC_091282.1, read as the reverse complement.
CGGTTTGTTCCGCGTTTTCCGCTGCGGGTTTCCGCCTATACTATTGATGCTGCATATGCAGCAATATGCAGCATCAATAGTAATGTTAAAAATAATAAAAATTGGTTATACTCACCCTCTGATGTCCGGATCTCCTGGGCGCTGCACCCGGCGGTCCGGTTCCTAAGATGCTGTGGGAGAAGGACCCTTCGTGACGTCACGGTCATGTGACCGCGACGTCACCGCAGGTCCTGGTCGCACAGCAACTCTGACCGGACGGCCGCGTGCAGCGCCCAGGAGCTCCGGACATCAGAGGGTGAGTATAACCAGATTTTTTATTTTTTAACCCCAAATATGGTTCCCAAGGCCTGGAGGAGAGTCTCCTCTCCTCCACCCCGGGTACCACCCGCACATTATCCGCTTACTTCCCGCAACGTGGGCACAGCCCCATGCGGGAAGTAAGCGGTTCAATGTATTCCTATGGGTGCAGAATCGCAGCGATTCTGCACAAAGAAGTGACATGCTGCGGGTTGTAAACCGCTGCGTTCCCGCGCGGTTTTTCCCGCAGCATGTGCACAGCGGTTTGCGGTTTCCATAGGGTTTACATGTTACTGTAAACGCTATGGAAACTGCTGCGGACCCGCAGCATCAAAATCGCGGCGGTTCCGTGGTAAAAACCGCTAAGTGTGAATATAGCCTAAGTCTATGAGAGCAAAAACGAGGTTCTTGGAATCAAATTGAAAAAGAAACCTCCTGCTCGCTGCAGCAAACAATGGAGCGATCTGGCAGGTCACAAGATAGCAGTGATAGAAGGCAAGGCATTCCAACGCTGCAATAAAAAAAAAAATGCTTGAGTGGTGCTTAAAATCAGAATTGTGTGGCAAATCTTAAAGATATGCCATAACATTATTAGTTTAGATTAACCATTTAACAGGCTCCTAGTTTTACTACAATGGGTACAAGTGTGAAAGAAACAATGAAGATATTGGGCACCAGAGCAAGTGTTTTGAGTCCCCTGGCTTTAGAACTAGGCCTCATCTGTTTTAGTGACAGAGCCAAATTTTTCAAATCTGACCAGTGTCACTTTATGTAATAACTCTGGAACGCTTTAACAAATCTCAGTGATTTTGAGACTGTTTTTTTCGGGACACATTATATTTTATGATAATGGTAAATTTAGGTCGATATGTTTTGTGTTTATTTATAAAAAATATCAGAAATTTGAGAAAAATGTTTAAAAAAAAAAAGCAATTTTCAAACTTTGAATGATTATCCTTTTAATCCAGATAGTCATACCACAGCAAAATATTAATAAATAACATTTCCCTCATGTCTTCTTTACATCAGCACCATACTTCAACACCCTCATCACCTCCCTGTCCAATAACCCTAAACGTCTCTTTGACACGTTCCAGTCCCTACTCAACCCAAGAGAGCAGGCCCCAACCACGGATCTCCGTGCTGACGATCTGGCCAATTACTTCAAAGAAAAAATTGACCACATTCGACAGGAAATCATCTCCCAATCTCTTCATACCATGCACTGTCCTCCCTCCCCCACTGCATCTAGTTCACTCTCTGACTTTGAAGCAGTTACAGAAGAAGAAGTAAGCAGGCTCCTTGCATCTTCGCGCCCGACCACTTGCACCAGTGACCCCATTCCGTCACATCTCCTCCAGTCCCTTTCCCCGGCTATCACCTCTCACCTAACAAAAATATTCAACCTTTCCCTCACTTCCGGTATTTTTCCCTCCTCATTTAAGCATGCCATCATACATCCATTACTTAAAAAACCATCCCTCGATCAAAACTGTGCCGCTAATTATAGACCTGTCTCTAATCTTCCCTTCATCTCTAAACTCCTCGAACGCCTGGTCCACTCCCGTCTTACCCGCTATCTCTCAGATAACTCTCTTCTCGACCCTCTTCAATCTGGCTTCCGCTCTTTACACTCTACTGAAACTGCCCTCATTAAAGTCTCTAATGACCTACTAACAGCTAAATCTAATGGTCACTACTCCATGCTAATTCTCTTGGATCTCTCTGCAGCATTTGACACTGTGGATCATCAGCTCCTCCTCACTATGCTCCGCTCCATCGGCCTCAAGGACACCGTTCTCTCCTGGTTCTCCTCCTATCTCTCTGACCGATCCTTCACTGTATGTTTTGCTGGTTCCTCCTCCTCTCACCTTCCCCTTACTGTTGGGGTTCCTCAAGGATCAGTCCTAGGCCCCCTACTCTTCTCGTTGTATACTGCCCCTATTGGACAAACAATCAGTAGATTTGGTTTCCAGTACCATCTCTATGCTGACGACACCCAATTATACACTTCTGCTCCCGATATCACACCGACCTTTTTAGAAAACACCAGTGATTGTCTTACCGCTGTCTCTAACATCATGTCCTCCCTCTATCTGAAACTAAACCTGTCAAAAACTGAACTCCTCGTGTTCTCTCCCTCTACTAACCTACCTTTGCCTGACATTGCCATCTCCGTGTGCGGTTCCACCATTACTCCAAAGCAACATGCCCGCTGCCTTGGGGTCATCCTTGATTCTGACCTTTCATTCACCCCCTACATCCGATCACTGGCTCGCTCTTCTTACCTGCATCTCAAAAACATTTCTAGAATTCGCCCTTTTCTTAATTTCGACTCTGCAAAAACTCTGACTGTTTCACTTATTCATTCTCGTCTGGACTATTGTAACTCTCTACTAATCGGTCTCCCTCTTGCAAAACTCTCCCCGCTCCAATCTGTCCTGAATGCTGCAGCCAGGATCATATTCCTCACCAACCGTTACACCGATGCCTCTACCCTGTGCCAGTCATTACACTGGCTACCCATCCACTCCAGAATCCAGTACAAAACTACTACCCTCATCCACAAAGCACTCCATGGCTCAGCACCACCCTACATCTCCTCCCTGGTATCAGTCTACCACCCTACCCGTGCCCTCCGCTCCGCTAATGACCTCAGGTTAGCATCCTCAATAATCAGAACCTCCCACTCCCGTCTCCAAGACTTTACACGTGCTGCGCCGATTCTTTGGAATGCACTACCTAGGTTAATACGATTAATCCCCAATCCCCACAGTTTTAAGCGTGCCCTAAAAACTCATTTGTTCAGACTGGCCTACCGCCTCAATGCATTAACCTAACGATCCCTGTGTGGCCTATTTATAATAAAAAAAAAAAAAAAAGGTTCCTCGCATCATGTTCTCATACACTTTATGCAGTATTAGCCCTCTGTGTCTGTACTGCTACATACTTAGGCAGGTAACTGGTTCATGCAGCTTTACATGAACACCTGAGCCTTACACTATAGCTGGTCCGAATAACTAAAGCAATTGTTACCATCCACCTCTCGTGTCTCCCCTTTTCCCCATAGTTTGTAAGCTTGCGAGCAGGGCCCTCACTCCTCCTGGTATCTGTTTTGAACTGTATTTCTGTTATGCTGTAATGTTTATTGTCTGTACAAGTCCCCTCTATAATTTGTAAAGCGCTGCGGAATATGTTGGCGCTATATAAATAAAATTATTATTATTATTATTATTATTTGTAAAATGTTATTTTATTTTGTTAGCATTTTAGGAGGTTTAAAAATGTAGCAGTAATTATTCATTTTTTTTCAAGGAAATTTACAAAATTTTATTTTTTAGGACTTATCCATATTTGAAGTGCCTTTAGGGGTCCCATATATTGGGAAACCCCCACAAGTTATACCATTTTAAAAACAGCACCCCCTGACATATTGAAAACGGCTGTCAGCTAGTTTATTAACCATTCAGGTGCTTTTCAGGAATTAATGCAAAGTGGCATGACAGAAATGAAAAAGTGTATTTTTACCACCTAAATGTCTCTAACTTCTGAACAGATTACTACAGCCGTCAGACTGTAAGGCCGCTATTTGGTCGTGAATTGCCATCGCAAACATCAGGACCACGTAATCATGATCTGAGGGCACCAATTTGGATAAAGAAGAAGCCACCACACTGTTAACCATTTATAATGATGTAGTCACTATTTACAGCAGCATCTAAGGGGTTAAACAGATTTGGATGGTGCAAACACTGATTGTGGCTGATGCAGCAAGTTGTTAGCTATAGTGTACAGCTGACAGATGCTGGATTGTCACCTGTATGGGGAGGCTATTCTCTTATATCTCAGGTCAGTTAAAAGACGTATTGGCTGTCATTAAGGGGTTAAAGAGTTGTAGATTATAAATCTAAGCTAGGTTATTCCACATATCATTGCTTATTTTTAGTTTTTCGCATTAATACAAATGCTTTGAATTATACATACACCATGTCTGCAAACTAAGATTTTTAAAGTTATCTTAGCAACCACAGTTATCCTCTACATGGGGAAGTTTCAGAAACATATGTAGGCTAAATAGAGACAGGAATATTCTAAACGTTCTAGTGACCCTTCTGACTCCCCCAGGAGGAGGCACCATTGCCGAAACGCGCGTTGGGGTGGTGGCACTGCAACTTCCAGGTAATTTAAGCTTTGCACAGTCTGTTATTAGCTTACCCTTCATCTTACTTTATGCATGTGTTGGTTCCCCCTGGTACTTTGACTAACCACTCACCAGTTGGTGATTGGGCTTCGTCTCTGACATTACTTATCTTCTCACATTTTCCTTTATTGAATTGTGCATCATTTTTTTACCCATTTTGTGACATCTTGTGTAGCCGTGGTGCCTCTTGTTTCTATCCAGTTTTGTGTCTTCACCATGCAATTCAATTTTTAAAATATTACTTTGCTATTCAGCCATTTTTATTGTATTTCAAATAAATATCACGTTTTATATACTACTTGGTTTTCGGTGCATATTTCTTTCTTTATGGTCATTATGGGGAAGTTTCAGGTCTAAGGCTTAGTGGTTGGTCAAACACCTAAACTCAGCTCTTCAGAGAAAATTCTTGCTATATTTTAAGACATGATCACAATGAATACACCAGTTTTACATGACAGTACCAAGAGTTTTCTCTTCGGGCACTTTCCTTGTTCAGTCAAGCTTACAGTCCATTTTTTCCGCTCAGACACTGGCAGACAAGGCAACTTTTGCAAGGTCAGATATAGCTCACAAAGAGATTTGAACGGTGATCTCCAACAAATCTCTTAATGTCATAATTATATAGTCAGCCATACCACTGTGTTCCTTGAAAAGATATGAGAAAGCACAAGAGTATCACATGCTCTGAAAACTTAGATGTAACAGAAGTGCAGAGAAGGCATCTACTATATGCTGTACTTTTCGTCTTTCTGAGGCCAGCGTCACACTGGCGCTTTAAACGGCCGAGTGCAATGCGATAAAAAAAATCGAATTGAACTCGGACCAATAATAAGTTATGGGGCAGCTCCCAGCAGCCGACTTTTTGTCAGCAGTTTTCCTCGGTCCGAGACAATCGCAGCATGCTGTGATTGTCTCGGACCGAGGAAAACTCTCAGCTCACTCGCACCCATATAAGCCTATGGGTGCGAGTGAGACAGCGCACACCACTCGGAAAACATCCGAGTGATGTGCGCTATAAGCGGACCCCAGCAATGGAGGAGATGGAGAAATTCATTTCTCCGCCTCCTCCGCAGCTGTGCTCCGATCCTCCCTGTGCGAGAGAATCGGAGCACAGACGCATGACACTCGGCTCCTGCTCTGCTGCGAGCAGGAGCCGAGTGTCATTAGCATATCGCATCCGATGATCTCGCATCGGATGCAATATGCCAGTGTGACGCCGGCCTAAGGGCTCATTCCCACTTGCGATGAAATCGGACAAATGCAATCCGATTAAAAATTGGATTGCATTCGGACCAATTTATTCTATCAGTGTGTGTTCATCTGCTCAGACTGGATCACGATCAGACTGGAAAAATAAAAATTCCAACATGTTGAGACTGTAATCGGATCGCATCTTTCAATAACCAGGGATTCAAGCTTCAGGAGGCTAATTTGCATATTCCAGGTGCCTTCTGGGAGAAGCGAAGTCTCCCTAAGCTAGAAGATCGTTGGGTACAGCCGGGACCAGCTGCTTCGAAAGCATCACCAAACCAGGGATTCAAGCTTCAGGAAGCTAATTTGCATATTCCAGGTGCCTTCTGGGAGAAGCGAAGTCTCCCTAAGCTAGAAGATCGTTGGGTACAGCCGGGACCAGCTGCTTCGAAAGCATCACCAAACCAGGGATTCAAGCTTCAGGAGGCTAATTTGCATATTCCAGGTGCCTTCTGGGAGAAGCGAAGTCTCCCTAAGCTAGAAGATCGTTGGGTACAGCCGGGACCAGCTGCTTCGAAAGCATCACCAAACCAGGGATTCATACTTCAGGAGGCTAATTTGCATATTCCAGGTGCCTTCTGGGAGAAGCGAAGTCTCCCTAAGCTAGAAGATCGTTGGGTACAGCCGGGACCAGCTGCTTCGAAAGCATCACCAAACCAGGGATTCAAGCTTCAGGAGGCTAATTTGCATATTCCAGGTGCCTTCTGGGAGAAGCGAAGTCTCCCTAAGCTAGAAGATCGTTGGGTACAGCCGGGACCAGCTGCTTCGAAAGCATCACCAAACCAGGGATTCAAGCTTCAGGAGGCTAATTTGCATATTCCAGGTGCCTTCTGGGAGAATTTTTGCCTGTAGGACAGTATTGCAAGAGAGCTTGGCTGAGTAGATTACACAAGAAGGAAAACACACAGCAAGTCAGCAGGATCTAGGAGCAACATGGCAGATGTGACAACCTACATGGTGAGCTGCAGCATGTGCTACATGTTCACAGATCGACCAGAAGAAGAATCCAATTTCACCTGTCAGAAGTGTAGACTAGTGGCCCTTTTAGAAGAAAAGGTGCGGGGTCTGGAAGAAAGAATAGCAACTTTGAAACTCATCAAAGAGAATGAAGACTTTCTAGACAGAACAGAAGCATCTCTACTGGTCACAGAAGGTGCAAAAAGTGTCAGAGAACCTCCAAAAGCAGATGAGTGGAAGCATGTGACCAAAAGAAGCAAGAAGACCATGGAGAAATCACCAACCACACAACTGAAGAACCGATATCAAATCTTTGTAGAGGATGAAGATGGCACACCTAAGAATGAAGCAATACCAGCAAGCAAAAAAGAAAAGGGCACACAGCAACAAGTGACAGCAAAAAGTACAGCCAAGAAGCAACGAAGAGTGGTGGTGGTGGGAGACTCACTACTGAGAGGCACCGAAGCAGCCATCTGCAGACCGGACATAACTGCAAGAGAAGTATGCTGCCTTCCAGGTGCGATGATCAAGGATGTGACCGATAGGATACCAAAGCTCTTCAACTCCAAGGACGTCCACCCATTTCTTCTGATACATGTTGGCACCAATGACACGGCAAGGAAGGACCTACCGACAATCTGCAAGGACTTTGAAGAGTTGGGGAAGAAAGTAAAGGAACTGGATGCACAGGTAGTTTTTTCTTCTATCCTTCCAGTAGACGGGCATGGCACCAGGAGATGGAACAGGATCCTTGATGCAAACAACTGGCTAAGACGATGGTGCAGACAACAAGGATTTGGATTCCTGGACCACGGTGTGAATTACTGGTATGATGGACTCCTCGCCAGAGATGGACTACACCTCAACAAACCTGGGAAACACACATTCGCCAGAAGACTCGCTACACTCATCAGGAGGGCGTTAAACTAGAAGAAGAGGGGACGGGAAGAAAAACATTAGACTCGAACAAAGACGACCCAGGAAAACATACTCAGAAGGGAGGTAAGAACATTTCTAAAACAATCCACAGTGAGGAGATTGATACAAAACAAAATCCTCTAAACTGCATGCTCGCAAACGCCAGAAGCCTGACAAACAAGATGGAAGAACTAGAAGCAGAAATATCTACAGGTAACTTTGACATAGTGGGAATAACCGAGACATGGTTAGATGAAAGCTATGACTGGGCAGTTAACTTACAGGGTTACAGTCTGTTTAGAAAGGATCGTAAAAATCGGAGAGGAGGAGGGGTTTGTCTCTATGTAAAGTCTTGTCTAAAGTCCACTTTAAGGGAGGATATTAGCGAAGGGAATGAGGATGTCGAGTCCATATGGGTTGAAATTCATGGAGGGAAAAATGGTAACAAAATTCTCATTGGGGTCTGTTACAAACCCCCAAATATAACAGAAAGCATGGAAAGTCTACTTCTAAAGCAGATAGATGAAACTGCAACCCATAATGAGGTCCTGGTTATGGGGGACTTTAACTACCCGGATATTAACTGGGAAACAGAAACCTGTGAAACCCATAAAGGCAACAGGTTTCTGCTAATAACCAAGAAAAATTATCTTTCACAATTGGTGCAGAATCCAACCAGAGGAGCAGCACTTTTAGACCTAATACTATCTAATAGACCTGACAGAATAACAAATCTGCAGGTGGTTGGGCATTTAGGAAATAGCGACCACAATATTGTGCAGTTTCACCTGTCTTTCACTAGGGGGACTTGTCAGGGAGTCACAAAAACATTGAACTTTAGGAAGGCAAAGTTTGAACAGCTTAGAGATGCCCTTAATCTGGTAGACTGGGACAATATCCTCAGAAATGAGAATACAGATAATAAATGGGAAATGTTTAAGAACATCCTAAATAGGCAGTGTAAGCGGTTTATACCTTGTGGGAATAAAAGGACTAGAAATAGGAAAAACCCAATGTGGCTAAACAAAGAAGTAAGACAGGCAATTAACAGTAAAAAGAAAGCATTTGCACTACTAAAGCAGGATGGCACCATTGAAGCTCTAAAAAACTATAGGGAGAAAAATACTTTATCTAAAAAACTAATTAAAGCTGCCAAAAAGGAAACAGAGAAGCACATTGCTAAGGAGAGTAAAACTAATCCCAAACTGTTCTTCAACTATATCAATAGTAAAAGAATAAAAACTGAAAATGTAGGCCCTTTAAAAAATAGTGAGGAAAGAATGGTTGTAGATGACGAGGAAAAAGCTAACATATTAAACACCTTCTTCTCCACGGTATTCACGGTGGAAAATGAAATGCTAGATGAAATCCCAAGAAACAATGAAAACCCTATATTAAGGGTCACCAATCTAACCCAAGAAGAGGTGCGAAAACGGCTAAATAAGATTAAAATAGATAAATCTCCGGGTCCGGATGGCATACACCCACGAGTACTAAGAGAACTAAGTAATGTAATAGATAAACCATTATTTCTTATTTTTAGTGACTCTATAGCGACAGGGTCTGTTCCGCAGGACTGGCGCATAGCAAATGTGGTGCCAATATTCAAAAAGGGCTCTAAAAGTGAACCTGGAAATTATAGGCCAGTAAGTCTAACCTCTATTGTTGGTAAAATATTTGAAGGGTTTCTGAGGGATGTTATTCTGGATTATCTCAATGAGAATAACTGTTTAACTCCATATCAGCATGGGTTTATGAGAAATCGCTCCTGTCAAACCAATCTAATCAGTTTTTATGAAGAGGTAAGCTATAGGCTGGACCACGGTGAGTCATTGGACGTGGTATATCTCGATTTTTCCAAAGCGTTTGATACCGTGCCGCACAAGAGGTTGGTACACAAAATGAGAATGCTTGGTCTGGGGGAAAATGTGTGTAAATGGGTTAGTAACTGGCTTAGTGATAGAAAGCAGAGGGTGGTTATAAATGGTATAGTCTCTAACTGGGTCGCTGTGACCAGTGGGGTACCGCAGGGGTCAGTATTGGGACCTGTTCTCTTCAACATATTCATTAATGATCTGGTAGAAGGTTTACACAGTAAAATATCGATATTTGCAGATGATACAAAACTATGTAAAGCAGTTAATACAAGAGAAGATAGTATTCTGCTACAGATGGATCTGGATAAGTTGGAAACTTGGGCTGAAAGGTGGCAGATGAGGTTTAACAATGATAAATGTAAGGTTATACACATGGGAAGAGGGAATCAATATCACCATTACACACTGAACGGGAAACCACTGGGTAAATCTGACAGGGAGAAGGACTTGGGGATCCTAGTTAATGATAAACTTACCTGGAGCAGCCAGTGCCAGGCAGCAGCTGCCAAGGCAAACAGGATCATGGGGTGCATTAAAAGAGGTCTGGATACACATGATGAGAGCATTATACTGCCTCTGTACAAATCCCTAGTTAGACCGCACATGGAGTACTGTGTCCAGTTTTGGGCACCGGTGCTCAGGAAGGATATAATGGAACTAGAGAGAGTACAAAGGAGGGCAACAAAATTAATAAAGGGGATGGGAGAACTACAATACCCAGATAGATTAGCGAAATTAGGATTATTTAGTCTAGAAAAAAGACGACTGAGGGGCGATCTAATAACCATGTATAAGTATATAAGGGGACAATACAAATATCTCGCTGAGGATCTGTTTATACCAAGGAAGGTGACGGGCACAAGGGGGCATTCTTTGCGTCTGGAGGAGAGAAGGTTTTTCCACCAACATAGAAGAGGATTCTTTACTGTTAGGGCAGTGAGAATCTGGAATTGCTTGCCTGAGGAGGTGGTGATGGCGAACTCAGTCGAGGGGTTCAAGAGAGGCCTGGATGTCTTCCTGGAGCAGAACAATATTGTATCATACAATTATTAGGTTCTGTAGAAGGACGTAGATCTGGGTATTTATTATGATGGAATATAGGCTGAACTGGATGGACAAATGTCTTTTTTCGGCCTTACTAACTATGTTACTATGTTACTATGTAATAGAAGTTAATGAGTGCAAGAAAAAAAAAAAAGTCGCACAGCACTCAGATCATGCGAGTGTTGTACGACTTTTACACACCGATCTCATTTGAAAAGCCGGCAATTCATCTGCCACATACAGTAAAATTACGGAGTGACAGGTTAGAATAGAACACATATATGCACATAGAATAGATAGATATATAGATGTCAGTGACACACATATATACATATAACAGATAGAAGAAAAGCCCGCAATTTAGCAGCTACAGTGTAAAACCACAACAGGAGCTGACAGCATAGAATAGATTAATTAGATACAGTAAATACACAGATTAGATAGCTATACAGTTGTCCGTGACATATACAATTAGAACAGTGTGTGCAGCTTACTGTACATGTATTTAATTAATTAAAAGATTTTTCGGGAAAAAAATGGTGTGGGCTCCCACATAATTTTCTTAACCAGCAGAGGGAAAGCTGATGACTGGGGGCCGATGTTTATAGCCTGGGAAGTGGGTAATACCAATGGACCTACCATACTTAACTGTATACCAAGCATCCCCTGGCTATTAAAATGGGGGACCCCCCCAAAAGAAAATTACGTAGAGTGCCCCTATAATTAATAACTAGCAATACAATGGCTATGCAGACAGCTGTGGGCTGATTATTAATAGCCTAGGAAGGGGCCATGAATACTGCCCCCCCACCCCCGGTAAAAACGTCAGCTCTCAGCAGTCCCAGCAAAGGCGCATCTCAAGATGTGACAATTCTAGCACTTAGCCTCAATCTTCTCACTTGCCATACAGCGGTGGCAAGAAGGGTGGTAGTTGGGGGGGTTGATGTCACCTTTGTATTGTCAGGTGACATCAAGCCCTGAGGTTAGTAATGGAGAGGCGTCAATAAGAAGCCCCCATTACAAACCTCAGTCATTGTATAAAAACACAGACACTGAGAATAAAGTCCTGTAACAGAATTACACAGATTCCTTTAACAATTCTTAATTAAACCATACTTCCGACATAACCCATTCCACAGACGCCATTGTCTTCTGGCAAGAGTTAAAATAAAAAACAATATTCCTCACCTTTCCGCAGAGAAGATGATAATCCATTTGTCCCATGACGTGTCTAGCTCTGCTACATATAGATGGCAGAAATAAAAAGAGGAAAACCGACCATAAAAATGTCCAAATAGATTATATTTTATTAGTAACATACATTAAAATTCAGAGCAATAACAATGGGACATAATTACATAAGAGCAGTAACCGGGTGTGATAAGAATAGTACAGAAAAATGAATAAAATCAATAAACAACTATAAATTAGATAAAATACCAGGGACGCCAAACCACTCAGAAAATATCAGTATTCAGACCAACATACTAGATGGTGGCCCGATTCTAACGCATCGGGTATTCTAGAATATTCATGTCCACGTAGTATATTGCCCAGCCACGTAGTATATTGCCCAGCCACATAATATATTGCCCAGCCACGTAGTATACAGCACAGAGCCACGTAGTATACTGCCCAGAAGCCACGTAGTATACTGCCCAGAAGCCACGTAGTATACTGCCCAGTCCCACGTACTATACTGCCCAGTCCCACGTACTATACTGCCCAGTCCCACGTGCTATACTGCCCAGTCCCACGTGCTATACTGCCCAGTCCCACGTACTATACTGCCCAGGTCCCACGTACTATACTGCCCAGTCCCACGTACTATACTGCCCAGTCCCACGTACTATACTGCCCAGTCCCATAGTATACTGCCCAGCCACATAGTATATTGCCCAGCCACATAGTATATTGCCCAGCCACATAGTATACTGCCCAGCCACATAGTATATTGCCCAGCCACATAGTATACTGCCCAGCCACATAGTATATTGCCCAGCCACATAGTATATTGCCCAGCCACATAGTATATTGCCCAGCCACATAGTATATTGCCCAGCCACATAGTATATTGCCCAGCCACATAGTATATTGCCCAGCCACATAGTATATTGGCCAGCCACATAGTATATTGGCCAGTCACGTAGTGTGCACCATATCCCTGTTAAAAAAAAAAAGAATTAAAATAAAAAATAGTTACATACTCACCTTCCGGAGCCTCCCGATCGAAGCGGCCGGTTACCGATGGTCCTCGCGCACTCCTGTCCCAAGAGTGTATTGCGGTCACGCGAGATGATGACGTACCGGTCTCGCGAGACCACTAGATCATCATCTCGCGAGATCGCAGCATGGACCGGTTACCAGAGCGTCGCGAGCGGGAAAGGCCTGTTGTGGATCCAAGGGACCGACGGACGGTGAGTATATAACGATTTTTTATTTTTTAAAATTATTTTTAACAATAGATCTTTTTACTATTCATGCTGCATAGGCCGCATGAATAGTAAAAAGTTGGTCACACAGGGTTAACAGCAGCGTTAACCGAGTGCGTTACATCGCGGTCAACGCTGCCATTAACCCTGTGTGAGCGCTGACCGGAGGGGAGTATGCGGACGACGGGCACTGACTGCGGGGAGGAAGGAGCGGCCATTTTCTTCCGGACTGTGCCCGTCGCGGATTGGTCGTGGCTGTTTTGCCGCGATCAATCAGCGACTTGGATTTCCATGACAGACAGAGTCCACGACCAATGAAAATCTGTGACAGACAGACGGAAGTGACCCTTAGACAATTATATAGCAGATTTGGACATTTTTATGGTCGGTTTTCCTCTCTTTGTATTTCGGCAACTTCCGATTGTCCGTTTTTTTTTGGTTTTTTTTTTAAATACCCATGGTAGTTTTTATTATTTTTATTGCAAAAACTTGTATAATTCTGCTTCCATTTGGGTGTTTCTTTGTTGTTTTTCTTTGAATATAGATGGCAGGCTGCATGGTTGCATGATATGACCATACAGCATGTCATCCAGCAGAAACACTGAGCAGTGTCTGCCCAGTGTCTCCCTGTGAACTCCTATTCCTATCCTGTCTGATGGCACAGTGAGCATGAAAAAGTTCTCCTGCTTGCAGTGCTGTCAGAAAGGTCCTGGGAATTCACAGCTAATGAACTCACTTCACCTTTCTGATGTCAGCGCAAGTGCCGTGGTAACATTTTCCACCACGCTCGTGCGGACGTCAAGTATGGCTTCAGTTAGACTTATTAAAGGAATCGGTCTCATTCTTTCAATTAAAGGACCCTATTCTGGGTGTGTGTGTTTTTATACAATATGACTATGGGGTTAGTAATGGGAGTGTTTTATTGACGCCTCTCCATGACCAACCTCAGTGCTTGATGTCACCTGATAATACAAAAGGTGACAACAAAAACAACCCCCCCACCCTCCAACTATCACCACTTGCCACCGCTACAGGGCAAGTGGGAAGAGCAAGGCGAAGTCCTAAAATTGGCACATCTCAGAGATGTGCCTTTTCTGGTGCAGCTGAGACCTGAGCTGGGGAGGGGAGTATCCATGGCCCCTTCCTGGGCTATTAATATGAGCTATTTGCATAGCCATTGCTGGTTATTAATTATAGGGGGACCTTACATCATTTTAATAGCCAGTAAAGGCTAAGTATGCAGCTGAGCTGATATTAAATAGCCTGGGAAGCGCCATGGGTATTACCCCCTGGCTAGGTTATAAACATCTGTCCCCAGAAAATTACGCGGAACCCCACACCATTTCTTTCAGAAAAATAATCTTTTAATAATTAAATATAAATTTATTTATTTTTATTTTTTTAAATTACACACTAAGCAAGAAACCAGCATGTATGGGAATGGTAGATGTCCAATGGTGATACACAAAAGGATAAACCAATACCTGCTAGTAGCATGAACGGCAGACCATTCGGCAAGAATCAAATGAGACAATTAAAGGAAAAAAACGACCTGTAGGGCCAAATATGTAAAAGATTGAAAAGCAATACATATGTGTAGTACAAAAAGCATAATTTATTGACTAAAACGGTACAAGGTAAGATAGTACCATGATAATGACAACATGAAGTGTATATCTGCCGTAAACAAAACAGACCACAAAAATAACCTATATGTGACTGACCATAGTACTTAGAAGATGTATTGTAAGTAATCCATAATGAATATTAATAAAATATGTAGTCTACAGGGATTATAAACGATAAGTACTTATTACTGGAAAAAAATCAATGTATGTCAGTACAACAGACATGTACATAATGTAATGTAGTCATGGCATGTGCCTCAAAAAATCATAATACAAAATCATAATAAACCAGGTAACCTACATAAGTAATGCATAAAGTGGCAATAGAGTGCAGGTGCATATGCATATAAGCAAGCAGGGTATCCGTAATACCACAACGCATGTTTCGGATAGAGTCCTTCATCAGAAAACGCCATATCTGAGACTGGCTAATAAAGGAAAAGATTAATATGCGCAAAAGAACACAGACATTGGACAGAGGAAGATTGGAAAATAGTGTTATGGACAGACTAATCCAAGTTTGAGGTGCTTGGATCACACAGAAGAACATTTGTGAGATGAAGAACAACTGAAAAGATGCTGGAAGAGTGCCTGACACCATCTGTCAAGCATGGTGGAGCAAATTTGATGGTTTGGGGTTGCTTTGGTGCTGGTAAAGTGGGAGATTTATACAAGGTCAAAGGGATTGTGAATAAGGAAAGCCATCACTCCATTTTGCAACGCCATGCCATACCCTGTGGACAGCGTTTGATTGGAGCCAATTTCATCCTACAACAGGACAATGACCCAAAGCACACCTCCAAGTTATGCAAGATCTATTTAGGGAAGAAGCAGGCAGCTGATATCCTATCTATAATGGAGTGGACTTGTACAGACATAAAAGACATTACAAAATAACAATAATCACATTCGGTAAATCAACAGATACCAGGAGGAGTGAGGGCCCTGCTCGCGAGCTTATAATCTGTGGGGGGTTTTTTATGCCCCCTTGGCATTTTTCATATTTTCGGACCTCACAACCGGGAATTTCGCTGCTTGTTTTTTGTTTTTTTTGTAGGGTCTGCATCAGTTAATGTAAAGAACATGCCTACAAGTGTGGATATTTGGTTTTCTTTTTAGGGTATGTTCCCACGGTCAGTAAACGCTGCAGGTTGGACTCTGCATACATCTGCAGCATTCAACCCGTACCAGCCAGATGTTACAGCGTAGTGGATGGGATTTCACGAAATTCCATGCCCACTATGCATGCATCGGCGCCCACGGCTTACCTTCTGTTTCCCAGAAGATGTCTGTTATCTGGGTTGTTTGTGACCGGTTCTCTAAAATGGTCCATCTGGTACCTTTGCCTAAGTTGCCTTCCTCCTCAGATCTGGTTCCATTGTTTTTTCAGCATGTGGTTCGTTTGCATGGCATTCCGGAGAATATTGTGTCTGACAGAGGTTCTCAGTTTGTCTCTAGATTTTGGCGGGCCTTTTGTGCTAGGATGGGCATTGATTTATCTTTTTCTTCGGCGTTTCATCCTCAGACTAATGGCCAAACTGAGCGAACTAATCAGACCTTGGAGACCTATTTGAGATGCTTTGTGTCTGCTGATCAGGATGATCGGGTGTCTTTCTTGCCGTTGGCCGAGTTTGACCTTAATAATCGGGCTAGTTCGGCTACTTTGGTTTCACCTTTCTTTTGTAATTTTGGTTTTCATCCTCGTTTTTCTTCTGGGCAGGCTGAGCCTTCTGATTGTCCTGGTGTTAATTCTGTGGTGGACAGGCTGCAGCAGATTTGGACTCATGTGGTGGACAATTTGACGTTGTCTCAGGAAAGGGCTCAACGTTTTGCTAACCGCCGTCGGCGTGTTGGTCCCCGGCTTCGTTTGGGGCATTTGGTTTGGTTGTCTTCTCGTCATGTTCCTATGAAGGTTTCTTCTCCTAAGTTTAAGCCTCGGTTTATTAGTCCTTATAAAATTTCTGGACTGGGGTCTAAGGGGTATCGTTTCTCCTTATGGAGAGTGGCATACCATCTCTGGCTTGTCAAGGTAAGGAGGCTTATTTGCCGTACAATGCTCCTCTGGGAAATATAATATGCAAATTGCCTCTTCTGAGAAAAAGAGGACTTAAACTCTATAGCGCCACCTGTTTGGAAGTAGCGATCCTACAAGTCACAATCAACTCTTTAGCGAGTCATGCAATATGACTTAGGATAAAAGCCAAATTAGTATATTGAGATACTAATTTGGCTTTTATCCTGAGTCATATTGCATGACTCGCTAAAGAGTTGATTGTGACTTGTAGGATCGCTACTTCCAACAGGTGGCGCTATAGAATTTAAGTCCTCTTTTTCTCAGAAGAGGCAATTTGCATATAAAATTTCTGAAATTATTAATCTGGTGTCTTTTCGTTTGGCTCTTCCTGCCTCTTTTGCCATTCATGATGTTTTCCATAGATCTTTGTTGCGGAGATATGTGGTGCCCGTTGTTCCCTCGGTTGACCCTCCTGCCCCGATGTTGGTTGAGGGAGAGTTGGAATATGAGGTTGAGAAGATTTTGGATTCTCGTTTATCGAGGCGGAGGCTTCAGTATCTTGTCAAGTGGAAGGGTTATGGCCAGGAGGATAATTCTTGGGTTGTTGCCTCCGATGTCCATGCTACCGATTAGGTTCGTGCTTTTCACTTGGCTCGTCCTGATCGGCCTGGGGGCTCTGGTGAGGGTTCGGTGACCCCTCCTCAAGGGGGGGGTACTGTTGTGAATTCCGCTCTTGGGCTCCCTCCGGTGGTTGTAAGTGGCACTTTTGTGAGTTCTGCTCTTGGGCTCCCTCTTGTGGTTTCTAGTGGTATGGTTGCTCCTTGGAGTTAGCTGTCATCAGCTGCCTCCACTTATCGTCCGCTATTTAAGTCTGGCTCTATCTTCAGCCTGTGCCACTTGTCTATGTTTCCTGGCTGGATTCACATCTCTGCTTGGATTCTCCTGGTTTCCTGACCAGTTCTGCAAAGATAAGTTCTGGCTTTGCTCTTTTCAGTCCACATGTTGTGGACTTATTTTTCTGTGCATTCTATATTTGTCCAGCTTGTCAGTATGGATTTTTTCTGTTAGCTGGAAGCTCTGGGAAGCAGATTTACCCTCCACACCTTTAGTCAGGTGTGGAGATTTTGTAAACTCTGTGTGGATTGTTTTGTAGTTTTTATAGTGACCGCACAGTATCCTTTCCTGTCCTATCTATCAAGCTAGACTGGCCTCCTATGCTAAAATCTGATTTCATTTCTGCGTGTTATTTTCCCCTCCTCTCACCGTCAATATTTGTGGGGGGCTATCGTTCCTTTGGGGATTTTCTCTGAGGCAAGATAGGTTTCCTGTTTCCATCTTTAGGGGAAGTTAGATCTTAGGCTGTGCCGAGGGGTCTAGGGAGCGTCAGGTACCCCCCCATGGCTATTTTTAGTTGCGCTGCTAGGTTCAGGGTTTGCGGTCAGTACAGATACCACCTCCTTCAGAGCTTGTCTCATGTTGTTCCTAAACCACCAGATCATAACAGCAGAGCACTATATGGCACAGCTATGGGGCAAGAATGAACGGTGCAGAGCACTATATGGCACAGCTATGGGGCAATAATGATCGGTGCAGAGCAATATATGGCAGCTATGGGGCAATAATGAATGGTGCAGAGCACTATATGGCACAGCTATGGGGCAATAATGAACGGTGCAGAGCACTATATGGCACAGCTATGGGGCAAGAATGAACGGTGCAGAGCACTATATGGCACAGCTATGGGGCAATAATGAACGGTGCAGAGCACTATATGGCACAGCTATGGGGCAACAATGAAGGGGGCAGAGCACTATATGGCACAGCTATGGGGCAATAATGAACGGTGCAGAGCACTATATGGCACAGCTATGGGGCAACAATGAAGGGGGCAGAGCACTATATGGCACAGCTATGGGGCAATAATGAACGGTGCAGAGCAGTATATGGCACAACTATGGGGCAATAATGAACGGTGCAGAGCATTATATGGCACACCTTTCTATGGTACATCTATGGGGCAATAATGAACGGTGCAGAGCACTATACGGCACAGCTATGGGGCCATAATGAAAGGTATGGAGCATCTATTTTTTTATTTTTGAAATTCACCGGTAGCTGCTGCATTTTCCACCCTAGGCTTATACTCGACTCAATAAGTTTTCCCAGTTTTTTTGTGGCAAAATTAGGGGGGTTGGCTTATACTCGGGTCGGCTTATACTCGGGTATATACGGTATATCATCCAAGTCTCGAAAATGCAAGTCTATGGGTGTTAGAAAAAACTGACACCACACGGACCATGAGTGTGACTTACGAGAAACACGCACACATTTTCCTCATTTCAGCCCATTGAGCCATTAAATTCAATGGGGATAATCAGTGAGAAATGTAAAGTTATACAGATACATAGGAGCAAGAAAATCGAATCATCACATTGCAACCGCATTACACACGGATGACCATACGGAGAACACTTGTGTGACTCTCGGCAGGGCGACTCAGACCGATTTTCCATACATTTAGTGTGACGCCGGCCTTACATGGGGGAAGTGCATCTACGGTTGGCAGTTTCCAATCAAGTTCAAAGCAAGTACATCTTTGGATATTGTTCAAACAGAGCGTTTTTGCATCGTTTGTTTATTAAGCCAAAACGCTGCATTCAAAACCCGTTTTCTTGCGCTCTCTGGATGCGCATTACATTTGTGCTTTTTCTACAGTACATATTTAAGTTTTATTCACCAAAAACAGCGCAAAAACTTTTGTTGCTTTTTATGCAGCATTTTTTCACTTTCGTCTTGCTTTCTATTTGTGAAAAAATGCTGAAAGAGTAGACATGCTGCAGAATTTAAAAAAAAAACGCTGCAGTTGTAAAGAGAGATTGCAAGTGAAATCTCATAGCTTTTGCTGGCATTATAAAAAGTAGATTTTATTTTGCATAAAAAAGCAGCAAAAAAGTTGCATGTAAGGCTACGTTCACATTTGCGTTGCGCGTCGGTGCGTCGGCGACGCAACGCACGACGCACAAAAAACGCGCGCAAAACGCGCGCAAAACGCTGCGTTTTGCGACGCGTGCGTCATTTTTTGACGAAAATCGGACGCACGAAAAATGCAACTTGTTGCATTTTCTTGCGTCCGACGCTAGCGTCGAAAACGACGCACGTGTCGAAAAACGCGACCAAAAAAACGCACGCGTCCCCTATGTTAAACATAGGGGCGCGTCGCCGCTGCGTCGCCGACGCAACAGCGACGCACATTAGCGTAACGCTAATGTGAACGTAGCCTTAACCAGTAGCATAGCTACTGGGGGGGCAGAGGGGGCCATTGCCCCGGGCCCAGTCATCTGAAGGGGCCCACCACCAGGAGATCCACTGCCGAGTCTGAGGTGTCAGGGAGAGAGCAGCACAATGTCGGCTGCAGAGCCCCCTCCTGCAGAGTGCGATGTGGTCTCACCCGAGGAGTCTCTTCCTGGCTGGCAGCAGCAGATGCAGTTACTTACATTTGGTTTGGCTGAGGCACGCTGGGTCCTAGTGCCCTCCTTGCATCTATCTGGACACTTCCTGGTTCCACTGTGCCTGAAAACTTCATCAGTAAGTGGGGATGGAGTTTATTAGAGTAATTTGGTTTAGGCATATCATGGTCACTGTGGGGGTGAATGTGAGAGGATGGTGTTATTGTAGGGGCTGAAGTGGGAGAGGAGGACAAGGCACTGTGGGGTAAATGTGAAACGATGGGGGTTATTGTAGGTGTGCAGGGGGACAGGGCACTGTGGGGTAAATGTGAAACGATGGGGGTTATTGTTGGTGTGCAGGGGGACAGGGCACTGTGGGGGTGAATGAGAGAGGATGGTGGTATTGTGGGAGGGGGACAGGGTACTGGGGGTGAATGGGAGAGTTTGAGGGTATTGTGAGGACTGACGTGGGTAAGGGGGCACTGGGGGACTGATGTACGCCATATGTCCGGTTACGCAGGTCTGCCACCTGCTTCTATGTACGCATAGTGGAGATGGGATTTCATAAAATCCCCTCCACTATACTGTAACATCTGGAAGCTGCGGTTTCGACACTGCGGATGTACACAGCGTCCAATCCCCAGCAAAGCCCCAAGCAATACACCCCTTGGAAACATACCCTAATAGTTGCTGTCTTGGGTGCTGGAGATGGGGAGGTTGTGGGTTTTTTATTATTGCGAGCTGGGTCTTTTATAAGTATTAGTAAAAGAAGCATAGCAAAGAAGGTTAATATTACTATAACAAGGGTAAGTATTAACATACGGGCGCAGCCGCAGACAGACACTGTATAACCCATGCGACGATCGCATTGCAATCCTCGGACTGGCCCTGACACCTCTCCTGACATAAGCTTGACAGCTTGATAAATTACTATGTAACTGTCAGCCTCAGGTCAGGAGAGCCGACGGTCAGTCCGAGGATTGCGATGTGATCCTCACATGAGAAATACGTCTGTTTGTCTGTCCCCTAACAAGTATAACAATACAGTAACCACGGGCTGCATTCTATGTTATAAGAATAAATTGCTTATAATTACATTATTAAAGGGAACCTGTCACCCCCCCCAGGGCATATTACGGTAATACAGCCAGCCACCTTCAGCACTAAGGCTGCATTCTGTGAAGGTGGCTCTTATGTTTTTGATCCCTAATGACACTGAAATATTCACTTTGATAAATTGCTATACCTGTATTGAGTCTGGGGGTACGTCTTTTGTCCCCGGACACAACCGCCTCCCAGCCGTCCATCATCCCACCGGGCGCCGATGCCTGGGCTCTCATTTTTCGGGCATGTGCCGTGTGCGCTGCCCTGGAACTCACATCAGCTGATGTACTGATATCGCGCCTGTGTGTAGCGGAGGCCCGAGATCCCGCCTCGCAGTGTGTTATGATTTATTCACACTGCGGGGCTGGAAATCTGGCGCTATGCACAGGCGCGATCTGCTTACATCACTTGATAGAAGTTCCAGGGCAGCGCGCACTGCGCATGACCGAGAAATAATTGCAGAGCGCCGGTGACGGCACAAGACAGAGGGGAGGCGGTGCTCGGTGGGATGATGAACGGCTGCGAGGCGGCTGAGTCAGGGGGAGAAAACGTACCCCCGAACTCAATACAGGTATGGCGCACAATTTATAGAAGTGAATATTTCAGCGTTATTATAAGGGATAAAAAACATAAGAGTCACCTTCACAGAATGCAGCCTTAGTGCTGAAGAATGTGGCTCTTTTACCTTAATAGGCCCTGGGGGGGGGTGACAGGTTCCCTTTAAGTTATTAAAGGCTTTGGATAATTGTCTGCAGTCACTCTACAGACTGCCAAATCATGATGGGGTGCACCTGCCGTCATGAGACCCCAAGACCCCTTGTGTGATCATGTGGTCATGCGACCACGTTTGCTATTTGCACGTGTTGACTAGACAAGTTTGACTTCTCTCAATAGAAGAAAATCGTCTCCTGCTCTCATCATTACTGGACATAGGGGGGCTCCTAAATATTAAGTAGGCACTTACGAAGCATTGAAGCCTAACTACTGGGTGGCAGATAGTGCTGCACCGGCTGTCAGTCTGTCCCGGGGCATCAGTTACAGTCGCCGCTCTCTATACACAGAGCGGTGGCTGAAAAAAATTGGAAGTAATAGTATACACAGTTTGTCAGTCTGGGCAAGGTGGAAAAGATGTGAAAAGTGAATGGCTCCCCCGGAAAGAACGTCCTCTGTAAGTCACCATCTATAACTCTGCTGTGATCTCTCTATGTCATGCAGGACTGGTATCTACCACTATATGGTATTACCGCATGGCGGTAATATCAGTGCTGGTTACTGTATAGAGATTTATTTTCAATAACAGTGCAGTCATCTCCTGAGGTTCCCCTATTCCCACCTTAGTTACAATTATGGACCAGGGCCACAGGTGGACACAGACAGAAAAGAGCCCATGTGCTAGAACAATATATGGGTACTTTGCTGCCCAAGAACTTCTAAAAATACAAAATTGCACCTTATTTAGAGGTAGAAATGGGCCCCCTTAACTCTTGGACCCATGTGCTGCCGCATAGTTTGCACTAATGATATGTCTGCCTGTTAGGGGCCCACTCACATGTTTCGCCCCCCCCCCCCCCTGAGCTGAACCCCTAGCTACGCCTCTGATGTTAACATAACCTTCGTGTTTTCATTAGGCCATGTTCACACACGTTCAGTATTTTACATCAGTATTTGTAAGCCAAAACCAGAAGTGGGTAAAAAATACAGAAGTGGTGACATGTTTCTATTATACTTTTCCTCTGATTGTTCCACTCCTGTCTTTGACTGATGTAAAATACTGACCAAATACTGAACATGTGAACGTGGCATTACATGCATCCTCAATATTAAGTCTGCAAAACCCAGAGCCGTACGGGCTGTAATGAGGTTCAATGGTGATAGAAGCTGTGCAGTGGCTCAGTGGTTAGCACACTTTAACACTGTTTTGCCCATTTTTGCAGTGGTTGGAGAAAAGCCTCACAAAAGATTTAATAAGGAATTCAGATTGGAAGGGCCAATGTGGACAACGAGGGATGACAGTATCTGTAAATTACTGTAGAATATGCTTGGGATTTATAAGCAACAGAAAGGAGTAGATATAAGTACAGTGAATCACAAGAGAAGGATCTTAAAGGGAATTTGTCACTCCTCGGGACATAATTATTGGTACCCCTCGTTTAATGACGGAAAAACCCACAATGGTCATAGAAATAAATTGAATATGACAAAAGTAATACTAAATAAAAGATCTATGAAAATGAACAAATGAAAGTCATACATTGCTTTTCAAGCATACTTCTACAGAATAAAAAAAAACTAATGAAATAGGCCTAGACAGAAATTATGGTACCCCTGAAAATAATGTGACAAAAGAAGCAAGTTAAATCAAGGCGTGTCCACTAACTGGCATCACAAGTGTCTACAATCTTGGAATCAGTGAATGGGCCTGTATATAGGGCTACAGATACTATCCGTGCTGCTGGGTGACATGGTGTGTATCACACTCAACATGGACCAGAGGAAGCGAAGGAAAAAGTTGTCTCGGGAGATTAGAAAGAAAATGATAGACAAACATGGTAAAAGGTAAAAGTTGTAAGACCATCTCCAAGCAGCTTGATGTTCCTGTGACTACAACTGCACATATTATTCAGAAATTTAAGATCCATGGGAATGTAGCCAACCTCCCTGGAGGTGGCCGCAGGAGGAAAATTGATGACAAGTCAAAGAGACAGATAATAGGAATAGTAAAGGCCCCTTCACATTAAGCGACACTGCAGCGATACCGACAACGATCCGGATCGCTGCAGCGTCGCTGTTTGGTCGCTGGAGAGCTGTCACACAGACCGCTCTCCAGCGACCAACGATGCCGGTAACCAGGGTAAACATCGGGTAACTAAGCGCAGGGCCGCGCTTAGTAACCCGATGTTTACCCTGGTTACCATCCTAAAAGTAAAAAAAAAACCAAACACTACATACTTACCTACAGCCGTCTGTCCTCCAGCGCTGTGCTCTGCTTTCCTCCTGTACTGTCTGTGTGAGCACAGCGGCCGGAAAGCAGAGCGGTGACGTCACCGCTCTGCTTTCCGGCTGACCGACGCTCACAGCCAGTACAGGAGGAAAGCAGAGCACAGCGCTGGAGGACAGACGGCTGTAGGTAAGTATGTAGTGTTTGTTTTTTTTTACTTTTAGGATGGTAACCAGGGTAGACATCGGGTTACTAAGCACGGCCCTGCGCTTAGTTACCCGATGTTTACCCTGGTTACCAGTGAAGACATCGCTGGATCGGTGTCACACACGCCGATCCAGCGATGTCAGGAGGAGTCCAGCGACTAAATAAAGTTCTGGACTTTCTTCAGCGACCAACGATCTCCCAGCAGGGGCCTGATCGTTGGTCGCTGTCACACAGAACGATTTTATTAACGATATCGTTGCTACGTCACAAAAAGCAACGATATCGTTAACAATATCATTATGTGTGAAGGTACCTTAACAAAAGAGCACAGAAAAACTTCTAAACAGATTAAAGGTGAACTTCAAGCTCAAGGAACATGAGTATCAGATCGCACCATCCGTCGTTGCATGAGCCAAAGTGGATTTCATGGGAGACGACCGAGGAGGACACCATTGTTGAAAAAAATTATAAAAAAGGAATTTGCCAAACTACATGTTGACAAGCCACAAAGCTTGGGAGAATGTCCTATAGACAGATGAGACAAAAATTGAACTTTTTGGCAATGCACATCAGCTCTATGTTCACAGACGGAAAAATGAAGCATATCAAGAAAAGAACACTGTCCCTTCTGTGAAACATGGAGGAGGCTCTGTTATGTTCTGTGGCTGCTTTGCTGCATCTGGCACAGGGTGTCTAGAATCTGTGCAGGGTACAATGAAATCTCAAGACTATCAAGGGATTCTAGAGAGAAATGTGCTGCCCAGTGTCAGAAAGCTTGGTCTCAGTCACAGGTCATGGGTCTTGCAGCAGGATAATGACCCAAAACACACAGCTAAATACACCCAAGAATGGCAAGAAGGAAAACACTGGACTACTCTGAAGTGGCCTTCTATGAGCCCGGACCTAAATCCTATTAAGCATCTTTGGAAAGAGCTGAAACCTGCAGTCTGGAAGAGGCAACCTTCAAACACAAGACAACTGGAGCAATTTGCTCTTGAGCAGTGGACCAAAATACCTGTTGAGAGGTGCAGAAATCTCCTTGACAGTTACAAGAATCGTTCGTTAAGGGTACCATCATTTCTGTCCAGGACTATTTCAAGAGTTTTATTTAAAAAAAAAAAAAAAATCTGTGGAAGCATGGTTTAAAAGCAATGTCGTTTGTTAATTTCCATAGATTTTTTATTTATTATTACTTTTGTCAGATTTAAGTTATTTCTGTGACCAGTGTGGGGGTTTTCTGTCACTTAACAAGGGGTACCAACAATTTTGACCACATGTGTATGGCTACAGGTAACAGAAATGTTACACTTGTCCTATTTGTATGTCTACTTTCAGGCACCGCACGCCCCAGAGCCTGGAAGAAATCATTAGTATATGGAAATAAAATAAGATTTCTGAGCAGGAAGACCATTAATATGGGCATACAGGTAATAGAAATGTTACATTAGTCCTATTACCTGTATGCCCATATTAACCCCTTTCCGACATCGGGCGCCCTCAGCACCGAAGCCTGCACCTTTCCGGGCACATGGCAGCTGAGCTACACAGCTGACATGTGCATGCAACAGAAGTGGGTGGAATCGCAATCCATAGCACCTGATAGTTAACCTGTTAGATGTCGCTGTCAATTTCTGACAGCAGCACTTAACTCGAGCTTATCGGAAGTGTGTCACTAATCCCGCCCATCGGTGACCCTGTCACATGATCGCAGGTCACCGATGGATCAGCATGACAACCAGAGGTCTCCAGCAGGCCTCTATGGTTGTCATTGCCAGCTTGCTAGGAGCGTCGCCCCGTGGTCGGTGCTCACAGCAAGTGAGCATTTCTGCTACACACAGGCGATCTGATCATTGTCTATGTGTAGCAGAGATTATCAAAAGTAGTGCAGCTTCTAGTCTCCCATGGAGACTATTGAAGCATGCAAAAAAAAAAAAAAATTATTTCAAATCACCCCCCTTTCGCCCCATTCAAAATTAAAAAAATAAAAAATAAAAAAATCTACATGTATTTGGTATCGCCGCACCCAGATTCACCATGTCAATATAAAAAAAAAAAAACAAAAAAAAAAAAACAAAGAACTAACCCGATCACTAAACAGTGTAACAAGAAAAAAAATTCAAAACAGAATATAGTCTTTTCAGTCGCCGCTACATTGCAATAAAATGCAATAATGGGCGATCAAAAGATCGTATCTACAACAAAATGTCAGCTCGGGGTGCAAAAAATAAGCCCTCACCCAGCCCCAGATCACAAGAAATGAAGACACGACAGGTCTCTGAAAATGGCGCTTTGTTTTTTACACTAAAATTTGGGATTTTTTTTCATCAGTTAAATAAAAAAAGAACCTAGACATGTTTGGTGTATATGAACTCGTAATGACCTGGAGAATCATAATGGAGGGTCAGTTTTAGCATTTAGTGAACATGGTAAAAAAAAAAAAAAAAAAAACTGAAATTGCACTTTTCCTGCAATTTCACCGCATTTGGAATTTTTTTTCCTGTTTTCCAGTAGAAGATATGTTAAAACCAATGGTGTCGTTCAGGAGTACAACTTGTCCCACAAAAAACAAGCCATACTGACCAAAAATAAGAAAAAGTTATGGCTCTGGGAAGAAGGGGAGCAAAAAACGAAAACGCAAAAACAAAAATACCTTTGGTCGTTAAGGGGTTAATAGGTCATATACATCCCGGGGCTGACAGACTACCTTTAAGGCATACATTTATAAGAATTCTTACATAGCTCTAGCATTAGCTACAGTAGGAGACCAAGTAGGATCAAAAGATATTAGGGAGGAAGTGTTATTTATTTTCTGGTGCATGTTATGTTTTAGGCAAGATTCAAATTAATTCAGTGCTATCCACAAAGAACTATGACAGCGTTTTATTGGAATCCCTGAAAACACGATTCTAAGGGGAATACAGGGGGCAAATCACATTTTTGTGCTCGTCTGAAAAAGACAAATACTGTCAAAAAGGGAGGCCAGTGTCCACAGTGACTGTTAGCTTCATTCATGTGACCACTTCATGACCACTTTTTCTTCAGGCTATGTGCACACGTATTTTTCCACAGCGGAATTGATAAATCTGCTGGGGAAAAACGCTGCGTTTTTGCTGCAGATTTATGGCGGATTTACCGCGGTTTTTCTGCGGATTTCACTTCGGTTTTACACCTGCAGTTTTCTATTGGAGCAGGTGTAAAGCCTCTGCAGAATCCGCAGAAAGAAGTGACATGCTACGGAATGTAAACAGCTGCGTTTCCGCGCGTTTTTTTCCACAGCATGGGCACAACGTTTTCTGTTTCCCATAGGTTTACATTGTAATGTAAACTCATTGGAAACTGCTGCGGACGTGCAGCTGCGGAATCGCAGCGTTTTCCACATCGTGTGCACATAACCTTGCTGGTGGATCTTACATGCTTATTTTAGAATAGCATTATCTTAAATGTTAGCAATATCAGTGGGTCTCTATTGAAAGGGTCTGAAGAAAAGTTATAGAGGACATAAAAATGATTTGGCAATATGAGGACTTGATAAACGGGAAGACCTTTGTGCAAATTATGACTCAAATAACGAGAATGTAGATTCCGGCTGTAAATTAAATGGTCTATCTGCAGTTTTTAAGAACAGGAAACAAAATTAATAGGACCCACAGAACATATTTCATTTGTGCCAACTAATGCCAAAAAGACATGGAGCATCAGAGAAAAGCAGCGGTGGTAAATGCAGCACGTAATGGCTGCCTGTTCTTCTGAGAAAACAAGGTTCAACGGATCTTCAGAGGGGGAAAACAAAGTAAAAAAAGTGAGAACATGTATTGCAATTCTTTCAATTTTACATTGTACACTGAAACCTGATGATCTGTCACTTTCAATTTTTCATTCCAGTAAAGTCACAGCTCGGTAGTTTTTCCCACTACAATATATCGGCTTCCACAATATCCCATAAATAATGAAATGAGAAATGATGCGATAGTGGGACAATTCTACAAAGCTTATGTGTAGCGCTACAGCAGCTAACAACTGTTTCTACTTTAGATTTACTCCATTATAATCGGTGGAAGACAGCTTCACAGCTACTAAACTTATACAGTTGTAACAAATATACAGAGAAAATCCTTAAATCTAACAATTGATAATCCAGAAATTTTAATTATACTCGACATGATAGTCATGAATTGCAGACCAGAAACAGAAACTTGAGCAGAGAGCACAGAATCAGAGACTACACTGCGTGCAGAATTATTAGGCAAGTTGTTTTTTGGATCACATGATAATTTTTACACATGTTGTCATACTACAAGCTGTTCAGGCTTGAGAGCCAACTACCAATAAAGTCAATCAGGTAATGTGCATCTCTGTAATGAGGAGGGGTGTTTTATAAAGTTTGCCCCCCCCCCGCTCAGACACACGAAATACAGCGGGGGTCTCATGTCCACATAGACCTTAGTTACCTCATGTAATGGTAAATAAGGGTCATGGGAAGGTCAAGTTCTGTTCTATTTTTAATGTAAAGTGGCTTAAACCGGTTTTTGTGCGCTCATTTTTCCAGCAATGTGATTGGCCTTTTGGTGGTCGTTTTCCGAATTATAAGCCCGGTCCCTGTCAGTATCTGTCACTTCGCTGGCGCTTGAAGAAAGAAGAGCCCACCCTCCCTCCCGCTATTTTAGCATCTTTGTTTGTCGTTCGGTTTTATTTGTGGGGTAAAAATCATCATGGGTGGATTTGGCTACTAGATGATTTGAAATATGGACTTATAACTTATGAAGTTTATTTATTGGTACTTATTCAAGTTGTATGTAACCCAAAATAAAACCTCACGGCCAATTTTATTCCATCAATAAATGTGTCTTGTTATTTTATTTGGTAATGAGTCTTATGGGGACATGACATCAACACCCTATATAAGGTGTGCTTAATTAATAGGCAACTTCCTTTCCTTTGGCAAAATGGGTCAGAAGAGAGATTTGACGGGCTCTGAAAAGTCCAACATTGTGAGATGTCTTGCAGAGGGATGCAGCAGTCGTGAAATTGCCAAACTTTGGAAGCGTGCCATTTGCCACCAGTTTTGCCATATTTCAGAGCTGCAACGTTACTGGAGTATCAAAAAGCACAAGGTGTGCGACACTCAGGGACATGGCCAAGGTAAGGAAGGCTGAAAAACGACCACCTTTGAACAAGAAGCATAAGCTAAAACATCAAGACTGGGCCAAGAAATATCTTAAGACTGACTTTTCAAAGGTTTTATGGACTGATGAAATGAGAGTGACTCTTGACGGGCCAGATGGATGGGCCAGAGGCTGGATCAGTAAAGGGCAGATCGCTCCACTCCGACTCAGATGCCTGCAAGGTGGAGGTGGGGTACTGGTATGGGCTGGTATCATCAAAGATGAACTTGTGGGACCTTTTCAGGTTGGGGATGGACTGAAGCTCAACTCCAAGACCTACTCCCAGCTTCTGGAAGACAACTTCTTCAAGCAGTGGTACAGGAAGAAGTCGCTGTCATTCAAGAAAAACATGATTTTCATGCAGGACAGTGCTCCATCACATGCCTCCAACTACTCCACAGCATGGCTGGCCAGTAAAGGTCTCAAAGAAGGAAAAATAACGACATGGCCCCCTTGTTCACCTGATCTGAACCCCATAGAGAACCTGTGGTCCCTCATAAAATGTGAGATCTACAGAGAAGGAAAACAGTCCACCTCTCGGAACAGTGTCTGGGAGGCTGTGGTGGCTGCTGCACGCTGAATGTTGATCGTAAACAGATCAAGCAACTGACAGAATCTATGGATAGAAGGCTGCCGAGTGTCATCATAAAGACAGATGGCTATATTGGTTACTAATTTTTTGGGGTTTTGTTTTTGCATGTCAGATATGTTTATTTCTAAATTTTGTTCAGTTATTATGGTTTACCTGGTGAAAATAAACAAGTGAGGTGGGAATATACCATATATACTCAAGTATAAGCCGAGATTTTCAGCCCAAAAAAATGGTCTGAAAGTGCCCCTCTCGGCTTATACTCGAGTCATGGAAGGTGGAAGGGTCAGCGGGTGAGCGACGCCTGTCAAATACTCACCTGCTCCCAGCGCTCCTGGCGCGGTCCCCGCATGTCCTGTGGTCTTCGGGCGTGGCAGCTTCTTCCCCTGTTCAGCGGTGACTGCTACTGCTCATTAAAGTTATGAATATGGACTCCACTCCCATAGGGGTGGAGCCGTACATTCATTACTGTATTGAGTGGTGCCACGTGACCGCTCACTACAGGAAGAAGCTGCCGCTCCCGGAGACGTGGGACATGCGGGACCGCGCCAGGAGCAGTTGAGTATTTCATATTCACCTTTCTTCGTTCCACCACCGCCTCGTCTTCCACATCCTCTGCAGTGACTGTTCAGGTCAGAGGGCGCAATGACGTATTAGTGTGCGCACCGCCCTCTGCCTGAACAGTCAGTGCGGAGAGACGGGACGCTGAGGAGCAGCGGGCAGCGACGAGAAGTATATGGAGCATCTACGGGGCCATAAAGAACTGCATGGAGCATTATATGGGGCCATAAAGAACTGCATGGAGCATTATATGAAGCATCTATGGGGCCATAAAGAACTGAATGGAGCATTATATGGGGCATCTTATGGGGCCATATATAACTGTATGGAGCATTATATGGGGCCTATTTTGTATGGAGCATCTTATGGGGCCATAATGAACTGTATGGAGTATTATATGGGGCTCCTGATTCAATATGGATATTAAAAAACACAACCTACTGATGTCTCCATTAATTTTACTTTTATTGATATCTATTTTTATTTTTGACATTTACCGTTAGCTGCTGCATTTTCCACCCTAGGCTTATACTCGAGTCAATAAGTTTTCCCAGTTTTTTTTGTTGCAAAATTAGGGGGGGGGCGGGGGGGGGGGGGTCGGCTTATACTCGAGTATATATGGTATTTGGTTTTTATTAAGTTGCCTAATAATTCTGCACAGTAATAGTTACCTGCACAGAACAGATATCCTCCTAAGGTAGCCAAATCTAAAAAAAAACAAAAAAAAAAAACTCCAACTTCCAAAAATATTAAGCTTTGATATGTATGAGTCTTTTGGGTTGATTGAGAAGATAGTTGTTGATCAATAATAAAAATAATCCTCAAATACAAACTTGCCTAATAATTATACACGCAGTGTAGGTTGTAAAATGTTATTATGTTATTATGTTATTTTATTAGAATTTTAATTTCATGCTTTGCTACACTTACAAAATTATTGTTTTTGGACAGTCCATGAATAGTACATATCAGTCCTAAAACACCTATATACTTAGTTTTTGCTGTCCTATTCAAAACTACCGAAACAATTATCAGACAGCACCAAATGGAAAGATAGTTTCAATTTCAGGTCAAAAGTCTTCGCACTCAATCCTCCATTACTACACACCAGCCAACATGTTGGGGGCAAGAGTGGCTATTGGAAATGCCAGTGCTGACCATCCTGGAAGACGACAAGTAAGGTCTATCAAAGTCGACTCTTGACAATTCCACTTCCCAATAGAAAAGTGACAACAGGGACATTAAACTGTATGCAGAATCCAGGAACAAAACTTTGTATATACGTATGTGGTCATATGTATGTCATATACAATAAATCTTGACACGTTTCCTTTACAAGGAGATAACAATGTGTGCCATAAAAGTAATCCCATATGTAAATATTCTCAGCGAGGCAATAAAACTAGTGAAAAGTACGGTAAGTGTCTTGAAAAACTATTACTACTTTCAGGCTTCCCCCAATGTTGTCTGTTTCCTACAAACCTTTACTTCATGGTGGAAATGTTAAACACACAATAAAATACATTTTATATGATGGGTTTCTCCATCTAAAGCTACTGAAAAATTAATACGGTAGATTTCCCGATACCCTGCAAAATAGAACGTTCATACATACAGGAAAATAATTATATTGAGGAAGTGAATGTCAGATATTCAGGATTTAATTTCAAAGGGTGTGTTCCCATGAAGACAACCTCTTTTTTAGATGGTAGTCAATTTCTCACATTAACAAATTTACATTTCATTGGGCGAAGTGTAGTATGACAAAGCAACAAAATTAAGGGATGTAATTTACGGGTATGATCTAGAAAAAAAAACTGGAAAAAACTAAAATTAAAAAATATTAATTTACCAAAGCAACATTGTTCCTCACTACTGATGCCGAAATCCCAGAAGAGGGACTTAGAAGGTAGGCCACAATAGTCATGCAACATTCAAGCTGGAAGAGACAGTGAGCAAGTGAGGACCCCAGAATTAGACATTGCAGTCGCATTAAGGACCAGTTGGGGTAAAAAAAAGGTGAGTATATATTATTTATTTTAGACCTCGGACCCCAAAAATACAAGTTGTGGACAACCCCCCTTAAATATAGTATAAATTTTCTAATTTACCACTCCTTTAGTCTGGCTACTGTTATAGTCCACCATATTTTCTAGCTCCATGCTGGAAGCAAGACCAGAAGCAAAATAAGATGCAGTCCCATAATGAGATATGAATAATATTCTATTTTGGGCTGTCTGGAGGTAGATTTTAATTAATTTTACATGGCAATCCCATAATGAAAGCATTTAATAATGCAACACCTGAAAGGTCCAATTAATCTTCTAGTTACAGGACATGCTGTGAGGTTCTCCAGCAGCTGCTCCTAACCACATTACAAAAGTGACCCCTGAGAATCATTACTTCCTTTCCCAGATCAACGATGATCCATGCAGAAGAAGCACGACGTTCTGTTTGTTTTTTGGATGGAACTATATATTTTTTGAGATCTCCTGTTTTGTAAGCAACTTTCTCAGGAAATATCACAGGGTTCTAAAATTATTCCTTGTTGTGAGGTCTCATTCCAAGCTAGGACTAGATACAAAAATAATTTTTTTTATCCTTTGGGAGAACTCATGGCGAATGCACGAAAATTGCCTTAAAAGGAGCACTCAAACATTTTTTTTTCCTAAAAGTGATGTATATGTGTAGTGTGTATGCATTAATATACACAGTGTTCCAAATTATTATGCTAATTGGATTTAGGTGTCAAAGATTTGATTGTTTTGGTTTCAAATAAACTCGTGGGTGGTATTGTGTCTCAGGGCTCAATAGATCACTGAAATCAATCTTAAAACACATGTGATAATTAGTTTTCCAGGTGATTCTAATTAAAAGAAAACTACTTAAACATGATGTTCACATTATTAAGCAGGCCACAGGTTTCAAGCAATATGGGAAATAAAAAGGATCTCTCTGCTGCTGATAAGCGTTGAATAGTGCAATGCCTTGGCACAGGTATGAAAACATTAGATATTTCACGAAAACTTAAGAGGGATCATCATACTGTGAAGAGATTTGTGACTGAAACAGAGCACAGACAGAGGTCATGCAGATAAAGGCATAATGAGGAAGGTTTCTGCCAGAGAAATTCATGGGATTAAGAGAGCAGTTGCCAAAATACCATTACAAAGCAGCAAACAGTTATTTGAAGCTGCTGGTGCCTCTGGAGTCCCTAGAACCTCAAGGTGTAGGATCCTTCAAATGCTTGCTGTGGTGCATAAACCTACTATGCGGCCGCCCATAAACAGTGTTCACAAGCAGAATCGGTTGCAGTGGGCCCAGACATACATGAAGACTAATTTTCAAACAAGTCTTGTTTACTGATGAGTGTCGAGCAACCCTGGATGGTCCAGATGGATGGAGTAGTGGATGGTTCGTGGATGGCTGCCATGTCCCAACAAGGCTGCAACGTCAGCAAGGAAGTGGATGACTCATGTTTTGGGCCGGAATCATGGGAAAACAGCTGGTAGGGCCCTTTAAGGTTCCTGAAGGTGTGAAAATGGCTTCTGCAAAGTAAATAGAGTTTTTGACTAACAAATTTTTCCATGGTCTAAAATGCAGAAACGTGCCTTCAGGAGCAAAATCATCTTCATGCATGAGAATGCCCCATCTCATGCTGTAAAGAATACCTCTGAGTCATTGGCTGCTACGGGAATAAAAGGAGATAAACTCATGGTGTGGCCACCTGTTATGATTAGGCAATTCAGTACCACAGTGAACATAGAGGTCAGAGCACATACAGTGATCTGACAATAATCCAAAAACATAGAACGAGCTCTGAGACGTGGGAACTCTGTTGACCGCAATCCCTAATCCTATCCAACAACACTAGAGGCAGCCGTGGATTGCGCCTAACGCTACCTATGCAACTCGGCACAGCCTGAGAAACTAGCTAGCCTGAAGATAGAAAATAAGCCTACCTTGCCTCAGAGAAATACCCCAAAGGAAAAGGGAGACCCCCACATATAATGACTGTGAGTAAGATGAAAAGACAAACGTAGAGATTAAATAGATTTAGCAAAGTGAGGCCCGACTTTCTGAACAGAGCGAGGATAGGAAAGGTAACTTTGCGGTCAACACAAAACCCTAAAAACCACGCAAAGGGGGCAAAAAGACCCTCCGTACCGAACTAACGGCACGGAGGTACACCCTCTGCGTCCCAGAGCTTCCAGCAAACAAATAGATAAGCTGGACAGAAGAAA
Source organism: Ranitomeya imitator (assembly GCF_032444005.1). Classification (NCBI taxonomy): domain Eukaryota; kingdom Metazoa; phylum Chordata; class Amphibia; order Anura; family Dendrobatidae; genus Ranitomeya; species Ranitomeya imitator. The sequence goes on along the minus strand of NC_091282.1, from coordinate 1,100,207,192 downwards.
AGCAAACAAAATAGCAAAGGAAAACTTAGCTATGCAGAGCAGCAGGCCACAGGAACGATCCAGGAGGAAAACAAGTCCAATACTGGAACATTGACAGGAAGCCAGGATCAAAGCACTAGGTGGAGTTAAGTAGAGCAGCACCTAACGACCTCACCACATCACCTGAGGGAGGAAACTCAGAAGCCGCAGTACCACTTGTGACCACAGGAGGGAGCTCTGCCACAGAATTCACAACAGTACCCCCCCTTGAGGAGGGGTCACCGAACCCTCACCAGAGCCCCCAGGCCGACCAGGATGAGCCACATGAAAGGCACGAACAAGATCGGGAGCATGGACATCAGAGGCAAAGACCCAGGAATTATCTTCCTGAGCATAACCCTTCCACTTAACCAGATACTGGAATTTCCGTCTTGAAACACGAGAATCCAAAATCTTCTCCACAATATACTCCAACTCCCCCTCCACCAAAACCGGGGCAGGAGGGTCAACAGAAGGAACCATAGGTGCCACGTATCTCCGCAACAATGACCTATGGAATACGTTATGTATGGAAAAAGAATCTGGAAGGGTCAGACGAAAAGACACAGGATTAAGAACCTCAGAAATCCTATACGGACCAATGAAACGAGGTTTAAATTTAGGAGAGGAAACCTTCATAGGAATATGACGAGAAGATAACCAAACCAGATCCCCAACACGAAGTCGGGGACCCACACAGCGTCTGCGATTAGCAAAACGTTGAGCCTTCTCCTGGGACAAGGTCAAATTGTCCACTACCTGAGTCCAAATCTGCTGCAACCTGTCCACCACAGTATCCACACCAGGACAGTCCGAAGACGCAACCTGTCCTAACGAGAAACGAGGATGGAACCCAGAGTTGCAGAAAAATGGCGAAACCAAGGTAGCCGAGCTAGCCCGATTATTAAGGGCGAACTCAGCCAAAAGGCAAAAAGGACACCCAGTCATCCTGATCAGCAGAAACAAAACATCTCAGATATGTTTCCAAGGTCTGATTGGTTCGTTCGGTCTGGCCATTAGTCTGAGGATGGAAAGCCGAGGAAAAAGACAAGTCAATGCCCATCCTACCACAAAAAGCTCGCCAAAACCTCGAAACAAACTGGGAACCTCTGTCATGTAAACGAACCACATGCTGGAAGAACAATGGCACCAAATCAGAGGAGGAAGGCAATTTAGACAAGGGTACCAAATGGACCATCTTAGAAAAGCGATCACAGACCACCCAAATGACTGACATCTTTTGAGAAACGGGAAGATCTGAAATAAAATCCATAGAGATATGTGTCCAAGGCCTCTTCGGGACTGGCAAGGGCAAAAGCAACCCACTGGCACGAGAACAGCAGGGCTTAGCCCGAGCACAAATCCCACAGGACTGCACAAAAGAACGCACATCCCGCGACAGAGATGGCCACCAAAAGGATCTAGCCACTAACTCTCTGGTACCAAAGATTCCAGGATGACCAGCCAAGACCGAACAATGAACCTCAGAGATAACTTTATTCGTCCACCTATCAGGGACAAACAGTTTCTCCGCTGGACAACGATCAGGTTTATTAGCCTGAAATTTTTGCAGCACTCGCCGCAAATCAGGGGAGATGGCAGACACAATTACTCCCTCTTTGAGGACACCCGCCGGCTCAGATACACCCGGAGAGTCGGGCACAAAACTCCTAGACAGAGCATCCGCCTTAACATTTTTAGAGCCCAGAAGGTATGAAATCACAAAGTCAAAACGGGCCAAAAACAACGACCAACGAGCTTGTCTAGGATTCAACCGCTTGGCGGACTCGAGATAAGTCAAGTTCTTATGATTAGTCAAGACCACCACGCGATGCTTAGCTCCTTCAAGCCAATGACGCCACTCCTCGAATGCCCACTTCATGGCCAGCAACTCTCGATTGCCCACATCATAATTTCGCTCAGCAGGCGAAAACTTCCTGGAAAAGAAGGCGCACGGTTTCATCACTGAGCAATCAGAACCTCTCTGCGACAAAACAGCCCCTGCTCCAATCTCAGAAGCATCAACCTCGACCTGGAACGGAAGTGAAACATCCGGTTGACACAACACAGGGGCAGAAGAAAAACGACGCTTCAACTCTTGAAAAGCTTCCACAGCAGCAGAAGACCAACTGACCACATCAGCACCCTTCTTGGTCAAATCGGTCAATGGTTTAGCAATACTAGAAAAATTGCAGATGAAGCGACGATAAAAATTAGCAAAGCCCAGGAACTTTTGCAGACTTTTCAGAGATGTCGGCTGAGTCCAATCATGGATGGCTTGGACCTTAACAGGATCCATCTCGATAGTAGAAGGGGAAAAGATGAACCCCAAAAATGAAACCTTCTGAACACCAAAGAGACATTTTGATCCCTTCACAAACAAAGAATTAGCACGCAGGACCTGAAACACCGTTCTGACCTGCTTCACATGAGACTCCCAATCATCCGAGAAGATCAAAATGTCATCCAACTACACAATCAGGAATTTATCCAGGTACTCTCGGAAGATGTCATGCATAAAGGACTGAAACACTGATGGAGCATTGGCAAGTCCGAATGGCATTACTAGATACTCAAAATGGCCCTCGGGCGTATTAAATGCAGTTTTCCATTTATCGCCTCGCTTAATTCGCACAAGATTATACGCACCACGAAGATCTATCTTGGTGAACCAACTAGCCCCCTTAATCCGAGCAAACAAATCAGATAACAACGGCAAGGGGTACTGAAATTTAACCGTGATCTTATTTAGAAGGCGGTAATCTATACAAGGTCTCAGCGAACCATCCTTCTTGGCTACAAAAAAGAACCCTGCTCCTAATGGCGACGATGACGGGCGAATATGCCCCTTCTCCAGGGACTCCTTCACATAACTGCGCATAGCGGCGTGCTCAGGCACAGATAAATTAAACAATCGGCCTTTTGGGAACTTACTACCAGGAATCAAATTGATAGCACAATCACAATCCCTATGCGGAGGTGGGGCATCGGACTTGGGCTCATCAAATACATCCCGGTAATCAGACAAGAACTCTGGAAACTCAGAAGGGGTGGATGACGAAATTGACACAAATGGAACATCACCATGTACCCCCTGACAACCCCAGCTGGACACCGACATGGATTTCCAATCTAATACTGGATTATGGACTTGTAGCCATGGCAACCCCAACACGATCACATCATGCAGATTATGCAACACCAGAAAGCGAATAACCTCCTGATGTGCAGGAGCCATGCACATGGTCAGCTGGGTCCAGTACTGAGGCTTACTCTTGGCCAAAGGCGTAGCATCAATTCCTCTCAATGGAATAGGACACTGCAAGGGCTCCAAGAAAAACCCACAATGCTTAGCATACTCCAAGTCCATCAAATTCACGGCAGCGCCTGAATCCACAAATGCCATGACAGAATACGATGACAAAGAGCAGATCAAGGTAACGGACAGAAGAAATTTTGACTGTACTGTACCAATGGTGGCAAACCTAGCGAACCACTTAGTGCGCTTAGGACAATCAGAGATAGCATGAGTGGAATCACCACAGTAGAAACACAGCCCATTCAGACGTCTGTGTTCTTGCCGTTCAACTCTGGTCAAAGTCCTATCGCACTGCATAGGCTCAGGTTTAAGCTCAGGTAATACCGCCAAATGGTGCACAGATTTACGCTCACGCAAGCGTCGACCAATCTGAATGGCCAAAGACATAGACTCATTCAAACCAGCAGGCATAGGAAATCCCACCATGACATCCTTAAGGGCTTCAGAGAGACCCTTTCTGAACATAGCTGCCAGCGCAGATTCATTCCATTGAGTGAGCACGGACCACTTTCTAAATTTCTGACAATATACCTCTATCTCATCCTGACCCTGACAAAGAGCCAGCAAATTTTTTTCTGCCTGATCCACAGAATTAGGCTCATCGTACAGCAATCCGAGCGCCAGGAAAAAACGCATCGACACTACTCAATGCAGGATCTCCTGGCGCAAGAGAAAATGCCCAGTCCTGAGGGTCACCACGCAAAAAAGAAATAATGATCAAAACCTGTTGAACTGGATCACCAGAGGAGCGAGGTTTCAAGGCCAGAAATAGTTTACAATTATTTTTGAAACTCAGAAACTTAGTTCTATCACCAAAAAACAAATCAGGAATAGGAATTCTTGGTTCTAACATAGATTTGTGATCAATAGTGTCTTGAATCTTTTGTACTCTTGCCGAGAGCTGATCCACACATGAAGACAGACTTCTAATGTCCATTGCTACACCTGTGTCCTGAACCACCCAAATGTCTAGGGGGAAAAAAAGGCAAAACACAGTGCAGAGAAAAAAAATGGTCTCAGAACTTCTTTTTTCCCTCTATTGAGAATCATTAGTACCTTGGCTTCCTGTACTGTTATGATTAGGCAATTCAGTACCACAGTGAACATAGAGGTCAGAGCACATACAGTGATCTGACAATAATCCAAAAACATAGAACGAGCTCTGAGACGTGGGAACTCTGTTGACCGCAATCCCTAATCCTATCCAACAACACTAGAGGCAGCCGTGGATTGCGCCTAACGCTACCTATGCAACTCGGCACAGCCTGAGAAACTAGCTAGCCTGAAGATAGAAAATAAGCCTACCTTGCCTCAGAGAAATACCCCAAAGGAAAAGGCAGCCCCCCACATATAATGACTGTGAGTAAGATGAAAAGACAAACGTAGAGATTAAATAGATTTAGCAAAGTGAGGCCCGACTTTCTGAACAGAGCGAGGATAGGAAAGGTAACTTTACGGTCAACACAAAACCCTAAAAACCACGCAAAGGGGGCAAAAAGACCCTCCGTACCGAACTAACGGCACGGAGGTACACCCTCTGCGTCCCAGAGCTTCCAGCAAACAAATAGATAAGCTGGACAGAAGAAAAGTAAACAAAATAGCAAAGGAAAACTTAGCTATGCAGAGCAGCAGGCCACAGGAACGATCCAGGAGGAAAACAAGTCCAATACTGGAAAATTGACAGGAAGTGTTATGTAGGCAATCCAGTGACACAGTGTGCCAGCAATCAGAGCACATACAGTGATCTGACAATAACCCAAAAAACAATAGAACGAGCTCTGAGACGTGGAATCTCTGTAGACCGCAATACCTGAACCTATCCTAAACACAACTAAAGGCAGCTGTGGATTGCGCCTGACACTACCTATGCAACTCGGCACAGCCTGAGGAGCTGACTAGCCTGAAGATAGAAAAACAAGCCTGACTTGCCTCAGAGAAATACCCCAAAGGAAAAGGCAGCCCCCCACATATAATGACTGTTAGCAAGATGAAAAGACAAACGTAGGGATGAAATAGATTCAGCAAAGTGAGGCCCGATATTCTAGATAGAGCGAGGATAGCAAAGAGAACTTTGCAGTCTACAAAAAACCCTAAAGCAAAAAACCACGCAAAGGGGGCAAAAAGACCCACCGTGCCTGACTAACGGCACGGCGGTACACCCTTTGCGTCTCAGAGCTTCCAGCAAAACGAATTAACAAGCTGGACAGAAAAAGTAGCAACAAAAGCAAAGAAGCACTTATCTAAGCAGAGCAGCAGGCCACAGGAAAGATCCAGAAGCTCAGATCCAACACTGGAACATTGACAAGGAGCAAGGAAGACAGAATCAGGTGGAGTTAAATAACAAAGCAGCCAACGAGCTCACCAGAACAACTGAGGGAGGAAGCTCAGAAGCTGCAGTACCACTTGTGACCACAGGAGTGAATTCAGCCACAGAATTCACAACAAGGAAGCCAGGATCAAAGCACTAGGTGGAGTTAAGTAGAGCAGCACCTAACGACCTCACCACATCACCTGAGGGAGGAAACTCAGAAGCCGCAGTACCACTTCCCTCCACCAACGGAAGCTTACAGAGAGAATCAGCCGAAGTACCACTTGTGACCACAGGAGGGAGCTCTGCCACAGAATTCACAACAGCCACCATCTTCCCCTGACCTGAACCCTATAGAGAACCTTTGGAGTATCATCAAGCAAAAGATCTATGCGGGTGGGAGGCAGTTCACATCAAATCAGCAGCTCAGGGAGGCTATTCTGACTTCATGCAAAGAACTACAAGCAGAAACTCTCCAAAAACTCACAAGATCAATGGATACAAGAATTGTGAAGGTGATATCAAAGAAGGGTTCCTATGTTAACATGTAACTTGGCCTGTTAGGATCTTTTGGAGTTAAATAGAATTTTTGATCAGTGAATGTGACCTCCTAATGCTGCAAATTCCACAAATGAGCATTTTCAGTTCTTTAAAACATATCAAATATTTAGAAATTCTACTGTGCCTAATAATTTGGAACAGTGCATTTTGAGTTTTTATTCATTTTGGAGCTTATACTGTTATCATTAGGAGGTTTCTTCAATAAAATTCGATGTATACTCTAACAGGTGATGACTTTTATTAGACTGACTGTCATTTGCACTGACCATTTAGGAAAATACTAGAAAAACGTAATTTGCATAATAATTTGGAACATAGTGTACTCAACTACCACCCTCTACTCCAGGATCCAGCACCGTTCTTCTCCTCTTCTGACGTCACCCCTCTGCAAACTCTCTGGGTGACACTGCGCTCTGTGTGACCAGGCAGTCAGTGACTTTATAATAAAAGTCTATGAAGCGTCAGTAGGAGACTTCATAGACTTACATTGTAAGAGAGACTTCCGGCTCACACAGTGATCAGGAGAGTCTGAATTGATTTCATGTGTCTCAGAAGAAGACTGGAACATTGCTGGATACCAGAGTAGACAGCGGTGAGTATATTAGCACCACATACACTACACCAGGGGTGTCTAACTGCATTCCTCAAGGGCCTCAGACCATGCGTGTTTTCAAGATTTCCTTTGCATTACACAAGGTGCTGGAATCATTCTGTGCAGGTGATTCAATTATCACCTGTGCAATACAAGGAAATCCTGAAAACATGACCTGTTTGCGGCCCTCGAGGAATGCAGTTTGACACCCCTGCACTACACTACACTACATACCAGTATTATGGGGGAACCAAGAACAAAAATAATTCATGGGGGTACCTCTTTAACCCCTTCATGACCCAGCCTATTTTGACCTTAATGACCTGGCCGTTTTTTGCAATTCTGACCAGTGTCCCTTTATGAGGTAATAACTCAGGAACGCTTCAACGGATCCTAGCGGTTCTGAGATTGTTTTTTCGTGACATATTGGGCTTCATGTTAGTGGTAAATTTAGGTCAATAAATTCTGCGTTTATTTGTGATAAAAACGGAAATTTGGCGAAAATTTTGAAAATTTCGCAATTTTCACATTTTGAATTTTTATTCTGTTAAACCAGAGAGTTATGTGACACAAAATAGTTAATAAATAACATTTCCCACATGTCTACTTTACACCAGCACAATTTTGGAAACAAAATTTTTTTTTGCTAGGAAGTTATAAGGGTTAAAATTTGACCAGCGATTTCTCATTTTTACAACGAAATTTACAAAACCATTTTTTTTAGGGACCACCTCACATTTGAAATCAGTTTGAGGGGTCTATATGGCTGAAAATACCCAAAAGTGACACCATTCTAAAAAATGCACCCCTCAAGGTGCTCAAAACCACATTCAAGAAGTTTTTTAACCCTTCAGGTGCTTCACAGCAGCAGAAGCAACATGGAAGGAAAAAATGAACATTTAACTTTTTAGTCACAAAAATTATCTTTTAGCAACATTTTTTTTATTTTCCCAATGGTACAAGGAGAAACTGAACCACGAAAGTTGTTGTCCAATTTGTCCTGAGTACGCTGATACCTCATATGTGGGGGTAAACCACTGTTTGGGCGCACGGCAGGGCTTGGAAGGGAAGGAGCACCATTTGACTTTTTGAATGAAAAATTGGCTCCACTCTTTAGCGGACACCATGTCGTGTTTGGAGAGCCCCCGTGTGCCTAAACATTGGAGCTCCCCCACAAATGACCCCATTTTGGAAACTAGACCCCCCAAGGAACTTATCTACATGCATATTGAGCACTTTAAACCCTCAGGTGCTTCACAAATTGATCTGTAAAAATGAAAAAGTACTTTTTTTTTCACAAAAAAATTCTTTTCGCCTCAGTTTTTCATTTTCACATGGGCAATAGGATAAAATGAATCCTAAAATTTGTTGGCCAATTTCTCCCGAGTACGCCGATACCTCATATGTGGGGGTAAACCACTGTTTGGGCACACGGCAGGGCTCGGAAGGGAAGGCGCGCCATTTGACTTTTTGAATGGAAAATTAGCTCCAATTGTTAGCGGACACCATGTCGCGTTTAGAGAGCCCCTGTGTGCCTATGCATTGGAGCTCCCCCACAAGTGACCCCATTTTGGAAACTAGACCCCCCAAGGAACTTATCTAGATGCATATTGTGCACTTTAAACCCCCAGGTGCTTCACAGAAGTTTATAATGCAGAGCCATGAAAATAAAAAATAATTTTTCTTTCCTCAAAAATGATTTTTAGCCTGGAATTTCCTATTTTGCCAAGGGTAATAGGAGAAATTGGACCGCAAATGTTGTTGTCCAGTTTGTCCTGAGTACGCTGATACCCCATATGTGGGGGTAAACCACTGTTTGGGCGCACGGCAGGGCTCGGAAGGGAAGGCATGCCAATTGGCTTTTTAAATGGAAAATTAGCTCCAATCATTAGCGGACACCATGTCACGTTTGGAGAGCCCCTGTGTGCCTAAACATTGGAGATCCCCCACATATGACCCCATTTTGGAAACTAGACCCCCAAAGGAACTAATCTAGATGTGTGGTGAGGACTTTGAACTTCCAAGTGCTTCACAGAAGTTTATAACGCAGAGCCATGAAAATAAAATAAAAATTTTATTTTCTCTAAAATGATTTTTTAGCCTGCAATTTATTATTTTCCCAAGGGTAAAAGGAGAAATTTGACCCCAAAAGTTGTTGTACAGTTTCTCCTGAGTACGCTGATACCCCATATGTGGGGGTAAACCACAGTTTGGGCACATGTCGGGGCTCGGAAGTCAAGTAGTGACATTTTGAAATGCAGACTTTGATGGAATGCTCTGCGGGCGTTACGTTGCGTTTGCAGAGCCCCTGATGTGGCTAACCAGTAGAAACCCCCCACAAGTGACCCCATTTTAGAAACTAGACCCCGAAAGGAACTTATCTAGATGTGAGGTGAGCACTTTGAACCCCCAAGTGCTTCACAGAAGTTTATAACACAGAGCAGTGAAAATAATAAATACGTTTTCTTTCCTCAAAAATGATGTTTTAGCAAGCAATTTTTTATTTTCTCAAGGGTAACAGGAGAAATTGGACCCCAGTAATTGTTGCCCAGTTTGTCCTGAGTACGCTGATACCCCATATGTGGGGGTAAACCACTGTTTGGGCACACGTCGGGGCTCGGAAGGGAAGGAGCACCATTTGACTTTTTGAATAAAAGATTGGCTGGAATCAATGGTGGCGCCATGTTGCGTTTGGAGACCCCCTGATGTGCCTAAACAGTGGAAACCCCTCAATTCTAACGCCAACACACCCCTAACCCTTATCCCAACTGTAGCCGTAACCCTAACCACAACCCTAACCGCAACACACCCCTAACCACAACCCTAACCCCAACACACCCCTAACCCTAACCACAACCCTAATTCCAACCCAACCCTAACCCTAAGGCTATGTACCCACGTTGCGGATTCGTGTGAGATTTTTCCGCACCATTTTTGAAAAATCCGCGGGTAAAAGGCACTGCGTTTTACCTGCGGATTTACTGCGGATTTCACCTGCGGATTCCTATTGAGGAATAGGTGTAAAACGCTGTGGAATCCGCACAAAGAATTGACATGCTGCGGAAAATACAACGCAGCGTTTCCGTGCGGTATTTTCCGCACCATGGGCACAGCGGATTTGGTTTTCCATAGGTTTACATGGTACTGTAAACCTGATGGAACACTGCTGCGGATCCACAGCGGCCAATCCGCTGCGGATCCGCAGCCAAATCCGCACCGTGTGCACATAGCCTAATTCTAAAGGTATGTGCACACGCTTCGGAAAACGCTGCGGATCCGCAGCAGTTTCCCATGAGTTTACATTTCAATGTAAACCTATGGGAAACAAAAATCGCTGTACACATGCTGCGGAAAAACTGCACGGAAACGCAGCGGTTTACATTCCGCAGCATGTCACTTCTTTCTGCGGATTCCACAGCGGTTTTACAACTGCTCCAATAGAAAATCGCAGTTGTAAAACCGCAGTGAAATGCGCAGAAAAACCGCGGTAAATCTGCCATAAATCCGCAGCGGTTTAGCACTGCGGATTTATCAAATCCGCTGCGGAAAAATCCGCAGAGGACCAGAATACGTGTGCACATACCAAAACCCTAACCCTAACCCTACCCCTAACCCTACCCCTAACCCTAGTTCTAACTCCAACCTTAGTGAAAAAAAAAAAAATTCTTTATTTTATTATTGTCCCTATCTATGGGGGACAAATGGGGGGGGTCATTTACTGTTTTTTTATTTTGACCACTGTGATAGATTATATCACAGTGATCAAAATTCACATTGGAACGAATCTGCCGGCCGGCAGATTCGGCGGGCGCACTGCGCATGCGCCCGCCATTTTGGAACATGGCGGCGCTCGGGGAAGAAGACGGACGGGACCCCGCCAGGATCGGTAAGTATAAGGGGGGGAGATCAGGGCACAGGGGGGGGGAGATCAGGGCACGGGGGGGCGTCGGAGCACGGGGGGGGAGGGATCGGAGCATGGGGGAGAGTGATCGGTGTGCGGGCGGGTGGATCGGTGTGCAGGGGGGGTGGATCGGTGTGCAGGGGGGGTGGTTCGGAGCACGGGGGGGGGATCGGAGTGCGGGGGGGTTTGATTGAAGCACGGGGGGGTGTGATTGGAGCACGGGGGGAGCGGGCAGGAGGACGGGGGAGCGGAGCACAGGACGGAGGGGAGCGGGCCACAGATCGGGGGGCTGGGGGGGCGATCGGTGGGGTGGGGTGGGGGCACATTAGTATTTCCAGCCATGGCCGATGATATTGCAGCATCGGCCATGGCTGGATTGTAATATTTCACCATTTTTTTAGGTGAAATATTACAAATCGCTCCGATTGGCAGTTTCACTTTCAACAGCCAATCAGAGCGATCGTAGCCACGAGGGGGTGAAGCCACCCCCCCTGGGCTAAACTACCACTCCCCCTGTCCCTGCAGATCGGGTGAAATGGGAGTTAACCCTTTCACCCGGCCTGCAGGGACGCGATCTTTCTGTGACACAGCATATGCGTCACAGGTCGGATTGGCACCGACTTTCATGACGCATACGCTGTGTCACAGGTCGGGAAGGGGTTAAAGGCATTGTCAAGATTATAAATAAAATGCGCTTGTCATTTTTCTAGAAACAGCCACACTCTTTTCCCTGGACTGTGTCAGTCCAGTATTACAAAAACATCACTAAAGTATATTGGGCTGAGTGGCAAGATCAGGCAAAGCCACATATTTTTATCTTCCATTTTACGTCGATCTAATTCGTGAGGAATAACATCTGACTTTACACATCACAACCATGACAATAACTGGTAGGAAAAAGCCAAAGCATTCATTTGAAGGTTTTTAAAATTAGAAAGAAATATAAGGCTGATCTGATGCACTGTATGATGCAGTCTGTTGCCTCAGTACTTATAGCTAATAAATAGGAGTAAATCAGAGCTAAGGAGTCTGTGTGGGGGATTAGTGCTAAGAATATGAGGTTACGAGACCAGCCATATGGTAGTCCCCAAAGCCAAGCAAACTGCTGTGTCAAAAATTGACATAGCAGAATCCTTACATTTCCCTATTGTCTATTTACCTTAGCATCATCATTTAAAAGCTCCCTTATTCTGTCAGGATGTTTGGTTAAAAGTTTTTTTTTCTAGAGAATTTCCAAAACTTTTTTTTTTTTTTTTTAGAGGTCCAATTCAGTTTTGAAGTGACTGTCAGGCTCTGACAGGCCTTCACATTGGAAAACTTTCAAAAGCGAAAATTATAACATAATATTATTTATATATATATATATATATATATATATATATATATATATATATATATATATATATATATATATATATATATATATATACATACATATACATATACATACATATATATATATATGTATAATAAACACACCAGCGCTAAATCACAAGAACAATACCCTTAGCTGCTGGAATCAAAGACAGGTGGACGTCAGACCTGAATCAGAGAAAAAATGACAAGCACAGATTGAGACCGCGCATAAGGGATAGAGTGAGATGCCTGAATACCAACTAAGAAGACATATTGTAAAAAAAACAACAACCCTCGGGTGCCGTGGATGCCTACAATCAATATATACCCTAGACAGAAAAAAATCGCAACACAAAATCCAATAGAACAGGTACTGCTAGTGTATGCTAGTATAAGAGCAGTGCTATAAAAATGGTCCCGTCAGGATGGGTGGTAAACGTACCTGTAGTCCGTGCTTATGTACATCAGAGGCCGCGGATATACTGCGTGGGTATGAAGATACGCAGCCGGGGTCCGGACACTACGGTGCCAGATACAAAGTGGAATATAGAGCTGTCCGATGGAGTGTTCGGCGTCGGATGAGTAGATGAAGCAGTGGGTCAGCAAGCGTGGAGGTGCGCCGCACAGAGTGCAGCAGAAGGCTACGCAGAGCCAGGGAAAGCCCCGGCCGGTGGCGTCCCTGGATACGAGCGCAAAAGAAAAGACGGCCGACAAAGGACTGAGCGTGTGACGTCACAGCTGGGGAACTACGGAGCGGCACTGGGACAAAGTTGTACCAACGCGTTTCGAAGGAACAGCGTCCTTCTTTGTCAGGGTTACCCGCCCCATTAACTCCGAAGATTATAAGCTGGTCCTCTGTCAATCACCCCAGGGAGACCCCGCCCATCCACTCAATACACCGGGAAGACAAATACATACTCATAGAAGTGAATTATGTATCACAGAGCAGAACTATACAGCAAATATACTAAAAATGTTAAAAATGTTAGAAAAAGGGGTAATTACCACATAACAAATGGTCGTTGTAGAGAATAGTGAAACTCAATCTAAAAAGTACATAAAAAAGAAGCATGCATGTAAGAAGAAAAAAAAAAAAATATATATATATATATATATATATATATATATATATATATATATATACACACACACACACACACACACACACACACACGCAGGGGAAAAAAACCCCGACTGTATCGAAATAACAACATATGTCTAGAAAATAGATGCAGATGCTTATATAAATATATGTATACCTGTACCTGTACTAGATTACCCCCTCTCACGTTTTGTTGGATTTTTTGAATACCAAAAAAACGCACATTTATGGTGGATTTGTTATGTTTCTCACAGAAATGACGAGAGAGTGGGTGGCCAGCAAAACCTTTTCGGGGTAATCTAATACAGGTCATGTCCAGGGCTGAATCCAAATGGATTTTCGCCTTGGACTCTCTTGCACCAAAAGGCCTCAATTATGGGCTAGAGTTATATGCCTTTAATTAGGTACGTGGACATATAGGGGTACCTTTTATTCATTTTTTTTTATTCATTTTTTATGATCCCTTATCAGTGTTATATCTTTTATATATATATATGGTTTTTTTATATATAGGGTTTTTTCCCCCTGCGTGTGTGTGTGTGTGTGTGTATATATATACACACAGTATATCCGCGGCCTCTGATGTACATAAGCACGGACTACAGGTACGTTTACCACCCATCCTGACGGGACCATTTTTATAGCACTGCTCTTATACTAGCATACACTAGCAGTACCTGTTCTATTGGATTTTGTGTTGCGATTTTTTTCTGTCTAGGGTATATATTGATTGTAGGCATCCACGGCTCCCGAGGGTTGTTGTTTTTTTACAATATGTCTTCTTAGTTGGTATTCAGGCATCTCACTCTATCCCTTATGCGCGGTCTCAATCTGTGCTTGAGATATATATATATATATATATATATATATATATATATATATATATATATATATATATATATATATATATACATACATATATACAAAAAAAATTTTTTTTTTTTTTTATAGGAATTAAACACAAAGCGGAATGAAAACGTCCTTTTTTTATTTTTTACACTAAAATACTGCCGATATCCTAACACACCACTATTGAGGGTTATATATAGGTTAAATTGCCTCAATCTGTGCCAACACTGATCGTGGCCGATACCGCAGGCTGCAGTTATAGAATATCGTCAGGAGAAGCTATTCTATTTTCAGGTCAGTGTAAAAAATTAAAAAAAAAAAGTTGACAGATGATTGCCCAAATTATCTGTAAGCTTGGCTTTTTCCAACTCAGAGATTCATTTGCTACCTTTAAAATGGATCTTTCATTGACCATATGAAGCATGATAGATTTTAATATACCCATAGTTTAATATGCCCATAGTTTGTAAGCTTGCGAGCAGGGCCCTCACTCCTCCTGGTATCTGTTTTGAACTGTATTTCTGTTATGCTGTAATGTTTATTGTCTGTACAAGTCCCCTCTATAATTTGTAAAGCGCTGCGGAATATGTTGGCGCTATATAAATAAAATTATTATTATTATTATTATAATATACACAATCCAACTGTGGGCCAGAGAGGGGACCAGGAAATGCGAGTGCATCTCCAGTAGATTGCAATAGAAGCTGTTGGTGCTATATTAACCCCTTCCCGACCTGTGACACAGCGTATGCGTCATGAAAGTCGGTGCCAATCTGACCTGTGACGCATATGCTGTGTCACAGAATGATCGCGTCCCTGCAGATCCGGTGAAAGGGTTAACTCCCATTTCACCCGATCTGCAGGGACAGGGGGAGTGGTAGTTTAGCCCAGGGGGGGTGGCTTCAACCCCCCCCCCCTCCCCGTGGCTACGATTGCTCCGATTGGCTGTTGAAAGTGAAACTGCCAATCAGAGCGATTTATAATATTTCACCTATTATAACTGGTGAAATATTACAATCCAGCCATGGCCGATGCTGCAATATCATCGGCCATGGCTGGAAACACTGATGTGCCCCCACCCCACCGATCGCCCCCCCAGCCCCCCGATCTGTCCTTTACACTGCTCCGCTCCCCTCCGTCCTCCTGTCCGCTCCCCCCGTGCTCTTGTCCGCTCACCCCCGTGCTCCAATCCCAACCCCATGCTCCAACCACCCCCCCTAAACTCCGATCCACCCCCCCTGCAGTCCGATCCACCCCCCGGTGCTCCAATCCACCCCCCCCCCCCGTGCTCCGATCTGACCCCCCCATCCGTGCTCCCCCCCACCCCATCATACTTACCGAGCCTCCGTCCGTCTTCTTTCCTGGGCGCCGCCATCTTCCAAAATGGCGGGCGCATGCGCAATGCGCCCGCCGAATCTGCCGACCGGCAGATTCGTTTCAAGTGCATTTTGATCACTGCGATAAAACCTATCACAGTGATCAAAATAAAAAAAATACTGAATGACCCCCCCCCTTTTGTCACCCCCATAGGTAGGGACAATAATAAAATAAGATTTTTTTTTTTCTTCCACTAAGGTTGGGGTACGAACTAGGGTTAGGGTTAGGGTTTCGGTATGTGCACACGTATTCTGGTCCTCTGCGGATTTTTCCCCTGCGGATTTGATAAATCCGCAGTGCTAAACCGCTGCGGATTTATGACAGATTTACCGCTGTTTTTCTGCGCATTTCGCTGCGGTTTTACAACTGCGATTTTCTATTGGAGCAGTTGTAAAACCGCTGCGGAATCCGCAGAAAGAAGCGACATGCTGCGGAATGTAAACCGCTGCGGTTCCGTGCAGTTTTTCTGCAGCATGTGTACAGCGATTTTTGTTATCATGTAAACCTATGGAAAACCAAATCCGCTGTGCCCATGGTGCGGAAAATACCACGCGGAAACGCTGCATTGTATTTTCCGCAGCATGTCAATTCTTTGTGCGGATTCCGCAGCGCTTTACACCTGTTCCTCAAAACGAATCCGCAGGTGAAATCCGCACAAAAAACACTGGAAATCCATGTTAAATCCGCAGGTAAAACGCAGCGCCTTTTACCCGCTGATTTTTCAAAAATGATGCTGAAAAATCTCACACGAATCCGCAACGTGGGCACATAGCCTTAGGGTTAGGGTTGGAATTAGGGTTGTGGTTAGGGTTGTGATTAGGGTTAGGGGTGGTGTTGGGGTTAGTGTTGGAGGTAGAATTGAGGGGTTTCCACTGTTTAGGCACATCAGGGGTCTCCAAACGCAACATGGCGCCACCATTGATTCCAGCCAATCTTGTATTCAAAAAGTCAAATGGTGCTCCCTCACTTCCGAGCCCCGACGTGCGCCCAAACAGTGGTTTACCCCCACATATGGGGTACCAGCACACTCAGGACAAACTGCGCAACAATTACTAGGGTCCAATTTCTCCTGTTACCCTTGTGAAAATAAAAAAAATGCTTGCTAAAACATCATTTTTGATCTAGATAAGTTCCTTTCGGGGTCTAGTTTCCAAAATGGGGTCACTTGTGGGGGGTTTCTACTGTTTAGCCACATCAAGGGCTCTGCAAACGCAACGTGACGCCCGCAGAGCATTCCATCAAAGTCTGCATTTCAAAACGTCACTACCGAGCCCCGGCATGTGCCCAAACAGTAGTTTACCCCCACATATGGGGGTATCACCGTACTCAGGAGAAACTGGACAACAACTTTTGGGGTCAAATTTCTCCTGTTACCCTTGGGAAAATAAAAAATTGCAGGCTAAAAGATCATTTTTGAGAAAAGAAAAGTTATTTTTTTATTTTCATGGCTCTGCGTTATAAACTTCTGTGAAGCACCTGGGGGTTTAAAGTGCTCACTAGGCATCTAGATAAGTTCCTTGGGGGGTCTAGTTTCCAAAATGGGGTCACTTGTGGGGGAGCTCCAATTTTTAGGCACACAGGGGCTCTCAAAACGTGACATGGTGTCCGCTAAAGAGTGGAGCCAATTTTTCATTCAAAAAGTCAAATGGCGCTCCTTCCCTTCCAAGCCCTGCCGTGCGCCCAAACAGTGGTTTACCCCTACATATGAGGTATCAGCGTACTCAGGACAAATTGGACAACAACTTTCGTGGTTCAGTTTCTCCTTTTACCATTGTGAAATCAAAAAAATTGTTGCTAAAAGATAATTTTTGTGACTAAAAAGTTAAATGTTCATTTTTTCCTTCCATGTTGCTTCTGCTGCTGTGAAGCACCTGAAGGGTTAATAAACTTCTTGAATGTGGTTTTGTGCACCTTGAGGGGTGCAGTTTTTAGAATGGTGTCACTTTTGGGTATTTTCAGCCATATAGACCCCGTAAACTGACTTCAAATGTGAGGTGGTCCCTAAAAAAAATGGTTTTGTAAATTTCGTTGTAAAAATGAGAAATCGCTGGTCAAATTTTAACCCTTATAACTTCCTAGCAAAAAAAAATTGTTTCCAAAATTGTGCTGATGTAAAGTATACATGTGGGAAATGTTATTTATTAACTATTTTGTGTCACATAACTCTCTGGTTTAACAGAATAAAAATTCATATTGTGAAAATTGCGAAATTTTCAAAATTTTTGCCAAATTTCCGTTTTTATCACAAATAAACGCATAATTTATTGACCTAAATTTACCACTAACATGAAGCCCAATATGTCACGAAAAAACAATCTCAGAACCGCTAGGATCCGTTGAAGCGTTCCTGAGTTAATACCTCATAAAGGGACACTGGTCAGAATTGCAAAAAACGGCCAGGTCATTAAGGTCAAAATAGGCTGGGTCATGAAGGGGTTAACACATGGCACAAAATGTTTAAATTCTACAAGAAATATAGCCAGATTGCTGCCTACAACCCTGCTCTTTGTGTCACCACATTTAGGGGGCAACAACTCCGATTCCCCAGGGAGCACAAATAGTGAGAACAAAGGAAACCTTTCCTAATACTGTAAGAACACTTCATTAGTAAAAAGTAAAGATGGGAGCCATCATCACTGAGAAGGCTCACAGGGTCACCAGCCCCATACAACTCGGCCTACTACATAAACTATTTGACCACAATGAAGCTAGGAAAATGTGACAATCAAGCAAATTTATAGAAAATGAGAAAGAATCAATAGAACTTTGGGCTAATCGTGGTCCAGATATACAGCTCTGGCAAAAATTAAGAGACCACTGCACAGTTACCGTATATACTCGAGTATAAGCCGACCCGAGTATAAACCGACCCGAGTATAAGCCGACCCCCTCATTTTGCCACAAAAAAACTGGGAAAACTTAATGACTCGAGTATAAGCCTAGGGTGGGAAATGCAGCAGCTACCGGTAAATGTAAAAAGTAAAAATAGCTACCAATAAAAGTAAAATTAATTGAGACATCAGTAGGTTAAGTGTTTTTGAATATCCATATTGAATCAGGAGCCCCATATAATGCTCCATAAAGTTTATGATGGCCCCATAAGATGCTCCATAGACATATTTGCCCATATTTGCTGCACAAATGCGGATTATGGCCCCATACAGTGCTGCACAAACGTTATGGCCCCATATAGACACTTGCCCCATACAGTGCTGCACAAACGTTATGGCCCCATATAGTGCTGCACAAACGTTATGGCCCCTTATAATGCTGTACAAATGTTATGGTCCCATAGATGCTCCATACAGACACTTGCCCCATTTGCTGTGATAAAAAAAATCAAAAAAAAAAAAAATCACATACTCCCCTCTCCATCGCTCAGGCCCCAGGCACTATCAATATTCACGTGCTCCTCGTTCCGGCGCCGCTCCATCTTCAGCACTGGGGCTGAGGGCATGCACTAACCACGTCACCGCACCCTCTGACCCGAGCGCCACTGCTGAAGATGGAGCGGCGCCGAAACGAGGAGCAGGTGAGTATCACGCAGCGCTCCCCCTCCCCGTTATACTTACCTGCTCCTGGCGCTGTGCAGTCCCTGCTTCCCGGCGCTGCAGCTTCCTTCTGTAGTGAGCAGTCACCGTTACCGCTCATTACAGTAATGAATATGCGGCTCCACCTCTATGTGACCTCTCAGTTCAGGAGGAAACTGCCGGCGCCGGGAAACCAGGGACCTGCAAGGACCGCGCCAGGAGCAGGTAAGTATAATTAGACAGCCCCCACTCCCCCTCCCCTGCCGACCCCTGGGTATGACTCGAGTATAAGCCGAGAGGGGGACTTTCAGCCCAAAAAAGTGGGCTGAAAATCTCGGCTTATACGGTACATAAAAATCAGTTTCTTTACATGTCTGACAGCCAATCCATTCCAGTGTCAGTGGAATTCCAACCAGAGTACACCTCATTCTACTTAATGTGCTTCTGATTAGGTGATCACCTGAACCAAATCTTATTTAACGAAGGAAAGTATAAAAAACACTGCTGTGGTGTTCACAATCCTCTTTCAATAGGACAAGCTGGATGGGAAAACAAGTGCTAGTAATATCCCAAGTGTAATAGGAATGAAAAAATAACAACCATGCCAAAGGAGTTGAAAAGAAAAAAAAGTCTTGCGTAAGGAAAAGAAGGGTTCAATTCTGGCTTTACTAGCATAGGGACACAGTGAGCATCATGTTGCCTCCATCCTTAAAATTTCTAAGATGGCAGTCTATTACAACAAGGTCAAGCAGCAGACATTGGGGACAACAAAGCTACAGACTGGCAGAAGGCGAAAACGATTCTCCACTGACCAGGATGACGGTCATCTTATTTTAATGTCACTCAGCAACTGCAGGATGACAAAGTGACCTACAAAAGGAATGGCAAATGCGGTGAAGTGCACGGCAAGAACAGTTCGTAACAGGCTCCTAGAGGCAGGCCTCAAGTCATGTAAAGCTAGAAAAAAGCCTTTCATCAATGAGAAGCAAAGGAGAGCCAGGCTGAAGTTTGCCAAAGACCATAAGGATTGGACCATAGAGGACTGGAGTAAGGTAATCTTCTCTGATGAATCTAATTTTCAGCTTTGCCCAACACCTGGTCGTCTAATGGTTAGACGGAGACCTGGAGCGGCATACAAGCCACAATGTCTGGCACCCACTGTGAAGTTTGGTGGAGAATCGGTGATGATCTGGGGATGCTTCAGCAAGGCTGGAATTGGGCAGGTTGTTCTTTGCGAAGGACGTATGAATCAAGCTGCATACAAGATAAATGAAACTTGGCACTCAATTTTTGAGAAGAAAAGCTTCTTAGTTTATTGATGCATCCAGACAAACAAAACCGCTAAACGTTTTCGGTCCACACCGGACCTTCGTCAGAGCGTTTCTTAGACATTGACTGGATGAGGAAGCTAATAAGCCTGAATGAGCGTCAGCCAGAGCACGGGATATAGAAGCTGCAGTCTGCTGAGGGATCACAAAGGAAGGTAAAGCGCCAGAGGAGAGGCACAAAGCCTGGAGGGAGTGACGGCGCTGGATCCTCTGCTCTGCACTACTAGCGCTCAGGATCCAGCGCCGTCACTCCCTCCAGGCTTTGTGCCTCTCCTCTGGCGCTTCACCTTCCTTTGTGATCCTGCAGCAGACTGCAGCTCCTATATCCCGTGCTCTGGCTGACGCTCATTCAGGCTTATTAGCTTCCTCATCCAGTCAAGGTCTAAGAAACGCTCTCACGAAGGTCCGGTGTGGACCGAAAACGTTTAGCGGTTTTGTTTGTCTGGATGCATCAATAAACTAAGAAGCTTTTCTTCTCAAAAATTGAGTGCCAAGTTTCATTTATCTTTAATATACGGGGTGGACACTCTACTTGAGCACCGCCAACCCTCATATCTACTGAGTGCCGTGTTTCCTTACCGCAAGCTGCATACAAGGTTATCCTGGGAAAACAGTTGATTCCTTCTGCTCAGGCAATGTTCCCCAACTCTGGGGACTGGTTTTTCCAGCAGGACAATGCGCCATGCCACACAGCTAGGTCAATCAAGGTGTGGATGAAGGAAAAACACATCAAATCCCTGTCATGGCCAGCCCAATCTCCAGACCTGAACCCCATTGAAAACCTCTGGAATGTAATCAAGAGGAAGATGGATAGTCACAAGCCATCAAAGAACTGCTTACATTTTTGTACCAGGAGTGGCATAAGGTCACCCAAAAGCAGTGTGAAAGACTGGTGTGAAAAGCATGCCAAGACGCATGAAAGCTGTGATTAAAAATCATGGTTATTTCACAAAATATTCATTTCTTAACACTTCAGTGTTCAACCTGGACGGTGAGCTTTTATCACAGTGCTAGCAGGGATCTCACTGAGGTCGCATCTTGGCATCGTCCAGGTTGAAAACGGTTTATCCCCCAGACATGGGTTATGGTGTGGAACAAAACGACAGACAGGTATGGTATATTATTGTTATTTTATTTTACTTTTATTACAGGAGATCAAGGGCTTTGCTGGAATTAGGCGTTTAAATAAAAAGAGAAAACTGTGTTTAGTCTCATTTCAAATAAAGGACTTTATTCTTGCTGTGTCTTTATTTACCATACAACTGTGGGATTACTAATGGATAGGTGTCTTATAGACGCTTCTCTATTTCTGAGCTATGGGCTTGATGTCACCGGACAAAACAAAGGTGACATCAACCCCACAAAAATGAACCCCTCTTGCCACCGCTACAGGGCAAGTGGGAAGAGCCGGGCAAAGTGGCAGAATTGGTGCATTTAATAGATGTGGTTTTTCTGGGCAGCTGCTATTTTTAAGCTGGGGGTCAATATTCATGGCCCCTTACCACCTGAGAATACCATCCCCCAGCTGTCAGCTTTAGCAAGGTTGGTTATCAAAAATGATGGGGGGGGGGGAGGACTAACACCATTTATTTATTTAAATAATTAAAAAAATCAGTGTGGGGACCCCTCTATTCTAGATAACTAGCCTTGCTGAAACTGACAGCTGAGGGTTGTAGCTGTGAGTTTTGCCTGGCTTGTTAGCAAAAATACAAGGGAACCCACACCGTTTTTTTAATTATTTATTTACAGCGCAGGAGCAGCAAATGAATACTCCCATTCACCGCTCCTGCTCTCGCTGTTTTTAGCGGCAACAAGTGGCAGCTGATGTTAGCTGCAGCCCCATCAGGTGACACCAGTGACCGGAGGTAAAGTTTATACCTCCGATCACAGCTGAGCGCTCCCGTTGTTATTTGACAGCGTGTGAACCACGGCTCTCTGACTGGTGGCGATGATTTTCCCGCCGATCAGAAGTGGTGTTTTTACCGCACTGCCATACACGTGACAGCGCAACAAACATCTGGTGTTCGGGCAGCCGAACCCGAACAGTAACACGGACTTCCTGGTGAAGTCAGTGTTCGGTGTCAGTGCCCGAACAGTGGGAGTTCGGTACGGACTTTACTGTTCGGGTTCGCCCATCGCTACTATTGAGTGACCACTGCAGTTCACGAGTACATGGTTTACCATGCAACTTAAAGCATGCAACTTAAAGCGTTCCCCTAGACCACAGCTTTTTTTTTTTCCTGTTACACAACATCTCCATGTAACCACAGCTTAATATCTTTCCTGGCCAGTGGCAGTAGTGACCGATAGCATTTCCAAAGCTTGGCAAACACACTACACAGCGGCAGACAGACTGGAAAAGACCCCTGTGCAAGAGGAGAATATGGGCCCATTGCAGTCCAATTGTTCAGTCTATGACCACTTTGGAGGTTTTGGTGGCCCCCTTACCTCTTGGGCCCCTGTGCAGCTGCACAGGTTTACACTAATGATAAGTCAGACCCTGAGTCTACAAACACTAGTTTAATTTGTGAAGCATTTGCTTCCCGATTTGTATGTGTCTGGGGCTCCCTCCAAAACATTGACACATTGATGGAAAATGTGATTAGGACAATGATAATAAAGACAAAAACACACAAACGTACCCCATAAAAGTTAGACAGCACCTGACCCTCTATTCTTATAAGCCATTTATGAGGCAAAACCAAACAGTTTTGTTAGAGCAAGTCTTATAGGTTTATTACGTATAAAAAAGGTGAAGATAAAGCGCACAAAGCCTGAAGATAGAAGGGTTTGGTCATAGAGGTTTTTTGGAGGCAGAGAAATCCAACATGGGTTTAGGAATCCACATAAAGAAAAAGTCTTTTTTCCTCATGGCGGGGAAAAAAACAATAACTTCTTGGGAGTATGAAAAGCAATGCGTGATTTCTTATTGAAATCAATAAGCGTGCTCAAGTTCAACAAGGTTTTCAATGAGCATTTTGAAACAGATCTGCATCATAAAAAGCATAAAAACCTGTAAATTAAAATCTTGTTTACATGGCAGAGCAGAGTTCATGGCACTGCGATGGAGAGATTTGCGCGACACAAATTTGAGTCGTTAAGATGCACAAAGCAAACATTTCACCTTTTCAGTCAAGTTTTCCCCAACACTTCTACCTACACAAAAAATATCCGACGTCTTCTCTACCATATTAATACACGACGTACATGACAGGCAGGTTTTAGAAAGAGTATAAAATCTTTCTTGCAAACGGCCGGTAACAGGGACGACATGTAATGGTGGAGTGCGGTCATAGTGCAGTGTAAGGTTAGCCGTGTTACAGAGCACATTCCACTCACAGGTATGTCATCGCCACACGGACATCGCTGCCCATTCTGTGTAACCACAACATACACAGAGCAGCTTGTTTACCATGATGTCTCATGTGCTGGGAATGCAGGGAATATTACACAAGGGTTTCACCTACTCAGAATCAGCCATTTCATGTAGCAATCACATACAAATGCACAAATATTTACCAAGAACACAAAAATAATGGAATCACTCTCATATGTAGACTGACTAGGTGGATCAATATAGATACAATGATTTTTAAAGTTCATTTGTCATCAGTGGGTTATGTTCTGAGGCTAGTTACCACTAAAGCAGGAACATCTTATTTTACCCTGTTATATCTGGGGTCAGGTCGTCTAAGGTCCTGAAAGCTTCCACCTGAACTTTACATAGTATTGGTCCTGCTTTCGGCCTCATTCAGACATTTTTCTTGTACTCAAAAATGGTTTGAGTTCCAGTGTTTGATGCACTGCCCAAACTCCAGTTTAAAAAAAAAAAAAAAAGTTTCAGCATTTTTTCTTGGATGAAAAAAACCCATCTGATTGCTTATTTCACAGACCCACGGACTTGCGATTTTGATTAAAGAATCTGATCAAGATCAGACAAGTTGAGATATTGTGCAGACCAACACGGACCGCAAAAAAAAAAAATAAATAAATAAAATACATGGACATGTAAACAGCCCCTTCAACTATACTAGGTACGAGTTCTAATCCCCTTGAATTTCAGACGTGGTGGTCCTGAATACAGAAACTTCACCAACCACAGTGGTCAACTGCTGCACGATTTTGTTTCACAACTGACTGACCATTGGTCTGCCTCGGGTTGTTGGACCTTATCCAACACTAAAGGTACCTTCACACTCAGCAACTTTACAACGAGAACGACAACGATCCGTGACGTTGCAGCGTCCTTGATAGCGATCTCGTTGTGTTTGACACGCAGCAGCGATCTGGATACTGCTGTGATATCGCTGGTCGGAGCTAGACGTCCAGAACTTTATTTCGTCGTCAGGACGGCGTGTATCATCATGTTTGACAGCAAAATAAACGATGCCAGCAATGTTTTTACATGGAGCGTGAACGATAAGTGAGTCGCCGTTACGTCACTGGATCGCTCCTGCATCTTTCTGGAGCTGCAGTGTTTGACGTCTCTACAGCGACCTAAACAGCGACGCTGCAGCGATCGGCTCGCTGTCTATATCGCTGCAGCGTCGCTGAATGTGACGGTACCTTAAGCTTCCATTCACAACTACAGTGGGGAAAAAAAGTAATTAGTCTGCCACCAATTGTGCAAGTTCTCCCACTTAAAAAGATGAGAGAGGCCTGTAATTGACATCATAGGTAGACCACAACTAAGAGTCAAAATGAGAAAACAAATCCAGAAAATCACCTTGTCTGATTTGGCGGGATTTATTTTGCTAATTATGGTGAAAAATAAGTATTTGGTCATTCACAAAAGTTCATCTCAATATTTTGTTACATATCCTTTGTTGGCAATGACAGAGGTCAAACGTTTTCTGTAAGTCTTCACAAGGTTGGCACACACTGTTGTTGTTATGTTGGCTCATTCTTCCATGCAGATCTCCTCTAGAGCAGTGATGTTTTAGGCCTGTCATTTGGCAACATGGACTTTCAACTCTCTCCAAAGGTTTCTATGGGGTTGAGATCTGGACACTGGCTAGGCCACTCCAGGGCCTTCATATGCTTCTCACGAAGCCACTCTTTTGTTGCCCTGCCGATGTGCTTGGGATTATTATCATGCTGAAAGACCCATCCATGTTTCATCTTCAATGCCCTTGCTAATGTAAGGAGGTTTGCACTCAAAATTTCACAATACATGGCCCCATTCTTTCTTTCATGTAGACAGATCAGTCTTCCTTGTCCGTTATGCAGAAAAACAGCCCCAAAGCATGATGTTGCCACCTCTATGCTTCACAGTAGGTATGGTGTTTTTTTGGATGCAACTCGACATTCTGTCTCCTCCAAACACGATGAGTTTTGTTTCTAACAAACAGTTCTACTTTGGTTTCATAAGACCATATGACATTCTCCCAATACTCTTCTGGATAATCCAAATGCTCTCTAGCAAACTTCAGAAGGGCCAGGACATGTACTGTGTTAAGTAGGGAAACACATCTGGCACTGCAGGATCTGAGTCCCTGGCGGCGTAGTGTGTTACTGATGGTAGCCTTTGTTACGGCGGTCCCAGCTCTATGCAGATCATTCACTAGGTCCCCCCGTATGTTTCTGGAATTTAACCGTTCTTGTGATTATTTTGACCCCACAGGGTGAGATCTTGCGAGGAGCCCCAGATCGAGGGAGATTTATCAGTTGTCTTGATCCATTTTCTTATTATTGCTCCCACAGTTGATTTCCTCACACCAAGCTACTTGCCTATTGCAAATTCAGTCTTCCCAGACTAGTGCAGGGCTACAGTTTTGTTTCTGGTGTCATTTGACAGATCTTTGGTTTTCACCATAGCGGAGATTGAAGTGTGACTGTTTGAGGTTGTGAACAGGTGTCTTTTATACTGATAAGTTCAATCAGGTGATATTACTACAAGTAATGAGTGGAAGACAGAGGAGCCTCTTAAAGAAGAAGTTACAGGTCTGTGAGAGCCAGAAATCTTGCATGTTTTTAAGTGACCAATTACTTATTTTCCACCATAATCTGCAAAATAAATCTTGCCAAATCAGACAAGGTGATTTTCAGGATTTTTTTTCTCATTTTGACTCTCATAGTTGTGGTCTACCTATGATGTAAATTACAGGCCTCTCTCATCTTTTTAAGTGGGAGAACTTACACAATTGGTGGCTGACTAAATACTTTTTTTCCCCCACTGTACGTACTTGAACACGTACGTGAAAATGGTACCGGTGTCAGTGTTTCGGATCAATGTGGCATCAATGTAAGGTTAACGTGCCATTTTTACCACAAGGGTGTCAGTGTGTTTCACAGATGGATAAATAAGTTACGAAGGTTCCCCTATACTTTGCAGGGTTAAATACGTCATCAGTATGTTTTTTACAGACCTATAGACTTATATCGACCTTTTTCATGAGTGGTAGTGAAGGAAAACAGACATGTCTCAATGAGATTTGCACATACACACAGTCTGTGAAAAAAAAAACAAGTAAATAGCACCTTAGAACATGTACCCATTATAATCTATGCATGAAATAAAAAAATAAAAAAAAACAGGTACACAACACATACGTGCAACATGAATATCTGAATGAGGCCTAAGGCTGCACTACCACAGTACCATCTGGTCATATGCTTACTTCCAGGTCTTACATCAATTATTGGAGGATATCTCAGGGGGAGGAAAGGTGGCTGGGATTTGGGGGTTCAACGGTAGACAATTTTGTGACGAGTTGAACATAAAGGAACTTCGTTCACAAGTAGTGATTGTCCAATGCAGAGAACTCCTTTAAGGAGTTATCTGTAATGATGAGAGAACACGCTTGGATAAGGTTTTATCTGAACACGCTCTGGTGCCGAGTGTCTTCAGCGAACTCAATATGTTAGGGTATGTGTCCACGGGCTGTTTTACATCTGGACTAGCTGCGGATTGAACGCTGCGTGGAGCGGAGCCGCAGCGTTCAATCCGCAGCGTCCAGATGTTACAGCATAGTGGAGGGGATTTTATGAAATCCCGTCTCCACTATGCTTGGTAACACGCATCCAGCGACCCTGCGATTCCAGACATGCGGCGCGTCTTTTTAGATCGCAGCATGTCCGTTTACCTTGCGGCGACGCTGCGCCGCCGCAAGGTAAATCACAGGGCCCTATGTGTGGGGTGCGATGATTCCGGATGTGTGCAATGAACACATCAGGCATCATCGTGTCTCCAGAAGGGGGCGGGGCTTTGGGCGAAGCGAGTTTTCTGCTCCGTCCAAAGCGCCGGCCATCCTGAAGGTGGAGACATACCCTTAGAGTCCCCGCGGCTGCAGTTAGACGGCTGTAACACATATAGTAATTGCATAATAAACAGGCAATCCATGCAACATCTGGGAAATAGGCGGCCACACGCACTCGAATATATTTTTCAAGTACACAGAAGACAGCAACAGAGCGTGCTCTGATAACACCTTATCCCAGCACGTTCACTCATCACTAGTTGTCTAGTCTTGTGGTCAAAGTCTGCAGTCACTATTTGACTACAGTTTTCTGAACTCTCACCACGTGCACTGCGCACCATTAAGATTCTCCAGTGTTGCTACCAAGACAGGGTAGTCATGTGACCGCAAATAAGCAATTTTCCTACATCAGGACAGCATGCTCAGGTTTACTCAATTCACTTGTATTGAGCAATGGAGAGTACGTCTAGTCGTCAAGTGTCATGTACAGTTAGGTCCATATATATTTGGACAGAGACAACATGTTTCTCATTTTGGTTACAGACATTACCACAATGAATTTTAAACAAAACAATTCAGATGCAGTTGAAGTTCAGACTTTCAGCTTTCATTTGAGGGTATCCACATTAAAATTGGATGAAGGGTTTAGGAGTTTCAGCTCCTTAACATGTGCCACCGTTTTTAAAAGGGACCAAAAGTAATTGGACAATTGACTCCAGGGCTATTTCATGGACAGGTGTGGGCAATCCCTTCTTTATGTCATTCTCAATTAAGCAGATAAAAGGCCTGGAGTTGATTTGAGGTGTGGTGCTTGCATTTGGAAGGTTTTGCTGTGAAGTAAACATGCGGTCAAAGGAGCTCTCCATGCAGGTGAAACAAGCCATCCTTAAGCTGCGAAAACAGAAAAAACCCATCCGAGAAATTGCTACAATATTAGGAGTGACAAAATCTACAGTTTGGTACATCCTGAGAAATAAAGAAAGCACTGGTGAACTCATCAATGCAAAAAGACCTGGGCGCCAACGGAATACAACAGAGGTGGATGATCGCAGAATAATCTCCATGGTGAAGAGAAACCCCTTCACAACAGCCAACCAAGTGAACAACACTCCAGGAGGTCGGCGTATCAATATCCAAATCTACCATAAAGAGAAGACTGCATGAAAGTAAATACAGAGGGTTCACTGCACGGTGCAAGCCACTCATAAGCATCAAGAATAAAAAGGCTGGACTGGACTTTGCTAAAAAACATCTAAAAAAGCCAGCACAGTTCTGGAAGAACATTCTTTGGACAGATGAAACCAAGAACAACCTCTACCAGAATGATGGAAAGAGAAAAGTATGGCGAAGGCGTGGTAAAGCTCATGATCCAAAGCATACCACATCATCTGTAAAACATGGCAGAGGCAGTGTGATGGCTTGGGCATGCATGGCTGCCAGTGGCACTGGGTCACTAGTGTTTATTGATGATGTGACACAGGACAGAAGCAGCCGAATGAATTCTGAGGTATTCAGAGACATACTGTGTGCTCAGACCCAGCCAAATGCAGCCAAACTGATTGGTCGTCATTTCATACTACAGATGGACAATGACCCAAAACATAAAGCCAAAGCAACCCAGGAATTTATTAAAGCAAAGAAGTGGAATATTCTTGAATGGCCAAGTCAGTCACCTGATCTCAACCCAATTGAGCAGCATTTCACTTGTTAAAGACTAAACTTCAGACAGAAAGGCCCACAAACAAACAGCAACTGAAAACCACCGCAGTGGAGGCCTGGCAGAGCATCAAAAAGGAGGAAACACTGTGTCTGGTGATGTCCATGAGTTCAAGACTTCAGGTAGTCATTGCCAACAAAGGGTTTTCAACCAAGTACTAGAAATGAACATTTTATTTAAAATTATTTAATCTGTCCAATTACTTTTGGTCCCTTTAAAAACAGGGTGGCACATGTTAAGGAGCTGAAACTCCTAAACCCTTCATCCAATTTTAATGTGGATACCCTCAAATGAAAGCTGAAAGTCTGAACTTCAACTGCATCTGAATTGTTTTGCTTAAAATTCATTGTGGTAATGTCTATAACAAAAATTTGAAAAATGTTGTCTCTGTCCAAATATATAGTGGGGCAAAAAAGTATTTAGTCAGTCAGCAATAGTGCAAGTTCCACCACTTAAAAAGATGAGAGGCGTCTGTAATTTACATCATAGGTAAACCTCAACTATGGGAGACAAACTGAGAAAAAAAAAATCCAGAAAATCACATTGTCTGTTTTTTTATCATTTTATTTGCATATTATGGTGGAAAATAAGTATTTGGTCAGAAACAAACAATCAAGATTTCTGGCTCTCACAGACCTGTAACTTCTTTAAGAGTCTCCTCTTTCCTCCACTCATTACCTGTAGTAATGGCACCTGTTTAAACTTGTTATCAGTATAAAAAGACACCTGTGCACACCCTCAAACAGTCTGACTCCAAACTCCACTATGGTGAAGACCAAAGAGCTGTCAAAGGACACCAGAAACAAAATTGCAGCCCTGCACCAGGCTGGGAAGACTGAATCTGCAATAGCCAACCAGCTTGGAGTGAAGAAATCAACAGTGGGAGCAATAATTAGAAAATGGAAGACATACAAGACCACTGATAATCTCCCTCGATCTGGGGCTCCACGCAAAATCCCACCCCGTGGGGTCAGAATGATCACAAGAACGGTGAGCAAAAATCCCAGAACCACGCGGGGGGACCTAGTGAATGAACTGCAGAGAGCTGGGACCAATGTAACAAGGCCTACCATAAGTAACACACTACGCCACCATGGACTCAGATCCTGCAGTGCCAGACGTGTCCCACTGCTTAAGCCAGTACATGTCCGGGCTCGTCTGAAGTTTGCTAGAGAGCATTTGGATGATCCCGAGGAGTTTTGGGAGAATGTCCTATGGTCTGATGAAACCAAACTGGAACTGTTTGGTAGAAACACAACTTGTCGTGTTTGGAGGAAAAAGAATACTGAGTTGCATCCATCAAACACCATACCTACTGTAAAGCATGGTGGTGGAAACATCATGCTTTGGGGCTGTTTCTCTGCAAAGGGGCCAGGACGACTGATCCGGGTACATGAAAGAATGAATGGGGCCCTGTATCGTGAGATTTTGAGTGCAAACCTCCTTCCATCAGCAAGGGCATTGAAGATGAAACGTGGCTGGGTCTTTCAACATGACAATGATCCAAAGCACACCGCCAGGGCAACGAAGGAGTGGCTTCGTAAGAAGCATTTCAAGGTCCTGGAGTGGCCTAGCCAGTCTCCAGATCTCAACCCTATAGAAAACCTTTGGAGGGAGTTGAAAGTCCATGTTGCCAAGCGAAAAGCCAAAAACATCACTGCTCTAGAGGAGATCTGCATGGAGGAATGGGCCAACATACCAACAACAGTGTGTGGCAACCTTGTGAAGACTTAAGGTACCGTCACACTAGACGATATCGCTAGCGATCCGTGACGTTGCAGCGTCCTCGCTAGCGATATTGTCCAGTGTGACAGGCAGCAGCGATCAGGCCCCTGCTGTGCTGTCGCTGGTCGGGGAAGAAAGTCCAGAACTTTATTTGGTCGCTGGACTCCCCGCAGACATCGCTGAATCGGCGTGTGTGACACCGATTCAGCGATGTCTTCACTGGTAGCCAGGGTAAACATCGGGTAACTAAGCGCAGGGCCGCGCTTAGTAACCCGATGTTTACCCTGGTTACCATCCTAAAAGTAAAAAAAACAAACACTACATACTTACCTACCGCTGTCTGTACCCGGCGCTGTGCTCTGCACTCCTCCTGTACTGGCTGTGAGCGTCTGTCAGCCGGAAAGCAGAGCGGCGACGTCACCGCTCTGCTTTCCGGCCGCTGTGCTCACACAGACAGTACAGGAGGAGTGCAGAGCACAGCGCTGGAGGACAGACGGCTGTAGGTAAGTATGTAGTGTTTGTTTTTTTTTACTTTTAGGATGGTAACCAGGGTAAACATCGGGTTACTAAGCGCGGCCCTGCGCTAAGTTACCCGATGTTTACCCTGGTTACCGGCATTGTTGGTCGCTGGAGAGCGGTCTGTGTGACAGCTCTCCAGCGACCAAACAGCGACGCTGCAGCGATCCAGATCGTTGTCGGTATCGCTGCAGCGTCGCTTAGTGTGACGGTACCTTTACAGAAAACGTTTGACCTCTGTCATTGCCAACAAAGGATATATTACAAAGTATTGAGATGAAATTTTGTTTCTGACCAAATACTTATTTTCCACCATAATATGAAAATAAAATGATAAAAAAAATAGACGATTTTCTGGATTTTTTTTCTCTGTTTGTCTCCCATAGTTGAGGTCTACCTATGATGTAAATTACAGACGCCTCTCATCTTTTTAAGTGGTGGAACTTGCACTATTGCTGACTGACTAAATACTTTTTTGCCCCACTGTATATGGACCTAACTGTATGTGTAAGAAGGAGGACCAGGCCGTGGGTGTCAGCTCTGCGCCGTGTACGGAACGGTCAGGGCTGTCACCTCTGTTGTCCGGGGGAAAGCTTAGGGGACCGGACCTACACTTGCATCTGCGTGCTAAAAAGCCAAAGCTCGCGGGGAAGCGGTCAGACTTGGCAGGAACAGACAGCACGGAGCAGGGAGAAGTGAGTGCTCCGTCCCTCGAGCACAGCAACAGCGCAAGCCCACACATCCCACTGCCACCCGCAGAGACTGTGCACAGAGACGTGCAGTGTGCCCACTAACCCTGACAGAGCAAGGTGCCGAACGCTTCTAGCCCGTGAGTACCGCGCGTGGGCCACCTGAGAGACACCAGGTGTGTGACCGTTATATGTGCCCTGACCCCCTGGTGTATATTTGCTGAGCCACGTTAGGCTCAAACAGTGCTGTGGCCCGCACCCTCTCTACTGCATCAGGATATGGACTAGGGGCTCAGCGAGAGGTAAAAGAGACTAACTGCTGCCGCATCAACCCCGCGCCAGCTGTTGTTGACGCTATCGCTTGCCTTGTAAACCCCACAACCTCAAAACCGACTGATGGGATAAGTTAACCCTATCAGAACTATTACCTCTACTATATCCGTTGTTCCTTCAATCATTAGATCTTTACATCTGAACTGCTTACTCTTCCCCCATTTAAACTGTTTAACTTCCCTGCATGGAGTATCCCTGTTTTAAGTAAAATTGTTAACCCTTGTCTCTTGTCCGTCACTGCATCACGCAACCTGCTCACATATGCAAAATCGAAGGAAGGCATTTTTGTGGGTCTAGATATTTGGAAACTCATGAAGGACAAAGTCTGATATATAAGAGAAAAGATATCAAGAGAAGCTATGAAGATAAAAGAAGGCACAAAAATTAATTTCCAATAAAGTTGTAGAATGAATGTTCAATAATTTTGTATATATAATATTGTGTACATTTTTGGCTACAATTAAGATTTTCCTTGTTCATCTCGCTTGCACATAATTTCATGTGTGTTTTGTGCAAAATCCGTGATGGTTAAAAATAGGTTTTTATTATTATTATTTTTAAATCAGGGCATAAGGCACAAAGGTATAAGAAAAAGTAATTATTACTTAATCAGTGGACAGGTGGTAATTTTTTTTGTAAACTGGAATTCCCCTTTAAAGTGAGCCCATGATAACAGCATCATAATGAACAATCAGTAGCAGGCAGAGCAACAAAGTGCTGCCATATACTAGGGGATGGTACACACTTGTTCATAAGTTTTGTTTTTTTCCTTTATGACATTAATACTCACACACAATTTACTATATTTGGATGTGCACCAAACTATTTAATCACCACACAAATATGTTGTGTGAGTTTGTGAGTCAGATCTTAAGATTCCTGTGTGCCCCAGTTAACAATATCAGTCACAGATTAAGGAGTACTGTAAGTAAACACTGGTGATATAACCGCACTGGACATGCAGTAATGTCATCAAGTATGAAGTTATACCAAGTTGTCCCCTGTACTTTCTCTCTTGCTTGGCTACCACTGGCAGTCCCAAATAGAATGAATTATGTGGAGGTGAACATGCTTGGGCTCTGCTTCATTCAGACAGTGGTGGTGTCACCCCTAAAATCGAAGGTGAGCGAAGCCCACCGGCATCAGGGGCTTATCTACAGCATTCTGTAATGCTGTAGATAAGCCCTTGATGTATCCTGAAAGATGAGAAAAAGAGGTTAGATTATTCTCATCCATGGGCGGTCCCGCTGCGGTCCGGTCCGATGGACGTCACGGTCCGGTCCAGCGCCTCCCATCTTCTTGTCTTCATGCTGCGGCACCGGAGCAAGCGTACTTTGTCTGCCCTGTTGAAGGCAGAGCAAAGTACTGCAGTGCGCAGGGAAAGGTCAGAGAGGCCCGACACCTGTGCACTGCAGTACTTTGCTCTGCCCTCAACAGGGCAAAGTACACCTGCGCCGGTGCCGCAGCGTGAAGACAAGAGGAGGACGACATCCTATGAAGATGGGAGGCCCCGGACCGGACTGAGACGTCCATCGCATCGGACCGCCCGCGCGACCAGGGTAAACATCGGGTAACTAAGCGCAGGGCCGCGCTTAGTAACCCGATGTTTACCCTGGTTACCATGCTAAAAGTAAAAAAAACAAACACTACATATTTACCTACAGCCGTCTGTCCTCCAGCGCTGCGCTCTGCTTCTCTGCTCTCCTCCTGTACTGTCTGTGAGCCGGAAAGCAGAGCGGTGACGTCACCGCTCTGCTTTCCGGCTCACAGCCAGTACAGGAGGAGTGCAGAGCACAGCGCTGGAGAACAGACAGCGGTAGGTAAGTATCTAGCGTTTGTTTTTTTTTACTTTTGACATGGTAACCAGGGTAAACATCGGGTTACTAAGCGCGGCCCTGCGCTTAGTTACCCGATGTTTACCCTGGTTACCAGTGAAGACATCGCTGGATCGGTGTCACACACGCCGATCCAGCGATGTCTCCAGGGAGTCCAGCAACGAAATAAAGTTCTGGACTTTATTCAGCGACCAACGATCTCCCAGCAGGGGCCTGATCGTTGGTCGCTGTCACACATAACGATTTCATTAACGATATCGTTGCTACGTCACAAATAGCAACGATATCGTTAACAATATCGTTATGTGTGAAGGTACCTTTACCTAAAATTCATAAAGATATGAGGTCACCGCCCAACAGACCTATTGTTTCTGGGAGGGGGAATTTTTTAGAACATGTCAACATGAGGATTGATTACTATCTTCAACCATTAGTGCTCAATCTCCCTTCGTTCCTTAAGGACACTGGGGATTTGTTGCGCAAGGTTGAAGGTTTGTGGTTAGAGGGTGATACTCTTCTGGCTTCAGTTGATGTTGAGTCCCTCTATACCACCATTCGCCATCATGACAGCCTTTGCGCTGTCCGGTTTTTTCTGGGTACATCCACCCTCCCAGTACCGATGAGGGACCTCATCCTGGAACTTTTGTAGTTCACACTCACCCACAATTTTTTTGTGTTTAAAGGATCACTCTACCTACAGCTCCAGGGTACAGCCATGGGTGTGGCCGACGCGCCATCCTATGCTAACCTGTTCCTGGGGCTGTAGGAAAGGGATCTGTTCCTGTCGGACAAACAGGGGTCAATGGATTGTGTCCTTTTATGGACGCGCTACATTGACAACATCCTCTTTGTCTGGCACGGCACTTCCGTCGACCTTCTGCAGTTGATTTAGATCATCCCTGAACGACAACGATCTAACTATACGTCTTACCCTGGTCTCGGATCCAGAGAAAATTGATTTTCTAGATGTTAGTATTCGTAAGGATAGATCTGGCCTAATTCAGACTGATATTTTTTGTAAAAAAAACAGCTACTAAGAGGCATGAGCCTCTTCTTGCCATCAGCACCATATGATCCAAGCTATCCCAATAGGACAATTCCTCCGCCTTCATCAGATTTGCTCTACGGACGCAGATTTTGAAATCCGAGCAGAGGAATTGAAATCACATTTTTTAGCAAGAGGGTACAGAAGGCGGAGTATCAAGAAAGCGTACCATTGCGCGAAATATTCCAGCCGTAATAACCTATTGTAAAAAAAGAGAAACAATAGGACTAATATCAATGGTATAGCAAGATTTATTACATCCTATAATCCTCAACATGAGAAAGTGCATTAAGCTATCAAGAAGGCTTGGCCTATCTTGAGAGTTGATCCGATCATCAAAGAATTCCTCCCCAATAATCCATCAGTTACATTCAGACGGGCCAAAAACTTACGTGACCAATTAACACATAGCCACTACATTGGTCAGTCAGTACCAACATTCCTTGATAGGACGCAGCTGGGGGGGGTGGTTGTGCACCGTGCAGCAGGTGCGTCGCCTGCCCCAACATTGAGAGATGTACCTCCTTTTCAAATTCCGATGGTACTAAATGTTTCGAGATCAGACAACACATCATGTATCTCTTGGTATGTTATTTATTATGCCACCTGACCGTGTGGACTGATATATATAGGGCTGACTACTCGGCAACTCAAGGTTCGCGTCAGAGAACATGTGTTGGTGATACAGGCGGCTGCTGCATGCACAGACATTGCCACCCTCAAAACCCTGCCGCGACATTTCAGAGAATTTCACCAATGCGATGGTGTGTTGCTGAGGGTGCGTGGTATCGATCTATTGAATATTAATATTAGGGGAGGTAATCTCTCTAAACATCTGGCCCAA
This sequence comes from Ranitomeya imitator, assembly GCF_032444005.1. Classification (NCBI taxonomy): domain Eukaryota; kingdom Metazoa; phylum Chordata; class Amphibia; order Anura; family Dendrobatidae; genus Ranitomeya; species Ranitomeya imitator. The sequence goes on along the minus strand of NC_091282.1, from coordinate 1,100,171,048 downwards.
TTGGAGACCAGGTGGATCTGGATATTGCAGACTATCCACCAAAATGGATTAAATGAAAATATATATTTTGCTCCCTTTCTGTGATCCCTTCTTGTAGTGCACTAATGTGGTAACGGCTTATGACACGTGCATTTGTTTTAATAGTTTTTATTCTGATTGTCTATTTATGTATGGATATTTATAGATTCTGTTGGACAATGGAGGATATGTTTGAATAATAAAGTATCGTTTGGAGAAATTCTTCAGCTATGCCGACTTTATTCCCCATTTCGGATTCTTCTTCATAAAATATCTACAATTCGTCCTGTTTTGAATGTAGGCCTGATTTGTTGAGAATATATGTTGTTTGTAGGGTTGGGGATATTGGAGTACAACGTAATATGTTTTTCTATGTATAATTTTGCACTACAACTCATATTTGAATTAATATAGTATGGCCTGGGCATTTGACAAAATAATTTAGATATACGTATGTGACATGAAGATACTATATTTGTATTAATTTGCATATTTTCGCATTTATTCAAAGTATGTTATTAACAGTCTATTGTAAAATATTCATATGTTAATCATGTTAGCTAGCTATGCTAATGTCATATTGTTTGTGCATTTGATACATGAATTTGTACAGATGGGGCATTAATGTGCTCTGCACTCTTCCCAGATTGTACTTGCGCTATTCAATTAATATTTCACAGTTTCATGTGTTGTCTGTCCATATGTTGTTGCTAGTTTTTGACTGAGGTCCTGTGCCTCTATAGATTATCATTGTATTGCGTTTAGATTTGTATATGGGCAACACTATTTTAATTTTCCCATCTCTTTGCCCTCAATTTTTATGGCCGTTTCATGTTTGACATACTGCGCATGCGCGCTGCCCGTCTCCTGCCTGTGTTGGAGTTCTCCCGGTCACCTGATGCAGGATCACGTGGGGCCCCACGTGTTTCCGGCACTGGCGGGCGGCAGGGACACTGTACTCGGCAGGATTAACGAGCAGCGTGACATGTGAGTACGGCACTTCCGGCTGCTGGATAAATAGACACTGCATGGAGCATTCTTCCTGCGCCCCCTGAGGAAGGAGCTTGGTGCTCCGAAACGCACGTCGGGGTGGGCTGTGGGCCCCCCACTGCTGCACACACCAGCTACTGAACAATTACTTTATTATGAATGGGTTGACTGAGTACTGGTTTGATACCGACATATATATCATGTAGATACTAATTTTGATACACCTGCGGCCTTCAAGCCAATATAATCAGTTATTGGTGTGTCGATGCAGTGGTGGCTACCTATAGCCCTTTTTAGATGTACTGCCATTTAGTGTTTCACATTTTCCCCCACCTTTGCTGCTGTATCTGTCCCATTTATGTATTATTATTATATTGTGTATTTAATAAAAATTTATACATTTTATGGAATTCTATGACTGCGTGGTTGTGGTGTTTGATATTCATTCAGACAGGGCTTTGCAGAGCCGTGTTCTCAGAAGCGAGGTGAGAGGGTAGAGTTGCACCACTGTTTTGACTGTCAGATCTTTTGGAACTCCTAAGGTGAACCCGCAGAACCACGACAACGAACCTTCCAAGGGTGAGCTGGCCTGGTGGACCACCCCCAATACAGGGAGTGATAGGGGCAGGCCCGAGGGAGACTATTGCCGCAGAAGCTGATACCCGGAGACAGGAAGTAGGAGTGGAAAAGACGCAGAACTTGCTATAACGGAGACACAGGACAGACTGGCAATGACTTAGACTATCAATAGGCAGGATATGGCGGAGACACAGGACAGGCCGGGTATGGCGGAGACACAGGACAGGCCGGGTATGGCGGAGACACAGGACAGGCCGGGTATGGCGGAGACACAGGACAGGCCGGGTATGGCGGAGACACAGGACAGGCCGGGTATGGCGGAGACACAGGACAGGCCGGGTATGGCGGAGACACAGGACAGGCCGGGTATGGCGGAGACACAGGACAGGCCGGGTATGGCGGAGACACAGGACAGGCCGGGTATGGCGGAGACACAGGACAGGCAGGGTATGGCGGAGACACAGGACAGGCCGGGTATGGCGGAGACACAGGACAGGCCGGGTATGGCGGAGACACAGGACAGGCCGGGTATGGCGGAGACACAGGACAGGCCGGGTATGGCGGAGACACAGGACAGGCCGGGTATGGCGGAGACACAGGACAGGCCGGGTATGGCGGAGACACAGGACAGGCCGGGTATGGCGGAGACACAGGACAGGCCGGGTATGGCGGAGACACAGGACAGGCAGGGTATGGCGGAGACACAGGACAGGCAGGGTATGGCGGAGACACAGGACAGGCAGGGTATGGCGGAGACACAGGACAGGCAGGGTATGGCGGAGACACAGGACAGGCCGGGTATGGCGGAGACACAGGACAGGCCGGGTATGGCGGAGACACAGGACAGGCAGGGTATGGCGGAGACACAGGACAGGCAGGGTATGGCAGACGCACAGGACAGAGCAAGGCACAGAAGGCCTTAGGTCAAATAAGGACAAATGACAATCAGGCATGGAGCAGAGGAAGGAGTTACCTTAAATAGACCAAGTGCTGCAGAACTTCCGGGTCAAGATCCTCCAGAATCATAGAGTGGAGGAACGGAGCATCTGCAGACCAGAGAGAGGAAGTGCGCGTGCGCCGTGAGAGGCGCACCCGACGAGAGCCAGGGAACGGCAGCGAGTCAGGAGTAGAGACCGGAAGGCGCGCGCACAACGCTAGAGCGCGCCGGGACGGGTAAGCATGTCGGCACGCAGAGTGAGCGGCAGGCGCGGCGGCAGGTGGCGCAGTGACATTGACCCTCAGCAATCAGCAAATTATTCCTTATCCTATGAATGGGGATAACGTACAAACAATTTAAAAAAAAAGGTTCATAAAATTCTTAAACAGGTGCTGTCACTAGATAAAAAGTGATCAGCTTTTGTCCTTATTTTATTCCTGCTGTTCCCGAGTGTTCTGTTTCCATGAATCAGGAGCGTCTGACTCCAGCATGCCTCCTCATCAAGACCATGAACAATGCCAGTCTTGATCTATTGGGCCAAATAGGTTCTTTGCATTTGCAAAGGAAATGATGATGGTTCGCACACATTTCTTTTGCTGGTACATGAGCTTAGACAAATTTGGTTGAAAATTGAACAAAAGTAAAGTATCTATCCTCATGCAAGATGTGCCAAATCTAACAGTATGTGCCATTCTAAATTTGGAGCATCTTGTGGTTATGGGTTTTAACGAAATCCAACCATTCGGGTCTGATTCACTTGTGGATTCTGTATATGCTAAAAAGAGTCCTGCTAAAACTTTACTTGAATAGTATAGTACACAGCCATATCTTCTATTCCAGTATGCTGACATATACCAGCCAGAGGAGAGATGTAACTAAAGGAACACTCAGGCGAATGATAATGATAGTTTCCTCCATTTGTAAGGTACAAGAGGTAAATATTACCCAAAAAAATGTAACCTCAAAAAGGTCAGAAAATTAAGAAGGAACCTGTGAGCTCTTTTACCCCTCATCAACTTTATTTGAGTCCATTGTTCCATAATCTCCCTGTGACACACACTTATTACTAGGTGTGAACAATAAAGTTAACTTTTGCTTGCACTATACAGATTAGGCTACTTTCACATATCAGGCTTTTTGTTCCAGGCTAAATCCGGCTAATGTTTAAAAAAAAAAAAAAAACCTGATCCGACGGATTCGTTTTTTAGCTGGATCTGTGTGTGTGTGTGTGTGTGTGTGTGTGTGTGTGTGAGTGTGTGTGAGTGTGAGTGTGTGTGAGTGTGAGAGAGTGTGAGAGAGTGTGAGAGAGTGTGAGAGAGTGTGAGAGAGATATTACTATTTAACACCTCCGGTTCATGTGTTTTTGTCGATTCCGTCAGTGTGCTTTTTTTTCGCCGGACAAAAAAAAACGTTGCAGTTGACGTTTTCTCCATCCGCTGGAAACGACTATTTGAACCAATCCGGCAGAGAAACGGATGTAACATCTGGCCATCAGGCACAATCCAGCGCTAATGCAACTCTATGTGAAAAAAACAGATCCGGCGTAAAAAAAAAAAAAAAAAACTGATCCGTTTTTTTTTTTCAAAAGTTGCCGGATTGTGCCTGAAGCAAAAAGCCTGATGTGTGAAAGTAGCCTAGAAAGGGCTAGTCCAGAGCAATAATTCCCCCAGACTAGTCAGGCAGAGGATCTCATATGCACATCCAAGGTGGCAATGTCAATATCAGGTCTCCACAATTCTCAACACGTGTGTAATGTTTTGCCTCTGTAGTCATGCACAGTGCGTCCATGATCCCGGGAAGCCTAAACCCTGCTTTTTACATGCATGACCAGGAAGGCAAGTTTTGAGATTTACAGAGACCCAATAATAACATCACCTCTGCGCTAGATGTTAGAGACATGGAGTTAAAAAGTCCAAAAATAAAATGTAACAGATTTTATTAAATTATAACACCAAAGCATACACAAATACAAACATATGTACAGACAATATTGATAGCAAGGAGACTCTGCTATTAAGGCTTGTGGTCCATAAGTCAGTATTTGGGCAGGAAGAGTACATATTAAAAAATAAGCGACTACGTAATTAGTATCAAAGATATAATTGTCATGAAAATGTGCTAAATACAGATGAACTAATTCAATGTCAAACCACTCAATAGAAGGTTAACATTATTATATATCAGGGTAGACAAATAGCTAAACTCAGTAAAAGACTGCATGTGCATAAATAAACAACGCATCCAGCACCAAATACATACATACATACAGAGCTGTTGTCCATATTGCCCCATATGTAGTGCCACGCCAGCAGCCCTGATACGCGTTTCGCCTGGGCTTCCTCAAGGGGATGATAATGACATCACCTCTATGCTAGATGTCAATCACTCACTTGGAAGCATGGTTACAAGACCCGAGGAAGGACTAGTATGGGAGCATTAATGACCCAGAGATTAGTCCTGGCTTATATGCATACCGGAAGACAAATTTTTAACTATTTTTCACAAACAAATCACACATGAAGGGTTTATTATAATACAGCAAAGGGTATGTAAAGTCATAGTTGTGGGTTTAGATGGGTAGGGACTCATCTGAATAGAGTAAATAAATCAGACTTCAGCGCTAGTCAAATCAGCTCTTTTCTGTGGAGGATGCTGGATGTTTGGCTTAGTTCAACATCAAGGCCTGACCCATTCTCTAAGGTAGATGATGCAGAGAATGAGTCTGGTATATGTGCGGATTAGTGATGAGCGAATATAATTGTTACTCGAGATTTCTCGAGCACGCTTGGGTGTCCTCAGAGTAGTTTTTAGTGCTCGGAAATTTAGCTTTTATTGCCGCAGCTGAATGATTTACATCTGTTAGCCAGCATAAGTACATGTGGGGATTGCCTGGTTGCTAGGGAATCCCCACATGTAATAAAGCTGGCTAACAGATGTAAATCATTCAGGTGCGGCAATAAAAACTAAATTAACGAGCACTAAAAACTACTCGGAGGACACCCGAGCATGCTCTAGAAATCTCAAGTAACGAATATATTCGCTCATCACTAGTGCTGATCTGTGCTTGATAGCTAGCTCCCTTCACGCAAGCCAACTGTTTATCTATCTGGTCAACCCTTTTAATATTAGGAAGAGCCTGCAACGCACCTTGGGGTACGCAATTTATGCTTACTCTAACACAGGAGCTCAGTTCATGGTGGCAGTGTACCCACCTCCATACAGTAGTAAAATGTGTAGGTAAACCCAAAATGAGTAACCATGGAGACAGGTGTAGACGGGCATTAAAAGGGTATTGCCATCTCCAAGATCTTATCCAAACATGTAGCTGTAATAATAATGTTAGCAAATACCTCTAATTAGAAATGTAGTATAATTTTGTGCAGGCATTACAGGGCCTTGAGTATGCATGGTTATGGCTAGAGTGGAGTGAGTTTTTCAAAATTTTGTTCCGATTATGATCGGCACCCAATATTGTTCTCCGTATGGTCATCCGTGTGTAATGCGATTTTCTCGCACCTACAGTGGGGCAAAAAAGTATTTAGTCAGTCAGCAATAGTGCAAGTTCCACCACTTAAAAAGATGAGAGGCGTCTGTAATTTACATCATAGGTAGACCTCAACTATGGGAGACAAACTGAGAAAAAAAAATCCAGAAAATCACATTGTCTGTTTTTTTATCATTTTTTTTGCATATTATGGTGGAAAATAAGTATTTGGTCAGAAACAAACAATCATGATTTCTGGCTCTCACAGACCTGTAACTTCTTCTTTAAGAGTCTCCTCTTTCCTCCACTCATTACCTGTAGTAATGGCACCTGTTTAAACTTGTTATCAGTATAAAAAGACACCTGTGCACACCCTCAAACAGTCTGACTCCAAACTCCACTATGGTGAAGACCAAAGAGCTGTCAAAGGACACCAGAAACAAAATTGTAGCCCTGCACCAGCCTGGGAAGACTGAATCTGCAATAGCCAACCAGCTTGGAGTGAAGAAATCAACAGTGGGAGTAATAATTAGAAAATGGAAGACATACAAGACCACTGATAATCTCCCTCGATCTGGGGCTCCACGCAAAATCCCACCCCGTGGGGTCAGAATGATCACAAGAACGGTGAGCAAAAATCCCAGAACCACGCGGGAGGACCTAGTGAATGAACTGCAGAGAGCTGGGAACAATGTAACAAGGCCTACCATAAGTAACACACTACGCCACCATGGACTCAGATCCTGCAGTGCCAGACGTGTCCCACTGCTTAAGCCAGTACATGTTCGGGCCCGTCTGAAGTTTGCTAGAGAGCATTTGGATGATCCAGAGGAGTTTTGGGAGAATGTCCTATGGTCTGATGAAACCAAACTGGAACTGTTTGGTAGAAAACCAACTTGTCGTGTTTGGAGGAAAAAGAATACTGAGTTGCATCCATCAAACACCATACCTACTGTAAAGCATGGTGGTGGAAACATCATGCTTTGGGGCTGTTTCTCTGCAAAGGGGCCAGGACGACTGATCCGGGTACATGAAAGAATGAATGGGGCCATGTATCGTGAGATTTTGAGTGCAAACCTCCTTCCATCAGCAAGGGCATTGAAGATGAAACGTGGCTGGGTCTTTCAACATGACAATGATCCAAAGCACACCGCCAGGGCAACGAAGGAGTGGCTTCGTAAGAAGCATTTCAAGGTCCTGGAGTGGCCTAGCCAGTCTCCAGATCTCAACCCTATAGAAAACCTTTGGAGGGAGTTGAAAGTCCGTGTTGCCAAGCGAAAAGCCAAAAACATCACTGCTCTAGAGGAGATCTGCATGGAGGAATGGGCCAACAACAGTGTGTGGCAACCTTGTGAAGACTTACAGAAAACGTTTGACCTCTGTCATTGCCAACAAAGGATATATTACAAAGTATTGAGATGAAATTTTGTTTCTGACCAAATACTTATTTTCCACCATAATATGCAAATAAAATGTTAAAAAAACAGACAATGTGATTTTCTGGATTTTTTTTTCTCAGTTTGTCTCTCATAGTTGAGGTCTACCTATGATGTAAATTACAGACGCCTCTCATCTTTTTAAGTGGTGGAACTTGCACTATTGCTGACTGACTAAATACTTTTTTGCCCCAGTGTATGTATCTGTATGACATGCATATGGCTTTACATTTCTCACTGATTTCCCCCATTAAATTTAATGGCTCAATGGGATGGAATGAGGAAAATGTGTGCGTGTTTGTCGGGTTTTTCCTCGCACCCATAGGCTTGCATTAGCGAGTCTCAGACGATATACGTGCACAATCGCAGCATGCTGAATACGCCAGAGAAAAAAATAAAAAAATAAAAAAATACAGTGATGTGAGCTGCCCCAGAGATTAACAGCGGTCCGAGTGCTATTCTCACGTAGCACTCGTCAGTATTATATACTAGTGTGACTCTGGCCATATCCCCATGTTCGGCCGATAATGTAGCAAGTATCAGCTTTAGGGCTCATTTCCACTTGTGTGAGAAAAAAACGGTCCGATTTACGGACCGAAAAAACTGATGTAACGTGTGCGATTGTCATGCGAGTGTCATGCGAGTGTTATGCGATTTTTAATCGCATCATCCGTTTTTACATCCGTATGACATCCGTATGCAATCCGTTTTTTTTCTCTGCAAATATTTTTATACAGTCATTTACAGGACTATTTACAGTGTTCTGTGCCACAGAATGGTAAGGTATCCGTAAAAAACGGATGGAATACGGATGTTCCGTATTCCATGCGTTTTTTTTCTCACACCCATTGACTTGCATTGGCGAGTCTCGTCCGAGACTCGCAGCATGCTGCGATTTTTTTCTCAGCCGACACAGATTTTTCTCAGTCCGATTTCGGCTGAGAAAAAAAAAAAAAAAAAAAATCGCAAATGGAATGTCACCTATTGATTAACATTGGTCCGAGTGCAATCCGATTTTTTATCGGATTGCACTTGTCCGTTTTTCTCACAAGTGGAAATGAGCCCTTAGGCCGAGTTCACATGAGAGCCTTATATATTGTAGGGATTCACTCTGGTAGGCATTAGGCCTTAGGTAGCATTCACACAGACAATGCAGATTTGGTCCCAACAGTGCAGTTTTTGCTTTCCACAGGTTGTACAACAAAATCAAACATAAGTCCATAGCCTTGTCCAGGTGCTAAGTAAACAGTATAGACCCTGGCTACTCGTACATGGCTGAGCTAGCCCCAGGTAGAGCAAACAAAACAGCCATTGTCCACAGCACCACTGATACTTGCAGTTCTCTGCACTCGACCTGTGCAAACTCTTTTAAAGCCGGGTACACTTTAGCGTTTCAGTCAGCTGTGTTGCTGCGGACTTCTTTCCTTAAGCTCCGCCTACTCCGCATGCGTCCTGCGTACCACTATCTTTAACACGGGGTATGCAGGGACATGCGTTGTATGCGGATGCATCCGCGTGCGTCATTTTGAAGTACCCTCCGGACGCAACATATTGCATTTTCTTGCGTCCGGCAGGCACGTCAAATCGACGCACGCGGACGCATCCGTATGGACGCATGTGGAAGTAGGCGGAGCTTAAGGAAAGAAGTCCGCAGCACCAAGCTGCGGACTGATACGCTAATTTGAACCTAGCCTTAGAGAGGGATTCAGACCTCTTACATCCATTTATTAAACACTAATAGTATTTAATGATATAGAATGGTACTTCAAATTTCATCCAACAACACAACCCAAAACCGAGAGGTAAATAAATAAGGTTGAGAAATGAAGTGATCCAGGAAATTAAAAAAAAAAAAAACAATATTTCATTGTACTGTTATTAGCACCCCCCCAATTATAAGTGCATTTTTCTACTATTGATTAGTTCAGCGTCTTCTATACGGCATGTTCAGCTTTTTTTAATGATATATTTAACATGTGTTTAAATAAGATATTGTTTTTTATTTCATGGATCACTTCATTACTCAACCGTTTTTACCTCATGGTTTGGATTTCGTGTTCTCAGTTACATTCAGCAGAGTAAGGCTAGGTTCACATCGCGTTTAGGGTATTCCGTTAAACGGATATGCTAAGTATGTGTCCCAAATTGTCTTTATTTTTGCGATTGCGTTAACGCATGGAGCAATGGAGGTCTACCGTACCCGAAAATGCGGTAGTCCGCGTTCAAAGGTGCATCACAAAGTAACAGACCATCGCTAATGCATGCCGATTTTGACATGCGTTCGGATGCGTTCGGCTAATTGAAGTCTATGGGCGCGTTAACGGATCCGTTTTATCACAGTAGAGCCGCATAGAAACGAATCTGTTAAATGGAATGCCCTAACGCAATGTGGACCTAGCCTAATTAGGGAAACACGGCACTTCTGGTGGTGCACAAGTAGGATAACGAATCAGTCAGCTGTGATGTAGAAATACTTGGCACTCGTATAGGTGTGTTCAAGAACTTATTTATTGAGTGAAGAAATTCCAGAAATAAATGAGACGTTTCGGTCAATACCTGCATCTCCCAGCAGGACAACGACCCCAAACATACTTCAAGAAGCACCCAGAAATGGATGGAAACAAAAATAGTTTGACAGTTCTGAAGGGGCCAGCAATGAATCCGGATCTAAATCCCATTGAATACCTGTGGAGAGATGGCACCCTGCAAATATGAGAGACCTGGAGCAGTTTAGAAAAGAAGAGTAGTCCAAAATTCCAGTTGAGAGGTGTAAGAAGTTGAGGGTACATACAATTTTGCCCAGCTCATTTTTACAGTTTATGTGTGAAATCAAGTCCAATTTGTTTGGGTTTTTTTGTGTTGTTCCAATACATACATAATTTTCTGGGAGAAATAATTCACTTTCTGGAACAATTTCAAGGGTGCCAGCACTTTTATGGTCTCCCTTCCTTTGAGCTGGATATTACATTTAAAAAGCTCCCTGCTAGCTGTGTGCCCATGTTCGAGACCAGGTCCTGCTCAGACTTCATTCACAAAGGATGTCACTATGAAGCACGGTAACGTTTTAATACTAGAGGTTAGGACCATCCCGAATTTGGGTACACCTTGACGTTGGTGGCATGGCTTGACTTTTTTTTTAATCAAAGACAGTGTTTATTAAGCGCCCAATTTTATGTATATGCACTATTGACTTTACTTACAGGGTATTTGTTCATTTTGTTTCTGTCTTGGATTTTGCCTACACCTTTGGTCATGTACATATTAGGCCGGCTTCACACTCAGCGTATGAAAATACGGTCCGTATATTACGGCCGTAATACGCTGAAAAGTCCCGAAAATAGTGGTCCGTAGCTCCTCCGTAGGCAGGGTGTGTCAGCGTTTTTTGCGCATGGCATCCTCCGTATGTAATCCGTATGGCATCCGTACTGCGTGGTTTTCTCGCAGGCTTGCAAAACCAACATACCGCTATAGAAGTGATCCATGTGTCCCAAAAAGAAAAAAATATATATATATATACTGTCTATATATATATTGGCTTTCTAGGAAAGTTCCCACGATCTATGAACATCCAGCAGAGGGCGCCTCACCGCAAATGAAGCTAAATATAGATCATTCCCCGGGGGTTTTGCAGCAAGGAGCAGCCTGCATTAGCGGAACTCCTTGCTGCAAAATGTTTTAACCCCTTCAGAAGGATTTACATCGTTGGACGTTACAGATCTGCGGAGGGTAAGTATATTGTTGGTTTATTATGTATTTTTACTTACAGAACGAGGGCCTTCAGTGATTGGATTGGGCGTAGAATAAAATACTCCAACAACCATTGTTTTTATTTCATTAAAATAATTTTAAATAATGTGTTTGTGTTTTATTTAACCCTTTACTACAATTGGATTAATAATGGATAGGTGTCATAATTGACGCCTCTCCATTATTAATTAGGCTTAATGTCACCTTACAATAGCAAGGTGGCATTAACCCTTCATTACCCCATATCCCACCGCTACATGGGAATGGGAAGAGAGTGGCCAAGTGCCAGAATAGGCGCATCTTCCAGATGTGCCTTTTCTGGGGTGGCTGGGGGCAGGTGTTTTTAGCCAGGGGGGGGGCCAATAACCGTGGACCCTCTCCAGGCTATTAATATCTGCCCTCAGTCACTGGCTTTACTACTCTGGCGGAGAAAATTGCGCGGGAGCCCACGCCAATTTTTTCCGCCATTTAACCCTTTATTTTAAGAGCTAGAACGGCCAAATTTTGCAGATACACGCTACTGACATTAGTAGTGTGGAATCTGCAAAAAAAATGGAGAGAAGACATGGTTTACTGTATGTAAACCATGTCTCAAATCATGTCGGGTTTAGGAAGGAGAAAGAAAAAGCCGGTAATTGAATTACCGGAATTCAAGCTGTATAGCGCTGGAATAAATATTAATATATATACATATATGTGTCTCACTGACATATATATATATACCTATTCTATGTGTACACATTTATTCTACCTATTGGACTGTAAGCTGTCAGTGTGATTTTACTGTACACCGCACTGAATTGCCGGCTTTTCTCTCTAACAGCGCTGCATATTTCTCGCAAGTCACACTGCTTGTCCGTGTGTAATCCGTATTTTTCACGCTTCCATAGACTTTCATTGGCGTATTTCTTGCGCAGTACGGTGACAAACGCAGCATGCTGCGATTTTGTACGGCCGTAGAAAGCCGTATAATACTGATCAGTAAAATACGGCAGATAGGAGCAGGGGCATAGAGAATAATTGTGCCGTATTTTTTGCGAGTTTTACGGACGTAGTTTCTGCGCCCTTACGTCCGTAAAACTCGCAAGTGTGAAGCCGGCCTTATACACACACACATCCCCCGTGTACATATATGCAGTGGCAGGAATGTGATAGGATCAGGAAAGCCTTTCCAAATTAATACACCTTTTTGGATGCAGCAGGTCAGAAAACCATACCGGCCTACAGAAGAGTTGAACATCTCCTTGATCTATAATGAGGAGCAAAACTGATGGTGGTAAAAAACATCATTGGTAGAGTTCTGGATAAAAAGATCTCGGTTTGCTGACATCTACAGTACGTGGGCCACTATGTTCAAGCTTGCTTTAGAACTGGCAGCAAAGTGTGATGACTATGACTCTGTCCATCATAGCAATCACTGATCGCTCAGCAGCCGTTTAGAAAATTGTAAAGTAGTCTCAGACCTCGGCCACTCGCAAAAAGCTTTATGATTGGTTATGGAAACGCTGATGGCCAGGACAGTCCCGGCCTTTTCTATTCTTCATTACCTGAGCTAACCCCTCTATTATACACAATGTACAACTAGAACTTAGAACGAGAGGCAGCAGGTGTCAACCCAGAGATCGTGCTCTTACTGCCCAATGCAACCCATCTGGGTAGCCTAGATGCACGTGGCCCAGTGTGCCATGTACAGGAAAATCACTACCAGCCAAGAAACAATATCATTGGTCGTAAGTGGGCTCTTTCCACAGATGCCCCCAAACACAAAAATTGTGGAAAAAATACTAAATACAACAGGTTTTTTTACTAAAATAATTTTGAAAAAAAAAAGTATGTCTAAGGCCTCATTCAGACGTCACTTTTTTGCATCAGAGAGTGCCATCCGTACTTGTACCTACAGCAGTGAAATGGGGTCCGTGCAAAATCGTAGAGACGTGTCTAAGTTTGATCCGAGTGTCAGATAGAATTGGCAATACAAGACTATGGGTCCGTGAAATTCAGGCAGCACTTGGATGACATCTTCATGGACTGTTGCATATAAAAAGAACGTAGAATTTGTTTTCCTTCTCGTGTACGAGAAAAACTGATGACACTCAGACCAAAAATCACTGATCAAACTGGGTCAGTTTCACGTCTGTACGAGACCCGGGCCAGAGTACCGTCTTCAGGTGTAAGTGATGACTATCCGGCCCAGACATACGGTAAGCGGGTGGCACATCCACAGAGGACAGACATACTCCACAATGCCCACCGGTTGGCACAGGGGAACCCCACCGGTTGGCACATCCACAGAGGACAGACATACTCCACAATGCCCACCGGGTGGCACATCCACAGAGGACAGACATACTCCACAATGCCCACCGGTTGGCACATCCACAGAGGACAGACATACTCCACATTGCCCACCGGTTGGCACAGGGGAACCCCACCGGTTGGCACATCCACAGAGGACAGACATACTCCACAATGCCCACCGGTTGGCACAGGGGAACCCCACCGGTTGGCACATCCACAGAGGACAGACATACTCCACAATGCCCACCAGTTGGCACAGGGGAACCCTACAATGGTCGCTGCAGAATGCCCTGCATGTTGTTAAACCAGAATGGGTAGCCCCAATACTCCGGTCATGACACGTTGTATGGCAGCAGATGGAGGGCATGGAGGAATCTGGCGACACGGGTATGTGCGGTGACGGAGGCACATTACTGACATATATAGCACACAATGCTGGCGGGGCGGTATGTGACCATGACGTGCCCACTAATACTGGGTGCTGGCCCGCCATGCTTTACTGGGCACAACACTGCATGGTGGAGGATGCAGCTGGCCTGGCACCATAACACGTCCCTATCACATGGATTCCACTTTTGGGGCCCTGGTGGGCGCTGTCATGTGACACTTGATAATGTTATTAACCAGTTGGGGTTCGGGGAGTGTGGGAAAGCTGCGCCCCTCCTCCGCCCCAGTAGTCACCGGCCTCTAGGTTGCCTCACCACATTTTTCCCTCACAGAGCCCGACATTCCTGCGCCGGCTCCTCCTCCCCTCATTACCCAAAGTGACTGCTCCATGTGCCTCCCCCCGGCCGACCACCACCCCCTGCCCGCCGCCTCCCGGCCCTGCCTGTCTTTCTTCCCGAGCGCCCTCCCCCTCCAGGCTCAGATACCACATAACCGTATAACAGCTGCTACATTGTAACCACGGCCCCCGTAATGTCCGCTGCAGCGGTGAGGAGGGCCACAGGTCACCTACCTGTCCCGGGGGTCGATCCAGCTGGTCTGCCTGCTCTTGTGATCGATGTAAAACACCTTCCCGTCGTAGTCTCTGGCTTCTTCCCAGCCATCCGGTAGAGGCAGCTGCCCATTCCCCTTCCTAGGCATGATCAGCCCCTGCAAACTCCTCCATAAGTCCAGAAAGGGTCTGGAGGGCGGCCGGCGGGGCTCGCGGCGGACACCGGGAGGAAGCCCCTAGCGCCGGGCACCCCCCGCTCCGCTCGCCAGCATGTCTGGGGGCTGCACTGGCAGCTCCCGGCCCGGAGATCGCACGAGCAGCCGTCTGGATTAGGATCCGGGGAAGCCAATAACCTCGGCCTGTTCCCAGCCACAGGCTCATTAGCATGAGATTAGCATCCGTCTCATCTGCATGCACATTCCACACTCCTGCATTCCTCAGCGCTAACCCCTCGTGTGCCGGGCGGCGGCTCCGGGGACTGGCAGGGCAGGGCGGCCGGCTGCCGGGAGGGAGCGCATTCTGCAGGACGCGGAAACTTTATCCCAGGCAGAGAAGTTCCTGCCCTGCCGGTCACAGGGGGCCTGCACCACCTGACAACCGTGCCTGCACCGTGCCTGCCTGCACAGATTACCACCCCGACACTGGACCCCCTTTACGTCCGTCTTCATTTTCCCATCTCGTTCTTTCCTCCCGTACAGAGAGCTTGTTTTTTTTTTTGCTTTGCAGGACTTGTTGTAGTTTTTACTAACACCCTTATTTTTACCTTATAATAAATTGAGAAATCAGAAAAAAATTCCAGGTAGGGGCGTGAAGTGGTGACACCAAATCCCCCCACCCCCAATACACTACTTGTTTTTGTCGTGCAGTGAAAATGGCCTTCAGGTTAGTGCTATTACAAGCACGACCAAATATTTTCATTTTTTATTAATTTCTTTATAAAGTGTTTGAACTTTGTTAAAAAAAAAAAAATAAAAAGGTTTGTGTCGCCATTTTCTGGGACCCATAACTTTTATTTTTCCATCGGTGGCTCTTGTTTTTTTGAGTGGTGAGCATTCCGATACTGCAAATATCGGGTATCGGACGATATTCGCTGTATCGGAGTTCCGATACTGAGTTTCGATATTTTTGCAATATCGGATACCGGAATCGGAAGATCCCATAGTGCAATGATGCACTATAATGGAGTGTGGGCGGAGACTGCGTGTGTGTGCGGGCAGGGTCTGTGCGTGACCGTGGGGCTCTGTGCGGCCTGCCGGGGCTCTGTGCGGGCTGCGGGGGCTACCGGGGGTCTGTACAGGCATCGTCCAATGGGACGCAAATGTGAAAGATTTCTTAATGAGCGTTGAAATAAAATAAAAAAAACACAGCGAGGGCTCCCGCGCAATTTTCTGCGTCAGAGGGGGAAAGCTGACGGCCGGGGGCCAATATTTGTAGCCTGCTATGAATATCAGCCCGCAGCTGTCTGCGTAGCCTTTACTGGCTATTAAAATAGGGGGACCCCCCAAGAAATGACATGGGGTCCCCCTATATTTTATAGCCAGAAAGGCTACACAGACAGCTGCAGGCTGATAGTCATAGCCTAGAGAGGGGCCATGGATATTGCAAGGTGACATTAAGCCGGGTTAATAACGGAGAGGTGTCAATAAGACACCTATCCATTATTAATCCAATAGTAAAAAAGGGTTAATAAAACACATTAGGAAAAAAGTATTTTAATATTCTTCATTTAATCATACTTACCATACTTCAGCGCCTGCAAAAAAACGTAAAATAAACCGTATACTACCTGTCCACCGTAGTCCAATTAATAACGAGTGTCCCATGACAATCTACCCTATAGAACAGTGACATCGGGTGATGTCACTGCTCTATAGGACCCTCAGTGACACACTGACAGGAGACAATGGCTCCTGCAGTGCATCACTGAGAGGTTACCTTAGGACAAAGTCTCACTTTATGGCAATTGCTGCGTGGGAAAATTTCTCACACATCAATGCCAAAAGTGAGACTAGGGACTATTTTTTTACAGTGGGGGTAGAATACAGTGCGGAAGGATACCTTCATCCCGTCATTGTGTTCCTGGAGCCCCTGGAGAGCGGTCGCATCAGCTGATGCTGCCGTTCTCCATGGGAGATCGTAGTGGGACACTCATGGATTTCTGTGGACAGGGAGTATATTGGTTGTTTGTTATTTTAATATTTTTTACAGGTGACACTGGCTTTGGGGATCAAAATGACAAGTAATGGTGAGTATGTACTCTATGTTATATGTACTGTATGTCTGTATGTATGTATTGTATGTAATGTATGTAGTATGTATGTTATATGTATATTTCTTTTTTTACATTCAACACATTAGCCGGATGATGGGACTACTACTGTCCCATCATTGGCTAATGTGTCAATCACTGTCACTGTTGCAGGCACTTGTAGTCCCATCAGACGATGCCTGCACAGACCCCCGGCAGCCCGCACAGAGCCCAGGCAGGCCATACAGAGCCCCGGCAGCCCGCACAGAGCCCCGGTAAGCCGGCACAGAGCCCTGGCAGGCCCGCACAGAGCCCCGGCAGGCCCGCACAGAGCCCCGGCAGCCAGCACAGAGCCCCGCAGCCAGCACAGACCCCCGGCAGCCCGCACAGAGCCCCAGCAAGCCTGCACAGAGCCCCAGCAGGCCCGCACAAAGCCCCGGCAGGCCGCAAAGAACCCTGGGAGCCTGCACAGAGCCCCGGCAGGCACGCACAGAGCCCCGGCAGGCACGCACAGAGCCCCGGCAGGCCGCACAGAGCCCCGGCAGCCAGCACAGAGCCCCGGCAAGCCCGCGCAGAGCCCCGGCAGCCCGCACAGAGCCCCAGCAAGCCTGCACAGAGCCCCAGCAGGCCCCCACAAAGCCCCGGCAAGCCGCAAAGAGCCCTGGGAGCCCGCACAGAGCCCCGGCAGGCACGCACAGAGCCCCGGCAGGCACGCACAGAGCCCCGGCAGGCCGCACAGAGCCCCGGCAGCCCGCACAGACCCCCAAGACGCCTGTACAGATCCCCGGCAGGCACACACAGACACGCGCAGTGTCCGCCCACGCACCGCCCACACTCTTCCCCCCTCCGGAACAGGATGTAGAAGGACAGAAAGGGCTTATTTACATTCCGATATTTGTGTCCCATTGACTTGCATTGGTATCGGGTATCGGTATCGGCGATATCCAATATTTTTTGGATATCGGCCGATCCAATCCGATACCGAGACTTATTGATTTCGGAAGGTATCGCTCAACACTACTCAACACTAGTGGTGAGTTGTAGTTTTTATTGGAAACATTTTAGGCTATGTGCACACGTTGCGGATGAGGCTTAAAAATTTCTGGTGCGGATTCTGCATCTCCTTAGCAGAAAACGCAGGTGCGGATTTGTTGCATTTTTTTGTGCGGATTTGCTGCGGATTTACTGCGTTTTTTACCCCTGCGGATTTCTATAATGGAATGGGTACAAAAACGCTGCAGATCCGCAAAAAAGAAGTGACATGATCCTTCTTTTGATCCGCAGCGTTTCCGCACGGATTTTTCCGCACCATTAGCACAGCATTTTTTTGCCATTGATTTACATTGTACTGTAAATCATTTGCGGATCTGCAGCGTTTCTGCACCGCAAAAAAGCTGCCGATCCACAGGAAATCTGCAACGTGTGCACATACCCTTAGGGGTCTCTGAAATTCTGGCATTTTAGTTTCTATTTCTTTATGTAGTTTACTATTTGGGTAGATTAATTTTAGATTTTCATAGCAGGTAGGGATGTGGAAATAAATTATTAGTTCTTTATTTTGGAATTGGAAAGTGATATAAATATTTATTTGTAAAAACATTTTCAATTATTTTTCACTTTTCTTTTTAGTCCCCCTCAACTCCTGTCCTCAAATCCCACCAACAGGTCATGTTTTCAGGATTTCCTTAGTATTAGAGCTCATACTCGTGCAAAATACGGACGACTGCAATCCGATAAAAAAATCGGATTGCACTCGGACCAAAGTTTATTCAATGGGTGACATCTCATTTGCGATTTTTTTTTTCTCTGTCGAAATCGAACTGAGAAAAAAATCGTAGCATGCTGCGATTTGCTGCATATCTCAGATGAGACTCGCCAATGCAAGTCAATGGGTTCGAGAAAGAAATCGCACAGCACTCACACCATGCGAGTGCTGTCCGATTTTTATGCACCGATGTCCTTTGAAAAGCCGTAAATTCATGTCCGGCGTACTGTAAAATCAATCACACTGACAGGTTGAGAATAAAATAGATATATACACACATAATAAGTATATATATATATATATATATATATATTTACGCTGCTCAAAAATATAAAGGGAACACTTAAACAACAGAATATAACTGTGAAATCAAACTGTCCACTTAGGAAGCAACACTGTTCGACAATCAATTTCACATGCTGTTGTGCAAATGGAATAGACAACAGATGGAAATTATTGGCAATTATCAAGACACCTCAATAAAGGAGTGGTTCTGCAGGTGGGGACCACAGACCGCATCTCAGTACCAATAATTTCTGGCGGATGTTTTTGTCACTTTTGAATGTTGGTTGTGCATTCACACTCGTGG
This sequence comes from Ranitomeya imitator, assembly GCF_032444005.1. Lineage (NCBI taxonomy): Eukaryota > Metazoa > Chordata > Amphibia > Anura > Dendrobatidae > Ranitomeya > Ranitomeya imitator. Next base: position 1,100,152,020 of record NC_091282.1, on the reverse strand, counting down.
TAGCATGAGACGGACTCTACAACCCACACAAGTGGCTCAGGGAGTGCAGCTCATCCAGGATGGCACAACAATGCGAGCTGTGCAAAAAGAAGGTTTGCTGTGTCTGTCAGCGTAGTGTCCAGAGGCTGGAGGCGCTACCAGGAGACAGGCCAGTACACCAGGAGACATGGAGGGGGCCGTAGGAGAGCGACAACCCAGCAGCAGGACCGCTACCTCAGCCTTTGTGCAAGGAGGAACAGGAGGAGCACTGCCAGAGCCCTGCAAAATGACCTCCAGCAGGCCGCAAATGTGCATCCCCATCCAAAACATTCTATTTATGTAATTTCTGTTGCGGAAATTCGCATCTCTGCAAGATAAATTGACATGCTACAATCTTGAAAGACGTGCCGCATGTCAGTATGATCCACAGGCCCTGGACTGTTCCCGGCAGTTGAGAAAAGGGGGCGTGGCTAAGCTTAGGAAATTGTCCCGTGCGAGTAATCTGACAGTTACGGCAGGAACGTGCAGTGCGCAAGAGGTCAGTGTAGGTGCTCCTAACGCAGAGTATCGTAAGAGAGCAAGCCTAAGACTTGAAGGCCAGAAGGCGATAAATGGAGACTGTCGTCAGAGCCATGTACCGATATCGCTGATACCGCTGGCACCATTGACACCGCTGACAGTGAGACAAAGGGCTGTGTGTATGGGACATAGCCTCGCGCCTACGCAGACCGGAGAGTCATACCACCCATTGTGAACTTTATCCTGTTAAGCTTCTAAACAGACCCCACATAGGGGAAACTACCGTGCAGGACAGAGACATTGCCTTGTGTATTCCTTCCCCTTCCGGACCCAAAGCTGGCATCAGGACCACAAGGAAACATCGCCCACAACAGGACCCAAGATGCCATCCTCTCCAGGACAACGCTGAATTTCCACAGCGCCATTGCCTTGGTGCCACCGTTTGCACCCAGGGAATACACTGAGGACTGCGTAAGATTGATAAGTCTATTTCCTCTGACCGTATTGTTTCAGTTACTTGTTTTACTACCTTGTTCCAAGTTGCAGTAATTTGTATTAAGAAAATTTCCCTCTACTTCTCCCTGCGTGGAGTATCCATTGTAGAATTAAATCCCCTGATAACCCTTGCTCTGACTACGTTCCTTTATTGCATCCTACGTGCCTGCTGTGTCCTTGCACTTGGAGTAGTCGGCAGGATGCAGTCTACACGTACGCAGACCAAGCTTCTGGGGAGGACCCTAGGTCCTGTATCTCTCTGGGGGCAATGATGACCAATCTTCCTAAATTTAATGGGAATAACACCATGTTATGGAGCTGGACTGAACGCATAAAAGAAATGATTAGAATGCACCCTGTGGTCCCCGCCTTGCAGGCAGAGGTCGCCGTGATGGCTTTAGAGAGGGGGAGGCAAGGGATTCAGTTATGTTGCGGCCCCTCCGGGAATGGGATACGCTTGACAAAGTGTTGCAAATACTGGAGGAGACTCACGGGGACCCCACAGATGTAGAGGAATTGAACATGCGGATATTAAGTCAGGTTCACAAAGAGAGGGAGACGGTGACACAGTATGTGAACGTATTGCAAGAAATCCACACTGTCATAGTCAGAAAAGACGGCTTGGGAGTAGGACTGACTGATGTGGTGTTACGAGGCCAGTTTGTGATCGGGATGAGAGATGCGCTGATAAAACAGGCCCTGCGGGAACGCTTGCGCGGGAACCCACTCATGACCTTTGCAGAGGTGGGAAGAGAGGCGCACACACGTGAACAGGAGCAGGGGGTGACAGTCACGGCATCGAAGGTCCGGAACGGAGAGGTGGCCGTGAATTTAATTGCTGAACCAGAATGGGTGGAAGATTTACGGAAAGAGATCCAATCTATGAGGGAAGATCTGACCGATACTAAAAGGAAGGTTACCTTGTTAAGTACACCCAGAAGCAGAACATTCTCAGAACCGTGACGGGGTGGAAGAGTATCTCGTCGGGAAGAGCCCCCATCTTGTTAACACTGTGGAGAACTAGGACATGTAGTCCGGATTTGCCCACAATGGGGGCGGCCACTACAGCGCCGCCCGGTGCCAGAACAGTCCAAAAGGAGAACCAATAGTCCCACCAATTTAGTGTCAGTGTGTCCATTAGTATGGGCTGAAATGGATGGACGAGCCATACGCTGCCTGGTAGATACGGGCTCTCAAGTAACCACGATGCCTGAGACGTAGTTTAAAAGACACTTCCCAGAAGCCATGAGTCCTGAGTGGGGTCCAGTGATCAAGTTGACGACCGCCAATCATTTATCTATCCCGGTCACAGGTGGCATGGGTGCAGATTAATGTCTGCGGCAAAGACCTGGGCCACAATGGAGTGGTGTTAACCACTGGCGACCCCACGCATGGACATACCGTCACACTGGGAATGAATGTACTGAGGGAGTTTGGAAGTCTTCTTATTAACGAGTCTCCTAACGTATTCCTGAAACAGTGGAGCCCGCATACACCACAAAAGAGAGTGTTTCAGCATTTGATCCGGATGGCCCAAGCACAAGAGGCCTCCTGTGATGGAAAGGTGCTAGGAAAAGTGATAGTTCCGGCTGCAGCCAATCTCGACTTACCACAAGGTCAAAGTGTGCTTTCACTACCTGTCCGATCTTGCACCCCGCTGGAGGGGGGTCGAAGTACAACTAGAACAGGCTGCCATGGAGAATCTACCATCAGCGCTCTTGGTTGCCAGGACATTAGCGACCGTGCATGATGGAATGGTACCTGTGCGGTGTGTCAACTTAAGGGAAGACACCCTGACGCTTACCCCCAGAAGTGAAATCGGGCAAATTGTAGGCATGCCAAAGGATCTGATACCATCACAAGCCATCCAATTAAAGGCAAATGGGGAAGATCCATGGACTGTAGCTGTGGAGACAGCCCTGGTGTTCGAACCCCAACAACAGAGAAAGGGGCGTCACATCTTAGAACAAACTTGGGCTGAGTTGACAGAGTTCACACCGAAGCAGGTGGAGGCCTTACTAGAACTTTACCAGGACGTGTTCGCTCGACATGAGGATGATTTCGGCTGTACAACTGGCATGACACATGAGATCCCAACGGGTAATGCTGCGCCTGTAAGAGAGCGTTATCGACAGATTCCTCCACAAATGTACCCGGAGGTAAAAGGGATGCTCATGGAGCACCCCCAGACACAGGGCCACGAGTTCTCGGTACCGGGCCTCTCTGGTTCAATTCTGAGGCTGTCCCGGCTAGACCCGGTTCGCGACCCTGCTAAGGGGCGTCCAATAAAGGTGGTGCAGTCTGTCAGGGGTTCATGACGCCACCTGTGGTGTTCGGTCAGGGTGACCGACGCTGCTATGGGGTCAGCTGGGGTGATGGAATGGCAGCTGGATGGTATACCTTCCCACAGGTGAAGTATGTCCCCAGGGCTTCCCAGTAAGGTGGATGGTAATGGTGTAGGGTGCAGTCAATAACGAGGACACAGGGTTGCAGTCTCTTTACCTCTTTACTGAAGACTTCAGGATCCTCAATCCAGAGCACGCTCAACAGGGCTATCTGAGACCGGCCGGTCCGATGGGCACAACCAGAGTTTCCTTCGCAGATGGAAATCGTTGCCTACCACTAGCACCTGTGTGTTGTAGTCCTACCCTGCTGAGCATTCGGGAATAGTCCTCACAACTGCTGTTCTTGTTCGTTCGTTCTCTACAGCTCTCTCTCTCTTTTGGTTCCAGATGTTGCTAGTTTCTCGTCCCCCACGAATGTTATGGCTAGGACGCACCCATATGACGGGAAGGCTCGGAACTCTTCCGGGACCCTAGAGATGCCCCTCTCCACGCGTTGCCCCCTATGTCTTCATAGGTGTAGTAAGGTAGACAGCCAACCTATGATTAACTGTCCTGCGGAGTTCGAAGTAAGGCCTAGAGTCAGTTAGTCCTGCGGTGTTCCGGCCACTGGCTACGCGCCTCAGTAGGATGTTGCCTCGGTCTCACGGCACGACTCCTACTGGTACTCCTTTGTGCTTGATCTCGTTTACACTGTTCTACAATATCCTTCCCTTCGTGTCTCTCTCTTGGATACCGCCGCGGGGTGTGCAGGCGCGGTTCCGTTACGTTCTGCTCTGTTCGCTAGGCACATGCCAGGTTCCCATGCCTGACAGGGACCCCCCTGTGTCTTCTCCCTGCAACACCCCCTGCCACGGGATGTTGCCTGAATCCAACCCAGTCAGCTTCTAACTTCCTCCCCAACCCCTAGTTTTACCAGTGTGAGGAGTGGCCCAATAAATAATGCCTTTTTCTCCCCCTAGTGGCCGGAGTGTGAAGTGTAATGTGTTCTGGTGATACCTGGTCAGGAGAACTCCTTTAGTGCCATCAGACGTACCATCACTCCCCTTAGTGGCAGAGCGTCATACTGCAACGACCAGGTCTCTGGGGTGCTGCACTCACACAAATGCTACTGACCGGTGTCATTCGAGAGAGTCAAAGCCCGTGGGCTGCACCTATCGTTCTAGTGTGAAAAAAAGACAGTACTCTACGGTTCTGTGTGGACTATCGCAAACTATATGCCTGCACGGTGTGGGATTCATATCCACTACCCCGTATCGCAGAATTCTTGTCCGCTCTGGGGAATGCAAGATATTTCTCCATGCTACACCTGGCTAGTGGGTACTAGCAAGTGCCGATGTCAGAACACGACCGAGCGAATACGGCCTTCATACTACCTATGGGCCTGTATGAGTTCCACAGAATACTGTTCGGATTGGCTAATGCTCCAGATTCTTTTCAGCGACTCATGGAGAGGTGTTTAGGAGAGCTAAACTTTGAAGCCATTCTCATCTACCTGGATGACATAATTGTGTTTGCCACCACGTTTGAGGAGCATTTACAGCATCTTGAGCAAGTACTCAGCCGGCTCCAGAAGCATAGGCTGTGAGTTAAACCGTCTAAATGTCACCTGTTCCGCTCTCAGATTGAGTACTTAGGGCATGTGGTCTCTGTAGATGGCGTATGACCGTCCCATGAGAATATTGTGGCCGTACAGGACTGGCCTACCCCGAGAACAGTAAAGGATGTTCGAGCCTTCTTAGGGCTGACCGGGTACTATCGGCTGCTCATGAAAGACTTCACTCACATTGCGAATCCATTGCTAGAACTGTTGAAAGGAGTGCCATCAGGAGCAAAAAATTCGGAAATTCAGTGGGGAGAGCATCAGGAGAGAGCATTCCTAGCCTTGAAAATGGCTTATTCCAGAGAAATCCATGTTTTTTTATGTGTAAATAAGCTGTTAAGATCTTTGGCCGGACACAGATCTCCACACAGCTCTGCTGGGAGATCAGGAGAATAGACTGTCAGTCAATACATGTCCCACACTAGTAGTGTCTTCTTTCATTTAAAATAAGCTCTGGAAGCAGATTCTCATGCAGATCAGTGTCCAACCCATAGCCCTCAGCAGCTCATTTACATATTAAGAAAAACATATATTTCTCGACAATAAGACATCAGATCACAGATATTAAGGTGTCATTTTATTCAGCTCCCTATGGCCTACATACCCATATATAAAGGCACAGATGATTGGCCTCGGGGAGACCAAAACATCCAACACCGCGGAGACACCATCACGTGTTTCTCAACGCAGTGATTCCAGAACACTGCCCCCATCCCTTATGGGAAATATGCAGATGCATGTAAAGAAGCTGTGGAGACACCATCAGGCTATAAAGGCACAGATGATTGGCCTCGGGGAGACCAAAACATCCAACACCGCGGAGACACCGTCACGTGTGTCTCAACGCAGTGATTCCAGAACATTCCCCATCCCTTCACTGCTTGCGTCGAGAAACACGTGATGGTGTCTCCGCAGCTTCTTTACATGCATCTGCATATTTCCCATAAGGGATGGGGGCAGTGTTCTGGAATCACTGCGTTGAGAAACACGTGATGGTGTCTCCGCGGTGTTGGATGTTTTGGTCTCCCCGAGACCAATCATCTGTGCCTTTATAGCCTTTTTACTAGGCACTGCTCCTAATAGCCAGATTCCTACTCCACACTGATGAGGGGCAAAACCCCGAAACAGCTGTCTGTGGATGGATACCATGCTTGGCATAGGTGGCTTTCCTTCATCGGATGCTGCCCTTCCCGTGGTTGTTCCTTCCCGGGGAAAGGCCTGGCTATTCACTGCTTGCGTCGAGAAACACGTGATGGTGTCGCCGCAGCTTCTTTACATGCATCTGCATATTTCCCATAAGGGATGGGGGCAGTGTTTTGGAATCACTGCGTTGAGAAACACGTGATGGTGTCTCCGCGGTGTTGGATGTTTTGGTCTCCCCGAGGCCAATCATCTGTGCCTTTATAGCCTTTTCACTAGGCACTGCTCCTAATAGCCAGATTCCTACTCCACACTGATGAGGGGCAAAACCCCGAAACAGCTGTCTGTGGATGGATACCATGCTTGGCATAGGTGGCTTTCCTTCATCGGATGCTGCCCTTCCCGTGGTTGTTCCTTCCCGGGAAAAGGCCTGGCTATTCACTGCTTGCGTCGAGAAACACGTGATGGTGTCTCCGCAGCTTCTCTACATACCCATATAGACAGCTTAGAAGGATTGATCCTACTGACAGATTCCCTATAACAGCCATGATGTAGCACCTTACATGCCCACTGTTGGATGCAGTGGTCACTTGCTGAACCCTTGTAAACAAAGACATAGAGGAAAGCCAGGATATCAGCACACGATCTGCGAAAGAAAGAAAAGGTGTCTATAGTTTCTTTTTTACTTTAATACCGCATTTTCCGGCGTATAAGACGACTTTTTAACCCCTGGTATATCCCAAATTCCATATTTTATATGGAAAAGTTGGGGGTCGTCTTATATGCCCAGTTGTCTTATACACCAGAAAATACGGTATTTCCAGATATTTTAGAAGAAAAATAAAAAGTTTAGAAACTACTTTAACCTTTTTTTAAGATTTTCAAATGTCAGGGGAAATCAGAGAAAATTTTATTAAAACCGGGTACCCCAGTACATCATTGCAACCGCTGGACGACCATGCTGCCTTATAATTTTTCAGATCACATAAATTACAATATCCGTTTATCAGTACACTCAAATTTAGTGAAATTGTAATTACTGATATTAATATATAACAGTGCCCCATGAACTTTTCCACATTTTTTCACGTTACACTCACAAACTTAAATGTATTTTATTGGTATTTTATGTGATATACCAACACAAGGTGGCAAGTACTATATTTGTGACATGTAAAAGAAATTATGCATGATACACATAATTTTCTAATTACTTTATATAAATCTGAAAATTGTCACATGCATTTGTATTTAGCACCCGAGTCATTACTTTTTAGGACCACCTTTCGATGCAATCACTGCTGCAAGTCTTTTGGGGTATGCCTGTACCAACTTTGCACATCTAGAGGCTGACATTTTTGCCAATTCATTTTTGCAAACTAGCTCCAGATCAGTGAGACTGAATGGAGGCGTCTGTGAACAGCAATTTTCAAGTCTTGTCACAGATTCTCAATGGGATTAAGTCTGGACCGTGACTATGTCAATGACACACATAAATATGCTTTGATTCACTGTATAACATTGCAGCTCTGTCAGTATATTTAGGGTCGTTGTCCTACTAGAAGGTGAACATACACCCCAGTCTATTCTTTTGCAGACTGTAACAGGTTTCCGTCCAGGATTGCCCTGTATTTAGCTCCATGGATCTTTCCATCACCTTTGACCATCTTGCATGTCCCTCTTGAAGAAAAGTATCTTCACAGCATGGTGCTGCCACCACCATGTTTGATGGTGGGGATGGTGTTTTCAGGGTGATGTGCAATGTTAGTTTTCCTCAACATGTCTTGCATCTAGCCCAAAAAAGTCCTACTTAGGTCTCATCTGACCAGACCATCTTCTTTCACATGCTAGCTGTGTACCCTACATGGATTTTTGCAAACTGCACATGGAACTTCATATGGCTTGCTTGGCTTTCTTCTTGCCACACTTCCATAAAGACAAAATTTGTGGCATATGCAACTAATAGTTGTCCAGTGGACAGATTCTCATACTGATCTGTGGTTCTCTGTAGCTACTCCAGAGTGACCATGGGCCTCTTGGCTGTTTCTTTAACAGTGAAATGTTTTTATTATCTAACCCTGTTTTACTCTTCTCCACAACTTTATTCCTAACCTGTCTGGTGTGTTCCTTGGTGTTCATGATGCTGTTTGATCTCTAATGTTCTCAAATAAACTTCTGAGCCCTTCCCAAAACAGCTGTAGCTATACTGAGAATAGATTACACACAGGTGGACTCAGTTTACTAATTATGCGACTTCTGGAGGCAATTGGTCACTCAGGATTTTATATATCAAAATACAAGGGGCTGAAGGCAAATGAATGTCACAATTTTCATTTTTATATATTTTTTAAATATTGAGAAAACCATGTATCATGTCCTTTGCACTTCACAAATACTTGCTACTTTGTGTTGGTATATCACCCCAAAAATGCATTTAAGTTTGAGAGTGTAACGTGAAAAAATGTGGAAAAGTTCACAGGGTAGTATGAACAGTTTTTCAAGGATCGGTAAATGCTCTGACTTTCTATAAGATTTCCAACCTGTTTTTCAGCATCCAGACAAGCCAGCACTAGGCGCCAGAACCTGCTTAGCTTGGGGGTAGCTTTCCCATCCCAAATAAACATTCTAAATGACTGTCAAACTGAGGCTGGTTTAGACAAGAGAAATGATGTGATTATGTTGAGAATGGCCACAGATACAGTTAAAACCAGAAGTTTATGTAAACTTCTGATTTCAGGTTGCCCTGGACCTCTCACACGGTAACGCCCACTCACATGGTGGTGTCCACTCAGAGCGACCACCACGCTTAACTGTGTAGGTGTGCACAGTATGTCAATACAATCAATTCTGAGGTATTGCTGGACCCAAATTCCGACCAACTATTGTGAGAAGCTTCTGGAAGCATACCACAAATGTTTGACCCAAGTAATTCAGATTAAGGGCAATGGTGTACTATGGACTAATGAAATGTATGTAAACTTTTGACTTTGAAGTAAGTAATAAAAATGCCTTAACCCCTTAGTGACAGAGCCAATTTGGTACTTAATGACCGAGCCAATTTTTACAATTCTGACCACTGTCACATTGAGGTTATAACTCTGGAACGCTTCAACGGATCCCGCTGATTCTGAGATTGTTTTTTCGTGACATATTGTACTTCATGATAGTGGTAACATTTCTTCGATATTACTTGCGATTATTTATGAAAAAAATGGAAATATGGCGAAAAGTTTTAAAATTTTGCAATTTTCAAACTTTGTATTTTTATGCCTTTAAATCAGAGAGATATGTCACGAAAAATAGTTAATAAATAACATTTCCCACATGTCTACTTTACATCAGCACAATTTTGGAAACAAAATTTTTTTTTGTTAGGGAGTTATAAGGGTTAAAAGTTGACCAGCAATTTCTCATTTTTACACCATTTTTTTTTTAGGGACCACATCACATTTGAAGTCATTTTGAGGGGTCTATATGATAGAAAATAACAAAGTGTGACGCCATTCTAAAAACTACACCCCTCAAGGTTCTCAAAACCACATTCAAGAAGTTTATTAACCCTTTACGTACTTCACAGGAACTGAAACAATGTGGAAGGAAAAAATGAACATTTAACTTTTTTTTGCAAACATCTTAATTCAGAACTATTTTTTTTATTTTCACATGTGTAAAAACAGAAATGTAACCATAAATTTTGTTTTTTTCAATTTCTCCTGAATATGCCAATACCCCATATGTGGGGGTAAACCACTTTTTGGGCGCACCGCAGAGCTTGGAAGGGAAGGAGTGCCGTTTTACTTTTTCAATGTAGAATTGTCTGGAATTGAGATCGGACGCCATGTTGCGTTTGCAGAGCCCCTGGTGTGCCTAAAAAGTGGAAACCCCCCACAAGTGACACCATTTTGTAAACTAGACCCCTTAAGGAACTTATCTAGATGTGTGGTGAGCACTTTGAACCCCCATGTGCTTCACAGAGGTTTATAACGTAGAGCCGTGAAAATAAAAAATCATATTTTTTCTACAAAAATGATATTTTTGCCCCCAAATTTTTATTTTCACAAGGGTAACAGGAGAAATTAGACCACAAAAGTTGTTGTGCAATTTCTCCTGAGTACGTCGATACCCAATATGTGGGGGTAAACCACTGTTTGGGCGCACCGCAGAGCTTGGAAGAGAAGGAGTGCCGTTTTACTTTTTCAATGTAAAATTGGCTGGAATTGAGATTGGATGCCATGTCGCGTTTGGAGAGCCCCTGATGTGCCTAAACAGTGGAAACCCCCCACAAGTGACCCCCTTTTGGAAACTAGACCCCCCATGGAACTTATCTAGATGTGTGGTGAGAACTTTGAATGCCCAAGTGCTTCACAGAAGTTTAGAATGCAGAGTCGTGAAAATAAAAAATATTTTTTTTTCCACAAAAATTTTTTTTAGCCCCCAAGTTTTTATTTTTACAAGGGTAACAAGAGAAATCGGACCCCAAAAGTTGTCCAATTTGTCCTGAGTATGCTGGTACCCCATATGTGGGGGTAAACCACTGTTTGGGTGCACGGCAGAGCTCGGAAGGAAGGAGCGCCGTTTTGGAATGCAGACTTTGATAGAATGGTCTGCGGGCGTTATGTAGGGTTTGCAGAGCCCCTGATGTACCTAACCAGTAGAAACCCTCCACAAGTGACCCCATTTTGGAAACTAGACCCCCCAAGGAACTTATCTAGATGTGTGGTGAGAACTTTGAATGCCCAAGTGCATCACAGAAGTTTAGAATGCAGAGTCGTGAAAATAAAAAATATTTTTTTTTCCACAAAAAAGATATTGTAGCCCCCAAATTTTTATTTTCACAAGGTTAACAGGAGAAATTGGACCACTAAAGTTGTTGATCAATTCATCCTGAGTACGCTGATGCCCCATATGTGGGGGTAAACCACTGTTTGGGCGCACGGCAGAGCTCGGAAGGGAAGGAGCGCCGTTTTGAAATGCAGACTTAGATAGAATGGCCTGTGGGTGTTATGTTGCGTATGCAGAGCCCCTGATGTAGCTAAACAGTAGTAACCCCCCACAAGTGACACCATTTTGGAATCTAGACCCCCCAGGAACTTATATAGATGTGTGGTGAGAACTTTTAATGGCCAAGTGCTTCACAGAAGTTTATAATGCAGAGTCATAAAAATAAAAATAAAAAAAATTTTCCACAAAAAAGATTTTGTAGCCCCCAAGTTTTTATTTTTACAAGGGTAACAGGAGAAATTGGACCTCAGAAGTTGTTGTCCAATTTATCCTGAGTACGCTGATGCCCCATATGTGGGGGTAACCCACTGTTTGGGCGCACGGCAGAGCTCAGAAGGGAGGGAGCACCATTTGACTTTTTGAGCGCAAAATTGGCTGTCGTGTTTGGAGATCCCCTGATGTACCTAAACAGTGGAAACCCCCCAATTCTAGCTCCAACCCTAACCCCAACACACCCCTAACCCTAATCCCAACCTGATCCATAATCCTAATCACTAACCCTAATGATAATCACAACCCTTACCCCAAAACAACCCTAATGTCAACCCTAACCATAACCCTAATCAAAACCCTAAATCCAACACACCCCTAATCCTAATCTCAACCCTAACCTCAAACCTAACCCTAATCCCAATACACCCCTAATCACAACCCTAACCTTAACCCTAATCCCAAACCTAACCCTAATGCCAACCCTAACCCTAATACCAACCCTAATCCAAACTCTAACCCTAATCCCAACTCTAACCCTAACTTTAGCCCCAACCCTAGCCCTAACTTTAGCCCCAACCCTAACCCTAGCCCTAAGGCTACTTTCGCACTTGCGTCGTTTGGCATCCGTCGCAATCCGTCGTTTTGGACAAGAAACGGATCCTGCAAATGTGCCCGCAGGATGCGTTTTTTGCCCATAGACTTGTATTGCCGACGGATCGTGACGGATGGCCACACGTCGTGTCCGTCGTGCACTGGATCAGTGTTTTGGCAGACCGTCAGCACAAAAAAAGTTCAATGTAACGTTTTTTTGTACGTCGCATCCGCCATTTCTGATCGCGCATGCGTGGCCGTAACTCCGCCTCCTCCTCCCCAGGACATAGATTGGGCAGCGGATGCGTTGAAAAACTACATCCGCTGCCCACGTTGTGCACAATTTTCACAACGTGCGTCGGTATGTCGGGCCGATGCATTGCGACGGCTCCATACCGATGTAAGTGTGAAAGAAGCCTAACCCTAAATTTAGCGCCAACCCTAACCCTAAATTTAGCCCCAACCCTAACCCTAAATTTAGCCCCAACCCTAAATTTAGCCCTAACCCTAACCCTAACCCTAGCCCTAATCCTAACCCTAACCCTAACCCTAGCCCTAACCCTAACCCTAGCCCTAACCCTAACCCTATCCCCAACCCTAACCCTAATTTTAGCCCCAACTGCTCTTCTCCTGCCGGCCGGCAGATGGAGACAGATGGCGGGCGCACTGCGCATGCGCCCGCCATTTTCTTTTCCCCAGAAGGCGCCGGCGGCCAGGAGGAGCAGCAGGAGGACCCAGGGACACCGGTAAGTATAATAGGGTCCCCGAATCCCCCTATTTCTCTGTCCTCTGATGTGCGATCACATCAGAGGACAGAGAATTACACTTTGCTTTTTTTTTTTTGCGGTCGCCGGTAAACAGTTAATTACCGGCGATCGCAAAACAGGGGTCGGTAAAACCGACCCCGATCATGCTCTTTGGGGTCTCTGCTACCCCCGGTAGCCGAGACCCCAAAGATTCTCCCGGGGCCGGCCGGCGGACGCACTGCGCATGCGCCCGCCATTTTGAAGATGGCGGCACCCATCGGGAGCCACGAGGAGCACCGGGGGAGATAGGTGAGTATCGGGGGGCGATCGGGGACCCCTTTTCTCTGTCCTCTGATGTGCGATCACATCGGAGGACAGAGAAATTAAAAAGAAATCGCTTTTTTTTTGTGCGATCTCCGGTAAACGGTTAATTACCGGCAATCGCAAAAGCGGGGTCGGTAAAAAAAAAACCCCGAATCATGTTCTCTGGGGTCTCGGCTACCCCCGGCAGCCGAGACCCCGGAGAAAATCCGACTCTGGGGGGCGCTATTTACTTTTTCCACAACGCCGTTAATTAACGGCGCTGTGGTTTAAGTACCCTTAGAAGCCGCCGTTAAAAGGCGTATCGGCGGTCGCTAAGGGGTTAAAACATTCTCTTTCTCTCATTATTCTGGCATTTGGAAAATATTAATAATTATGGTAATCCTAATTGACCTAAAACGGAAAAGGTTTATTCTGATTTAATTTCAGATATTGAGAAAAGCATGCACATGTGTCTTTTTATATAATGTACTGTATATAAACTTTTGGTTTCAATAGTATACCCTCCTATAAGTAAATAAAAACAATAGTGCATATAAATAACATAGGGTATATTGTTTTTTACCAAAAAGTTTCATTGTACATTTGTAATGGTCTTTTTTCCTCCGCAGTTGGATCATGCTGGCCTGGCACTAATGCATAATATTATTGACAGTAATTGTTAAAGGGAACCTGTCACCCCCAAAATCGATGGTGAGGTAAGCTCACCCTCATCAGGGGCTTATATACAGTCATTCCAGGACATCCTCTTCTGGTCTTCCTGCCGTGGCTCCGACTCAGGCGTACTTTGTCTGCCCTGTTGAGGGCAGAGAAAAGTACTGCAGTGCGCAGGCGCCGGAGCGGACCTGAGACACCCATTTGACCAGACCGCAGCGGGACCGCCCCTGGATGAGTATAATCTAGCGTCTTTTTCTCCTCTTTCAGGTAACATCGGCAGCTTATCTACAGCATTACAGAATGCTGTAGATAAGCCCCTGATGATGGTGAGCTTACCTCACCATCGATTTTGGGGGTGACAGGTTCCCTTTAATTACATTACAGCCTCTACCAACAAGAACAAGTGCAGATCTTAATTGCCGTATGAAGACTATTAAGCATTTGTTATTTGAATACTTAAATTGTATTAAAGAGAATCTCTCAGCAGTTTTTTTCACCAAATCTGAGAGGACCATCATGTAAATACAGAGACTTTGATTCCAGCGATGTGTCACTTTTATCAGCAGGAGATTATCACTTGAGGTTTAGTAATCCTGCTGCTATGTAGTCCTCCATATTCATGAGCTCTATGTAATCCCACTCACCATAGATTGGAAGCTTTATGCCTATAAACAGTGTGGACAGAAAGCTGCCAATCAACTTAAACTTCTTTATTTTCAAACTCACAGAATAAATCCAGAACTTTATCTTCCGGTTTGCAGCCGGTGCGTCTTTCCCTGGCCTGTGTTCAGTCTCACACTGGCCTTAGTGCACAGAGCCTCCTTCTCTGCTGCTTGCAAACAAAAAAAATGACACACCTAAATCTTATTTGAAAGTTTAAATGGGTTTTGTGGACATGGGCTACCCCCAAAACCCGGATTGGAGGGAGAGATCCATCCTATAGATCTCTGCAAAAATAAAAGCCCATGTCAGGTTTTCTTAAATCTGACTTGATCAAATAGTTTGACCAAATCTACTATTTTTTTTTGCATTGCAACCACAGGGATGGCTGTAATTATAATGGTCTCCAACAGGTTCAATATGCCTCTATGCGTATCCTTGGGGACACATAACGACTCTCATATATGATGCCCCTCACTGCCTCACATAGCTCCCCACCCTGTCCAAACTTGGGGCAATTGAACACCTGTCCCCAAACAATGTTACCGTGACAGGGCATCCGTATTTTCTTGCACCTTTCCAGCTCAATGTTCCACCGTGAAGCTAAAATTTTGCAGTGTCAGGTACCATCTGGTGACTCGAGCATTTCTCAAAGAGATCAAGGGTGAATGGTCTGCTACCAAGCAAAGCTGTCGCTCGAGCAAATCATAGCGTAGGGACTTTAAGGCCCACTTAATGGCCAAGCACTCCTTCTCCTCTACGCTTTAATTTTTTCTGCCTGGGTACGTTTCCTACTCAAGTAGGTAACCAAATGTTCTTCTCCGTTCACTTCCTGTGACAGAACCGCTCCAAGGCCTACCTCAGAATGCATCTGTTTGCACGATAAAGCCTTTCTTGAAGTTGGGGCTGGTGAGGACAGGCTGTCCGCAAATCTGCAGCTTCATGAAATGGTATGCTTACTTCGCCTGGGGGTTCCACCAAACCATGACCAATTTACTTCTCTTTAAGAGATCGGTCAAGGAAAAATGATGCCAAATGATGCCGAGGAACGCTCTTACCTGTTTTGTAATAAGAGCCCTGAGCCAGTTTTGCATGGCCTCAATTTTGTTTATTTGGGGTTTGATAACCTCACTGCCGATCGTGTATCCCAAGTATCGGGCTTCCTAGAGACTAAGTGCACATTTTTGGGATTTCACCATCAAGCCTGCTGCTCGGAGAAAATCCACAACCGCTTGCACCTGGGACAATAGCCACCATGAGAAAAATACGGAGCATAAAGTCCACAAAACATATGTAAAAATATGTAAATTTATTAATTAATTACAAATAAATCAAAATAACAACAAGTACAAAAAGTAACAATTACAAAAATAATAAGGGATCAGGTTAGCCACAGGTATGTATCCAGCCAAGTACCATGACATAAAGTGCTTAGTGCTCATATGTCAGTCAGGGAAGCATCTGCACTGTGTCCCTACCATTAGACACAGTGACACATCGCACAGTCATTGCTCAGTAGCAGCACAAAGGTATAAAGTCATATTCTAACAGCAATGCTTACCCATCCTGAAATGTAGTGCCGGACCTGTGTATCGCCGCCACCGCAGCTTCAGGTGTTTTAATTATAGTAGGTCCAATACCCCTCCACAGAGAGAGAGAATTTGAGTCCAAGAAGAGGTTTCACATGTACCCATTCAGATGGAGACGTTTATTCTCAGTGAGGTAGGTCAAGCGTAGGACCTCGTATAAGAGAGATGCCGTAAAGTGGCTACGAGGTACACATAAAATTGGCCATTTTTGTGCGCTAAAAGCTCTCATTTTTCATATTTCTAGTGCAGTAATGCAGTTCAAATTTCGTGTTTTCAAGTTTGCATGTTTTGGCGCTGCAGTGTGCTGCCCTATTTATTTAACTATATACGAGTTGGCGACTCTGGGTTCAGCACCTGTTCACACTCAGTCTATGTTTGGATGTGCAGGTCAGGTTTTTGAAATGTATTCTCTAGCCTTCTGATCGTGCACTCCCCGCCTCCTAGCTTCAGGTGTTTTAATTATAGTAGGTCCAATACCCCTCCACAGAGAGAGAGAATTTGAGTCCAAGAAGAGGTTTCACATGTACCCATTCAGATGGAGACGTTTATTCTCAGTGAGGTAGGTCAAGCGTAGGACCTCGTATAAGAGAGATGCCGTAAAGTGGCTACGAGGTACACATAAAATTGGCCATTTTTGTGCGCTAAAAGCTCTCATTTTTCATATTTCTAGTGCAGTAATGCAGTTCAAATTTCGTGTTTTCAAGTTTGCATGTTTTGGCGCTGCAGTGTGCTGCCCTATTTATTTAACTATATACGAGTTGGCGACTCTGGGTTCAGCACCTGTTCACACTCAGTCTATGTTTGGATGTGCAGGTCAGGTTTTTGAAATGGGTCCCCATGTAATCCAAAAGACAAGAAGACATAGTGATTAAGACTCTCTGACCTTATAAAGGCAGTCTGTTCTTTTGCTGACTCTGTCAGAGGCACCTGCAAGCAACTCTTGGTCAGATCGAGCATTGTGAAATACTAGGCCTGCCTAATCTCTCTATCAGCTCCTCCACCCAGGTCATTGGATAAAGGTCAAAATTTGACACATCATTCAATTTTCAAAAATCGTTACAAAATCGCAACAATCCAACCAGCTTCAGAATCCATACAATGGGGCTAGCCCACTCACTCCTGGACTCCCCAATAACTCTAAAGGTACCGTCACACTAAGCGATGCTGCAGCGATACCGACAACGATGTCGATCGCTGCAGCGTCGCTGTTTGGTCGCTGGAGAGCTGTCACACAGACAGCTCTCCAGCGACCAACGATCCCGAAGTCCCCGGGTAACCAGGGTAAACATCGGGTTAGCACAGGGCCGCGCTTAGTAACCCAACGTTTACCCTGGTTACCGTTGTAAATGTAAAAAAACAAACACTACATACTTACATTCCCGGTGTCTGGTCATGTCCCTCGCTTTCAGCTTCCCGCACTGACTGAGCGCCGGCCGTAAAGTACAGTGGTGACATCACCGCTGTGCTGTGCTTTACGGCTGGACGGCGCTCACCAGTCAGTGCGGGAAGCTGAAGGCGAGGGATCTGACCAGACACCGGAATATAAGTATGTAGTGTTTGTTTTTTTACATTTAGAACGGTAACCAGGGTAAACATCGGGTTACTAAGCGCGGCCCTGTGCTTAGTAACCTGATGTTTACCCTGGTTACCAGTGAAGACATCGCTGAATCGGCATCACACACGCCGATTCAGCGATGTCAGCGGGAGATCCAGCGACAAAATAAAGTGCTGCACTTTCCCCAGCGACCAACGATCTCCCAGCAGGGGCCTGATCGTTGGTCGCTGTCACACATAACGATTTCCTTAACGATATCGTTGCTACGTCACAAAAAGCAACGATATCGTTAACAATATCGTTATGTGTGACGGTACCTTAAGCTGGAGGATTTGTTTCACCTCAGTCGTGATGGCTTGGTTCTGGCTCATGGTATGGTTTCATTTGTATGCTTAATTGAGACTCAGTAACAGTGTCATGTTGGATTACAGACATACGGCCAGGCAGTTCTGAGAATACGTCCGTATTCTGCTGCACTAATTTTCGAGCCTCCTTGTTATTTAATTTATTTCTTTAGTGAAGAAGGAGTGCATGACTATTAAGTGAGTCTTGTAGTCCATATGCTATTATTTGCTCAGGCAACAGTTTTGCTTGTTAACTGACCATTCACCATTATTTTTACCCATCTCCCCGCATCTTCCTAGGCTGGTGTCAGAAGGTTCACAGACAATATGACCGTAGTTGCATCTGTAATCATACATTCACATTTTTCCATGCATTTAGCAGATTTACACAATAAAGTTCTTTGGGTTTTCTCTTCCTGGGCTGGTATACTATATAATTTACCTCCCAAACTTTTTTCTGCACTTCATATGGTCCTTGCCACTTGGCCATTAGCTTACTCTCTGCGGGCACTAAGATTAATACCCAATCCCATTTGTTAAAGGACCTGACCGTAGCCTGTCTATTATATGCTCAGCTCTGTGCTGCCTGGGCAACCATAAGCAGTTCCTTTACTATAGGCATCACTGCCATGATCCGATCCTGCACACTCGTCACATGCTCTGTTACACTTTTATGTTCCCATGTCTCTTTGGCTACGTCCAGTAGGCCCCGGGGATGTCTACCGTATAAAAGCTTGAATGGAGAGAACCCAATTGAAGGCTGTGATGCCTCTCAGACAGCAAAAATTAATTATGGCAGTAATATATCCCAATCCCTTCCATCTTTGGAGGTCAATTTTTTTAGCTTGGGTTTTATAAAACCTTTCCACTAGACCATTGGTCTGTGGATGGTACACCAACGCAACATAATTGTTTAATCCTGAGCAGCTTGCACAGTTCTTTTGTCATCTTGGACATAAAAGGAGTCCCCATTTTGCAGGCTGTGAGATAGCGCTACCTGAGTGTGTTGGGGGACACTCGCTTGGCAACAGGATTAAAGCACTCAGGCATGGTTTCTCACAAAAACAGACAATTTGGTTTATTTAGGCTTAAACCACACCACGACAGTTCATTATATACATCCCCGGAACATAACAACCACCAACAGTCTGTTCCAATGGCAGATACTTGTCTGCCCGTAACCCCCTTTTTCTGGAGTTACCTTACAGGAGCTCCCGCTCCACACACTGACTTCTGTCAGTCCTGGTTCCCAGGGAAGCTGCCGAACTGGGATCACTATCCTTGTGATTAGGGCACTTCAGATAGTCC
The DNA here is from genome assembly GCF_032444005.1 of Ranitomeya imitator. Classification (NCBI taxonomy): domain Eukaryota; kingdom Metazoa; phylum Chordata; class Amphibia; order Anura; family Dendrobatidae; genus Ranitomeya; species Ranitomeya imitator. The sequence goes on along the minus strand of NC_091282.1, from coordinate 1,100,132,957 downwards.
AGGCCCGCAGACTAAACTGTAGCTTTCACCCAGTAGCCATCACAGGCTCTGCAGATACGGCCTCTCCGTGCGCTATTCAGGAAGTCATGTCCCAAGCACTTCCTCAGTCCATGTCCTCACCATGTGCTTCCAGAAATCCAGTTCAATCCAGGCATTCCAACACACAGGCCATCCAGGACTTTACACACTGACCATTCTGGTCCATACACTTTGAACATGTGACCCAAACCCTGGTCACATTATGTAGCTGTAACCAACCCCATAGGTGGGAGGTGTGTGTGGTTAGCTAGTCCCACCCAGCTCTCCGACTAACCCTGCAAGCCTCCCTTTTAACTATACAAATACTTGTGGGACTACAGGTCCCAGAACAACAATAGTACAGGCTTACAGTGCAGACTCCTTCTGCAACTCGAGCGTGAGAAAATATTCTGAAAAATTCCCACGCAGAGTTCATATGAGTTTATACCAGCAGGGGGCGCAGCACCGCAAGTTTAGGTAGCTACGTTCCCCTGCTTTCCATTCATTCTCCACTTTTTACAGGCTGGAGCACAGCTGCATTAGCAGGCTCCTGCTTGTTAAATTATTTAACCCCTTCTGATGGATTTACATCGTGGGACTTGACTGTAATGCCGGAGAGGTATGGGATATTGTTGTTTTTTTATTTTAACTTTGTTTCAGGTAACAAGGGTCTTCAAGTGGATTGAGCGTTTAATGAACTATTGCAACACCATGTGTATTTATTTCATTAAAATAATTTTTCCTAATGTGTGTGTGTTTTATTAACCATTTACTACTATTGGATTAATAATGGATAGGTGTCTTATTGACACCTCTCCATTGTTAACCTGGCTTAATGTCACCTTATAATAGCAAGGTGACATTAACCCTTTATTACCCCATATCCCACCACTACACGGGAGTGAGAAGAGACAGGCTACGTGCCAGAATAGGCGCATCTTACAGATGTGCCTTTTCTGGGATGGCTGGGGGCAGATGTTTTTAGCCAGGGGGGTCCAATAACCATGGTCCCTCTCTAGCCTATTAATATCTGCCTTCAGTCACTAGCTTTCCCACTCTGGCGGAGAAAATTGCGTGGGAGCCCACGCCAGTTTTTTCTGTGATTTAACCCTTTATTTTAACACCTAGAGCCCCAAATTTTGCACACAGCCACTTCTAACATTAGTAGTGCAGAATATGTAAAAAAATAAGGGATATGAAATGGTTTACTGTATGTAAACCATGTCTCATCTCCTGTCGGATTTGATAAGGAGATAACAAAAGCCGGCAAATTAATTACCGGCTTTTCTGCTATCTTGTGCTGTATGAAATATAAATATATATATATATATATATATATATATGTGTCTCACTGACATATATACATATCTACCTATACTATGTGGATACATTAATTTTATCTGTTCTATTCTAACCTGTCAGTGTGATTTTACTGTACACCGCATTGAATTGCCGGCTTTTCTATAGAGCATCGGTGCGTATTTCTCGCAAGTCACACTGATGGTCCATGCGCAATCCATTTTTTCCTCGCACCCATAGACTTGCATTGGCGATTCTCGGTCGAGATACGCTGACAATCGCAGCATGCTGCGATTTCACTCAGTTCCTGAATACGGCCGAGAAAACAACGGATAATAGGAGCTGCCCCATAGATTAACATTGGTCCGAGTTCTATGCGATTTTGTATCGCATAGCACTCGTCCGTATTACAGACTAGTGTGACTCCGGCCTTACAGATACGCCTCCATGCTTATCTTGAGGAGCACATACAGCGCCCCTGGCTGTAACATGGGTCACTGCATCACAAGGCTTAAATTTCTCAGCCATGCAGTTTCAATTGTTCTGTGGTACATTTCTGTGATATTTAACTCTCCAAAAAAGCCTTAAAAATTAGCAGGATTACATTTCTCACCCATACACTATTCCGTGGACTGGGGTAAATTTCTGTGATATTATCTAACACAACAAAAAAGCATTTAACATATTGGCTAGATTACAGTTCTCATCCATACACTATTCCGTGGTCTGGGGGACATTTTCTGTGATCTATAAAACTGAAAAAAAGCATTTAAAAATGTTGCAGTCTTAAATTTATCAGTCATACAGTATTGCGTGGTCTGTGATACATTTATGTGATATATTACTCTCCAAAAAAAACATTTAAAAATGTTGCTGCATTAAATTTCTCACCCATACAGTATTACGTGCTTTTGTGGTGCATTTCAGTGGCATATAACACTCCCAATAAGTGATGAAACATTTTTATGAATTGAATTTGATTGTCATCCAAACACTTTTGTGTTCTTTCTGTTACATTACGAAGATATTAAACTCCCAAAAAGCTTTGACTGCTGCAGGTGACCAATTTTTTTCTTTAATTAACCCCTTCATGACCCAGCCTATTTTGACCTTAAATACCTTGCCGTTTTTTGCAATTCTGACCAGTGTCCCTTTATGAGGTAATAACTCGGGAACGCTTCAACGGATCCTAGCGGTTCTGAGATTGTTTTTTCGTGACATATTGGGCTTCATGTTAGTGGTAAATTTAGGTCAATAAATTCTGTGTTTATTTGTGATAAAAACGGAAATTTGGTGAAAATTTTGAAAATTTCGCAATTTTCACATTTTGAATTTTTATTCTGTTAAACCAGAGAGTTATGTGACACAAAATAGTTAATAAATAACATTTCCCACACGTCTACTTTACATCAACACAATTTTGGAAACAAAATTTTTTTTTGTTAGGAAGTTATAAGGGTTAAAATTTGACCAGCGATTTCTCATTTTTACAACGAAATTTACAAAACCATTTTTTTAGGGACCACCTCACATTTGAAGTCAGTTTGAGGGGTCTATATGGCTGAAAATACCCAAAAGTGACACCATTCTAAAAACTGCACCCCTCAAGGTGCACAAAACCACATTCCAGAAGTTTATTAACCCTTCAGGTGCTTCACAGCAGCAGAAGCAACATGGAAGGAAAAAATGAACATTTAACTTTTTAGTCACAAAAATGATCTTTCAGCAACAATTTTTTTATTTTCCCAATGGTAAAAAGAGAAACTGAACCACGAAAGTTGTTGTCTAATTTGTCCTGAGTACGCTGATACCTCATATGTGGGGGTAAACCACTGTTTGGGCGCACGGCAGGGCTTGGAAGGGAAGGAGCGCCATTTGACTTTTTGAATGAAAAATTGGCTGCACTCTTTAGCGGACACCATGTCACGTTTGGAGAGCCCCCGTGTGCCTAAAAATTGGAGCTCCCCCACAAGTGTCCCCATTTTGGAAACTAGACGCCCCAAGGAACTTATCTAGATGCATAGTGAGCCCTTTAAACCCCCAGGTGCTTCACAAATTGATCCGTAAAAATGAAAAAGTACTTTTTTTCACAAAAAAATTCTTTTAGCCTCAATTTTTTCATTTTCACATGGACAACAGGATAAAATGGATCCTAAAATTTGTTTGGCAATTTCTCCTGAGTACACCGATACCTCACATGTGGGTGTAAACTACTGTTTGGGCACATGGTAAGGCTCGGAAGGGAAGGAGCGCCATTTGACTTTTTGAATGAAAAATTATCTCCATCGTTAGCGGACACCATGTCGCGTTTGGAGAGACCTTGTGTGCTTAAACATTGGAGCTCCCCCACAAGTGACCCCATTTTGGAAACTGGACCCCCCAAGGAACTTATCTAGATGCCTAGTGAGCACTTTAAACCCTCAGGTGCTTCACAAATTGATCCGTAAAAATGAAAAAGTACTTTTTTTTCACAAAAAATTTCTTTTCGCCTCAATTTTTTCATTTTCACATGGGCAATAGGATAAAATGGATCCTAAAATTTGTTGAGCAATTTCTCCCGAGTACGCCGATACCTCATATGTGGGGGTAAACCACTGTTTGGGCACAAGGCAGGGCTCGGAAGGGAAGGCGCGCCTTTTGACTTTTTGAATGGAAAATTAGCTCCAATTGTTAGCGGACACCATGTCGCATTTGGAGCGCCCCTGTGTGCCTATGCAATGGAGCTCCCCCACAAGTGACCCCATTTTGGAAACTAGACCCCCCAAGGAACTTATCTAGATGCATACTGAGCACTTTAAACCCCCAGGTGCTTCACAGAAGTTTATAATGCAGAGCCATGAAAATAAAAAATAATTTTTCTTTTCTCAAAAATGATTTTTTAGCCTGGAATTTCCTATTTTGCCAATGGTAATAGGAGAAATTGGACCACAAATGTTGTTATCCAGTTTGTCCTGAGTACGCAGATACCCCATATGTGGGGGTAAACCACTGTTTGGGCGCACGGCAGGGCTCAGAAGGGAAGGCATGCCATTTGGCTTTTTAAATGGAAAATTAGCTCCAATCATTAGCGGACACCATGTCGCGTTTGGAGAGCCCCTGTGTGCCTAAACATTGGAGATCCCCCACAAATGACCCCATTTTGGAAACTAGACCCCCAAAGGAACTAATCTAGATGTGTGGTGAGCACTTTGAACTCTCAAGTGCTTCACAGAAGTTTATAACGCAGAGCCATGAAAATAAAAAAAAAAATTTCTTTTCTCAAAAATGATTTTTTAGCCCGCAATTTTTTATTTTCCCAAGGGTAACAGGAGAAATTTGACCCCAAAAGTTGTTTTCCAGTTTCTCCTGAGTACGCTGATACCCCATATGTGCGGGTAAACCACTGTTTAGGCACATGCTGGGCCTCGGAAGTGAAGTAGTGACGTTTTGAAATGCAGACTTTGATGGAATGCTCTGCGTGCGTCACGTTGCGTTTGCAGAGCCCCTGATGTGGCTAAACAGTAGAATCCCCCCACAAGTGACCCCATTTTGGAAACTAGACCCCGAAAGGAACTTATCTAGATGTGAGGTGAGCACTTTGAACCCCCAAGGGCTTCACAGAAGTTCATAACACAGAGCAGTGAAAATAATAAATACGTTTTCTGGGGATTTATTATGATGGAATATAGGCTGAACTGGATGGACAAATGTCTTTTTTCGGCCTTACTAACTATGTTACTATGTTACTATGTTTTCTTTCCTCAAAAATAATTTTTTAGCCCAGAATTTTTTAATTTTCCCAAGGGTAACAGGAGAAATTTGACCCCAATATTTGTTGTCCAGTTTCTCCTGAGTATGGTGATACCCCATATGTGGGGGTAAACTATTATTTGGGCACTTGCCGGGGCTCGGAAGTGAAGTAGTGATGTTTTGAAATACAGACTTTAATGGAATGCTCTACGGGCGTCACGTTGCGTTTGCAGAGCCCCTGATGTGACTAAACAGTAGAAACCCCCCACAAGTGACCCCATTTCGGAAACTAGACCCCAAAATGAAATTATCTAGATATGTGGTGAGTACTTTCAACCCCCAAGTGCTTCACAGAAGTTTATAACGCAGAGCCGTGAAAATAATAAATACGTTTTCTTTCCTCAAAAATAATTTTTTAGCCCAGAATTTTTTATTTTCCCAAGGGTTACAGGAGAAATTGGACCACAAAAGTTGTTGTCCAGTTTCTCCTGAGTAAGCTGATACCCCATGTGTGGGGGTAAACCACTGTTTGGGCACACGTGGGGGCTCAGAAGGGAAGTAGTGACTTTTGAAATGCAGACTTTGATGGAATGGTCTGCGGGCGTCACGTTGCGTTTGCAGAGCCCCTGGTGTGTCTAAACAGTAGAAACCCCCCACAAGTGACCCCATTTTGGAAACTAAACCCCCAAAGGAACTCATCTAGATATGTGGTGAGCACTTTGAACCCCCAAGTGCTTCACAGATGTTTACAACGCAGAGCCGTGAAAATAAAAAATCATTTTTCTTTCCTCAAAAATGATGTTTTAGCAAGCAATTTTTTATTTTCTCAAGGGTAACAGGAGAAATTGGACCCCAGTGATTGTTGCGCAGTTTGTCCTGAGTATGCTGGTACCCCATATGTGGGGGTAAACCACTGTTTGGGCACACGTCGGGGCTCGGAAGTGAGGGAGCACCATTTAACATTTTGAATACAAGATTGGCTGGAATCAATGGTGGCGCCATGTTGCGTTTGGAGACCCCCTGATGTGCCTAAACAGTGGAAACCCCTCAATTCTAACTCCAACACACCCCTAAACCTTATCCCAACTGTAGCCGTAACCCTAATCACAACCCTAACCCCAACACACCCCTAACCCCAACACACCCCTAACCCTAACCCCAACACACCCCTAACCACAACCTTAACCCTAAGGCTATGTGCCAACGTTGCGGAGTCGTATGAGATTTTTCAGCACCATTTTTGAAAAATCCGCGGGTAAAAGGCACTGCGTTTTACCTGCGAATTTACCGCGGATTGCCAGTGTTTTTTGTGCGGATTTCACCTGCGGATTCCTATTGAGGAACAGGTGTAAAACGCTACGGAATCCGCACAAAGAATTGACATGCTGCGGAAAATACAACGCAGCGTTCCCGCGCTGTATTTTCCGCACCATGGGCACAGCGGATTTGGTTTTCCATATGTTTACATGGTACTGTAAACCTGATGGAACACTGCTGCGGATCCGCAGCCAAATCCGCACGGTGTGCACATAGCCTAATTCTAAAGGTATGTGCACACGCTGCGGAAAACGCTGCGGATCCGCAGCAGTTTCCCATGAGTTTACAGTTCAATGTAAACCTATGGGAACCAAAAATCGCTGTACACATGCTGCAGAAAAACTTTTACATTCCGCAGCATGTCACTTCTTTCTGCGGATTCCGCAGCGGTTTTACAACTGCTCCAATAGAAAATCGCAGTTGTAAAACCGCAGTGAAATGCGCAGAAAAACCGCGGTAAATCCGCGATAAATCCACAGTGGTTTAGCACTGCGGATTTATCAAATCCTCTGCGGAAAAATCCGCAGAGGACCAGAATACGTGTGCACATCCCTACCCCTAACCCTACCCCTAACCCTACCCCTAACCCTAACCCTACCCCTAACCCTAACCCTACCCCTAACCCTACCCCTAACCCTACCCCTAACCCTACCCCTAACCCTAACCCTAACCCTAGTTCTTACCCCAACCTTAGTGGGAAAAAAAAATTCTTTATTTTTTTTTATTGTCCCTACCTATGGGGGTGACAAAGGGGGGGGGGGGGGGTCATTTACTATTTTTTTTATTTTGATCACTGAGATAGGTTATATCTCAGTGATCAAAATTCACTCTGGAACGAATCTGCCGGCCGGCAGATTCGGCGGGCGCACTGCACATGCGCCCGCCATTTTGGAAGATCGCGGCGCCCAGGAAAGAAGACGGATGGACCCCGGGAGGCTAGGTAAGTATAAGGTGGGGGAGATCAGGGCACGAGGGGGGGGCGTTGGAGCACGGGGGGGTGGATCGGAGCATGGGGGGGTGGATCAGAACACGGGGGGGTGGATTGGAGCACGGGGTGGGGGATCGCTGTGCGGGGGGTGGATCGGAGCACGGGGGGGGATCGCTGTGCGGGGGGGGATCGGAGTGTGGGGGGGTTTGATTGGAGCACAGGGGGTGTGATTGGAGCACGGGGGAGCGGACAGGAGGACGGGGGAGCAGAGCACAGGAAGGAGGGGAGCGGACCACAGATCGGGGGGCTGAGGGGGCGATCGGTGGGGTGGGGTGGGTGCACATAAGTGTTTCCAGCCATGGCCGATGATATTGCAGCATCGGCCATGCCTGGATTGTAATATTTCACCATTTTTTTAGGTGAAATATTACAAATCGCTCTGATTGGCAGTTTCACTTTCAACAGCCAATCAGAGCGATCGTAGCCACGGGGGGGGGGGTGAAGCCACCCCCCCTGGGCTAAACTACCACTCCCCCTGTCCCTGCAGATCGGGTGAAATGGGAGTTAACCCTTTCACCCGATCTGCAGGGACGCGATCTTTCCATGACGCATATGCTGCGTCATGGGTCGGAATGGCACCGACTTTCATGACGCAGCGTATGCGTCAAACGTCGGGAAGGGGTTAAAAATAAACTTGGTTTCAAGAGACCTAGAAATTGCAAAATGTGTATGGTGTGCGGTAAGGGATGGGGAAGTGGGAGTGCTGATTATGATGCACGCAGATGCTGAGGACATGGGGCAGATGTGACTACACCTGTTGCTGGAACACAGTAAACACGCCCACCCACGACACATAGGTTCCTCTCCCACTTTGCAGGGAGCTACAGTACACCAATTCTGAAGCCAGAACAGTGCAAACAGGTCGTCGGTTGGATAGCAGATAATGCTTCCAGCAGGCTTGGCAGCACTACTCAGTCTCCCACACTGTCCAGTCTCACCAGCCTACAGTCTAGTTCACTTAATCCTGAAAAAAAAAACCCCACAAAACCACAGCAACAATGGCCGCTACAAAGCACCCACACCAAATGAAAGGAGCAAAAATGGGCTAGACCCTTTTCTTTGCAGTCTCCTGCTAATTTAAAATCACCTGAGCCAAATGGGAGGAGTACTGGTCCAAGAAAGGGGAAAGAAAATGCTGTATACCACGGCGCGGTCTGGAGTCATGGGGACTCAGTCATGCAGCATGGACGCTGTGAGGCACCAGGATGTCCGCCTTGCCGGTGCATAGTCACTGCGGTGGTGGTCGGTGCACAGCTCCACTCCGTTAGGGCAATAGGGACCCACTAAGAGGTTCGCCGTGAAGTGGCAGTGGGCTTTATACATTCTCATCAGAATGTTAAACTAAGAACCTCATGTTCAGTTATATATATTTTTTGCCTGGCGGCATTAGATCAACATATGATTTTAGGACGTGCAGTTCATGCTCTTTTTTGGTGTATAGCATGTTTTTTCACTTAATTCTCACCCTGATCCTCCTTCCTCTCAACCTGCATGCTACAAGAGGGACAGGAGGACATGCTGTTTAGTGATGCACAACACTTACAGCAGCCAAGGCCACAAGAAAATGATGGTGGGGAATGGCAAATTTTGGCTAAGGAGGAAGATGATGATGAGACACAGTTGCCGCTAAGTCTTGTGGTTAAGTCACGAAGTCAGGAGGACCAGGGTGCGGGGGTGGAAGATGAGGTTATGGATGACGAAGTCACCAACCCAACATTTAAAGCTGGCATGCTGAGCAAGGCCAGCAGCACCGAGGGGGAGATATTGGCAGCACCAAAACAGACAGGAAGAGGCAGTGGGGTGACCAGAGGGAGATGGCGGGCAACTGCTCCGCAGGGCACAGACACCCCTGAATTTCTCAGTCAAAGAGTTAGGTGTTCCTCAGTCTGGGACTTTTTTTAAGGAGAGTTTTGAGACAAAGAAAGGGCCATTTAGAACCTGTATCATGCCAAGATCAGCAGTGGACTGACCACTAAGAACTTATCCACCACCAGCATGATCAGGCCCATGTCATCTAATCACCCGACTTTGTGGACCAAATGCCTGGGTCCACGATTGGTGCCATCAGGAAACACCATTGCCTCTTCCGCTGTTGAAGGTGATTCCCAGTTCCCTGTCCAAAACACTGGCACAGATGCCTCCTGCCCTGCAACTGTCTCTGCACATTCTGACTTACCATCATCAGGCAGTTCCAAATCCTTGTCCCAGCACAACGTTCAGCTGTCCTTACCCCAGCCTTGGAACGAAAGAGAAAATTGAAGCCAACCACCCATAGGCCCAAACACTAAATGGACATATTTGCAGGCTGCTTGCCATGCTTGCAGCTTGCAGGCTGCTTGCCGTTTCGGCTTGTTGACACAGAGGACTTCCGCCGACTCATGGTGGCAGCCGTCTCTTGGTACTTGTCCCCAGCCCCAGCCGCCACTTTTTCTCCTGTTGTGGCATCCCTGCCTTGTGCCAGCATGTGTCCAGGACATCACACACGCCCTTACCAATGCGGTTACTGGGAATGTCCACTTAATGACTGACATGTGGCCAGGGACACTACCTACTTTCCCTGACGGCACACTTGGGCTGGAGCTGAGTAAAACCCTGGCATGGCACAGGATTGCTGGCCCTACTTTGATCAGGGTTTCCTCCACATCCTACAGCAATTCTTGCACCCCGTCCTGCTCCTCCTCATCTTCCATCTCAGATGTGCTATCTCAGAGCATGTCGTCCACATCAGCCGGAAGCTTTGCAGAACTGCCTAAGCTAAGCGGCAACAGGCTCTGCTGAAGCTAATTTGTCTTGGAGATAAACTGCACACCGCAGCAGAGTTACTTAAAGGAATAAGAGACCAGATAGATTTGTGTTTTTTGCCGCTGAACCTCCAACCAGGGATGATGGGGAGTTTTTGTGTGCTTCTCTGTGTGCGTGACCACTGACTGCCATCAGCTCAGCAGTTAGCTGTGTTCCCCTGTAACGCTAACAGGGCACAGCGTGTTCTTTTCTGTGTGACTCAGTGAAGTAACTGAGTTCACTTATACCGCCATATAGTGCCGTCATTTTCTAGCAGCAGGTTGTCTCCTGCACGGTGGACCCCAGGCTGCAAACGCACCAATTATAACATCCATATTATCTCGGTGCATTCCGCCAGTCCTCACAGAACTCTTTAAATGTTTTACTCTTTGTTTCATTGCAGCCATTTGGTGAATTCACAAAAGTTCATTTTTTTTCTCATTAATGTACACTCTGAAATATATCTTGACTGAAAAAATATATCTTGACTGAAAAAAAAATAGAAAAGTAGTAATTTTTGCAAATTTATTAAAAAAAGAAAAACTGAAACATCACATGGTCATAAGTATTCAGACCCTTTGCTCAGTATTGAGTAGACACACCTTTTGAGCTAGTACAGCCATGAGTCTTCTTGGGAATGATGCAACACGTTTTTCACACCTGGATTTGGGGATCCTCTGCCATTCTTTCTTGCAGATCCTCTCCAGTTTTGCAAGGTTGGATAGTGAACGTTGGTGGACAGCTTACTTAACAGAGTTACTTAAAGGAATAAGAGACCAGATAGATTTGTGTTTTTTGCCGCTGAACCTCCAACCAGGGATGATCATGTATGGTAATTGGCGCAACCTGGTGGCAGTTGTGAATCTTGGCAAGATAACACACGCACAATGCTTAGCACATATAGTGGGTACGGAAAGTATTCAAACCTTGATAGGGGTCGAGTTCCCGCCTCTGCACAGGGGGAATCTCGAGCCATCTCCTCTGCGGTCTCTCACTCTTCACCAGCCGCAGTGGAGTCTGCTCAGCGGAGACATCTGTCCCAGCGTTTGGCTCGCCTGATACTGTGTGGATGGTTTCTGCTGTTTTCCCAGGCTCAGCCATTGTAGCCAGTACTGGTCAGCGGTGAGCAGACGTCTCCGGGACTAAGTCCTGCTTTTTCTCTTCTGAGCATGCCCAAGGTAAGACCTCTCATTGGAGGTCAGGGGTCACATGCTCAGGAACAGCTGCAGCTCCCATTGGTCTTCTAGGAATGTCCTGAAGTTGCTCTGGTATTGCAGCAACTTCCATTGGTCCTCTAGGAAGGTCTTGAAACTGCTGCAGCTATAAAAGGTTTGTATGGCCGCACGGTCATGCGCTAGTGCTAGTATCACTTCATGTTATGAGCTTGCTAATTGTGGTTGCTCCTGTATGATTGTATTCAGGGAACCGGCTGAAATAAGCCCCTAGAATACTGGCACCTCCGATGGGGAGTTTTTGTGTGCTTCTCTGTGTGCGTGACCACTGACTGCCATCAGCTCAGCAGTTAGCTGTGTTCCCCTGTAACGCTAACAGGGCACAGCGTGTTCTTTTCTGTGTGACTCAGTGAAGTAACTGAGTTCACTTATACCGCCATATAGTGCCGTCATTTTCTAGCAGCAGGTTGTCTCCTGCACGGTGGACCCCAGGCTGCAAACGCACCAATTATAACATCCATATTATCTCGGTGCATTCCGCCAGTCCTCACAGAACTCTTTAAATGTTTTACTCTTTGTTTCATTGCAGCCATTTGGTGAATTCACAAAAGTTCATTTTTTTTCTCATTAATGTACACTCTGAAATATATCTTGACTGAAAAAATATATCTTGACTGAAAAAAAAAATAGAAAAGTAGTAATTTTTGCAAATTTATTAAAAAAAGAAAAACTGAAACATCACATGGTCATAAGTATTCAGACCCTTTGCTCAGTATTGAGTAGACGCACCTTTTGAGCTAGTACAGCCATGAGTCTTCTTGGGAATGATGCAACACGTTTTTCACACCTGGATTTGGGGATCCTCTGCCATTCTTTCTTGCAGATCCTCTCCAGTTTTGCAAGGTTGGATAGTGAACGTTGGTGGACAGCTATATTCAGGTCTCTCCAGAGATGCTCAATTGGGTTTAAGTCAGAGCTCTGGCTGGGCCAGTAAAGAATGGTCACAGAGTTGTTCTGAAGCCACTCCTTTATTATTATTTATTTATATAGCACCATTAATTCCATGGTGCTGTACATGAGAAGGGGTTACATAAAAATTACAGATATCACTTACAGTAAGCAAACTAACAATTACAGACTGATACAGAGGGGCGGGGACCCTCACTCCTTTGCTATTTTAGCTGTGTGCTTAGGGTCATTATCTTGTTGAAAGGTGAACCTTTGGCCAAGTCTGAGGTCCAGATCACTGCGGAAGACGTTTTCATCCAGGATATCTCTGTACTTGGCCGCATTAATGTTTCCTTCAATGACAACCAGTCGTTCTGTCCCTGCAGCTGGAAAACACCCCCATACCATGATGCTGCCACCACCATGTTTCACTGTTGGGATTGTATTGGGCAGGTGATAAGCAGTGCCTAGTTTTCTCCACATATACTGCTTAGAATTATCACCAAAAATGTATATCTTCATCTCATCAGACCAGAGAATCTTATTTCTCATAGTTTGGGAGTCCTTCATGTGTTTTTTAGCAAACTCTATGCAGGCTTTCATATGTCTTGCACTGAGGAGAGGCTTCCATCAGGCCAATCTGCCATAAAGGCCCGACTGGTGGAGGGCTGCAGTGATAGTTGACTTTGTGTAACTTTCTCCCATTTCCCTACCGCATCTCTGGAGCTCAGCCACAGTGATCTTGGGGTTCTTCTTCCTCTCTCACCAGGGTTTTTCTCCCACGATTGCTCGGTTTGGCTGGACGGCCAGGTCTAGGAAGACTTCTGGTGGTCCCAAACTTCCTAAATTTAAGGATTATGGAGTCCACTGTGCTCTTAGGAGCCTTGATCACTGCATAAATTCTATTGTAACCTTGGCCAGATCTGTGCCTTGCCACAAATCTGTTTCTGAGCTCCTTGGCCAGTTCCTTTGACCTTATGATTCTCATTTGGTCTGACATGCACTGTGAGTTGTGAGGTCTTATATAGACAGATGTGTGCCTTACAAAATCAAGTCCTGTCAGTTTAATTAAACACAACTGGACTCCAATGAAGGAGTAGAACCATCTCAAGGAGGATCGCAAGGAAATGGACAGCATGTGACTTAAATATGAGTGTCTGAGCAAAGGTCTGAATACTTATGACCATGTGATAGTTCAGTTTTCCTTTTTTATTAAATTTGCAAAAATTACTACATTTCTGTTTTTTTCAGTCAAGATGGGGTGCAGAGTGTACATTAATGTGAAAAAATGAACTTTTTTGAATTTACCAAATGTCTGCACTGAAACAAAGAGTGAAAAATTTAATGGGATCTGAATACTTTCCGTACCCACTGTATGCTCACCTTGGTAGTTCATCAGTTTCTGAAAACCTACCCAGATTTTCCAGAGCTTCTGGTCAAGGTATGCCGTGTCAGCATCCATTTCCGCAAATGGGCTACAGCTGCTGCCGCTCTGGCAGTACTGCAGCAGCACATGCAAGTGCCAACTCACCACTGCAATGTCACCACTCACTGGAACTCCATACTGAACATCCTGGCAAGGCTTTGTGAGCAGCAAAGGCCAGTGGTTGAGTACCGGCTCCAACACACCCGTTGGCATTTTGGTCAGCCTTCACACATAACATTTGAAAAGTGGGCATGGTTGTCTGACATTTGTGTGGTTCTCCAAGACTTTGAGGACTCCACAAAAATAGTGATCGGAAATGACTCCATAGCCAGCGTAATGATTCTACTTCTGTGCCTGCTTAAACAGTCGCTATTCACAATTAAACATGAAGCTTTGCATGCGGATTAACTGGGGATGGAGGAAGACATAACACATAGAGATTCTAGCCAGCCCAGCCTCATCTCATCTGCTCACAGTGGATTGGGTAAAGATGATTAGGTAGACACTGAGGAGGAGGAACTGGAGCTGTTGGCTAGTGCAACAGAAGCTAGTAGCCACACAAACTTTGCCTAGTCTCTCCTATGATGATGGGCTGAGTATGGGAATGGGGAGGAAAACAGGGAGGAGGAGGAGATGGAGAGTTGTCATCATGGTGGAGACTGGGAAGTGTTTGCTGTATGGAGCATGGCACATATGGCCGACTTTATGTACCACTGACTTTCCTATGACCCTCGTGTTACATTCATCTTGGCCAAAAATGAGTACTGGTTGTTCACCCTGCTAGACCCACACTACAAGGAGAACTTTGAATCTCTTCTTCTTGAGGTGGAGAGGTCTTCTAAAATGGTGCTATACCCAGGGCCGGACTGGGACTAAAATTCAGCCCTGGCATTTGAAGTTACACAGGCCCACAGGTTTCAGGCAAAGTGGGGCCCTACGCCTAGGCAAAGTTTAAAATGGGGCCTCAAATGCTAACATATTGCACATCACACAAAAGCAGCCTGAGTTCAGGCTGCTAAATGAGTTTGATCGACAATACTGAAGTTGTTCAACGCTTGTTTCCCGGCCTCTTTCCACCAGCTGAGGAATAATGATGGGTCAGAACGATCACTAATAGATCACCAACAGATCACCATACAGTATCATGTTATCAGCAGCACATCTACAGTTTACGTTGGCGATGTGCTGCTGAGATCAATGATTTTTGTTCCAGCAAAAACAATCTGAATATGCAGCATTTTACTTGTTTAGTAAAATACACCCCATAGTCCTCCATATATTATAATGTGCACCACAGTCCTCCACATAGTATAATACACTCCCTATAGTCCTCCATATATTAAAATACACTGCTCAGTCCTCCATATAGCATAATACACTCCTCATAGTGCTCCATATAGTATAATGCACCACCATAGTCATCCATGTAGTACAATTCACTACCCATAGTATAATGCACCCCATAGTTCTTCATATACTATAA
Source organism: Ranitomeya imitator (assembly GCF_032444005.1). Lineage (NCBI taxonomy): Eukaryota > Metazoa > Chordata > Amphibia > Anura > Dendrobatidae > Ranitomeya > Ranitomeya imitator. The sequence goes on along the minus strand of NC_091282.1, from coordinate 1,100,117,796 downwards.
CGTATTCCTCATAGTCCTCAATACAGTATAATGCAGCCCACATATAGTATAATGCAGCCACCACACTACAGAATATAATGCAGCCACCCCAGAGTATAATGCAGCCACCCCAGAGAATAATGCAGCCACCCCATAGAATATAATACAGCCCAACTCCCCACAATATATAATGTAGCCCCCATAGCATATAATGCAGCCCCCATTAGAATATAATATAACCCCACAATAGTATATAACAGCCACATAGTATATAACATGGCCTCCCCATAGAATATAATATACCCCCCATAGTATATAGCACAACCCGCATAGCAGATAACACAGCCCATGTAGCAGTATACAGCACAGCCCACGTAGCAGTATACAGCACAGCCCACACAGTAGTATACAGCATTGCCCACACAGTAGTATACAGCACAGCCCACATAGTAGTATACAGCACAGCCCACACAGTAGTATACAGCACTGCCTACACAGTAGTATATAGCACAGCACACACAGTAGTATACAGCACTGCCCACACAGTAGTATATAGCACAGCACATAGCACATAGAATATAATATAACCCCACAATAGTATATAACAGCCACATAGTATATAACATGGCCTCCCCATAGAATATAATATACCCCCCATAGTATATAGCACAACCCGCATAGCAGATAACACAGCCCATGTAGCAGTATACAGCACAGCCCACGTAGCAGTATACAGCACAGCTCACACAGTAGTATACAGCACAGCCCACGCAATAGTATACAGCACAGCCCACACAGTAGTATATAGCATAGCCCAGACAGTAGTATACAGCACTGCCCACATAGTAGTACTATGTCCAGCTATCGCCCAATATCACTGATCCCATTCGCTTCCAAACTCCTGGAGCAGCACGTCCACTCTGAACTTTCCTCCCACCTCTCATCTAACTTGCTCTTTGACAATCTACAATCTGGTTTCCGCCCCCATCACTCAACTGAAACCGCCCTGACCAAAATCACTAACGACCTACTTACCGCCAAAGCTAATGGACAATACTCTGTACTCCTCCTTCTAGACCTGTCCTCTGCTTTCGACACAGTTGACCACTGCCTCCTACTACAGATCCTCTCCTCCTTTGGCAGCAAAGACCTCACCCTATGCTGGATCTCCCCGTACCTTTCCAACCACACATTCAGCGTCTCCCACTTCCACACTACCTCCTCATCCCACCCTCTCTCTGTTGGAGTCCCCCAAGGCTCTGTTCTAGGACCCCTACTCTTCTCAATCTATACACTTGGCTTGGGACAACTCATAAAGTACCATGGATTCCAGTACCACCTCTATGCTGATGAGTGATGACACACAGATCTACCTCTCTGGCCCAGACGTCACCGCTCTGCTGTCCAGAATCCCAGAATGCCTACCAGCCATATCCTCCTTCTTCTCCTCTTGCTTCCTCAAACTCAATGTGGACAAATCTGAACTCATCATCTTTCCTCCATCCCATAGATCTTCCTTACCTGACCTATCTATTGCAATCAATGACATCATGCTTTCCCCCGTACCGGAAGTCCGCTGCCTCGGAGTAACCTTCGTCTCTGCCCTGTCCTTCAAACTGCACATCCAAGCTCTCTCCACCTCCTGTCGCTTCCAGCTCAAAAATATCTCCAGAATCCGTCCTTTCCTCCACCGATAATCTACTGAAATGCTTGTGCATACCCGCATCATCTCCCGCCTTGACTACTGCAACATCCTTTTCTGCGGCCTCCCTGATAACACCCTTGCACCTCTCCAGTCCATCCTTAACTCTGCTGCCCGACTAATTCATCTCTCTCCTCGCTACTCCTCTGCTTCCCCCTCTGCAAATCTCTTCACTGGCTCCCATTCCCTCGGCGTATCCAGTTCAAATTACTAATACTGACCTACAAAGCCATCCATAACCTGTCTCCTCCATATATCTCTGAACTAATCTCCCGATATCTTCCCTCACGTAATCTCCGGTCCTCCCAAGACCTCCTTCTCTCCTCCACATTTATTCGCTCCTCATCCAATCGCCTCCAAGACTTCTCCCGAATGTCCCCCATCCTCTGGAATTCATTGCCCCAACATGTCCGACTATCAACCACATTCGGATCCTTCAGATGGAACCTGAAAACCCATCTCTTCAGGAAAGCCTACAGCCTGCACTGACCCCGCTGCCTCCTCATCACTACCGAAGCTACCGCCTCACCAACACCGGAGCTCCTGCAACCCTCAACCTACTGTTTCCTTCCCCATAATCCTGTAGAATGTAAGCCCGCAAGGGCAGGGTCCTCGCTCCTCTGTATCAGTCTGTCATTGTTAGTCTGTTTACTGTAAGTGATATCTGTAACTTGTATGTAACCCCTTCTCATGTAAAGCACCATGGAATCAATGGTGCTATATAAATAATAATAATAATAATAATAATAGTAGTAGTATACACCACTGCCCACATAGTAGTATACAGCACTGCCCACATAGTAGTATACAGCACAGCCCACGCAGTAGTATACAGCAGAGCCCACACAGTAGTATATAGCACAGCCCACATAGTAGTATACAGCAGAGCCCACACAGTAGTATACAGCACTGCCCACATAGTAGTATACAGCAGAACCCACATACTAGTATACTGCAGAGCCCACATCTCTCCTCCCCTTCCTGTCATGATCCCAATGGCAGGGGATCACCAAAGGACAAGCACAGATACAAACAAGCTCTAGGGCGATGGAACCTGAGCTGACCGCGACCCTGAACCTAACACACAAATAAAAGTAGCCGGGGAACGTGCCTACGATGATCCTAGACGTCTCGCTCCAGCCGAAGATCTAACTTCCCCTATTAGTAGAAACACAGACCTCTCTTGCCTCCAGAGAAATCCCCCACAGAAATAGCAGCCCCCCACATATAATGACGGTGAAATGAGAGGAAAGCACATACGCAGTATGAAAACAGTTTCAGCAAAATGAGGCCCGCTAAAGCTAGATAGCAGAGGATACAAAAGTGAACTGCGCGGTCAGCGAAAAACCCTTCAAAAAAACCATCCTGAAATTACTTGAACTCATGTGCCAACTCATGGTACATGAGGAGCAATTTCAGCCCACTAGAGCAACCAGCAGCAAGAATCACATATCTGCAGGCTGGACTAAAAACCAAATAAAGCAAAACACCAAAACAGGAAAATCCAAACTTAGCTTGACCAGAAGGTTCTAGGAGCAGGGAGCAGAGGTAACAAGACACACTGGATACATTGATAACCGGCGAGGAAATGCCAGCAAAGCCAGGTTAAATAGGAAACTCCCATATGCTGATGGATCAGGTGGAACCCAGAAACCCAGGAAAGACAAGTCACCCAGTACCATCAGTAACCACCAGAGGGAGCCCAAAAACAGAACTCACAACAGTACCCCCCCTTGAGGAGGGGTCACCGAACCCTCACGAGAACCACCAGGGCGACCAGGATGAGCCCTATGAAAAGCGCGAACCAAATCATCAGCATGAACATCCGAGGCAACCACCCAAGAATTATCCTCCTGACCATAACCCTTCCACTTGACCAAATACTGGAGTTTCCGTCTGGAAACACGAGAATCCAAGATCTTCTCCACAACATACTCCAATTCTCCCTCCACCAGCACTGGAGCAGGAGGCTCAAGCGAAGGAACAACAGGTACCTCATACTTCCGCAACAACGACCGATGGAACACATTATGAATAGCAAACGATGCCGGGAGATCCAAACGAAACGACACAGGGTTAAGAATTTCCAAGATCCTATAGGGACCGATGAACCGAGGCTTGAACTTAGGAGAACAGACCTTCATAGGAACAAAACGAGAAGACAACCACACCAAGTCACCAACAAGAAGTCGAGGACCCACGCGGCGACGGCGATTAGCAAACTGCTGAGCCTTCTCCTGGGACAACTTCAAATTGTCCACCACATGACTCCAAATCCGGTGCAACCTATCCACCACCATGTCCACTCCAGGACAATCAGAAGGTTCCACCTGACCAGAGGAAAAACGAGGATGAAACCCCGAATTACAAAAGAAAGGAGAAACCAAGGTAGCAGAACTAGCCCGATTATTAAGGGCAAACTCGGCCAGCGGCAAAAAGGTAACCCAGTCATCCTGATCAGCAGAAACAAAACACCTTAAATAAGTTTCCAAGGTCTGATTAGTTCGTTCAGTCTGGCCATTCGTCTGAGGATGGAATGCAGACGAAAAGGACAAATCAATGCCCATCTTAGCACAGAACGTCCGCCAAAATCTAGACACAAACTGGGATCCCCTGTCAGAAACGATGTTCTCAGGAATCCCATGTAAACGAACCACATTCTGAAAAAACAGAGGGACCAACTCAGAGGAGGAAGGCAACTTAGGCAAGGGTACCAGATGAACCATTTTAGAAAAGCGATCACACACAACCCAGATGACGGACATTTTTTGAGAGACAGGGAGATCCGAAATAAAGTCCATGGAAATGTGCGTCCAAGGCCTCTTCGGGATAGGCAAAGGTGACAACAATCCACTGGCCCGAGAACAGCAAGGCTTAGCCCGAGCACAAACCTCACAAGACTGCACAAAAGAACGCACATCCCTCGACAAGGAAGGCCACCAAAAAGACCTGGCCACCAAGTCTCTAGTACCAAATATTCCAGGATGACCTGCCAACGCAGAAGAATGGACCTCGGAGATGACTCTACTGGTCCAATTATCCGGAACAAACAGTCTCTCAGGCGGACAACGATCAGGTTTACCCGCCTGAAACTCCTGCAAAGCACGTCGCAAGTCTGGGGAGACAGCAGACACAATCACCCCATCTCTAAGGATACCAGAGGGCTCAGAATTTCCAAGGGAGTCAGGCACAAAACTCCTAGAAAGAGCATCCGCCTTCACATTCTTTGAACCTGGCAGGTATGAAACCACAAAATTGAAACGAGAGAAAAACAGTGACCAACGAGCCTGTCTAGGATTCAGACGCCTGGCAGACTCAAGGTAAATCAAATTTTTGTGATCAGTCAAGACCACCACACGATGTCTAGCACCCTCTAGCCAATGACGCCACTCCTCAAATGCCCACTTCATGGCCAAAAGTTCCCGATTACCAACATCATAATTCCGCTCAGCCGGCGAAAACTTTCTAGAAAAAAACGCGCATGGCTTCATCACTGAGCCATCGGAGCTTCTCTGTGACAAAACCGCCCCGCTCCAATCTCGGAAGCATCAACCTCAACCTGAAAAGGGAGCGAAACATCTGGCTGACGCAACACAGGAGCAGAAGAAAACCGGCGCTTAAGTTCCTGAAAGGCCTCCACAGCCGCAGGAGACCAATTAGCAACATCAGCACCCTTCTTAGTCAAATCCGTCAAAGGCTTAACAACACTAGAAAAATTAGTTATAAAACGACGATAGAAATTAGCAAAGCCCAAGAACTTCTGTAGACTCTTAAGAGATGTAGGCTGCGTCCAGTCACAAATAGCCTGAACCTTGACGGGATCCATCTCAATAGTAGAAGGGGAAAAAATATACCCCAAGAAAGAAATCTTCTGGACTCCAAAGAGACACTTTGAGCCTTTTACAAACAAGGAATTGGCCCGCAGGACCTGAAACACCTTCCTGACCTGCTGAACATGAGACTCCCAGTCATCAGAAAAAAACAAAATATCATCCAAATACACAATCATAAATTTATCCAGATATTCACGGAAAATATCGTGCATAAAGGACTGGAAGACTGAAGGAGCATTAGAAAGTCCAAAAGGCATTACCAAATACTCAAAATGGCCCTCAGGCGTATTAAATGCGGTTTTCCACTCATCACCTTGCTTTATTCGTATAAGATTATACGCACCCCGAAGATCAATCTTAGTGAACCATTTAGCCCCCTTAATGCGAGCAAACAAATCAGTCAACAATGGCAAAGGATACTGATATTTTACGGTAATCTTATTCAAAAGACGATAATCTATACAAGGCCTCAAGGAACCATCTTTTTTGGCCACGAAAAAAAAACCTGCTCCCAAAGGGGACAAAGATGGACGAATATGTCCCTTTTCCAAGGACTCCTTAACATAATCCCGCATAGCAGTATGCTCTGGCACTGACAGATTGAACAAACGACCTTTAGGAAATTTACTGCCTGGAATTAAATTTATAGCACAATCGCAATCCCTGTGAGGAGGAAGCGAACTGAGCTTAGGCTCCTCAAAAACATCCCGATAGTCAGACAAAAACACAGGAATCTCAGAAGGAGTAGATGAAGCGATAGAAATCGGAGGTGCATCATCATGAACCCCCTGACAACCCCAGCTTAACACAGACATTTTTTTCCAGTCAAGGACTGGATTATGAGTTTGTAACCATGGCAGACCAAGTACTAGAACATCATGCAAATGATACAGTACCAGGAAGCGAATCACCTCCTGATGAACGGGAGTCATACGCATGGTCACTTGTGTCCAGTACTGAGGTTTATTCATAGCCAAAGGTGTAGAGTCAATTCCCTTCAAAGGAATAGGGACTTCCAGAGGCTCCAGACTAAACCCACAGCGATTGGCAAATGACCAATCCATAAGACTCAGGGCAGCGCCTGAATCCACATAGGCATCGACGGAAATGGATGATAATGAACAAATCAGAGTCACAGACAGAATGAACTTAGACTGTAAAGTACTAATGGCAACAGACTTATCAACCTTTTTTGTGCGTTTAGAGCATGCTGATATAACATGAGCTGAATCACCACAATAAAAGCACAACCCTTTTTTCCGCCTATACTTTTGCCGTTCACTTCTGGACTGAATTCTATCACATTGCATTATCTCAGGTGACGGTTCAGACGACACCGCCAAATGATGCACAGGTTTGCACTCCCGTTAACGCCGATCAATCTGAACAGCCATAGTCATAGACTCATTCAGACCAGCAGGCGCAGGGAACCCCACCATAACATCTTTAATGGCCTCAGAAAGGCCATCTCTGAACTTTGCAGCCAGAGCGCACTCATTCCACTGAGTAAGCACCGACCACTTCCGAAATTTTTGACAATAAATTTCTGCTTCATCTTGCCCCTGAGAGAGGGCCAACAAAGCTTTTTCAGCCTGAATCTCTTGGTTAGGTTCCTCATAGAGCAAACCCAATGCCAGAAAAAACGCATCCGCATTAAGCAACGCAGGGTCCCCTGGTGCCAATGCAAATGCCCAATCCTGAGGGTCACCCCGCAGGAAAGATATAATTATCTTGACTTGCTGAGCAGGGTCTCCAGAGGAGCGAGATTTCAGAGAAAGAAACAACTTGCAATTGTTCCTAAAATTCAGAAAACGAGATCTATCTCCAGAAAAAAACTCTGGGACAGGAATTCTAGGTTCAGACATAGGAGCATGTACAACAAAATCCTGTATATTTTGAACCTTAGTGGCAAGATTATTCAGGCTGGAAGCCAAACTCTGGACGTCCATGATAAACAGCTGGGATCAGAGCCATTCAAAGATTAAGAGGAGGAGGAAGTAGCCAGGCTGCAATAAGGCTAGGCAGCAAACTCTGAGGGAAAGAGAAGGAAAAAAAAAAAAAAACAACTTCCTCAGACTACTTATCCTCCTACTTCAGCCAATACAATTAACACTTTGTGGGCCGGTTATACTGTCATGATCCCAATGGCAGGGGATCACCAAAGGACAAGCACAGATACAAACAAGCTCTAGGGCGATGCAACCTGAGCTGACCGCGACCCTGAACCTAACACACAAATAAAAGTAGCCAGGGAACGTGCCTACGATGATCCTAGACGTCTCGCTCCAGCCGAAGATCTAACTTCCCCTATTAGTAGAAACACAGACCTCTCTTGCCTCCAGAGAAATCCCCCACAGAAATAGCAGCCCCCCACATATAATGACGGTGAAATGAGAGGAAAGCACATACGCAGTATGAAAACAGTTTCAGCAAAATGAGGCCCGCTAAAGCTAGATAGCAGAGGATACAAAAGTGAACTGCGCGGTCAGCGAAAAACCCTTCAAAAAAACCATCCTGAAATTACTTGAACTCATGTGCCAACTCATGGTACATGAGGAGCAATTTCAGCCCACTAGAGCAACCAGCAGCAAGAATCACATATCTGCAGGCTGGACTAAAAACCAAATAAAGCAAAACACCAAAACAGGAAAATCCAAACTTAGCTTGACCAGAAGGTTCTAGGAGCAGGGAGCAGAGGTAACAAGACACACTGGATACATTGATAACCGGCGAGGAAATGCCAGCAAAGCCAGGTTAAATAGGAAACTCCCATATGCTGATGGATCAGGTAGAACCCAGAAACCCAGGAAAGACAAGTCACCCAGTACCTTCAGTAACCACCAGAGGGAGCCCAAAAACAGAACTCACAACACCTTCCCCCCTAGAATGGCCCCAGTCCAGTAAAAAAGAAAAACACCTTTCCTCGTGCCTGCGTTGCTCCCTGCTCCTGTCTCGGCAGCTGCTGCTGTACTGCCTGGGACACAGTGAATGCGTGTGCACCCGTAGTGTCAGAGGCAGAGCGGGGAATGATGGGAGAGGGAGCGTCAGGTGACGCTCTGTCCTCAATCATTGCATTCAACTGTACCGGCGTCATGGACGCCGGTATAGTTGAATGCGGCGGCGCTGGGGGAGGGAAGGGTAAGTCGGCGTGCAGCTGCTCACTACTGGCACCGGCCCTTCTGGCATTTGCCAGAACTGCCTGATGGCCAGTCCGGCCCTGCCAATAGTCATACATCTAGTATAATGCACAGCCCATAGTCTCACATATAGTAAATTGTACCACCCATAGTCATCCATGTAGTATAAGACTGCTACGACCAATGACCGTTTACTCCCATTAAGTGACACACAACAATTATCAGAACTTGAAAACTTTTATTGGGAAATATAATCATAAAATTTCCATATTTTACTTTGGGTTAAATATTTTGGTCGCAGCTTAAAACAGGCAATATCTGCCAACAAATGGGGTGTAGGGAGATTAACTGCCTTCCGGTCTCCCGGGCAGGTATCTTCACCACCAACAAAACTCCACCCTTCCGCCAAGGAGGAGCGAATAAAGAGAGCTACGACCCCCCAAACGAATGCATCGCCTGAACCACACTTTCGCGAATACCATTGAGGAAGATATCTATACCCGCCTCGTTCAAATGAACTCCGTCTGGAAGAAGAAAACCGGAATTGTCTCCCTCCAGACGATGGTGCCGTACAACTACACCATCCTTAAACCTTACGAATCGTGATATCCTCTGATTCAGAGTGCGTCTGGATCTCTCCATAGCATTCAATTCCCTGGCACCCCGCCACACCAATCTTGGGATTACTTCAGACCAGACTAATCGCATCAGCGGGAAAAAACTCGGGAACTTGTCCATGTCCGATCTGATAAGCGTAAGTAGTTCAGCCAGTGGGGATGAAGCCAGGTCATTTCCTCCGGCATGGATAACAACAATGGTGGGAGATGAAGCCACCCGTGCAATGTGAACAACCTCCGGAAGAACTTGGGACCACATCAGGCCTGTCATACCACGCCATATCACGTCGACATCGGCGAAGCCCAATGATCACCCTCCTGGGCACAATTCAGCACGGCGAGCAGCCCAATAGATGTATGAGTGACCCACTATCCAGACGCTGGGTCGCACCCCATCTAGGAAATAAAGTATACAGTTAGCCAACATTCAATAACCCAACAACCCAAGGTAAATTCCCCAATGTATTCCCGAAGCTGCTTCTATATTATTATTGTAACAAAACAACCAAAACTTTATAACAATAAATCAGGCCTGATGTACCTAGTAAAACAGCGGGATTTCCATCTACCCACCCTTTGAATTTCTGATTCAAATAAACCCGCTCTAGACGCTTCTGTTGCTGCACCTATCCGAAAGGAGTGAGTCCCAAATTCTGCTGCGGGCATTCCCAATAATGACAACGTGCGTCTCAATATGGCTAAGAATTGACCCGACACTAGAGGAAGACCATTCTCATGAATGAAAAATTGGGCACCATCCTTTCTAACCCGCATGTAATTCTTAATTAACGTTAATGGGCAAATATCCTTGTTGATGGCAAATATTGGGAACCAAGTTCCCCTACCTTCCTGATCAGTTTTAGATTTACATATTCTAATCCTCAGACCATCGTCACAAATTAGTATATCTTCTCGCCTCAGGCCACCCGGTTTATTCAGAGCAGTAGGTACAATCTCACTGACCCGCATGGCTCTAAAGAATGCTAGGCCAAAAACCGCTGACGTGAGCGCAGCTTCGTATTTAGAATCGCAAACAGATTCCGCGGCCTTAACCAAGCTCACTAGCAAATCAAAGGAGATAGGACGCCTGTTATCAGTGTTTATCCACTCGGCGCCAATCTTTCAGTAGCTGACTGACTAGAAAATGTTTCGTGGAATCTGACCAACCTCGCAGCTTAAAATGGAACGCTAAAGCAGACACACGGTTGCATGCCACTGCACCCGATACTCCCATGGCATGCATTTTGGATAGCCTGCATCCGAGCATCATCCGAAGACCCCACTGGTTTGCCGTCTGCTAAAAGGCATCACTCCTCCCATGCCTTATCATAGGCTCTCCAGGTCGACGGGGCTATCGACGAGCGTATTAACGGCATCAGGTCCCCAGGACATCCCAGATCGAATGTGGGCAATCCACCTCCTGCAAGTGCTCCTGAAGACGCCGTCCCAGTAACTCCTGCAAATAAATCCCAGTTAATAAATCTGAAACATTCTCATTGATGATGGTTAGTGCATTAGCTTTGAACCAAACATTAAACATCAAACATTTCAATACTATGAACCTAATTAGGTCTAAAACCAGCGGTGAAGGAGATGCTAGGTAGTTTATGGCATGCGCCCCGCCAACGGTTTCAAGTTGTAAACGAATTTGCTTGTTGGCCAATTGTGGACCCCAGATTTCCATGGCAACTGCGACAGGGAAAAGGTCAATCAAGATTGAGTCTCCGTTCCACTTCCTGGTAAACCAGAAAGCAGGCCAATTTGCAGAACATATTTTGTTACCGAAACGAACACTGAAACCCGTGTGGCCTGACGCTGCAAAAAACAAATCCATGTCCTCGTTTGAGCACTCTGCCTCCTGAAAGCAAGTCCTACCATTGTAATTGCTGAGGAACAGCTTCCATGTGTTTAAATCAGAACGTAATTGTGCCGTAATCCTGATCCTATGATGGCGTTGTTTCACTCCTCTCGTGGCTATCATCAATCTGCGAGAGAAGATCCTACCCGCTGGCATGACCCTGCAGGCAAAATTTATGGAGCCAAGAAGCGACTGCATTTGCGTTAATGTGACTTTGCCAACCGAAATACATCCGCTGATGAGATCCAGCAGCTTGTCAATTTTTTCTTTCGCAACCTAAATTCCATGGCGACCGAATCGATTTTGATCCCGAGGAATGTGATCACTGATACTGGCCCTATCGTCTTCTCGGGGGAAAGTGGGACCCCAAAATGTGCCATGGCATCTTTGAATTGGGCTAGGGCTGTGGAGCATACGTCTGAATCCGCTGGACCAACTATCAAAAAGTCATCGAGATAATGAGTGATGGCGGTTAGCCGGGTGATCCTGCAAGCAACCCATTCTAAAAACGTGCTAAATAACTCAAAATAAAAACAGGAAATTGAACACCCCATGGGGAGGCATGTGTCGTAATAGTATAGATCCTCAAACTTAGCTCCCAGTGAGTGGTGACAATCCGGGTGAACTGGGAGTAGACGGAAAGCGGATTCTATGTTCGATTTGGCCATAAGGGCCCCTGGGCCGGCATTTCTGACTAGGTCAACCGCTTTGTCGAAGGAAATATAAGTGATGGCTGTGTCATCACTGGGTATACCGTCGTTAACTGACATCCCCTTGGGGTATGACAGGTGGTGAATTAACCGGTACTTACCTACCTCTTTTTTGGGAACTATACACGTAACACGTAAACACGTAAGTTAGGGAAAGGGGGGGACTTGAAGGGGCCGCGAAAGCGACCCAACCTGATTTACTTACCCAACTTCTCTGCTAATACGTTGGGTAATTCCTTTGCTGATTGTAAATTTGGGGCTGATTGTGGCTCGGGGGACCAATTAAACGGAATGAAAAAACCATAGGAGAAACCGAAACGCAGTTGCGCCGCAGCCGATTTATTGGGGTATTTGTCCAGCCATGGCCCCATTCTTTTTACGCTCACTGGCGTCGTTAACCTCACCTGTAGAGTGGTTTTTACCGGAGTTAGCTTTTTGGGCATTTTCCACGGGGTGGGATCCTCCGCACGGTGAACACTCATGTCTATATTTGCAGAGCCCATAGAACTTACAGTGTCCTTCATTAAATAACCAGCACGAACCTGGTCTACGAATGGCTGTTGCTGCCGCGTTGTTATTGGACCCGGCAGCGGGCCCGGGAAAGGATTGGGTTGTTCTTTGAGCCATCATCAGGCGGAGCCACGAATCCTGTTATGATCCGGTGGTTTGGACAAATAATGGACCTGATAATTACTGATAATAAGGACGAGCTCTGGGACGTGGGAACTCTGCTGACCGCAATCCCTAAACCTATCAAAACACACTAGAAATAGCCGTGGATTGCACCTAACGCTCCCTATGCAACTCGGCACAGCTTAAGAAACTAGCTAGCCCTGAAGATAGAAAAATAAAGCCTACCTTGCCTCAGAGAACTTCCCCAAAGGAAAAGGCAGCCCCCCACATATAATGACTGTGAGTAAAGACGAAAATACAAACACAGAGATGAAATAGATTTAGCAAAGTGAGGCCCGACTAGAGCAGCCCACTAACGAATTAGCCTCGTCACCTGTGGAAGCAAACTCAGAAACACCCACAGGCACCAGAGAAAGTCCATGGACAGAACCAGCCAAAGTACCATTCATGACCACAGGAGGGAGCCTGACAACAGAATTCACAACAGTACCCCCCCCCGAACCCTCACGAGAGCCCCCAGGCCGACCAGGATGAGCCAAATGAAAGGCACGAACCAGATCGGCCGCATGAACATCAGAGGCAAAAACCCAGGAATTATCCTCCTGAGCATAACCCTTCCACTTGACCAAGTACTGGAGTTTCCGTCTCGAAATACGAGAATCCAAAATCTTCTCCACCACATACTCCAACTCCCCCTCAACCAACACCGGAGCAGGAGGGTCAACGGATGGAACCACAGGCGCCACGTATCTCCACAATAATGACCTATGGAACACATTATGGATGGCAAAAGAATCTGGAAGGGCCAAACGAAATGACACAGGATTGATAACCTCAGAAATTTTATACGGACCAATGAAACGAGGCTTAAACTTAGGAGAGGAAACCTTCATAGGAACATAACGAGACGACAACCAAACTAAATCCCCAACACGAAGTCGGGGACCCACACAGCGCCGGCGGTTAGCGAAACGTTGAGCCTTCTCCTGGGACAATGTCAAATTGTCCACCACATGAGTCCAAATCTGCTGCAACCTATCCACCACAGTATCTACACCAGGACAGTCCGAAGACTCAACCTGCCCTGAAGAGAAACGAGGATGGAAACCAGAATTGCAGAAAAACGGCGAAACCAAAGTAGCCGAGCTGGCCCGATTATTAAGGGCAAACTCAGCCAACGGCAAAAAGGACACCCAATCATCCTGATCAGCAGAAACAAAGCATCTCAGATATGTTTCCAACGTCTGATTAGTTCGTTCGGTTTGGCCATTTGTCTGAGGATGGAAAGCCGAGGAAAAAGACAAATCAATGCCCATCCTAGCACAAAAGGATCGCCAAAACCTCGAAACAAACTGGGAACCTCTGTCCGAAACGATGTTCTCCGGGATGCCATGTAAATGAACCACATGCTGGAAAAACAATGGCATCAAATCAGAGGAGGAAGGCAATTTAGACAAGGGTACCAAATGGACCATCTTAGAAAAGCGATCACAAACCACCCAAATGACTGACATCTTTTGAGAGACGGGGAGATCCGAAATAAAATCCATAGAAATATGCGTCCAGGGCCTCTTCGGGACCGGCAAGGGCAAAAGCAACCCACTAGCACGAGAACAGCAGGGCTTAGCCCGAGCACAAGTCCCACAGGACTGCATAAAAGAACGCGCATCCCGTGACAAAGATGGCCACCAAAAGGATCTAGCCACCAAATCTCTGGTACCAAAGATTCCAGGATGCCCAGCCAACACCGAACAGTGAAGCTCAGAGATAACTCTACTAGTCCATTTATCAGGGACAAACAGTTTCTCTGCTGGGCAACGGTCAGGTCTATCAGCCTGAAATTTTTGCAGCACCCGCCGCAAATCAGGGGAGATGGCAGACAAAATTATCCCCTTTTTTAGAATACCTGCCGGCTCGGAAACACCCGGAGAGTCAGGCACAAAACTCCTTGACAGGGCATCAGCCTTCACATTCTTAGAGCCCGGAAGGTACGAAACCACAAAATCAAAACGGGAGAAAAACAACGCCCATCGAGCCTGTCTCGGATTCAACCGTTTGGCAGACTCAAGATAAGTCAAATTTTTGTGATCTGTCAAGACCACCACGCGATGCTTGGCTCCTTCCAGCCAATGACTCCACTCCTCGAATGCCCACTTCATGGCCAACAATTCTCGATTACCAACATCATAATTGCGCTCAGCAGGCGAAAACTTTCTAGAAAAGAAAGCACATGGCTTCATTCCCGAGCCATCAGAACTTTTTTGCGACAAAACAGCCCCTGCCCCAATCTCAGAGGCATCAACCTCAACCTGAAACGGGAGCAAAACATCTGGCTGGCACAACACAGGGGCAGAAGAAAAACTACGCTTCAATTCCTGAAAAGCATCCACGGCCGCAGAAGACCAATTGACCACATCAGCACCCTTCTTGGTCAAATCAGTCAACGGTTTAGCAACACTAGAAAAATTAGCGATGAAGCGACGATAAAAATTAGCAAAGCCCAGGAACTTTTGCAGGCTCTTCACAGATGTCGGCTGAGTCCAATCATGAATGGCCTGGACTTTAACAGGGTCCATCTCGACAGTAGAAGGGGAAAAAATGAACCCCAAAAATGAAACCTTCTGAACTCCAAAGAGACACTTTGACCCCTTCACAAACAAGGAATTAGCACGAAGGACCTGGAACACCATTCTGCCCAGCTTCACATGAGACTCCCAATCATCCGAAAAGACCAAAATATCATCCAAATACACAATCAGGAATTTATCCAGGTACTCTCGGAAGATGTCATGCATAAAGACTGAAATACTGATGGAGCATTGGAAAGCCCGAATGGCATCACCAGGTACTCAAAATGGCCCTCGGGCGTATTAAATGCTGTTTTCCATTCATCGCCCCGTTTAATACGCACAAGATTATACGCCCCTCGAAGGTCTATCTTGGTAAACCAACTAGCCCCTTTAATATGAGCAAACAAGTCGGACAGCAACAGCAAAGGATACTGAAATTTGACTGTAATTTTATTAAGAAGGCGGTAATCAATACAAGGTCTCAAAGAACCATCCTTCTTGGCCACAAAAAAGAACCCTGCTCCCAACGGTGATGACGATGGGCGAATATGGCCTTTCTCCAAGGATTCCTTTATATAACTCCGCATAGCGGCATGTTCTCGCACAGATAAATTGAACAATCGGCCCTTAGGAAACTTACTACCAGGAATCAAATTAATTGCACAATCGCAATCCCTATGAGGAGGTAGGGCACTGGCTTTGGGCTCATGAAATACATCCTGATAATCCGACAAAAACTTCGGAACTTCAGAAGGAGTAGAAGACGAAATTGACAAAAATGGAACATCACCATGTACCCCCTGGCAACCCCAGCTGGACACAGACATAGATTTCCAGTCCAATACTGGATTATGGACCTGTAGCCATGGTAACCCTAAAACGACCACATCATGCAGATTATGTAACACCAAAAAACGGATATCCTCCTGATGTGCAGGAGCCATGCACATGGTCAATTGGGTCCAGTACTGAGGCTTATTCTTGGCCAAAGGCGTAGCATCAATTCCTCTCAATGGAATAGGATGCTGCAAGGGTTCCAAGAAAAAACCACAGCGCCTAGCATACTCCAAGTCCATCAAATTCAGGGCAACGCCTGAATCCACAAATGCCATAACAGAGTAGGAAGACAAAGAGCAAATCAGAGTAACGGACAATAGAAATTTTGACTGTACCGTACCAA
This sequence comes from Ranitomeya imitator, assembly GCF_032444005.1. Lineage (NCBI taxonomy): Eukaryota > Metazoa > Chordata > Amphibia > Anura > Dendrobatidae > Ranitomeya > Ranitomeya imitator. The sequence goes on along the minus strand of NC_091282.1, from coordinate 1,100,101,577 downwards.
TGGTGGCAGACCTAGCGAACCGCTTAGTGCGCTTAGGACAATCGGAGATAGCATGAGTGGAGTCACCACAGTAAAAACACAGCCCATTCTTACGTCTGTGTTCCTGCCGTTCAGCTCTGGTCAAAGTCCTATCACACTGCATAGGCTCAGGCCCATGCTCAGATAGTACCGCCTAATGTTGCACAGTTTTACGCTCACGCAAGCGCCGATCGATCTGAATAGCCAAAGACATAGACTCATTCAGACCAGCAGGCATGGGAAATCCCACCATGACATCTTTAAGGGCTTCAGAGAGACCCTTTCTGAAGATTGCTGCCAGGGCACATTCATTCCACTGAGTGAGCACAGACCACTTTCTAAACTTCTGACAATATATCTCTGCTTCATCCTGACCCTGACATAGAGCCAGCAAAATTTTCTCTGCCTGATCCACTCAATTAGGTTCGTCATAAAGCAATCCGAGCACCAGGAAAACGCATCTATATCACGTAATGCCGGATCTCCTGGCGCAAGGGAAAATGCCCTGTCTTGAGGGTCGCCACGTAACAAAGAAATAATGATCCTTACTTGTTGAGCAGGATCACCTGAGGAGTGAGGTTTCAAGGCGAGAAACAATTTACAATTATTTTTGAAATTCAAAAACTTAGCTCTATCACCAAAAAACAAATCAGGAATAGGAATCCTAGGCTCTAACATCGGATTCTGAACCACAGAATCTTGAATTTTTTGCACACTTATAGTGAGATTAGCCATCAAAGAAGACAGACCTTGAATGTCCATGTCTACACCTGTGTTCTGAACCACCCAGAGGTAAAGGGGAAAAGTGAGACAGAACACGCTGCAAAGAAAAAAAAAATGGTCTCAGAGCTTCACTTATCCCTCTATTGAGATGCATCAATACTTTTGGCCAGCTAAACCTATCAAAACACACTAGAAATAGCCGTGGATTGCGCCTAACGCTCCCTATGCAACTCGGCACAGCCTAAGAAACTAGCTAGCCCTGAAGATAGAAAAATAAAGCCTACCTTGCCTCAGAGAAATTCCCCAAAGGAAAAGGCAGCCCCCCACATATAATGACTGTGAGTAAAGATGAAAATACAAACACAGAGATGAAATAGATTTAGCAAAGTGAGGCCCGACTTACTGAACAGACCGAGGATAGAAAAGGTAACTTTGCGGTCAGCACAAAAACCTACAAAAGACCACGCAGAGAGTGCAGGGAAAAATACCTTCCGCACCGACTCACGGTGCGGGAGGCGCCCCTCTGCGTCCCAGAGCTTCCAGCAAGCAAGGCAATATTGACAAAAGCAAGCTGGACAGAAAAAATAGCAAACAAGCAAAATAGCACAGAGGAACTTAGCTTCTGCTGGAGCAACAGGAACTCAGAACGATCCAGGAGCGAACTAGAGCCATAGTACAACATTAACAGCTGGCATGGGGCAAAGATCTAAGTGGAGTTAAATAGAGCAGCCCACTAACGAATTAGCCTCGTCACCTGTGGAAGGAAACTCAGAAACACCCACAGGCACCAGAGAAAGTCCATGGACAGAACCAGCCGAAGTACCATTCATGACCACAGGAGGGAGCCTGACAACAGAATTCACAACAGAATCCGTGGCTTTCACACCCCAGCCTAATAGGCGATTGACGGCCAAGCGACGGCGGAAATCTTCGTCATATTTCCACCATGCTGATCCCCCGTGGGCCTTATAGGAATTGTAGATGCTATCTAAGTATATAAATAGCTCAGAGCACCTTTCAGGGTGCTTCTCCCCCATAACGCATCCCAGGACCGCAAAAGCTTGCAACCAGTTATTAATGGTTTTTGCAACTTTTGGTTTTCGTTCATACGTTTTATCACCCAACCGCCTCTCTCTATCAATTGAGTGCTGGTCCGTGGAAACCAGAGACCATATGTCAACGAAATCATTGGCCCAAATTTGTTCCTTCATGGCGCTGTTCAAGTGAGCCCCTAGCGGAGGGACACCACAAAATAGGCCATCCTTATACACATCCGGGCGGGGAGGAGGGGGCTGCCTGCACAATCCTGCTGGTTGTAGCAATTTTGGGTTAACATAAATCCTGTTCCCTGTGGTTGCATTGGCTACTGTGTCTGAAAGGTTGGTGTTGGTTCTCTCCCCCCCCCTATGCCCCGACAAAGGGGTACTCACCAATTGGTGCACCAGCATCCGGACAGCTTGTTTCCCATGCCACGGGAGTCATCGGACTTTGACGCTCCGTGCGATGTATGGACCTACGACGAGAAGACTCCTGCCTGTGTGACCTGCCTGAAGAACTACCGGATGAAGAAGGCGAGTGCCAACGCGAGGCTCTAGACCGTCTATTGCCCGGCTGGACCTGGATCTATACGAACGCCGTTTGCTATCATAACGATCGCGCTTCCTATGTCCACTTCTGCGGTGCTCTCTGGGGGATGACGATGATGACGACGATGATCTGCGCACGGGGCGGATACCCGCACTCTGTCTATTATCCAGAGCCGGGGTGCCAGCACCCTGAATTGGGGCAAGAACACCGGTTGCCATCAGCGATAGTGACGCTGGGGCGTTCTGATGTTCAACTACTGCCGCCTGAGAGGGAGTTATTTGCCCGCCCGGTATTTGCGAATACGGAGTACTAAAGGTGAGTGGGTAGGATGGAAACTGTGACTCGTCCCCTATACTAGACTGGGAGTATGCGCTGTGCTATCCGGGCGCTAATATTATGTGAGGTGATCCCATATTCTGCTGCGCTACTGCTGCCGTGTTCCTGCTCCTGTCAGCATTGGCAATAGCTTCCCCCACGTTCCTTGAAAGTGGAGGAATACCTCCCTGCAGAGCCTCAGTCTCCTTTCCTGCAGCGACTGAGTCCTGCGAGGAAGCAGACGTTCCCTGGACTCCCCCCATGCTGTTTCTAATTAAACGCGCAGCTCCAGCTAACAATGCTGGCACTTGCGGACCTGTACTCCCTCTTAGCGTACCCGGGGCAGAAGGGGGTATAAAGCTTGTGTCGCTCAGCTCCGACCCCTGAGTCTCCCCCACCTGAGGTAATACACTTCCTCCCGTCTCACTGGCGCCCAGAGCAGAAGAAGCGCGCGCACGCTAGCGGCGCGCGCTCTTCTTTGAATATAATGGCGGGCTCAGCCGTGCCGGAGGCCGGGTGGCTCTGCGAGATCGCCGACCCTCTGGCGGCACCGCCTGCACCATGGCAGGAAAGGAGTCGCTCCCGGTCAGCAAAGCTGCTAACCAAGCGCTGCCTTCCCTGCCGATCCTATCCCTCACCGCATTCTCCAGCGGGTCCATGATACCGGCCGCCCAACAGGTCCGGGTCCAGGGATCCGGATGTGGCTTCGGCGTTTCCCGGCGCCAAGTGCAGGGGATAAGCCCCGCCCCCTCCACGGGGAGTTAACCCCATATTCAATTTGACCTCACTAAATGGGAGATCTGCTTTCCCAACCAGGGGGGGAGGCGCAGCAGTCAGGGGACAGCGGCGTAAGCCGCAGTGTCCCAAAAGCACAGACCATAGTCATCCATGTAGTATAATGCACAGCCCATAGTCCATACATGTATAATGCATAGCCCATAGTAATCTAAGTAGTAGTATGGCCACAGGCTCTGTGTACTCACCAATTTTTTTTTTAAATAAATGATTATACTCACTTTCCTTCTGCTCCCCCGCTGCGCGACATCTTTTGCTAAAGTCGGCAGCTGACTTCTGCATTCAGGTGACGTGAGCTCATGACGACTCTGTCATACACCCCCAGTCACATGCACGTCAATATCAGCTGCTGGCCTCTGGTTAGCTGGCAGAGTGTATTGCTGCACACAGATCTGATGAGTCTGTGCATTGCTGACAATGCATATCCAGCTGAAATATTTGCTGGTGTCGGTAGGCCCCTCGCCTGCTGGGCCCGCTCGCAGCGGCTACCACTGCAACCACGGTTGTTTCACCCCTTGCTGCTCTGCCTGAATAGACTGCACAAGCTGCTGAGGTCAATGATTGGCTGCAGAGCTCTTGATGTTACAACAGCGCTGCAGACAATAACTGACGCAAGCAGGGCCGCCATCTGGGCATGACGGCCGTGACTGGTGTATGGGGCCCGGTGGGCAGAGGGGGCCCGCATGGGGCCCCGTTTCATCTGCTCACCGGGCCCCTACCGGCAACCACAGGCTAACCGGGCCCTTAGCGCCGACGCTGCAGCTGTTTAAAGCTATTGACGTGCGGGCGCGGGCCCGCACGTCAATAGTTAACAGCCGCCAGCCAATCTGAGGCTGGCAGCTGACGTCAGCCGCAGCGTGCGTGCATGTCGCCGGCGTCTGACATCATTGCCAGTCGCCGGCGAGTGCACGCTGCAGCTGCGTGGAGACAGAGAACTTCGCCCGCCGCAGGAGCACGACCAGGTAAGAAGAACTTTTTTTTTTTTTTTTCTTGAGAGCGGCGATCCGGGGGTCCCAGGGAAGAACGCTGGACACAGGGGCAAAAAGCTGGACACAGATGGGGCAGAGTGCTGGACACAGATGGGGCAGAGTGCTGGACACAGATGGGGCAGAGTGCTGGACACAGATGGGGCAGAGTGCTGGACACAGATGGGGCAGGATTGGACACAGATGGAGCAGAGTGCTGGACACAGATGGGGCAGAGTGCTGGACACAGATGGAGCAGGATTGGAAACAGATGGGGCAGAGTGCTGGACACAGATGGGGCAGGATTGGAAACAGATGGGGCAGAGTGCTGGAAACAGATGTGGCAGAGTGCTGGACACAGATGAGGCAGAGTGCTGGACACAGATGGGGCAGGATTGGACACAGATGGGGCAGAGTGCTGGACACAGATGGGGCAGGATTGGAAACAGATGGGGCAGAGTGCTGGACACAGATGAGGCAGGATTGGAAACAGATGGGGCAGAGTGCTGGACACAGATGGGGCAGAGTGCTGGACACAGATGGGGCAGAGTGCTGGACACAGATGGGGCAGAGTGCTGGACACAGATGGGGCAGAGTGCTGGACACAGATGGGGCAGAGTGCTGGACACAGATGGGGCAGGATTGGAAACAGATGGGGCAGAGTGCTGGACACAGATGGGGCAGAGTGCTGGACACAGATGGGGCAGGATTGGAAACAGATGGGGCAGAGTGCTGGAAACAGATGGGGCAGAGTGCTGGAAACAGATGGGGCAGAGTGCTGGACACAGATGGGGCAGGATTGGACACAGATGGGGCAGAGTGCTGGAAACAGATGGGGCAGAGTGCTGGACACAGATGGGGCAGGATTGGACACAGATGGGGCAGAGTGCTGGACACAGATGGGGCAGAGTGCTGGACACAGATGGGGCAGAGTGCTGGACACAGATGGGGCAGAGTGCTGGACACAGATGGGGCAGAGTGCTGGACACAGATGGGGCAGAGTGCTGGACACAGATGGGGCAGGATTGGAAACAGATGGGGCAGAGTGCTGGACACAGATGGGGCAGGATTGGAAACAGATGGGGCAGAATGGAGACAGATGGGGCAGGATTGGAGACAGATGGGGCAGGATGGATACGATGGAGACAGATGGGGCAGGATGGGGAGATCATATGGGGCAGAATGGATACTCATGAGGGCAGGATGGGAGAACATATGGCTGGAGCTTGGAATGAGACACACGGGGGCTAGGATGGCGAATATTACCATAGGGGCTAATTAAGGGATATTATTATTGCAGTGATGTATTTATTTTATTTTTTGAGTATACTGTTTTAAATGGGGGGCGGTCCTGTTACTGTGTAGAGTGATACTATGTCGCCTTCTTCATGTGGTGTAATGTAGTACTCTGGGCAAAACTGTCAATTAAAAAGACCTGGGTGTATGGGTGAATGACAAACTCATATTCAGTGGCCAGTGTCAGGCAGCTGCTACAAAGGCAAATAAAATAATGGGATGCATTAAAAGAGGCATAGATGCTCATGAGGAGAACATAATTTTACCTCTATACAAGTCACTAGTTCGACCACACTTAGAATACTGTGCACAGTTCTGGTCTCCGGTGTATAAGAAAGACATAGCTGAACTAGAGCGGGTGCAGAGAAGAGCGACCAAGGTTATTAGAGGACTGGGGGGTCTGCAATACGAAGATAGGTTATTACACTTGGGGCTATTTAGTTTGGAAAAACGAAGACTAAGGGGTGATCTTATGTTAATGTATAAATATATGAGGGGACAGTACAAAGACCTTTCTGATGATCTTTTTAATCATAGACCTGAAACAGGGACAAGGGGGCATCCTCTGCATTTGGAGGAAAAAAGGTTTAAGCATAATAACAGACGCAGATTCTTTACTGTAAGAGCAGTGAGACTATGGAACTCTCTGCCGTATGATGTAATGAGTGATTCATTACTTAAATTTAAGAGGGGACTGGATACCTTTCTGGAAAAGTATAATGTTACAGGGTATATACACTAGATTCCTTGATAGGGCGTTGATCCAGGGAACTAGTCTGATTGCCGTATGTGGAGTCGGGAAGGAATTTTTTTCCCCAATGTAGAGCTTACTCTTTGCCACATGTTTTTTTTTTGCCTTCCTCTGGATCAACATGTTAGGGCATGTTAGGTTAGGCTGTGGGTTGAACTAGATGGACTTATAGTCTTCCTTCAACCTTAATAACTATGTAGAGGCTGGGAAAATTAAGTAATGTGTTCTACAAGCGGAACTCGAGATAACTGTGTTATTTCCTGCAGAGACGAGTCCTGGCTGGATGAAGTGATCCAGTGGCAGCCCTGGACGCAAGTAGCAGAAGCAGAGACTCAGCAATGGACCCAGGGAGAGTGACCAAACACAGTTCTATTTTTGGGGGGGGAGGGGACTAGGGTTTTCTGAGACCGGAAAGCCACTTTAACTCGCTGATATAAAGATGATGCAGTTATATCTATTATCCTGCCTCTGTTGATTCTAATTATAAAATGAAGTTCAGAAATGATGGTAATCCATGACTCAGTCCTGACCGTACTCCAATAGTTAATGACTGTATTTTAGTATTAATGGCATTCTTGCTGAGTGTTATATTTGTCTGCAATGATGATCCACCTCTCGTGTCTCCCCTTTTCCTCATAGTTTGTAAGCTTGCGAGCAGGGCCCTCATTCCTCCTGGTATCTGTTTTGAACTGTATTTCTGTTATGCTGTAATGTCTATTGTCTGTACAAGTCCCCTCTATAATTTGTAAAGCGCTGCGGAATATGTTGGCGCTATATAAATAAAAATTATTATTATTATTATTAAGTGATGGCGGTCTGTGCTGGATGAAAGATGAAGGACTTCACCTAGAGACGTCACTGGTGAGTCAGTGTTACCTATACACTGACACTATACACTGTGTACTATATACAGAGGCCCTGTGTACAATGTCACCGGTGATCACTGTATTACCTCTACACAGACACTGCTTACTAATTACAGATCTCCTGTGTATAATGGCACTGATGGTGATAGTATTGTGGGTTTTTTTTTTTATTACTGATCAGTATTGTAGTATTCAGTCATTGGTGGTAATATGTGGTCTGGTCATGATGTGGTGGTATTTGTTCCTTGTATTTTATATTATTCGATCACTGTGGTGGTAATATGTCATCTGGTCATAGTGCTGTGGTATTTGTTCCTTGTATGTAGTATTATAGGTCATTTTAAAAATTGAAAAATAAATAAAAATATATCTAAATTGTATTGCATATTTTAACAAATATTTAATAGGTTACAGCAGTGTAGGGCCCGGCTGTCATGATCCCAATGGCAGGGGATCACAAAAAGGACAAGCACAGATACAAACAAGCTCTAGGGCGATGGAACCTGAGCTGACCGCGACCCTGAACCTAACACACAAATAAAAGTATCCGGGGAACGTGCCTACGATGATCCTAGACGTCTCGCTCCAGCCGAAGATCTAACTTCCCCTATCAGAAGAAACACAGACCTCTCTTGCCTCCAGAGAAATACCCCACAGCAAATAGCAGCCCCCCACATATAATGACGGTGAAATGAGAGGAAAGCACATACGTAGTATGAAAACAGTTTCAGCAAAATGAGGCCCGTTAAAGCTAGATAGCAGAGGATACAAAAGTGAACTGCGCGGTCAGCGAAAAACCCTTCAAAAAACCATCCTGAAATTACTTGAACTCATGTGCCAACTCATGGTACATGAAAAGCAATTTCAGCCCACTAGAGCAACCAGCAGCAGAGAATCACATATCTGCAGGCTGGACTAAAAACCAAATTAAGCAAAACACAAAACAGGAAAATCCAAACTTAGCTTGTCCAGAAGGTTCTAGGAGCAGGGAGCAGAGGTAACAAGACACACTGGATACATTGATAACCGGCGAGGAAATGCCAGCAAAGCCAGGTTAAATAGGAAACTCCCATATGCTGATGGATCAGGTGGAACCCAGAAACCCAGGAAAGACAAGTCACCCAGTACCATCAGTAACCACCAGAGGGAGCCCAAAAACAGAACTCACAACAGTACCCCCCCCTTGAGGAGGGGTCACCGAACCCTCACGAGAACCACCAGGGCGACCAGGATGAGCCCTATGAAAAGCGCGAACCAAATCATCAGCATGAACATCCGAGGCAACCACCCAAGAATTATCCTCCTGACCATAACCCTTCCACTTGACCAAATACTGGAGTTTCCGTCTGGAAACACGAGAATCCAAGATCTTCTCCACAACATACTCCAATTCTCCCTCCACCAGCACTGGAGCAGGAGGCTCAAGAGAAGGAACAACAGGTACCTCATACTTCCGCAACAACGACCGATGAAACACATTATGAATAGCAAACGATGCCGGGAGATCCAAACGAAACGACACAGGGTTAAGAATTTCCAAGATCCTATAGGGACCGATGAACCGAGGCTTGAACTTAGGAGAAGAGACCTTCATAGGAACAAAACGAGAAGACAACCACACCAAGTCACCAACAAGAAGTCGAGGACCCACGCGGCGACGGCGATTAGCAAACTGCTGAGCCATCTCCTGGGACAACTTCAAATTGTCCACCACATGACTCCAAATCTGATGCAACCTATCCACCACCATGTCCACTCCAGGACAATCAGAAGGTTCCACCTGACCAGAGGAAAAACGAGGATGAAACCCCGAATTACAAAAGAAAGGAGAAACCAAGGTAGCAGAACTAGCCCGATTATTAAGCGCAAACTCGGCCAGCGGCAAAAAGGTAACCCAGTCATCCTGATCAGCAGAAACAAAACACCTTAAATAAGTTTCCAAGGTCTGATTAGTTCGTTCAGTCTGGCCATTCGTCTGAGGATGGAATGCAGACGAAAAGGACAAATCAATGCCCATCTTAGCACAGAAAGTCCGCCAAAATCTAGACACAAACTGGGATCCCCTGTCAGAAACGACGATAGAAATTAGCAAAGCCCAAGAACTTCTGTAGACTCTTAAGAGATGTAGGCTGCGTCCAGTCACAAATAGCCTGAACCTTGACGGGATCCATCTCAATAGTAGAAGGGGAAAAAATATACCCCAAGAAAGAAATCTTCTGGACTCCAAAGAGACACTTTGAGCCTTTTACAAACAAGGAATTGGCCCGCAGGACCTGAAACACCTTCCTGACCTGCTGAACATGAGACTCCCAGTCATCAGAAAAAACCAAAATATCATCCAAATACACAATCATAAATTTATCCAGATATTCACGGAAAATATCGTGCATAAAGGACTGGAAGACTGAAGGAGCATTAGAAAGTCCAAAAGGCATTACCAAATACTCAAAATGGCCCTCAGGCGTATTAAATGCGGTTTTCCACTCATCACCTTGCTTTATTCGTATAAGATTATACGCACCCCGAAGATCAATCTTAGTGAACCATTTAGCCCCCTTAATGCGAGCAAACAAATCAGTCAACAATGGCAAAGGATACTGATATTTTACGGTAATCTTATTCAAAAGACGATAATCTATACAAGGCCTCAAGGAACCATCTTTCTTGGCCACGAAAAAAAAACCTGCTCACAAAGGGGACAAAGATGGACGGATATGTCCCTTTTCCAAGGACTCCTTAACATAATCCCGCATAGCAGTATGCTCTGGCACTGACAGATTGAACAAACGACCTTTAGGAAATTTACTGCCCGGAATTAAATTTATAGCACAATCGCAATCCCTGTGAGGAGGAAACGAACTGAGCTTAGGCTCCTCAAAAACATCCCGATAGTCAGACAAAAACACAGGAATCTCAGAAGGAGTAGATGAAGCGATAGAAATCGGAGGTGCATCATCATGAACCCCCTGACAACCCCAGCTTAACACAGACACTGATTTCCAGTCAAGGACTGGATTATGAGTTTGTAACCATGGCAGACCAAGTACTAGAACATCATGCAAATTATACAGTACCAGGAAGCGAATCACCTCCTGATGAACGGGAGTCATACGCATGGTCACTTGTGTCCAGTACTGAGGTTTATTCATAGCCAAAGGTGTAGAGTCAATTCCCTTCAAAGGAATAGGGACTTCCAGAGGCTCCAGACTAAACCCACAGCGATTGGCAAATGACCAATCCATAAGACTCAGGGCAGCGCCTGAATCCACATAGGCATCGACGGAAATGGATGATAATGAACAAATCAGAGTCACAGACAGAATGAACTTAGACTGTAAAGTACTAATGGCAACAGACTTATCAACCTTTTTTGTGCGTTTAGAGCATGCTGATATAACATGAGCTGAATCACCACAATAAAAGCACAACCCTTTTTTCCGCCTATACTTTTGCCGTTCACTTCTGGACTGAATTCTATCACATTGCATTATCTCAGGTGACGGTTCAGACGACACCGCCAAATGATGCACAGGTTTGCGCTCCCGTAAACGCCGATCAATCTGAACAGCCATAGTCATAGACTCATTCAGACCAGCAGGCGCAGGGAACCCCACCATAACATCTTTAATGGCCTCAGAAAGGCCATCTCTAAACTTTGCAGCCAGAGCGCTCTCATTCCACTGAGTAAGTACCGACCACTTCCGAAATTTTTGACAATAAATTTCTGCTTCATCTTGCCCCTGAGCGAGGGCCAACACAGCTTTTTCAGCCTGAATCTCTTGGTTAGGTTCCTCATAGAGCAAACCCAATGCCAGAAAAAACGCATCTGCATTAAGCAACGCAGGGTCCCCTGGTGCCAATGTAAATGCCCAATCCTGAGGGTCACCCCGCAGGAAAGATATAATTATCTTGACTTGCTGAGCAGGGTCTCCAGAGGAGCGAGATTTAAAAGAAAGAAACAACTTGCAATTGTTCCTAAAATTCAGAAAACGAGATCTATCTCCAGAAAAAAACTCTGGGACAGGAATTCTAGGTTCAGACATAGGAGCATGTACAACAAAATCCTGTATATTTTGAACCTTAGTGGCAAGATTATTCAGGCTGGAAGCCAAACTCTGGACGTCCATGATAAACAGCTGAGATCAGAGCCATTCAAAGATTAAGAGGAGGAGGAAGTAGCCAGGCTGCAATAAGGCTAGGCAGCAAACTCTGAGGGGAAAAAAAAAACTTCCTCAGACTACTTATCCTCCTACTTCAGCCAATACAATTAACACTTTGTGGGCCGGTTATACTGTCATGATCCCAATGGCAGGGGATCACAAAAAGGACAAGCACAGATACAAACAAGCTCTAGGGCGATGGAACCTGAGCTGACCGCGACCCTGAACCTAACACACAAATAAAAGTAGCCGGGGAACGTGCCTACGATGATCCTAGACGTCTCGCTCCAGCCGAAGATCTAACTTCCCCTATCAGAAGAAACACAGACCTCTCTTGCCTCCAGAGAAATACCCCACAGCAAATAGCAGCCCCCCACATATAATGACGGTGAAATGAGAGGAAAGCACATACGTAGTATGAAAACAGTTTCAGCAAAATGAGGCCCGTTAAAGCTAGATAGCAGAGGATACAAAAGTGAACTGCGCGGTCAGCGAAAAACCCTTCAAAAAACCATCCTGAAATTACTTGAACTCATGTGCCAACTCATGGTACATGAAAAGCAATTTCAGCCCACTAGAGCAACCAGCAGCAGAGAATCACATATCTGCAGGCTGGACTAAAAACCAAATTAAGCAAAACACAAAACAGGAAAATCCAAACTTAGCTTGTCCAGAAGGTTCTAGGAGCAGGGAGCAGAGGTAACAAGACACACTGGATACATTGATAACCGGCGAGGAAATGCCAGCAAAGCCAGGTTAAATAGGAAACTCCCATATGCTGATGAAACAGGTGGAACCCAGAAACCCAGGAAAGACAAGTCACCCAGTACCATCAGTAACCACCAGAGGGAGCCCAAAAACAGAACTCACAACACCCGGCCAAAAGTGTCTACTGTGTTATGGTGGCGGCTTAAAAAATCTTTTGGCCAAAACAAAAGCTGCTGGCTATATTTATGATCTGGTGATGGGAACTGTCAATGTGAGAAGTGGAGATTTTCCAAGAGAGAGCGGTGGGACGGTGGACAGTTCGAGGGGTGGAGCCTGGAGGCGGGGCTGGGGTGAAGCCTGGGCAGAGTCTCAAGGGGGCCCCGAACATTTTGCCAGTATGGGGCCCCAAAATTTCTAGTGGCAGCCCTGGACGCAAGTAGCAGAAGCAGAGACTCAGCAATGGACCCAGGGAGAGTGACCAAACACAGTTCTATTTTTTTTGGGGGGGGGGACTAGGGTTTTCTGAGACCGGAAAGCCACTTTAACTCGCTGATATAAAGATGATGCAGTTATATCTATTATCCTGCCTCTGTTGATTCTAATTATAAAATGAAGTTCAGAAATGATGGTAATCCATGACTCAGTCCTGACCATACTCCAATAGTTAATTACTGTATTTTAGTATTAATGGCGTTCTTGCTGAGTGTTATATTTGTCTGCAATGATGAAATGTTGCAATGTGCTGTGGCAGTATAACTAGCACCATTGATTCAAAATGCTATAATAGTGATTTACTAAGTATAGACTTCTGCACAACTCTATTTAATACATTCATGCAAATGTAATTGAATGTAATAAACAGTGTACGTTGGCCACTTTTGTAGTTGATACTTAGCAATGAAGCTGACAGGTTGAAACGATCACATTACAGGGTTATACTAACGCTTATAGAGAGGTCAGGGACAGAGATGTTGATGTATGCCATTCATATGCTAATTGCCATTTCAGAGCATAATGTGTAACCTCATGTTCTCCTAATAGAACTCCAGATATTTATGTTACATTGCTTTATTCATTCTTAGAAAGATAGTAACGTACTCACCTCTTCTAACTCTAAAGACAAGTCTACCTGGCCCTTTCTTCATTTGTGAATATCACATGCTGCTATGCTAGCTCATCTGGATATATACATTTATTGGAGTGATTTTATCGGTGGTCACCAGTATGCTCGGCGTCCTACACCTGATGGTAACTAGCTCAGTAATGGTGCAGTTATATTACAAATTTATTGTGAACATTCTTAGGAATGGTTATTGATTGGCCGGTGAACTATTAAAGGGAATCTGTCAGCAGGATGAACCCTTGTAAGTCCTCTATATTGGCATGTAGGCCATAGGAAGCTGAATAAAATGATACTTTTATATCTGCAATATTATTTTTTATTCCATAGAAATTCATGTTTTTCTTATTATGCAAATTAGATGTTCAGGACTATGGGCCGGACACTGATCTTCTTGAGATTCTGCCTCCAGAGAGTATTTTAAATGAAAGAGGGCATTAGTGGGAGACATGTAATAACTGACATATCAACCTATAATTTTTTAACACTGCCAAGTAGTGGAAAATACCTCTAAAATTTGAACAATATAATCAAAAAGACGGAGTCCCTATCAGTTGCTGCTCTGGCATATTAAATAATGAAATACCAATGGGTAGGTTCTGCGTTCAATCCGGCAGAGATAGACAGCCACAAAAAAGAAGAGAGGGTCTGTAAAATATAAGAAGTTTATTGGACAACAATAATATGCAGTAATATAAATGATATGGACTGAGGGGAGAAAAGGGACTAAAAATAGGGACTAATGGAAAAAGGGGTCTCTAAATCTGATAAAGCTATAATCTTTATAATAATAATCTTTATTGTTATATAGTGCTAACATATTCCACAGTGCTTTACAGTTTTTGCACACATTATAAGATAATAATAGGGTGCTCCTCTGAGATGGTAAGCCCAATATAGTTAAAGACACCATTCAAAAAAACAGGCTATATCGCACTGAAATAACCTATGCTCAAAATAGGCCAAAATATATTATATTATATTATATATATATGGGACAGAAATTTTTGAGCTTTCAAACCATAAAAAACAAATTTGACATTCATCCATCCTCCTTTATGGATTTCCTGATTCTCAAAAAGAACATCGGGTCATTTATCGGAGATAAACCAAAACTTTCAGAAACATCAATTAAACTGTTAAACAATGTTGGACACCGCATATTCTGGAGTCATAATTTTATTTACAATAACTTTAATTCAGACTTTAACCTCTCCAAAAGCCCCCCTATGTTAAAATGGGAACAAGACATGAAAGACTCCTTTAACATCGAAGATTGGGAAGGAGCCTTATCCCTCTCGTACCAATCCACTCTCTCTATGTCTCTCCAAGAGACACATTTTAAGGTGTTGTCAAGATGGTACTATACCCCAAGCAGGCTGGCGCACATTAAATCTATAAACTCTCCCCTATGCTGGAGAGGCTGTGGCCAAAGAGGAGATATGATACACGTTTTCTGGAGTTGCCCAATGGTGAACCCTCTCTGGGCCCAAATTTCCAAAGACATTCTTAGCAAACTCATTAAGGCTCCTTTCATTTTACGACCCCAAACTGCCCTACTCTCATTAGGACTTGAACAAGTAAACCATACAATGAAACTAATCATAATTCACATCTGCCTAGTGGTAAAAAACAGTATCGATTTCCATTGGAAGAGTCAACACATACCATCTACAAAAGATATAATACAAAAAGTTTCCCAACATAGATCACATGAATCTCAATTCGCAATATCCAACAACCAGGTCATAAAATTCTCGAAAAAATGGTCAAGATGGGATCAAATATTCCCTACCCCGATTACTTGAACTGTTATACAAGTTCATGCTTCATTTAACCATTATACTGTTAAAATTTCTTGCATGTTTCCAACTTGCTCTAATTCTCTTTCTAGGTTCTCACCAAGATGTTTAGTGTTTTCTTTAAACACTTACGATATCAACAATATGTATGATTGTACTATTTGTTTATTATTTCATTTTCCCTCATTTTCCCTCCCCTCCCTCCCCCCCCCTCCCCTGCCTCCCACCCCCTCCATTTGATTTTGTCTGTTTAAATAAAATTCAATAAAATGTTTTGAAAACAAAATAGGCCAAAAGTTATGGGTGCAAATCCAATTAGAGTATGGAAGTCCAACTAGTGACAGAGTGCAATAGAGGCAATTAGCTGGCTAATAAGTGAAAAACCAACCTCAGTAAATATACATGAACAATGCAGTTCAGCTAAATAGCAGTAATGTAATGACTGAAAGACTGCTCTCCTGGTCTACATGTCTCACACTGGTAACTCCCTCTTTCACTTAAAATAATCTGTGGAGGCAGATTCTAATGCAGATCACTGTCCGGCCCATAGATCTTAACTGCTCATTTACATGATAAGAATAACATGAATTTCTCTGGAATAAAAAGTCGGATCACAAATATCAATGTATCATTTTATTCCACTTTCTATGACCTGCCTGGATATTTACCCATCTTAGAGGGGTTGTCACGGGTGTGTCATGTTCTGATGTGACTCTTGGAGGATCTGGGCTCAGGTCACAACGTTTATTAGATTGCAGGTC
The DNA here is from genome assembly GCF_032444005.1 of Ranitomeya imitator. NCBI lineage: Eukaryota > Metazoa > Chordata > Amphibia > Anura > Dendrobatidae > Ranitomeya > Ranitomeya imitator. The sequence continues at coordinate 1,100,085,710 of NC_091282.1, read as the reverse complement.
CTCTGGATATTTACCTTGAATTTAATTGTAAAGTGCTGCGGAATATGTTGGCGCAATATAAATAAAAATTATTATTATTATTATTGTTAATTGGAGTGGATTTACTTTCATTCAGTGCTGAAATGGTTAAGTTCCCTGTTATGATCTGGTGGTTTGGACAAATAATGGACCTGAAAGTTACTGATAATAAGGACGAGCTCTGGGACGTGGGAACTCTGCTGACCGCAATCCCTAAACCTATCAAAACACACTAGAAATAGCCGTGGATTGCGCCTAACACTCCCTATGCAACTCGGCACAGCCTAAGAAACTAGCTAGCCCTGAAGATAGAAAAATAAAGCCTACCTTGCCTCAGAGAACTTCCCCAAAGGAAAAGGCAGCCCCCCACATATAATGACTGTGAGTAAAGATAAAAATACAAACACAGAGATGAAATAGATTTAGCAAAGTGAGGCCCGACTTACTGAACAGACCGAGGATAGAAAAGGTAACTTTGCGGTCAGCACAAAAACCTACAAAAGACCACGCAGAGAGTGCAGGGAAAAATACCTTCCGCACCGACTCACGGTGCGGGAGGTGCCCCTCTGCATCCCAGAGCTTCCAGCAAGCAAGGCAATATTGACAAAAGCAAGCTGGACAGAAAAAATAGCAAACAAGCAAAATAGCACAGAGGAACTTAGCTTCTGCTGGAGCAACAGGAACTCAGAACGATCCAGGAGCGAACTAGAGCCATAGTACAACATTGACAGCTGGCATGGGGCAAAGATCTAAGTGGAGTTAAGTAGAGCAGCCCACTAACGAATTAGCCTCGTCACCTGTGGAAGGAAACTCAGAAACACCCACAGGCACCAGAGAAAGTCCATGGACAGAACCAGCCGCAGTACCATTCATGACCACAGGAGGGAGCCTGACAACAGAATTCACAACAGTACCCCCCCTTGAGGAGGGGTCACTGAACCCTCACGAGAGCCCCCAGGCCGACCAGGATGAGCCAAATGAAAGGCACGAACCAGATCGGCCGCATAAACATCAGAGGCAAAAACCCAGGAATTATCCTCCTGACCATAACCCTTCCACTTGACCAAGTACTGGAGTTTCCTGTTGTGAATTCTGTGGCAGAGCTCCCTCCTGTGGTCACAAGTGGTACTTCGGCTGGTTCTCTCTGTGAGCTTCCGTTGGTGGAGGAAAGTGGTACTGCGGCTTCTGAGTTTCCTTCCTCAGGTGATGTGGTGAAGTCGTTAGGTGCTGCTCTATTTAACTCCACCTAGTGCTTTGATCCTGGCCTCCAGTCAATGTTCTAGTATTGGACCTGTTTCCTCCTGGATCGTTCCTGTGGCCTGCTGCTCTGCATAGCTAAGTTCCTCTTTGCTATTTGTTTGCTGTTTTATTCTGTCCAGCTTGTCAATTTGTTTTTTTCTGATTGCTGGTAGCTCTGGGACGCAGAGGGTGTACCTCCATGCCGTTAGTTCGGTACGGAGGGTCTTTTTGCCCCCTTTGCGTGGTTTTTGTAGGGTTTTGTGTTGACCGCAAAGTTACCTTTCCTATCCTCGCTCTGTTCAGAAAGTTGGGCCTCACTTTGCTAAATCTATTTCATCTCTACGTTTGTCTTTTCATCTTAACTCACAGTCATTATTTATGGGGGCTGCCTTTTCCTTTGGGGTATTTCTCTGAGGCAAGGTAGGCTTATTTTCTATCTTCAGGCTAGCTAGTTTCTCAGGCCGTGCCGAGTTGCATAGGGAGCGTTAGGCGCAATCCACGGCAGCCTTTAGTGTGGTTGGAGAGGATTAGGGATTGCGGTAAACAGAGTTCCCACGTCTCAGAGCTCGTTCTTGTTTTTTGGGTTATTGCCAGGTCACTGTATGTGCGCTGACCTCTATGTCCATTGTGGTACTGAATTACCTTTCATAACAGTTTCCGTCTCGAAATACGAGAATCCAAAATCTTCTCCACCACATACTCCAACTCCCCCTCAACCAACACCGGAGGGTCAACGGATGGAACCACAGGCGCCACGTATCTCCGCAATAACGACCTATGGAACACATTATGGATGGCAAAAGAATCTGGAAGGGCCCAACGAAATGACACAGGATTGATAACCTCAGAAATTTTATACGGACCAAAGAAACGAGGCTTAAACTTAGGAGAGGAAAGCTTCATAGGAACATAACGAGACGACAACCAAACTAAATCCCCAACACGAAGTCGGGGACCCACACAGCGCCGGCGGTTAGCGAAACGTTGAGCATTCTCCTGGGACAATGTCAAATTGTCCACCACACGAGTCCAAATCTGCTGCAACCTATCCACCACAGTATCCACACCAGGACAGTCCGAAGACTCAACCTGCCCTGAAGAGAAACGAGGATGGAAACCAGAATTGCAGAAAAACGGCGAAACCAAAGTAGCCGAGCTGGCCCGATTATTAAGGGCAAACTCAGCCAACGGCAAAAAGGACACCCAATCATCCTGATCAGCAGAAACAAAGCATCTCAGATATGTTTCCAACGTCTGATTAGTTCGTTCGGTTTGGCCATTTGTCTGAGGATGGAAAGCCGAGGAAAAAGACAAATCAATGCCCATCCTAGCACAAAAGGCTCGCCAAAACCTCGAAACAAACTGGGAACCTCTGTCCGAAACGATGTTCTCCGGGATGCCATGCAAACGAACCCCATGCTGGAAAAACAATGGCACCAAATCAGAGGAGGAAGGCAATTTAGACAAGGGTACCAAATGGACCATCTTAGAAAAGCGATCACAAACCACCCAAATGACTGACATCTTTTGAGAGACGGGGAGATCCGAAATAAAATCCATAGAAATATGCGTCCAGGGCCTCTTCGGGACCGGCAAGGGCAAAAGCAACCCACTAGCACGAGAACAGCAGGGCTTAGCCCGAGCACAAGTCCCACAGGACTGCACAAAAGAACGCACATCCCGTGACAACGACGGCCACCAAAAGGATCTAGCCACCAAATCTCTGGTACCAAAGATTCCAAGATGCCCAGCCAACACCGAACAATGAAGCTCAGAGATAACTCTATTAGACCATTTATCAGGGACAAACAGTTTCTCTGCTGGGCAACGGTCAGGTCTATCAGCCTGAAATTTTTGCAGCACCCGCCGCAAATCAGGGGAGATGGCAGACAAAATTATCCCCTTTTTGAGAATACCTGCCGGCTCAGAAACACCCGGAGAGTCAGGCACAAAACTCCTTGACAGGGCATCAGCCTTCACATTCTTAGAGCCCGGAAGGTACGAAACCACAAAATCAAAACGGGAGAAAAACAATGACCATCGAGCCTGTCTCGGATTCAACCGTTTGGCAGACTCAAGATAAGTCAAATTTTTGTGATCTGTCAAGACCACCACGTGATGCTTGGCTCCTTCAAGCCAATGACGCCACTCCTCGAATGCCCACTTCATGGCCAACAATTCACGATTACCAACATCATAATTGCGCTCAGCAGGCGAAAACTTTCTAGAAAAGAAAGCACATGGCTTCATTCCCGAGCCATCAGAACTTTTTTGCGACAAAACAGCCCCTGCCCCAATCTCAGAGGCATCAACCTCAACCTGAAACGGGAGCGAAACATCTGGCTGGCACAACACAGGGGCAGAAGAAAAACGACGCTTCAATTCCTGAAAAGCATCCACGGCCGCAGAAGACCAATTGACCACATCAGCACCCTTCTTGGTCAAATCGGTCAACGGTTTAGCAACACTAGAAAAATTAGCGATGAAGCAACAATAAAAATTAGCAAAGCCCAGGAACTTTTGCAGGCTCTTCACAGATGTCGCGTGAGTCCAATCATGAATGGCCTGGACTTTAACAGGGTCCATCTCGACAGTAGAAGGGGAAAAAATGAACCCCAAAAATGAAACCTTCTGAACTCCAAAGACACACTTTGACCCCTTCACAAACAAGGAATTAGCACGAAGGACCTGGAACACCATTCTGACCTGCTTCACATGAGACTCCCAATCATCCGAAAAGACCAAAATATCATCCAAATACACAATCAGGAATTTATCCAGGTACTCTCGGAAGATGTCATGCATAAAAGACTGAAACACTGATGGAGCATTGGAAAGCCCGAATGGCATCACCAGCTACTCAAAATGGCCCTCGAGCGTATTAAATGCTGTTTTCCATTCATCGCCTCGTTTAATACGCACAAGATTATACGCCCCTCGAAGGTCTATCTTGGTAAACCAACTAGCCCCTTTAATACGAGCAAACAAGTCGGACAGCAATGGCAAAGGATACTGAAATTTGACTGTAATTTTATTAAGAAGGCGGTAATCAATACAAGGTCTCAAAGAACCATCCTTTTTGGCCACAAAAAAGAACCCTGCTCCCAACGGTGATGACGATGGGCGAATATGGCCTTTCTCCAAGGATTCCTTTATATAACTCCGCATAGCGACGTGTTCTGGCACAGATAAATTGAACAATCCGCCCTTAGGAAACTTACTACCAGGAATCAAATTTATTGCACAATCGCACAACCCGCTTGGCCGGGTATTTCTTTCACCATGTCGCATAACACCTCACAAATCAATTTTCTGGACACAATGGTCATTCTCCAACCTGATGGCTCCATCACCACTGACCTATATACTAAAAGCACCGACCGTAACAGTTTGTTACACTACACGAGCTTCCACCCTCCTGCCACCAAGAATTCGGTGCCCAAATCTCAATTTCATCGGGTGAAAAAAATTGTATCTGATACTGAGCTTAGACCAGTCCACCTTCAGGAAATGGCCACCAAATTTGCCCAACGGGGTTACCCGCCATCGGTATTAGAAAAAGCCGCTGCTCCCTCACCCCCACGACCTAATAGAGCCTCTAATCGTATCCCATTTGTCCATTCATATCACCCTTTTGCATACATATTACATAGGTCCATACGTCAGAATTGGCACCTTTTGTCAAAGGCATACCCTCACGTAGTCGAGTTTCAAAACCCGTTCCTCCCTTGTTTCAAACGCCCACCCAACCTGAGGGACTCTTTGGTACGGGCGGATTTGGGATCAAGTACTCCCTCCCTCCGCCAACGATTTCTACAGGGTCCACGTACAGGGACGTTCCCGTGCCTCAATTGCTCACAATGCCACAACGTCTTGAAAGGCTCCTCCTTCCACCACCCCCGCTCAGGAAAAACATACAGTATTCCAGGCTATTTCACTTGCGCTTCTTCCTGGGTTATATACCTGATCAAATGTCCCTGTGGACTTTTATATGTAGGTGAGACTACGCAAACTATACGAGATCGTGTCTCTAAACACAAGTCCACGATTCGCTGTAAGAATCTGTTGTTACCCATCCCCCTTCATTTCAATAATCATGGCCACAATGTCTCACAGTTACAGTTTCAAGTTATTGAACACGTCCCCCCTATTCGTCGTGGTGGAGACCGGGTTGCCCGTCTTAAACGGAGGGAGGCATTTTGGATTCACACGTTAGAAACCCTCCATCCCATGGGACTCAATAGGGACTATGACTTGGCCTCCTTTCTTTGAGAAGTGATCTAGACAGGTACATACACATCTGGCTTTTTACTCCCACCAGGGTAGCTAGTCCATCCCATGCCTATGGCATGTTCATATAATGTCTTATTACGTTGTTGTTTTTCCTACAGGTTGTTATGGACTTCTATAACTTTATTGCTACTGATTTCAATACAATGTACCGTATATGTACTGTATCTCGATAACTGACTCTTTCTCTCTTTTACCTAGAGTCGCCTGTACTGAGATCTTGTCATACCACCCGTATATACACTGGATCAAGTCTGCTACATGCACTTTGCCTAGTTTGTCACATGGCTACTTGCTACGCTATAGGAGCACCATCACCACGGAGACATCTCACCAGTCACGGAATCTCCGCTAGGCACTTCATTTCTACGCTACTTGTGTTCCTGACTTCTTTTTACTGTGATCTTCTGGAACCCTCCCTCCTGGGTCTCTCTCTTCGTTTCCCCCTACTAGAGTACTGTTAGATACTTGGTCGGTGCTATTCTCTGTGCTCCTCTGTAGCCGCCCCTCTGTATCGCTCTATCACCATGACAACGTGGCGTCATTTCCGGGTGTAACGGCGCACATACTCCTTCCATAACCGCACACTCTCTTACAACTTGCGCGACGTCACTTCCGGCCATCACCGCGGCCGCTGATTGGCCATCGGGCTGTGATCAGTCCCGCCCTCCGCACATGTAGCGGCGGTTCCTTCGTTTCCTGACCAGACCAGCGGTGGACACCGCGTCTGTCAGCGGCTTCACTCTACTCTGCTAAACTAGGTAATTTATAGCCCTTGCGCTGCCTGTGCCCTATCTACTACGCCCCGGTATGTAATTAGCCTCATTGTGTTTCGCAGCATTACCATACCTATCCGGCCTTACTCTAAAGGTATGTTTTGTATTATATCCCCCCACTAATGTCCCATGGGCTCATGTGAATCTTTAATAGGTTTTCCTATATCCCCAGACGCTGCTCTTTTAGTGCCCCATGACCCTATGGTCTCATTTTCCACTTACTAGTACGGTATGTACTTCACCTCTTTTTTTTTTTTCACGATTTCTGGCTGTCTTCTCCCATTTCTATGTGTAGAACTTTTATGCCTTGATATTCGGTGTACCTCTCCTCAGCGTATATTCCATTTATACATTTGACCTGTATTTTATATCGATGCTGTTTCTGTATCAAACACTTCATGTATATACTTTGTTTTGTATAGTTTATTTTTTCTTTTGGTTTATGTTTGGTTGTTTATATTTTTTATTTTCTCACATGTAGTTTACTGATGAAGGTGCGTTATGAAGGACCGAAACGTTTGGGTACTACTACAATAAATTTTGCACTAAAAGCATCAAGTTGAGTGCTAGGTTCTTTTCATTATACAATACAGGATTATGGACCTGTAGCCATGGTAACCCTAAAACGACCACATCATGCAGATTATGTAACACCAAAAAACGGATATCCTCCTGATATGCAGGAGCCATGCACATGGTCAATTGGGTCCAGTACTGAGGCTTATTCTTGGCCAAAGGCGTAGCATCATTTCCTCTCAATGGAATAGGATGCTGCAAGGGCTCCAAGAAAAAACCACAGCGCCTAGCATACTCCAAGTCCATCAAATTCAGGGCAGCGCCTGAATCCACAAATGCCATAACAGAATAGGACGACAAAGAGCAAATTAGAGTAACGGACAAAAGAAACTTAGACTGTACCGTACCAATGGTGGCAGACTTAGCGAACCGCTTAGTGCGCTTAGGACAATCGGAGATAGCATGAGTGGAGTCACCACAGTAAAAACACAGCCCATTCTGACGTCTGTGTTCCTGCCGTTCAGCTCTGGTCAAAGTCCTATCACACTGCATAGGCTCAGGCCCATGCTCAGATAGTACCGCCAAATGGTGCACAGTTTTACGCTCACGCAAGCGCCGATCGATCTGAATAGCCAAAGACATAGACTCATTCTGACCAGCAGGCATGGGAAATCCCACCATGACATCTTTAAGGGCTTCAGAGAGACCCTTTCTGAAGATTGCTGCCAGGGCACATTCATTCCACTGAGTGAGCACAGACCACTTTCTAAACTTCTGACAATATATCTCTGCTTCATCCTGACCCTGACATAGAGCCAGCAAGATTTTCTCTGCCTGATCCACTGAATTAGGTTCGTCATAAAGCAATCCGAGCGCCAGGAAAAACGCATCTACATCACGCAATGCCGGGTCTCCTGGCGCAAGAGAAAATGCCCAGTCTTGAGGGTCGCCACGTAATAAGGAAATAATGATCCTTACCTGTTGAACAGGATCACCTGAGGAGCGAGGTTTCAAAGCTAGAAACAATTTACAATTATTTTTGAAATTCAAGAACTTAGATCTATCACCAAAAAATAAATCAGGAATTGGAATCCTAGGCTCTGACATCGGATTCTGAATCACAAAATCTTGAATGTTTTGTACCCTTGTAGTGAGATTATCCATCCAAGAGGACAGACCTTGAATGTCCATGTCTACACCTGTGTTCTGAACCACCCAGAAGTAAAGGGGAAAAGTGAGACAGAACACGCTGCAAAGAAAAAAAATGGTCTCAGAGCTTCACTTATCCCTCTATTAAGATGCATCAATACTTTTTGGCCAGCTGTACTGTTATGATCCGGTGGTTTGGACAAATAATGGACCTGATAGTTACTGATAATAAGGACGAGCTCTGGGACGTGGGAACTCTGCTGACCGCAATCCCTAAACCTACCAAAACACACTAGAAATAGCCGTGGATTGCGCCTAACGCTCCCTATGCAACTCGGCACAGCCTAAGAAACTAGCTAGCCCTGAAGATAGAAAAATAAAGCCTACCTTGCCTCAGAGAAATTCCCCAAAGGAAAAGGCAGCCCCCCACATATAATGACTGTGAGTAAAGATGAAAATACAAACACAGAGATGAAATAGATTTAGCAAAGTGAGGCCCGACTTACTGAACAGACCGAGGATAGAAAAGGTTACTTTGCGGTCAGCACAAAAACCTACAAAAGACCACGCAGAGAGTGCAGGGAAAAATACCTTCCGCACCGACTCACGGTGCGGGAGGCGCCCCTCTGCGTCCCAGAGCTTCCAGCAAGCAAGGCAATATTGACAAAAGCAAGCTGGACAGAAAAAATAGCAAACAAGCAAAATAGCACAGAGGAACTTAGCTTCTGCTGGAGCAACAGGAACTCAGAACGATCCAGGAGCGAACTAGAGCCATAGTACAACATTGACAGCTGGCATGGGGCAAAGATCTAAGTGGAGTTAAATAGAGCAGCCCACTAACGAATTAGCCTCGTCACCTGTGGAAGGAAACTCAGAAACACCCACATGCACCAGAGAAAGTCCATGGACAGAACCAGCCGAAGTACCATTCATGACCACAGGAGGGAGCCTGACAACAGAATTCACAACAGTTCCCTTTCTCTTCTGGCTTTGAACTTGGAGGTTGAGTTCTCAGCTGCAGCATCTTGTCACCACTCCCTTCCACCATATAAACCCCCTGCTAGTTTCATTCCTTGCCGGCTATAGTTCATCTATAGTGTCCCCTTTGAAGGAGTGAGACTCTGAATACGCTGAGGTATTTGTTCCACTTGCAGCAGTGAAGTTCCCTGTTGGAAAAGCTAAGGAGTGTTATTTGTTCTGTCTTTTCCCACTGTTTGTCGTACCTTTTTTGTTGTTTTACTGAAGTAGTGGGACTAGTGTCTCACTGGCCTACCCACTAGACAGGGTAAGTTCATATCCAGCCGCGGGGGGCTTAGGCACGTGATCAGGGCTGCACTAGAAATTTCGGGGCCCCATACTGGCAAAATTTTCGGGGCCCCCTTGAGACTCCGCCCAGGCTCCACCCCAGCCCCGCCTCCACGCTCCACCCCTCGAACTGTCCACAGTCCCACCGCTCTCTCTTGGAAAAAGTCCACTTCTCACCTATCACACATTAACAGTTCCCATCACCAGATCACACATATAGCCAGCAGCTTTTGTTTTGGCCAAAAGATTTTTTAAGCCGCCACCATAACACGGTAGACACTTTTGGCCGGGCCCTACTCTACTGTAACCTATTAAATATTTGTTAAAATATGCAATACAATTTAGGTATATTTTTATTTATTTTTCAATTTTTAAAATGACCAATAATACCACATACAAGGAACAAATACCGCTACACCATGTCGAGGCCACATATTACCACCACAGTGATCGAATAATATCACATACAAGGAACAAATACCACCACATCATAACCAGACCACATATTACCGCCACAAAGTGACCAAATAGCACATGCAAGGGACAAATAATCAATCATGCCCCGTATCTCCATTCTGCCCCGTGTCTCGCATTCTGCCCCAATGTCCAGCATTCTGCCCCAATGTCCAGCATTCTGCCCCCGGGTCTCACAGTCTGCCCCTGTGTCCAGCATTCTGCCCCTGTCACTGTGTCCAGCATTCTGCCCCTGTCACTGTGTCCAGCATTCTGCCCCTGTCACTGTGTCCAGCATTCTGCCCCACTGTGTTCAGCATTTCTGCCCCACTGTGTCCAGCATTTCTGCCCTTGTGTGTCCAGCATTTCTGCCCCACTGTGTCCAGCATTCTGCCCCACTGTGTGTCCAGCATTTCTGCCCCACTGTGTCCAGCATTTCTGCCCCACTGTGTCCAGCATTCTGCCCCACTGTGTCCAGCATTTCTGCCCCACTGTGTCCAGCATTCTGGCCCACTGTGTCCAGCATTCTGGCCCACTGTGTCCAGCTTTTCTGCCCCACTGTGTCCAGCATTCTGCCCCACTGTGTGTCCAGCATTTCTGCCCTACTGTGTGTCCAGCATTTCTGCCCCACTGTGTCCAGCATTTCTGCCCCACTGTGTCCAGCATTTCTGCCCCACTGTGTCCAGCATTTCTGCCCCACTGTGTCCAGCATTTCTGCCCCACTGTGTCCAGCATTTCTGCCCCACTGTGTCCAGCATTCTGCCCCACTGTGTCCAGCATTTCTGCCCCACTGTGTGTCCAGCATTTCTGCCCTACTGTGTCCAGCATTCTGGCCCACTGTGTACCTGCCGCGCTCCTGCTCTCTCCACGCAGCTGCAGCGTGCACTCGCCGGCGACTGACAATGATGTCAGACGCCGGCGACCTGCACGCTGCGGCTGGCGGCTGTTAACTATTGACGTGCGGGCGCGGGCCCCCTCTGCTCACCGGGCCCCATACGCCAGTCCCGGCTGTAATGCCCTGATGGCGGCCCTGCACGTGATCGAGCACAGGGGAAAGGACCGTCTAGGGACAATTGGGAGTGCAGGGATCAGACTCATGTTTATGTTAGGAGGTGACCCCTCTCCCTTCTCTCTATCGCCAGGTTCTCCTTGAACATCTTCCCTGGTGTTTGCGCCACACGCTGGGTGTCCTCTCGGCTCCAGTGTGACAGGGATTGATCCTGCTGACAGATTCCCTTTAAAATCTACTGAAGCATTCAGGGTGCCCTTTTTTGCCTTAGCAGAAAGTCAATAGGGGAATATGAAATGCACTAAAAATAATATTTTTGTGGTTCCCTTGCCCCTTTTGCCAAGTTTCAGTGGCATGCTTTAAATATTGCATTTTTTTTAGCATTTTGAAAAAATAATGCTTAGGGTATGTGCACACGTTGCAGATTTGCCTGTGGAATTTTCTGCGCAGATTCTGCATCTCTTGGCAGAAAGCGGATTTGTCTGCGTTTTTGTCAGCTAAATAAAGATACATTATTTAACAAAAAAAATAATAATTCTGATGTCATTTCTTGTCCAACCGCTTCATTTGCATACTCCACTTAAGAATAATGTTTACACACAGATAGATGATAGATCGATAGATCTATCATCTATCTACCTACCTATGGGTATATCTATCTATCTATAGATATATCTATCTATCTACAGATAGATAATTAGATATATCTATAGATTCAGTGTTAGATAGATAATAGATAGGTAGTTAATACCAAGCCCGATGTTTAGTAATAAACATAATAAAATGGTACAAGAAGAGTTAAATAATAATAATCTTTATTTTTGTATAGCGCTAACATATTCTGCAGCACTTTACAGTTTGCACACATTATAGTCGCTGTCCCCGATGGGGCTCACAATCTATATACCGTATATACTCGAGTATAAGCCGAGATTTTCAGCCCAAATTTTTCGGCTGAAAGTGCCCCTCTCGGCTTATACTCGAGTCACGGTCTGTGGCAGGGTCGGCGGGTGAGGGGGGGAGAGGTCTGAGGCATACTTACCTAGTCCCGGCGATCCTGACGCTCCCCTTGCCCGTCACACTGTCTTCGGGTGCCGCAGCTCTTCCCCTGTGCAGCGGTCACGTGGGACCGCTCATTAAACTTATGAATATGGACTCCACTCCCATAGGGGTGGAGCCACATATTCATTTCTCTAATCAGCGGTAACGGTGACCGCTGACAGAGGAAGAAGCTGTGGCACCCGAAGACAGCTGTGCGGGAGAAGGAGCCAGGGACGCCGGGACTAGGTAAGTATGTCATATTTACCTGTCCACGATCCACACGCAGGGCGCCGCTCCATCTTCCCGGCGTCTCTCCGCTCTGACTGTGCAGGTCAGAGGGCGCGATGACACATATAGTGTGCGCGGCGCCCTCTGCCTGATCAGTCAGTGCGGAGAGATGCCGGGACCGGACGCTGAAGAGCTGCAAGCAAGAGAGGTGAGTATGTGTTTTTTTTTATTGCAGCAGCAGCAGCGTTATATATGGCACAGATTTATGTGGAGCATCTATGAGGCCAAACTGAACTGTGCAGAGCATTCTATATGGGGCAGATTTATAATGAGCATCTATGGGGCCAAATTGAACGGTGCAGAGCATATAGGGCACAGCTTTATAAGGAGCATCTATGGGGCCAAACTGAACGGTGCAGAGCATTGTATATGGGGCACAGCTTTATGTGGAGCATCTATGGGGCCATAATGAACGGTGCAGAGCATATATGGCACAGCTTTATAAGGAGCATCTATGGGGCCATATTGAACGGTGCAGAGCATTGTATATGGGGCACAGCTTTATATGGAGCATCTATGGGGCCATAATGAACGGTGCAGAGCATTCTATATGGCACAGCTATATATGGATAATCTATGGGGCAATAATGAACGGTATGCAGCATTATATGTGGCACAGCTTTATATGGAGCATCTATGGGGCAATAATGAACGGTATGGAGCATCTATTTTTATTTTTGAAATTCACCGGTAGCTGCTGCATTTTCCACCCTAGGCTTATACTCGAGTCAATAAGTTTTCCCAGTTTTTTGTGGCAAAATTAGGGGGGGGTCGGCTTATACTCGGGTCGGCTTATACTCGAGTATATACGGTACCTATCAGTATGTCTTTGGAATAAAGACATACACACACACACACACAAAATCTGCATTAGGTCGAGGTCACACTTGCGAGAAACTCGCACAAGGCTCTCGCATCAATACCCGGCTGTTGTGAATTCCGCTCTTGGGCTCCCTCCGGTGGTTGTAAGTGGCACTTTTGTGAGTTTTGCTCTTGGGCTCCCTCTTGTGGTTTCAAGTGGTATGGCTGCTCCTTGGAGTTAGCTGTCATCAGCTGCCTCCACTTATCGTCTCTTCTGCTCGGCTATTTAGGCCTGGCTGTTCCTTCAGCCAGTGCCACTTGTAAATGGTTCCTGGTTGGATTCACATCTCTTTGGATTTCCCCGTTATCCTGACCAGTTCAGCAAAGCTAAGTTTTTGCTTGCGCTTTTCTGTTCACAGATTGTGGACTTATCCGTTCAGTGCTTTCTATGTTTGTCCAGCGTTATCAGTATGAATTAATTCTGTCTTGCTGGAAGCTCTGGGAAGCAGATTTACCCTCCACACCTTTAGTCAGGTGTGGAGATTTTTTTGTAAACTCTGCGTGGATTTTTGTAGTGTTTTATACTGACCGCACAGTATTCCATCCTGTCCTATATATCAAGCTAGACTGGCCTCCTGTGCTCTGTTGTGAATTCTGTTGTCGGGCTCCCTCCTGTGGTCATGAATGGTACTTCAGCTGGTTCTGTCCATGGACTTCCTCTGGGTGTTTCTGAGTTTCTTTCCACAGGTGACGACGCTAAGTCGTTAGTGGGCTGCTCTATTTAACTCCACTTAGATCTTTGCTCCATGCCACCTGTCAATGTTCCAGTATTGGTCTAGTTCACTCCTGGATCGTTCTTGTGACCTGTCTTCCCATCAGAAGCTAAGTTCCTGTTTGTTTTTCTTTGGTTTGCTATTTTTCTGTCCAGCTTGCTATTTTTATTATTGTCTTGCTTGCTGGAAGCTCTGGGACGCAGAGGGAGCGCCTCTGCACCGTGAGTCGGTGCGGAGGGTCTTTTTGCGCCCTCTGCGTGGTCTTTTTGTAGGTTTTTGTGCTGATCGCAAAGCAACCTTTCCTATCCTCAGTCTGTTCAGTAAGTCGGGCCTCGCTTTGCTAAATCTATTTCATCTCTGTGTTTGTATTTTCATCTTTACTCACAGTCATTATATGTGGGGGGCTGCCTTTTCCTTTGGGGAATTTCTCTGAGGCAAGGTAGACTTTATTTTTCTATCTTCAGGGCTAGCTAGTTCCTTAGGCTGTGCCGAGTTGCATAGGGAGCGTTAGGCGCAATCCACGGCTATTTCTGTGTGTTATAGGATTAGGGATTGCGGTCAGCAGAGTTCCCACGTCCCAGAGCTCGTCCTTAATTATCAGTGACTATCAGGTCATTCTGTGTGCTCTTAACCACCAGGTCCATTATAGTCCTGACCACCAGGTCATAACAGTACAGGTTGGCGAAAGTACTAATGCATCTCAATAGAGGGATAAGAGAAGTTCTGAGACCATTTTTTTTTCTTTGCAGTGTGTTTTGTCTCTCTTTTCCCCTTTTCCTCTGGGTGGTTCAGGACACAGGTGTAAACATGGACATTCAAGGTCTGTCCTCTTGAATGGATAATCTCACTACAAGGGTACAAAACATTCAAGATTTTGTGGTTCAGAATCCGACGTCAGAGCCTAGGATTCCTATTCCTGATTTGTTTTTTGGAGATAGATCTAAGTTCTTGAATTTCAAAAATAATTGTAAATTGTTTCTTGCCTTGAAGCCTCGCTCCTCAGGTGACCCTGTTCAACAAGTAAAGATCATTATTTCTTTGTTACGTGGTGACCCTCAAGACTGGGCATTTTCCCTTGCGCCAGGAGATCCGGCATTGCGTGATGTTGATGCGTTTTTCCTGGTGCTTGGATTGCTTTATGACGAACCTAATTCAGTGGATCAGGCAGAGAAAATCTTGCTGGCTCTGTGTCAGGGTCAGGATGAAGCGGCGATATATTGTCAGAAGTTTAGAAAGTGGTCTGTGCTCACTCAGTGGAATGAATGTGCCCTGGCAGCAATCTTCAGAAAGGGTCTCTCTGAAGCCCTTAAGGATGTCATGGTGGGATTTCCCATGCCTGCTGGTCTGAATGAGTCTATGTCTTTGGCCATTCAGATCGATCGAGCGTAAAACTGTGCACCATTTGGCGGTACTATCTGAGCATGGGCCTGAGCCTATGCAATGTGATAGGACTTTGACCAGAGCTGAACGGCAAGAACACAGACGTCGGAATGGGCTATGTTTTTACTGTGGTGATTCCACTCATGCTATCTCCGATTGTCTTAAGCGCGCTAATCGGTTCGCTAGGTCTGCCACCATTGGTACTGTACAGTCTAAATTTCTATTGTCCGTTACTCTGATTTGCTCTTTGTCATCCTATTCTGTTATGGCATTTGTGGATTCAGGCGCTGCCCTGAATTTGATGGACTTGGAGTATGCTAGGCGCTGTGGTTTTTTCTTGGAGCCCTTGCAGTATCCTATTCCATTGAGAGGAATTGATGCTACGCCTTTGGCCAAGAATAAGCCTCAGTACTGGACCCAATTGACCATGTGCATGGCTCCTGCACATCAGGAGGATATCCGCTTTCTGGTGTTGCATAATCTGCATGATGTGGTCGTTTTGGGGTTGCCATGGCTACAGGTTCATAATCCAGTATTGGACTGGAAATCTATGTCTGTGTCCAGCTGGGGTTGCCAGGGGGTACATGGTGATGTTCCATTTTTGTCTATTTCGTCTTCCACTCCTTCTGAAGTTCCAGAGTTTTTGTCGGATTATCGGGATGTATTTGATGAGCCCAAATCCAGTGCCCTACCTCCTCATAGGGATTGCGATTGCGCAATTAATTTGATTCCTGGTAGTAAGTTTCCTAAGGGCCGATTGTTCAATTTATCTGTGCCAGAACACGCCGCTATGCGGAGTTATATGAAGGAATCCTTGGAGAAAGGCCATATTCGCCCGTCGTCATCACCATTAGGAGCAGGGTTCTTTTTTGTGGCCAAGAAGGATGGTTCTTTGAGACCTTGTATTGATTACCGCCTTCTTAATAAAATTACAGTCAAATCTCAGTATCCTTTGCTGTTGCTGTCTGATTTGTTTGCTCGTATTAAAGGGGCTAGCTGGTTCACCAAGATAGATCTTCGAGGGGCGTATAATCTTGTGCGTATTAAACCAGGCGATGAATGGAAAACAGCATTTAATACGCCCGAGGGCCATTTTGAGTACCTGGTTATGCCATTCGGGCTTTCCAATGCTCCATCGGTATTTCAGTCTTTTATGCATGACATCTTCCGAGAGTACCTGGATAAATTCCTGATTGTGTATTTGGATGATATTTTGGTCTTTTCGGATGATTGGGAGTCTCATGTGAAGCAGGTCAGAATGGTGTTCCAGGTCCTTTGTGCGAATTCCTTGTTTGTGAAGGGGTCAAAGTGTCTCTTTGGAGTTCAGAAGGTTTCATTTTTGGGGTTCATTTTTTCCCCTTCTACTATCGAGATGGACCCTGTTAAAGTCCAGGCCATTTACGATTGGACTCAGCCGACATCTGTGAAGAGCTTGCAAAAGTTCCTGGGCTTTGCTAATTTTTATCGGCGCTTCATCGCTAATTTTTCTAGTGTTGCTAAACCGTTGACTGATTTGACCAAGAAGGGTGCTGATGTGGTCAATTGGTCTTCTGCAGCTGTGGAGGCTTTTCAGGAGTTGAAGCGTCGTTTTTCTTCTGCCCCTGTGTTGTGCCAGCCAGATGTTTCGCTCCCATTTCAGGTTGAGGTTGATGCTTCTGAGATTGGAGCAGGGGCTGTTTTGTCGCAAAGAAGTTCTGATGGCTCGGTGATGAAGCCATGTGCTTTCTTTTCTAGAAAGTTTTCGCCTGCTGAGCGTAATTATGCTGTTGGTAATCGAGAGTTGTTGGCCATGAAGTGGGCATTCGAGGAGTGGCGTCATTGGCTTGAAGGAGCCAAGCATCGCGTGGTGGTCTTGACAGATCACAAGAATTTGACTTATCTTGAGTCTGCCAAACGGTTGAATCCTAGTATTGAAAGATAGGAGACAAAAAAAGCGCACATAGGGTCTTATCCCCAGGATTGTTTCTGATCAATTGTGAGAGAACTGCTCACCTGGTAGTACACAGTACAAGCGTGTAGTTTGTCAGCTGCTGCAGATCCACAGGTCGGCGCTGCGATCTCTCAGAACCGTTATAATAGATGAAATGTGGATTACATCCGCGCTGCTGCGACAAATAATAGATCCAGATATACTTGTAAGATGTTCGGGTGGTTTATTCAACGCGTTTCGAAGCTCATGGCTTCTTCTTCAGGAAGTTTCCACACAGAGATAACATCTTACAAGTATATCTGGATCTATTATTTGTCGCAGCAGCGCGGATGTAATCCACATTTCATCTATTAAAACGGTTGAATCCGAGACAGGCTTGATGGTCGTTATTTTTCTCCCGTTTTGATTTTGTGGTTTCGTACCTTCCGGGCTCTAAGAATGTGAAGGCTGATGCCCTGTCAAGGAGTTTTGTGCCTGACTCTCCGGGTGTTCCTGAGCCGGCGGGTATTCTCAAAGAGGGGGTAATTTTGTCTGCCATCTCCCCTGATTTGCAGCGGGTGCTGCAAAAATTTCAGGCTGATAGACCTGACCGTTGCCCAGCGGAGAAACTGTTTGTCCCTGATAGATGGACTAGTAGAGTTATCTCTGAGATTCATTGTTCAGTGTTGGCTGGGCATCCTGGAATCTTTGGTACCAGAGATTTGGTGGCCAGATCCTTTTGGTGGCCATCTTTGTCACGGGATGTGCGTTCTTTTGTGCAGTCCTGTGGGACTTGTGCTCGGGCTAAGCCCTGCTGTTCTCGTGCCAGTGGGTTGCTTTTGCCCTTGCCGGTCCCGAAGTGGCCCTGGACGCATATTTCTATGGATTTTATTTCAGATCTCCCCGTCTCTCAAAAGATGTCTGTCATTTGGGTGGTTTGTGATCGCTTTTCTAAGATGGTCCATTTGGTACCTTTGTCTAAATTGCCTTCCTCCTCTGATTTGGTGCCATTATTTTTCCAGCATGTGGTTCGTTTACATGGTATCCCGGAGAACATCGTTTCTGACAGAGGTTCCCAGTTTGTTTCGAGGTTTTGGCGATCCTTTTGTGCTAGGATGGGCATTGATTTGTCTTTTTCCTCGGCTTTCCATCCTCAGACAAATGGCCAAACCGAACGAACTAAACAAACTTTGGAAACATATCTGAGATGCTTTGTTTCTGCTGATCAGGATGATTGGGTGTCCTTTTTGCCGTTGGCTGAGTTCGCCCTTAATAATCGGGCCAGCTCGGCTACTTTGGTTTCGCCGTTTTTCTGCAATTCTGGTTTCCATCCTCGTTTCTCTTCAGGGCAGGTTGAGTCTTCGGACTGTCCTGGTGTAGATACTGTGGTGGATAGGTTGCAGCAGATTTGGACTCATGTGGTGGACAATTTGACATTGTCCCAGGAGAATGCTCAACGTTTCGCTAACCGCCGGCGCTGTGTGGGTCACCGACTTCGTGTTGGTGATTTGGTTTGGTTGTCATCTCGTTATGTTCCTATGAAGGTTTCCTCTTCTAAATTTAAGCCTCGTTTCATTGGTCCGTATAAGATTTCTGAGGTTATCAATCCTGTGTCATTTCGTTTGGCCCTTCCTGCTTCTTTTGCCATTCATAATGTGTTCCATAGGTCGTTATTGCGGAGATACGTGGCGCCTGTGGTTCCATCCGTTGATCCTCCTGCCCCGGTGTTGGTTGAGGGGGAGTTGGAGTATGTGGTGGAGAAGATTTTGGATTCTCGTATTTCGAGACGGAAACTCCAGTACCTGGTCAAGTGGAAGGGTTATGGTCAGGAAGATAATTCCTGGGTTTTTGCCTCTGATGTTCATGCTGCCGATCTGGTTCATGCCTTTCATTTGGCTCATCCTGGTCGGCCTGGGGGCTCCAGTGAGGGTTCGGTGACCCCTCCTCAAGGGGGGGTATGTTATGAACAGGTAATTCAGAACCACAATGGACCTTGAAGTTCAGAGCACACAAAGTGACCTGACAATTACCAAAAACATAGGACGAGCTCTGAGACGTGGGAACTCTGCTGACCGCAATCCCTAATCCTATCCAACCACACTAAAGGTAGCCATGGAGCGCTCCTGACCAGTCCTATGCGCCTTGAGCACAGCCTGAGAAACTAGCTAGCCCTAAAAAGGAAAAATAAGCCTACCTTGCCTCAAAGAAATACCCCAAAGGAAAAGGCAGCCCCCCACATATAATGACTGTGAGTTGAGATGAAAATACAAACGCAGAGATGAAATAGATTTAGCAAAGTGAGGCCCAACTTACTGAACAGACCAAAGATAGGAAAGATTGCTTTGCGGTCAACACAAAACCCTACAAACAACCACGCAGAGGGGGCAAAAAGACCCTCCACACCGACTAACGGTACGGAGGTGCTCCCTCTGCGTCCCAGAGCTTCCAGCAAGCAAGAAAAACCAATATAGCAAGCTGGACAGAAAAAATAGCAAACAAAAATAACACAAGCAAAACTTACCTTATGCAGGATACACAGGCCACAGGAACAATCCAGGAGAAAGCAAGACCAATACTAGAACATTGACTGGAGGCCAGGATCAAAGCACTAGGTGGAGTTAAATAGAGCAGCACCTAACGACTTAACCTCATCACCTGAGGAAGGAAACTCAGAAGCCGCAGTACCACTCTCATCCACCAAAGGAAGCTCATAGACATAACCAGCCGAAGTACCACTCACGACCACAGGAGGGAGCTTGGCCACAGAATTCACAACAGTACCCCCCCCCCTTGAGGAGGGGTCACCGAACCCTCACCAGAGCCCCCAGGCCGACCAGGATGAGCCACATGAAAGGCACGAACCAGATCGGCAGCATGGACATCAGAGGCAAAGACCCAGGAATTATCTTCCTGACCATAACCTTTCCACTTAACCAGATACTGGAGTTTCCGTCTCGAAACACGAGAATCCAAAATCTTCTCCACTATATACTCCAACTCCCCTTCAACCAAAACCGGAGCAGGAGGATCAATAGATGGAACCACAGGTGCCACGTATCTCCGCAACAATGACCTATGGAACACGTTATGGATGGAAAAAGAAGCTGGAAGAGTCAAACGAAAAGACACAGGATTAAGAACTTCAGAAATCCTATATGGACCAATGAAACGAGGCTTAAACTTAGGAGAGGAAACCTTCATAGGAATATAACGAGATGACAACCAAACCAAATCCCCAACACGAAGTCGGGGACCCACACAGCGCCTGCGGTCAGCGAAACATTGAGCCTTCTCCTGGGACAAAGTCAAATTGTCCACTACATGAGTCCAAATCTGCTGCAACTTATCCACCACAGTATCCACACCAGGACAGTCCGAAGACTCAACCTGCCCTGAAGAGAAACGAGGGTGGAACCCAGAATTGCAGAAAAACGGCGAAACCAAAGTAGCCGAGCTGGCCCGATTATTAAGTGCGAACTCAGCCAAAGGCAAAAAGGACACCCAATCATCCTGATCAGCAGAAACAAAACATCTCAGATATGTTTCCAAGGTCTGATTGGTTCGTTCAGTCTGGCCATTTGTCTGAGGATGGAAAGCCGAGGAAAAAGACAAATCAATGCCCATCCTAGCACAAAAGTGGTATAGAAAATACTTCAGCACAGCCTAGAGGAGGAGGTGCATAATCATGGGTTCCCAAACCCCGGTATATATAGTGCAAGTGACTAGCACACTCCAAGATATCGTGATGCAAACGGGGGTTTATTTACATACAGTAATCAAACGTTTCGGTCAATATAGGACCTTCATCAGTGTACTAGAGATAGTTGTAAGTCATGATAGAGCCCCCAATTAAAGAGATAATTGCATCTAAGACAACAGGCCCTGGAAAAATTGTGGGCCACAAAGCACAGTGGAGTCTGCCCACTGGTATATGAAACTAGAATACACGCGGTGTCCACACTTGCGGTGGACACCGCGTGTATTCTAGTTTCATATACCAGTGGGCAGACTCCACTGTGCTTTGTGGCCCACAATTTTTCCAGGGCCTGTTGTCTTAGATGCAATTATCTCTTTAATTGGGGGCTCTATCATGACTTACAACTATCTCTAGTACACTGATGAAGGTCCTATATTGACCGAAACGTTTGATTACTGTATGTAAATAAACCCCCGTTTGCATCACGATATCTTGGAGTGTGCTAGTCACTTGCACTATATACATCCTAGCACAAAAGGCTCGCCAAAACCTCGAAACAAACTGGGAACCTCTGTCAGAAACGATGTTCTCTGGAATGCCATGTAAACGAACCACATGCTGGAAAAACAATGGCACCAAATCAGAGGAGGAAGGCAATTTAGACAAGGGCACCAAATGGACCATCTTAGAGAAGCGATCACAAACCACCCAAATGACCGACATTCTTTGAGAGACGGGGAGATCCGAAATAAAATCCATAGAGATATGTGTCCAGGGCCTCTTCGGGACCGGCAAGGGCAAAAGCAACCCACTGGCACGAGAACAGCAGGGCTTAGCCCGAGCACAAATCCCACAGGACTGCACAAAAGAACGCACATCCCGCGACAGAGACAGCCACCAAAAGGATCTAGCCACCAAATCTCTGGTACCAAAGATTCCAGGATGACCAGCCAACACCGAACAATGAACCTCAGAGATAACTTTATTCGTCCACCTATCAGGGACAAACAGTTTCTCCGCTGGGCAACGGTCAGGTCTATTAGCCTGAAATTTTTGCAGCACCCGCCGCAAATGAGGGGAGATGGCAGACAAAATTACCCCCTCTTTGAGAATACCCGCCGGCTCAGGCAAACCCGGAGAATCGGGCACAAAATTTCTAGACAGGGCATCCGCCTTCACATTTTTAGAGCCCGGAAGGTACGAAGCCACAAAGTCAAAACGGGAGAAAAACAGCGACCAACGAGCCTGTCTAGGATTCAACCGTTTGGCTGACTCGAGATAAGTCAAGTTCTTGTGATCAGTCATGACCACCACGCGACGCTTAGCTCCTTCAAGCCAATGACGCCACTCCTCGAATGCCCACTTCATGGCTAGCAACTCTCGATTGCCAACATCATAATTTCGCTCAGCAGGCGAAAATTTCCTGGAAAAGAAGGCGCATGGTTTCATCACCGAGCAATCAGAACTTCTCTGCGACAAAACAGCCCCTGCTCCAATTTCAGAAGCATCAACCTCGACCTGGAACGGAAGCGAAACATCTGGTTGGCACAACACAGGGGCAGAAGAAAAACGACGCTTCAACTCCTGAACAGCTTCCACAGCAGCAGAAGACCAATTGACCACATCAGCACCCTTCTTGGTTAAATCAGTCAACAGTTTAGCAATACTAGAAA
The DNA here is from genome assembly GCF_032444005.1 of Ranitomeya imitator. Lineage (NCBI taxonomy): Eukaryota > Metazoa > Chordata > Amphibia > Anura > Dendrobatidae > Ranitomeya > Ranitomeya imitator. Next base: position 1,100,063,393 of record NC_091282.1, on the reverse strand, counting down.
AATTATTGATGAAGCGCCGATAAAAATTAGCAAAGCCCAGGAACTTCTGCAGACTCTTCAGAGATGTTGGCTGAGTCCAATCATAAATGGCCTGAACTTTAACAGGGTCCATCTCGATAGTAGAAGGAGAAAGAATGAACCCCAAAAATGAAACCTTCTGAACACCAAAGAGACACTTTGACCCCTTCACAAACAAAGAATTAGCACGCAGGACCTGGAACACCATTCTGACCTGCTTCACATGAGACTCCCAATCATCCGAGAAGACCAAAATATCATCCAAGTATACAATCAGGAATTTATCCAGGTACTCTCGGAAGATGTCATGCATAAAGGACTGAAATACTGATGGAGCATTGGAAAGCCCGAATGGCATAACCAGGTACTCAAAATGGCCTTCGGGCGTATTAAATGCTGTTTTCCATTCATCGCCCCGATTAATACACACAAGATTATATGCACCACGAAGAGCTATCTTGGTGAACCAACTAGCCCCCTTAATCCGAGCAAACAAATCAGATAGCAGCGGCAAGGGGTACTGAAATTTGACCGTAATTTTATTTAGAAGGCGGTAATCAATAAAAGGTCTCAGCGAACCATCCTTCTTGGCCACAAAAAAGAACCCCGCTCCCAATGGCGACAATGACGGGCGAATATGACCCTTCTCCAAAGACTCCTTCACATAACTCCGCATAGCGGCGTGCTCAGGTACAGTTAAATTAAACAGTCGACCCTTAGGAAACTTACTACCAGGAATCAAATCGATAGCACAATCACAATCCCTATGCGGAGGTAGGGCATTGGACTTGGGCTCATCGAATACATCCCGTTAATCAGACAAGAACTCTGGGATCTCAGAAGGGGTGGATGATGAGATAGACAGAAATGGATCATCACCATGTACCCCCTGACAACCCCAGCTGGACACAGACATAGATTTCCAATCTAATACTGGGTTATGGACTTGTAGCCATGGCAACCCCAACACGACCACATCATGCAGATTATGCAACACCAGAAAGCGAATATCCTCCTGTTGCGCAGGAGCCATGCACATGGTCAGCTGGGTCCAATACTGAGGCTTATTCTTGGCCAAAGGCGTAGCATCAATTCCTCTCAATGGAATAGGACACTGCAAAGGCTCCAAGACAAACCAACAGCGCCTAGCAAACTCCAAGTCCATCAAATTCAGGGCAGCGCCTGAATCCACAAATGCCATGACAGAATAGGAAGACAAAGAGCAGATCAAAGTAACGGACAAAAGAAATTTCGACTGTACCGTACCAATGGTGGCAGACCTAGCGAACCGCTTAGTGCGCTTAGGACAATCGGAGATAGCATGAGTGGAATCACCACAGTAGAAACACAGCCCATTCTGACGTCTGTGTTCTTGCCTTTCAGCTCTGGTCAAAGTCCTATCGCACTGCATAGGCTCAGGTTTATGCTCAGATAGTACCGCCAAATGGTGCACAGATTTACGCTCACGCAAGCGTCGACCGATCTGAATGGCCAAAGACATAGACTTATTCAGACCAGCAGGCATAGGAAATCCCACCATGACATCCTTAAGGGCCTCAGAGAGACCCTTTCTGAAAATAGTTGCCAGCGCACATCCATTCCATTGAGTGAGCACGGACCACTTTCTAAACTTCTGACAATAAATCTCTATCTCATCCTGACCCTGACACAGAGCCAGCAAATTTTTCTTTGCCTGATCCACTGAATTAGGTTCATCGTACAGCAATCCGAGCGCCAGAAAAAACGCATCAATATTACATAATGCAGGATCTCCTGGCGCAAGGGAAAATGCCCAGTCTTGAGGTTCGCCACGTAATAAAGAAATAATGATCTTAACTTGTTGAACTGGGTCACCAGAGGAGCGGGGTTTCAAAGCCAGAAATAGTTTACAATTATTTTTAAAATTCAAAAACTTAGCTCTATGTCCAGAAAATAACTCAGGAATAGGAATTTTAGGTTCTAACATAGGATTCTGAACCACTAAATCTTGAATATTCTGTACATTTATAGCGAGATTATCCATCAAAGAGAACAGACCCTGAATGTCCATGTCCACACCTGTGTTCTGAACCACCCTGATGTAAAGGGGAAAAGAAAGACAGAACACAGTGCAAAGAAAAAAAAATGGTCTCAGAACTTCTCTTTTCCCTCTATTGGGAAGCATTAGTACTTTGGGCCTCCAGTACTGTTATGAACAGGTAATTCAGAACCACAATGGACCTTGAAGTTCAGAGCACACAAAGTGACCTGACAATTACCAAAAACATAGGACGAGCTCTGAAACGTGGGAACTCTGCTGACCGCAATCCCTAATCCTATCCAACCACACTAAAGGTAGCCGTGGAGCGCTCCTGACCAGTACTATGCGCCTCGAGCACAGCCTGAGAAACTAGCTAGCCCTAAGAAAGAAAAATAAGCCTACCTTGCCTCAGAGAAATACCCCAAAGGAAAAGGCAGCCCCCCACATATAATGACTGTGAGTTGAGATGAAAATACAAACGCAGAGATGAAATAGATTTAGCAAAGTGAGGCCCAACTTACTGAACAGACCGAAGATAGGAAAGATTGCTTTACGGTCAACACAAAACCCTACAAACAACCACGCAGAGGGGGCAAAAAGACCCTCCGCACCGACTAACGGTACGGAGGTGCTCCCTCTGCGTCCCAGAGCTTCCAGCAAGCAAGAAAAACCAATATAGCAAGCTGGACAGAAAAAATAGCAAACAAAAATAACACAAGCAAAACTTAGCTTATGCAGGATAGACAGGCCACAGGAACGATCCAGGAGAAAGCAAGACCAATACTAGAACATTGACTGGAGGCCAGGATCAAAGCACTAGGTGGAGTTAAATAGAGCAGCACCTAACGACTTAACCTCACACCTGAGGAAGGAAACTCAGAAGCCGCAGTACCACTCTCATCCACCAAAGGAAGCTCATAGACAGAACCAGCCGAAGTACCACTCACGACCACAGGAGGGAGCTTGGCCACAGAATTCACAACAGGGGTACTGTTGTGAATTCTGTTGTCGGGCTCCCTCCTGTGGTCATGAATGGTACTTCGGCTGGTTCTGTCCATGGACTTCCTCTGGGTGTTTCTGAGTTTCCTTCCACAGGTGACGAGGCTAAGTCGTTAGTGGGCTGCTCTATTTAACTCCACTTAGATCTTTGCTCCATGCCACCTGACAATGTTCCAGTATTGGTCTAGTTCGCTCCTGGATCGTTCTTGTGACCTGTCTTCCCATCAGAAGCTAAGTTCCTGTTTGTTTTTCTTTGGTTTGCTATTTTTCTGTCCAGCTTGCTATTTTTATTATTGTCTTGCTTGCTGGAAGCTCTGGGACGCAGAGGGAGCGCCTCCGCACCGTGAGTCGGTGCGGAGGGTCTTTTTGCGCCCTCTGCGTGGTCTTTTTGTAGGTTTTTGTGCTGACCGCAAAGCAACCTTTCCTATCCTCAGTCTGTTCAGTAAGTCGGGCCTCGCTTTGCTAAATCTATTTCATCTCTGTGTTTGTATTTTCATCTTTACTCACAGTCATTATATGTGGGGGGCTGCCTTTTCCTTTGGGGAATTTCTCTGAGGCAAGGTAGGCTTTATTTTTCTATCTTCAGGGCTAGCTAGTTCCTTAGGCTGTGCCGAGTTGCATAGGGAGCGTTAGGCGCAATCCACGGCTATTTCTAGTGTGTGTTATAGGATTAGGGATTGCGGTCAGCAGAGTTCCCACATCCCAGAGCTCGTCCTTAATTATCAGTGACTATCAGGTCATTCTGTGTGCTCTTAACCACCAGGTCCATTATAGTCCTGACCACCAGGTCATAACAGTGCTTATCCTGGTTTCATTCTGTGAATGTCTTTTTCCTCTCCACTCACAGTCATTATTTGTGGGGGGCTAATCTATCCTTTGGGGATTTTCTCTGAGGCAAGATAGTTTTCCTGCTTCTGTCTTTAGGGGTAGTTAGCTCTTAGGCTGTGACGAGATGCCTAGGGAGAGTTAGGAGCATTCCACGGCTACTTCTAGTGTTGTGTTGAGCTTAGGGACTGCGGTCAGCACAGTTACCACTTCCTTCAGAGCTCGTTCCATGTTGCTCCTAGACCACCGCATCATAACAGTACAAGTGGTCAAAAATGAATTAAATGCATCTCAAAAGAAGGAAAAGAAAGTTCTGAACCATTTTTTTTTCTGTGCTCTGGTTTGTCTTTTTTTTCCTCTTGATATCTGGGTGGTTCAGGATATATGCTTTGGCATGGATGTTCAGGGTTTGTTTTCTCGTGTGGATCAACTTGCTGCAAGAGTACAGAGTATCCAGGACTATGTTGTCCTGACTCCGGCTTAGAGCCTAGAATTCCTACTCCTGATTTGTTTTTTGGGGACAGATCGAAGTTTTTGAACTTTAAAAATAACTGCAGATTGTTTTTTGCTTTGAAACACCGTTCTTCTGGTGATCCCATTCAGCAAGTAAAAATCATCATATCCTTGCTGCGTGGTGACCCTCAAGACTGGGCTTTTTCTCTTGAAACAGGGGATCCGGCATTATTGAATGTTGATGCATTTTTTCAAGCGCTCGGATTATTGTATTGCGAACCTAATTCTGTGGATCATGCAGAAAAAACCCTGTTGGCCTTGTGTCAAGGTCAGGAAGCGGCAGAGTTATACTGCCAGAAATTTAGAAAATGGTCTGTGCTCACTAAATGGAATGAAGAGGCTCTGGCTGCTATTTTCAGAAAAGGTCTTTCTGAAGCCCTTAAAGATGTTATGGTGGGCTTTCCTACGCCTGCCGGTTTGAGCGAATCTATGTCTCTAGCCATTCAGATCGATCGGCGTCTGCGCAAGCGAAAAGCTGTGCACCATATGGCAGTATCCTCTGAGCAGAGTCCAGAACCTATGCAATGTGATAGGATTTTGACTAGAACAGAACGGCAGGAATTCAGACGTCAGAATAGGCTGTGTTTTTACTGTAGTGATTCTGCTCATGTTATCTCTGATTGCCCTAAGCGTACTAAGAGAGTCGCTAGGTCTGTTACCATTAGTACTATACAGCCTAAATTTCTCTTATCTGTGACCCTGATTTGCTCATTGTCGTCCTTTTCTGTCATGGCATTTGTGGATTCAGGCGCTGCCCTGAAATTAATGGACTTAGAATTCGCCAGGCGCTGTGGTTTTTCCTTGTAGCCTTTGCAGAGCCCTATTCCTTTGAGGGGTATTGATGCTACACCCTTGGCCAAGGATAAACCTCAGTACTGGACACAGATGACTATGTACATGGCTCCAGCACATCAGGAAGATTGACGTTTTCTGGTGTTGCATAACCTGCATGATGTTGTTGTACTGGGTTTTCCATGGTTACAGGAACATAATCCGGTGCTGGATTGGAAAACTATGTCAGTGACTAGTTGGGGTTGTCAAGGGGTACATAGTGACGTTCCTTTGATGTCAATTTCCTCTTCCCCCTCTTCTGAGGTCCCTGAGTTTTTGTCGGATTTCCAGGATGTATTTGATGAGCCCAAGTCCAGTTCCCTTCCTCCGCACAGGGACTGTGATTGTGCTATTAACTTGATTCCTGGTTGCAAGTTCCCTAAGGGCCGACTTTTCAATCTGTCTGTGCCAGAGCATGCCGCCATGCGGAGTTATGTTAAGGAGTCTTTGGAGAAGGGGCATATTCGGCCCTCTTCGTCACCATTGGCAGCGGGTTTCTTTTTTGTTGCTAAGAAGGATGGCTCCTTGAGACCCTGTATTGATTATCGTCTTCTTAATAAGATCACGGTCAAATTCTAATACCCCTTGCCTTTGCTTACTGACTTGATTGCTCAGATTAAGGGGGCTAGTTGGTTTACTAAGATTGACCTCCGAGGGGCATATAATCTTGTTCGTATTAAACAGGGTGACGAATGGAAAACTGCATTTAATACGCCCGAAGGCCATTTTGAATATCTTGTGATGCCATTTGGGCTCTCTAATGCTCCATCTGTGTTCCAGTCTTTCATGCATGATATTTTCCGCAATTATCTTGATAAATTCATGGTCGTATATTTGGATGATATTTTGATTTTTTCCGATGATTGGGAGTCTCATGTGAAGCAGGTCAGGATGGTGTTCCAGATTCTTCGTGATAATGCTTTGTTTGTGAAGGGGTCTAAGTGCCTATTCGGAGTTCAGAAGGTCTCTTTTTGGGGTTTTATTTTTTCTCCCTCGTCTATAGAAATGGATCCTGTTAAGGTCCAAGCTATTCATGACTGGATCCAACCCACATCTGTGAAGGGCCTTCAAAAATTTTTGGGCTTTGCTAATTTCTATCGCCATTTCATTGCCAACTTTTCCAGTGTGGTTAAGCCCCTTACTGATTTGAGAAGAAAGGCGCTGATGTGACGAATTGGCCTTCTGAGGCTGTTGAGGCCATTCAGGAGCTTAAACGCCAATTTACTTCTGCCCCTGTGTTGTGTCAGCCGTATGTTTCTCTTCCTTTTCAGGTTGAGGTCGACGCTTCTGAGATTGGGGCAGGGGCCGTTTTGTCTCAGAGGGAGTCTGATGGTTCTTTGATGAAACCGTGTGCTTTTTTTTCCAGAAAGTTTTCGCCTGCGGAACGCAATTATGATGTCGGCAATCGGGAGTTGTTGGCTATGAAGTGGGCGTTTGAGGAGTGGCGACATTGGCTTGAGGGAGCTAAACACCGCGTTGTGGTCCTGACCGATCATAAGAATCTGATTTACCTCGAGTCGGCCAAGCGGCTGAATCCTAGACAGGCTCGATGGTCCCTGTTTTTCTCCCGTTTTGATTTTGTGGTCTCGTATCTTCCGGGATCTAAGAATGTTAAGGCTGATGCCCTCTCTAGGAGTTTTTCGCCTGATTCTCCTGGAGTCCTTCAGCCGGTTGGCATTCTTAAGGAGGGGGTGATTCTTTCTGCTATCTCCCCTGATTTGCGGCGGGTGCTTCAGGAATTTCAGGCTGATAGGCCTGACCGCTGTCCAGTGGGGAAGCTGTTTGTTCCTGATAGATGGACAAGTATGGTTATTTCTGAGGTTCATTGTTCAGTGTTGGCTGGTCATCCTGGGATTTTTGGTACCAGAGATTTGGTTGCTAAGTCCTTTTGGTGGCCTTCCTTGTCGCGCGATGTGCGTGCTTTTGTGCAGTCCTGTGGGACTTGCGCCCGGGCCAAGCCTTGTTGTTCCCGCGCTAGTGGGTTGCTTTTGCCTTTGCCGGTCCCTGAGAGGCCCTGGACGCATATTTCCATGGATTTTATTTCGGATCATCCTGTTTCCCAGAAGATGTCTGTTATCTGGGTTGTTTGTGACCGGTTCTCTAAAATGGTCCATCTGGTACCTTTGCCTAAGTTGCCTTCCTCCTCAGATCTGGTTCCATTATTTTTTCAGCATGTGGTTCGTTTGCATGGCATTCCGGAGAATATTGTGTCTGACAGAGGTTCTCAGTTTGTCTCTAGGTTTTGGAGGGCTTTTTGTGCTAGGATGGGCATTGATTTGTCTTTTTCTTCGGCGTTTCATCCTCAGACTAATGGCCAAAGTGAGCGAACTAATCAGACCTTGGAGACCTATTTGAGATGCTTTGTGTCTGCTGATCAGGATGATTGGGTGTCTTTCTTGCCGTTGGCCGAGTTTGCCCTTAATAATCGGGCTAGTTCGGCTACTTTGGTTTCACCTTTCTTTTGTAATTTTGGTTTTCATCCTCGTTTTTCTTCTGGGAAGGTTGAGCCTTATGATTGTCCTGGTGTTGATTCCGTGGTGGACAGGCTGCAGCAGATTTGGACTCATGTAGTGGACAATTTGACGTTGTCTCAGGAAAGAGCTAAACGTTTTGCTAACTGCCGTCGGTGTGTTGGTCCCCGACTTCGTGTGGGGGATTTGGTTTGGTTGTCTTCTCGTCATGTTCCTATGAAGGTTTCTTCCCCTAAGTTTAAGCCTCGGTTTATTGGTCCTTATAAAATTTCTGAAATTATTAATCCGGTGTCTTTTCGTTTGGCTCTTCCAGCCTCTTTTGCCAATCATAATGTCTTCCATAGATCTTTGTTGCGGAGATATGTGGTGCCCGTTGTTCCCTCGGTTGACCCTCCTGACCCGGTGTTGGTTGAGGGAGAGTTGGAATATGAGGTTGAGAAGATTTTGGATTCTCGTTTTTCGAGGCGGAGGCTTCAGTATCTTGTCAAGTGGAAGGGTTATGGCCAGGAGGATAATTCTTGGGTTGTTGCCTCCGATGTCCATGCCACCGATTTGGTTCGTGCTTTTCATTTGGCTCGTCCTGATCGGCCTGGGAGATCTGGTGAGGGTTCGGTGACCCCTCCTCAAGGGGGGGGGGGTACTGTTGTGAATTCCGCTCTTGGGCTCCCTCCGGTGGTTGTAAGTGGCACTTTTGTGAGTTCTGCTCTTGGGCTCCCTCTTGTGGTTTCAAGTGGTATGGCTGCTCCTTGGAGTTAGCTGTCATCAGCTGCCTCCACTTATCGTTTCTTCTGCTCGGCTATTTAGGCCTGGCTGCTCCTTCAGCCAGTGCCACTTGTAAATGGTTCCTGGTTGGATTCACATCTCTTTGGATTTCCCTGTTATCCTGACCAGTTCAGCAAAGCTAAGTTTTTGCTTGCGCTTTTCTGTTCACAGATTGTGGACTTATCCGTTCAGTGCTTTCTATGTTTGTCCAGCGTTATCAGCATGAATTAATTGTGTCTTGCTGGAAGCTCTGGGAAGCAGATTTACCCTCCACACCTTTAGTCAGGTGTGGAGATTTTTTTGTAAACTCTGCATGGATTTTTGTAGTGTTTTATACTGACCGCACAGTATTCCATCCTGTCCTATCTATCAAGCTAGACTGGCCTCCTGTGCTCATCCTGGTTTCATTCTGTGTATGTCTTTTTCCTCTCCACTCACAGTCATTATTTGTGGGGGGCTAATCTATTCTTTGGGGATTTTCTCTGAGGCAAGATAGTTTTCCAGCTTCTGTCTTTAGGGGTAGTTAGCTCTTAGGCTGTGACGAGATGCCTAGGGAGAGTTAGGAGCATTCCACGGCTACTTCTAGTGTTGCGTTGAGCTTAGGGACTACGGTCAGTACAGTTACCACTTCCTTCAGAGCTCGTTCCATGTTGCTCCTAGACCACCGCATCATAACACCCGGCACTGCCGCCGGCACTTGGGACTGAAGCATTCAGATGCATAGAAATACATGCAGCCACACTCTCCGGTCCCGAATGCCGGCGTTAGTACCAGGTATTGACTCGTGCAACCCCGGCCTTAAACGCAATATCTGTTTAATTTAAAAAATATTGAAAAAAAAATGGGGTGGGCTCCCACGCAATTTTCTGCGCCAGAGAGGGAAAGCCAGCGACTTGGGGCCAATATTTATAGCCTGGGAAGGGGATAATACCCATGGATCTTCCCTATGAATATCAGCCCGCAACTGTATATTTAGCCTTTACTGGCTATTAAAATAGGGAGCCTCCTCACAAAACGAAGTGGGGTACCCATATAATTAATAGCCAGAAAAGGCTATGCAGGCAGCGGCGGGCTGATATTCATAGCCTAGGAAGGGGCCATGGATATTGTCCCCCTGCTACAAACACAAGCTCACAGCCGCCCCAGAAATGGCGCGTCTCTAAGATGCACCAATTCCGGCACTTAGCCTCGATTTTCCCATGGACCTGTAGCGATGGCATATGGTTTAATAGGGGGTTGATGTCACCTTTGTATTGTGAGGTGACAACAAGCCGGATTAGTAATGGAGAGGTGTCAATAAGATAAATAAATACACAGCCAAAATTAAGTATTTTAAGGAAATAAAACAATACACAGTTTCTCATATTTATTGTACGCCTAATTCCTGCGATGCCCTCGATCTCCTTAAAAAAAATAAAATAATAACACAACATAAATACTCCCTGGTCCAATGTAGTCCATTTAATAACGACTATCACACGACTATCTCCCCTGTAGGGAGATGTGACCGCTCTACAGGGCCTCCAGTGACACACTGACAGGAGACAATGGCTCCTGCAGTGTTATCACTGAGGGTTCAATGGAGTTCAGGCTCTCACTTTATGGCACTGCTGTGTTAGAATTTTCCCACGCAGCAGTGTCGCAAGTGACAGCATGAATTCTGCTGAACTCATGGCGCAGAGGGATACAGTGTGGAGGATTATCTCCTGTCATTGTATCACTGGAGCCCCTGGAGAGCGCTCCCATCTGCCGATGTGACAGCTCTCCATGGGAGATCGTGGCTGGACACTCATTATTAAATGGATTACATCGCAACAGGGAGTATACTGTTGATATCAGCAACGGGCACAGCGACGATGATGTCATAATGGTTGCCATGGCGACGATGATGTCATAAAGGTTGCCTCGACCAATCAGCGACGGGCACAGTCTGCCGCGAATTCTGGAATCATCATTGTCCATATATTACAGGGACATGCATATTCTAGAATACCCGATGCGTTAGAATCGGGCCACAATCTAGTATACTATATTTACTGTATGTGTATGTGTTTTTTTTGTGTTTTTTTACGCTTGAAAACAGTAGCCGGATGATGGAATTACTACTGTCCCATCATCCGGCTAGCTGTCACTGTAGAAGGCATAACCGGATGGGACTAGTTGTCCCATCAGATGATGCCTGCCTACATACAGACCCGCACATATACACACAGCCCTACAAATACAAAGACACACAGATACACACAAACACCCACACACAGACACGCACATCTCCGCCCACACACTCTTCCACCTCCCTATTTGCAGCATTTTTCGCATGCAACTCCACAGCAAAACCGCAGATCTTTTCAAATATGCGGTTTTGCTGCGGATTTGACGGAATCAATGAAAGTCAATGAGTGCAGAAACGCTGCAGATCTGCAAAAAGAGTTGACATGCTGTGGAAAATAAAATGCTGCAAATTTGCGCTTTTTTTCTGTAGCATGTGCACAGCAATTGTCATTTTCCCATTGTGTGCACATATCCTAACTATCAGAAAAGTAAACACCTCAAAAACATGCATGTCAGAAATATCTGAATAAAATAAACATTACTAAAAATGCATGAAATTCAGGGCTTAGTTTACAAGCAAAAAAAAAAGTCGCTTTGGAGTTTGAGTTGGAAGCCCAATAGAGCATTTGAAAATATTTTGTCTTTAGAGCTGACAACCCATTTGAGGAATGGTGGCATATTCTGCATCAGTTATCATGTAGTCATTATCTATATATATATAATTGTCTAAGGGTTTTTCCGTCTGTCTGTCTGTCTGTCTTTCTGTCTGTCTGTCTTTCTGTTTGTCTGTCTGTCCTGGAAATCCCGCGTCTCTGATTGGTCGAGGCCGTCAGGCCTCGACCAATCAGCAACGGGCACAGCGACGATGATGTCATAAAGGACGTAGACATCCCGCGTCTCTGACCTGGCGGCCTCGACCAATCAGCAACGGGCACAGCGACGATGATGTCATAAAGGACGTAGACATCCCGCGTCTGTGACCTGGCGGCCTCGACCAATCAGCAACGGGCACAGCGACGATGATGTCATAATGGTTGCCATGGCGACGATGATGTCATAAAGGTTGCCTCGACCAATCAGCGACGGGCACAGTCTGCCGCGAATTCTGGAATCATCATTGTCCATATATTACAGGGACATGCATATTCTAGAATACCCGATGCGTTAGAATCGGGTCACAATCTAGTTATACATATTTCTCTAGGTACTGTTGATGCATATTGTGTCCAGTTTTGTTGTACACATAATGTATTACTGTCATTGCTTTGCAGCACATGTGACAAGCGCATCCAATAAGGGATAATATGGTTTGATCTATTTCCTTTGATGTGTTAAAACAGGGTTTCTCAACTCCAGTCCTCAAGACCCACCAACAGGTCATGTTTTCAGGATTTCCTTAGTATTACACAGGTGATAATTTCATCGCCTGCTCAAGCATTAATTTCATCGCCTATGCAATACTAAGGAAATCCTGAAAACATGACCTGATGGTGGCTCTTGAGGACTGGAGTTGAGAAACACTGTGCTAAAACACTCAGTGCTTCCACCTAGTGGCTATAAACGCAGATAAACATTTTTTATGCTGTTGTAGCTTAATTTAATATTACATTTGTTTACTGGCGGCTTAGAAAATAAAAACTGATGTAGAATTTGCGCATTAGTCCAATAGAATTCTGGCTTTACGCCCTACTTCTACTTTGGACTGATTATGATATAGTGTGTTACTTGTACCATCTACACAGTACAACCTGACACAGACTCTTCAATTGGTCACTGAAAAAATGAACTCAGAAAAGTTTGTTTTTGTCTTTTTATCATGAATCAGTGTATGAAAAATAATTTGATTTGTTCCAGAGCCTCCACTGTAAATAATATAGACCATGGATCTCCAACCTGTGACCATGGGTCTATCACATGTGGCTCATGGCTGTCTCCTATGGCCACAACAGAAAAATGAAAGTTGTCTTTAAAATACAACGAATGAGATGGAGGAACTATGAAGAGGCTGTTGTGGCATTGCGGCTCCCTCCTTCTTCTTGCTCATGACATCATTTGAATGTCTTCTGTGGCTTCTTCCTTCCACTGCTCGTACCCACACTGCTTATTTCTGCTGCTCACAGGGTGACGTTAGGTCTGCCTAGGGGTCTCCACTCCCCCCTTCCCTAGTGTTGGGTTCCCATCCCCTTATCCCTTCGTGTTGCACTTAGCCTTTCCTACACTGTGCGTGACACAAACATCATATCACACACATAACCAGCAGCTTTTGTTTTGGCCAAAAGATTTTTTAAGATGCCACCAAGACAGGGTAGACTCTTTTGACCGGACCCTACTCTACCCTAACCATCTAAACATTTCTTAAAATAGCCAATACTCATTTTAGGTAAATTTGTATTTTTTTTTTTTACTGAAAGGGAATGTGTCATATACATTTTTTAAAATGACCAATAATATCATATACAAGGGACAAATACTGCCACACCAAGACCGGACAATATATTACCTGTTGTGAATTCCGCTCTTGGGCTCCCTCCGGTGGTTGTAAGTGGCACTTTTGTGAGTTCTGCCTTTGGGCTCCCTCTTGTGGTTTCTAGTGGTATGGCTGCTCCTTGGAGTTAGCTGTCATCAGCTGCCTTCACTTATCGTCTCTTCTGCTCGGCTATTTAAGTCTGGCTCTATCTTCAGCCAGTGCCACTTGTAAATGGTTCCTGGTTGGATTCACTTCTCTTTGGAGTTCCCTGTTATCCTGACCAGTTCTGCTAAGCTAAGTTTTTGCTTGCCCTTTTCTGTCCATAGATTGTGGACTTATCCATTCTGTGCTTTCTGTGTTTGTCCAGCTTATCAGTGTGAATTGATTCTGTCTTGCTGGAAGCTCTGGGAGGCAGATTTGCCCTCCACACCTTTAGTCAGGTGTGGAGATTTTTTGTAAACTCTGCGTGGATTTTTGTAGTGTTTTATATTGACCGCACAGTATTCCATCCTGTCCTATCTATTTAGTTAGACTGGCCTCCTGTGCTCATCCTGGTTTCATTCTGTGTATGTCTTTTCCCTCTCCACTCACAGTCATTATTTGTGGGGGGCTAATCTATCCTTTGGGGATTTTCTCTGAGGCAAGATAGCTTTCCTGCTTCTATTTTTAGGGGTAGTTAGCTCTTAGGCTGTGACGAGATGCCTAGGGAGAATTAGGAGCATTCCACGGCTACTTTTAGTGTTGTGTTGAGCTTAGGGACTGCGGTCAGTACAGTTACCACTTCCTTCAGAGCTCGTTCCATGTTGCTCCTAGACCACCGTATCATAACAATTACCAACCCATAATGACCGAATACTACCAAACCACATACAAGGAACAAATACCATAACACCATGACCAGACCTTGGTCTGTCTCTATAAGGATAACAGCAAATATGATGGCAGAAATATGCCAGAAAAATAACTCTTTGCTATAGATGCTTCATTTTTATTTTTATTTTTGCTATGCTTTGTTATTGCTATCAATCTGACAACTTATCTGCTTCATTCTCAGGTATGTCCGCTGGCTGCTACCCCAATCCCATCACCATCACCCAACTTTCCTGATCTTCCTCACCCTGCTATTTATTCCTGGTATATCCGCTGGCTGCTACCCCAATCCCATCACCATCACCCAACTTTCCTGATCTTCCTCACCCTGCTATTTCTTCCTGGTGTGTCCGCTGACTGCTACCCCAATCCCATCACCATCACCCAACTTTCCTGATCTTCCTCACCCTGCTATTTCTTCCTGGTATGTCTGCTGGCTGCTACCCCAATCCCATCACCATCACCCAACTTTCCTGATCTTCCTCACCCTGCTATTTCTTCCTGGTATGTCCGCTGGCTGCTTTGATTTTTTTTCCCCTGACATACGCTCTAACAGTTTTGGCTCCCTTACTCCTCACTCTCCTTTGCTATCCTCAAACCCCAGCACCCCCTAACCAAGTAATAATCTCTCCTTCCCTCCTGCCTCCCCACCTGACCTCCTCAACCTCAGATCTCTCCTAACAAAACACAAAACAAGCCGCCCACTTTCCTTCTCCCACCTGCTCTGTCTCTCTGCTTCTCCTCACTGCTGGTGACATATCTCCCAACCCTTGGCCCCCACAGCTCATACCTCCCTGTTGTGAGTTCTGTTTTTGGGCTCCCTCTGGTGGTTACTGATGGTACTGGGTGATTTGTGTTCTGCTGTCTCTGGTGTCCACCTGTTCTATTAGGATTTGGGAGTTTCCTATTTAACCGGGCTTTCTTGTCATTTCCCCGCCGGCTATCAAGGTTATCAGAGTGTTTTGTTACCTCAGCTTCTGGCTTCAGTAATCTTCAGGACAAGCTAAGTCTTTGATTTTCTTGTTCCACGTTTTGCTTTATTTTTGTCTTGTCCAGCTTGCATATAATTGTTTCTTTGCTGCTGGTTGCTCTAGTGGGCTGTAATTGCTCCTCATGTTCCATGAGTTGGAACATGAGTTCAAGTAATTGCAGGATGGTTTTTTGAAGGGTTTTTTGCTGACTGCGCAGTTTACTTTTGTATCCTCTGCTATCTAGTTTTAGCGGGCCTCATTTTGCTGAATCTGTTTTCATACTGTGTATGTGCCTTCCTCTCGTTTCACCGTCATTATATGTGGGGGGCTGTTATTTCTGTGGGGTATTTCTCTGGAGGCAAGAGAGGTCTGTGTTTCTTCTAATAGGGGAAGTTAGATCTTCGGCTGGTGCGAGACGTCTAGGATCAACGTAGGCACGTTCCCCGGCTATTGTTATTTGTGTGTTCAGGTTTAGGGTCGCGGTCAGCTCAGGTTCCATCACCCTAGAGCTCGTTGGTGCTTGTCCTTTTGTGATTCCCTGCCATTGGAATCATGACAGTATAGCCGGCCAAAATGTTTGGGCTGAAGTAGGAGGAAAAGTAGTCTGAGGAAGTTTTTTTTTTTTTCCTCTCCTCTGAGGTTGCTGCCTAGCCTTAATTAGAGCCTGGCTGATTTTTTTTTTTTTTTTCCTCCTCTTAATCCTTGAATGGCTCTGACCTTAGCTGTTTATCATGGACGTCCAGAGTTTAGCTTCCAGCTTGAATAATCTTGCTGCTAAGGTTCAAAATATACAAGATTTTGTTGTACATGCTCCTATGTCTGAACCTAGAATTCCTATTCCAGAGTTCTTTGCTGGAGATAGATCTAGTTTTCTGAATTTTAGGAACAATTGCAAGCTGTTCCTTTCTTTGAAATCTCGCTCTTCTGGAGACCCTGCTCAGCAGGTTAAGATTATTATATCTTTCCTGCGGGGTGACCCTCAAAATTGGGCATTTGCATTGGCACCAGGGGATCCTGCGTTGCTTAATGTGGATGCGTTTTTTCTGGCATTGGGTTTGCTCTATGAGGAACCTAACCAGGAGATTCAGGCTGAAAAAGCTTTATTAGCTCTCTCTCAGGGGCAAGATGAAGCAGAAATATATTGTCAAAAATTTCGGAAATGGTCAGTGCTTACTCAGTGGAATGAGTGCGCCCTGGCTGCAAAGTTCAGAGATGGCCTTTCTGAGGCCATTAAAGATGTTATGGTGGGGTTCCCTGCGCCTACGGGTCTGAATGAATCTATGACTATGGCTATTCAGATTGATCGGCGTTTACGGGAGCGCAAACCTGTGCACCATTTGGCGGTGTCTTCTGAACAGGCACTTGAGACAATGCAATGTGATAGAGTTCAGTCTAGAAGTGAACGGCAAAACTATAGGCGGAAAAATGGGTTGTGCTTTTATTGTGGTGATTCAGCTCATGTTATATCAGCATGCTCTAAACGCACAAAAAAGGTTGATAAGTCTGTTGCCATTAGTACGTTACAGTCTAAGTTCATTCTGTCTGTGACTCTGATTTGCTCATTATCATCCATTTCCGTCGATGCCTATGTAGATTCAGGCGCTGCCCTGAGTCTTATGGATTGGTCATTTGCCAAGCGATGTGGGTTTAGTCTTGAGCCTCTGGAAGTCCCTATTCCTTTGAAGGGAATTGACTCTACACCTTTAGCTATGAATAAACCTCAGTACTGGACACAAGTGACCATGCGTATGACTCCCGTTCATCAGGAGGTGATTCGCTTCCTGGTATTGTATAATTTACATGATGTTCTAGTACTTGGTCTGCCATGGTTACAAACTCATAATCCAGTCCTTGACTGGAAAACAATGTCTGTGTTAAGCTGGGGATGTCCGATTTCTATCGCTTCATCTACTCCTTCTGAGGTTCCTGTATTTTTGTCTGATTATCGGGATGTTTTTGAGGAGCCTAAGCTCAGTTCGCTTCCTCCGCACAGGGATTGCGATTGTGCTATAGATTTAATTCCTGGTAGTAAATTTCCTAAAGGTCGTTTGTTCAATCTGTCAGTGCCAGAGCATACTGCTATGCGGGATTATGTTAAGGAGTCCTTGGAAAAGGGACATATCCGTCCATCTTCGTCCCCTTTGGGAGCAGGTTTTTTTTTCGTGGCCAAAAAAGATGGGTCCTTGAGGCCTTGTATAGATTATCGTCTTTTGAATAAGATTACCGTAAAATATCAGTATCCTTTGCCTTTGTTGACTGATTTGTTTGCTCGCATTAAGGGGGCTAAATGGTTCACTAAGATTGATCTTCGGGGTGCGTATAATCTTATACGAATAAAGCAAGGTGATGAGTGGAAAACCGCATTTAATACGCCTGAGGGCCATTTTGAGTATTTGGTAATGCCTTTCGGACTTTCTAATGCTCCTTCAGTCTTCCAGTCCTTTATGCACGATATTTTCCGTGAATATCTGGATAAATTTATGATTGTGTATTTGGATGATATTTTGGTTTTTTCTGATGACTGGGAGTCTCATGTTCAGCAGGTCAGGAAGGTGTTTCAGGTCCTGCGGGCCAATTCCTTGTTTGTAAAAGGCTCAAAGTGTCTCTTTGGAGTCCAGAAGATTTCTTTCTTGGGGTATATTTTTTCCCCTTCTACTATTGAGATGGATCCCGTCAAGGTTCGGGCTATTTGTGACTGGACGCAGCCTGCATCTCTTAAGAGTCTGCAGAAGTTCTTGGGCTTTGCTAATTTCTATCGTCGTTTTATAACTAATTTTTCTAGTGTTGTTAAGCCTTTGACGGATTTGACTAAGAAGGGTGCTGATGTTGCTGATTGGTCTCCTGCGGCTGTGGAGGCCTTTCAGGAACTTAAACGCCGGTTTTCTTCTGCTCCTGTGTTGCGTCAGCCTGATGTTTCGCTTCCTTTCCAAGTTGAGGTTGATGCTTCCGAGATTGGAGCGGGGGCGGTTTTGTCACAGAGAAGCTCCGATTGCTCGGTGATGAAGCCATGTGCGTTCTTTTCTAGAAAATTTTTGCCCGCTGAGCGGAATTATGATGTGGGTAATCGGGAACTTTTGGCCATGAAGTGGGCATTTGAGGAGTGGCGTCATTGGCTGGAGGGTGCTAGACATTGTGTGGTGGTCTTGACTGATCACAAAAATCTGATTTACCTTGAGTCTGCCAGGCGTCTGAATCCTAGACAGGCTCGTTGGTCACTGTTTTTCTCTCGTTTCAATTTTGTGGTTTCATACCTGCCAGGTTCAAAGAATGTGAAGGCGGATGCTCTTTCTAGGAGTTTTGTGCCTGACTCCCCTGGAAATTCTGAGCCCACTGGTATCCTTAGGGATGGGGTGATTTTGTCGGCCGTCTTCCCAGACTTGCGACGTGCTTTGCAGGAGTTTCAGCGGGTAAACCTGATCGTTGTCCGCCTGAGAGACTGTTTGTTCCGGATAGTTGGACCAGTAGAGTCATCTCCGAGGTCCTTTCTTCTGCGTTGGCAGGTCATCCTGGAATATTTGGTACTAGAGACTTGGTGGCCAGGTCTTTTTGGTGGCCTTCCTTGTCGAGGGATGTGCGTTCTTTTGTGCAGTCTTGTGAGGTTTGTGCTCGGGCTAAGCCTTGCTGTTCTCGAGCCAGTGGATTGTTGTCACCTTTGCCTATCCCGAAGAGGCCTTGGACGCACATTTCCATGGGCTTTATTTCGGATCTCCCTGTCTCTCAAAAAATGTCTGTCATCTGGGTTGTGTGTGACCGCTTTTCTAAAATGGTTCATCTTGTACCCTTGCCTAAGTTGCCTTCCTCCTCTGAGTTGGTCCCTCTGTTTTTCCAGAACGTGGTTCGTTTGCATGGGATTCCGGAGAACATCGTTTCTGACAGGGGATCCCAGTTTGTGTCTAGATTTTGGCGGACGTTCTGTGCTAAGATGGGCATTGATTTGTCCTTTTCGTCTGCATTCCATCCTCAGACGAATGACCAGACAGAGCGAACTAATCAGACCTTGGAAACTTATTTGAGGTGTTTTGTTTCTGCTGATCAGGATGACTGGGTTACCTTTTTGCCGCTGGCCGAGTTTGCCCTTAATAATCGGGCTAGTTCTGCTACCTTGGTTTCTCCTTTCTTTTGTAATTCGGGGTTTCATCCTCGTTTTTCCTCTGGTCAGGTGGAGCCTTCTGATTGTCCTGGAGTGGACATGGTGGTGGATGGGTTGCATCGGATTTGGAGTCATGTGGTGGACAATTTGAAGTTGTCCCAGGAGAAGGCTCAGCAGTTTGCTAATCGCCGTCGCCGCGTGGGTCCTCGACTTCGTGTTGGGGACTTGGTGTGGTTGTCTTCTCGTTTTGTTCCTATGAAGGTCTCTTCTCCTAAGTTCAAGCCTCGGTTCATCGGTCCTTATAGGATCTTGGAAATTCTTAACCCTGTGTCGTTTCGTTTGGATCTCCCGGCATCGTTTGCTATTCATAATGTGTTCCATCGGTCGTTGTTGCGGAGGTATGAGGTACCTGTTGTTCCTTCGCTTGAGCCTCCTGCTCCGGTGCTGGTGGAGGGAGAATTGGAGTATGTTGTAGAGAAGATCTTGGATTCTCGTGTTTCCAGACGGAAACTCCAATATTTGGTCAAGTGGAAGGGTTATGGTCAGGAGGATAATTCTTGGGTGGTTGCCTCTGATGTTCATGCTGATGATTTGGTCCGCGCTTTTCATAGGGCTCATCCTGGTCGCCCTGGTGGTTCTCGTGAGGGTTCGGTGACCCCTCCTCAAGGGGGGGGGGTACTGTTGTGAGTTCTGTTTTTGGGCTCCCTCTGGTGGTTACTGATGGTACTGGGTGATTTGTGTTCTGCTGTCTCTGGTGTCCACCTGTTCTATTAGGATTTGGGAGTTTCCTATTTAACCGGGCTTTCTTGTCATTTCCCCGCCGGCTATCAAGGTTATCAGAGTGTTTTGTTACCTCAGCTTCTGGCTTCAGTAATCTTCAGGACAAGCTAAGTTTTTGATTTTCTTGTTCCACGTTTTGCTTTATTTTTGTCTTGTCCAGCTTGCATATAATTGTTTCTTTGCTGCTGGTTGCTCTAGTGGGCTGTAATTGCTCCTCATGTTCCATGAGTTGGAACATGAGTTCAAGTAATTGCAGGATGGTTTTTTGAAGGGTTTTTTGCTGACCGCGCAGTTTACTTTTGTATCCTCTGCTATCTAGTTTTAGCGGGCCTCATTTTGCTGAATCTGTTTTCATACTGTGTATGTGCCTTCCTCTCGTTTCACCGTCATTATATGTGGGGGGCTGCTATTTCTGTGGGGTATTTCTCTGGAGGCAAGAGAGGTCTGTGTTTCTTCTAATAGGGGAAGTTAGATCTTCGGCTGGTGCGAGACGTCTAGGATCAACGTAGGCACGTTCCCCGGCTATTGTTATTTGTGTGTTCAGGTTTAGGGTCGCGGTCAGCTCAGGTTCCATCACCCTAGAGCTCGTTGGTGCTTGTCCTTTTGTGATTCCCTGCCATTGGAATCATGACACCTCCCTTTACTAACCCCTCCTATCGCTTCCAACCCAATATAAACACCCAAAATCTTGCCCACCTCAAATCCGTGCCCATGATGCCTACCCCCCTACACCCTCTCTCTGGATCGCTATGGAATGCCCGCTCCATCTGCAATAAACTCCATGTGATTCACGACCTTTTACCTCTCGTAATCTTTTCTTTCTGGGCATCACCGAAACATGGCTGACACCCTCTGACACAGCCTCCCCTGCTGCACTATGTTACGGTGGCCTCCACTTCACCCACACTCCTCGCCCTGGCAACAAACATGTGGAGGAGTGGGCCTTCTCCTTTCTTCCAACTGTACCTTTAACCCAATCCCACCTCTACCCTCCCTTATCCTCCCCTCTTTTGAAGTCCACTCTGTCCGCATCTACTCCCCCTACAACCTCCAAATGGCCATCATATACCGATCTCCGGGCCCAACCACTGCCTTTATTTACCAATTCTCCACCTGGCTCCTTCACTTTCTGTCTGCTGACATTCCCACCATCATCATGGGTGACTTCAACATCCCCATTGACACCCACCAGTCAGCAGCCTCCAAACTCCTGTACCTTACTTCATCCTTTGGACTTACTCAGTGGTCCTCCTCAGCCACCCACACAGACGGACACACATTAGACCTGGTCTTCACCCGTTTATGCTCCCTATCTTCTTCACAACCTCCTCTCTCCCTCTATCTGACCACCATCTACTCACTTTCTCATCCCTGTCCTCCCCACCCGTCACCCATGTCCAGCACCATGCGCACCCACGCAGGAACCTCGCACACCTAGACACTCACACACTTTCTGACTCTATCCTACCACTGTCCTCTATATCCTCACTCCACTACACAGACACTGCCACTGCTTTCTACAATGCCACTCTTGAATCAGCTATTGACACAGTCGCCCCTGTCATGCATAGCAGAGTGCAACGAACCAATAGACAACCCTGGCACAATAAAATCACTAAAAAGCTTCGGCAAGTATCCAGAATTGCAGAACGGCGTTGGAAGAAAACGCATTCACAAGATGATTTCACTGCACTCAAACAAGCAACACTGGTATTCAAATCAGCTCTCACCTCTGCTAAACAGGCCTACTTCACAACCCTCGTATCTTCCTTATCCCACAACCCCAGTTGTTCAACACCTTTAACTCTCTTCTCTGTTATGACCTGGTGGTTAGGACAATAATGGACCTGGTGGTTAAGAGAACACGGAATGACCTGATAGTTACTAATAATACAGGACAAGCTCTGAGACGTGGGAACTCTGCTGACCGCAATCCCTAATCCTATCACACACACTAGAAATAGCCGTGGATTGCTCCTAACGCTCCCTATGCAACTCATCACAGCTTAAGGAACTAGCTAGCCCTAAAGATAGAAAAATAAAGCCTACCTTGCCTCAGAGAAATTCCCCAAAGGAAAAGGCAGCCCCCCACATATAATGACTGTGAGATAAGATGAAAATTACAAACACAGAGATGAAATAGATTTAGCAAAGTGAGGCCCGACTTACGGAACAGACAGAGGATAGGAAAGGTAACTTTGCGGTCAGCACAAAAACTACAAAAAGGCCACGCAGAGGGCGCAAAAAGACCATCCGCACCGACTCACGGTGCGGAGGCGCTCCCTCTGCGTCCCAGAGCTTCCAGCAAGCAAGACAAAAATCAAAATAGCAAGCTGGACAGAAAAATAGCAAACTAGAGAAAAACAAGCAGGAACTTAGCTTCTGCTGGGAAGACAGGTCACAAGAACGATCCAGGAGCGAACTAGACCAATACTGGAACATTGACAGGTGGCATGGAGCAAAGATCTAAGTGGAGTTAAATAGAGCAGCCAGCTAACGAATTAACCTCGTCACCTGTGGAAGGAAACTCAGAAGCCGCAGCCCCACTCACAACCACCAGAGGAAGCCCATGGACAGAACCAGCCGAAGTACCATTCATGACCACAGGAGGGAGCTTGACAACAGAATTCACAACAGTACCCCCCCCTTGAGGAGGGGTCACCGAACCCTCACCAGAGCCCCCAGGCCGACCAGGACGAGCCAAATGAAAGGCACGAACCAGATCGGCAGCATGAACATCAGAGGCAAAGACCCAGGAATTTTCTTCCTGACCATAACCTTCCACTTGACCAGGTACTGGAGTTTCCGTCTCGAAATACGAGAATCCAAAATCTTCTCCA
The DNA here is from genome assembly GCF_032444005.1 of Ranitomeya imitator. Lineage (NCBI taxonomy): Eukaryota > Metazoa > Chordata > Amphibia > Anura > Dendrobatidae > Ranitomeya > Ranitomeya imitator. Next base: position 1,100,040,884 of record NC_091282.1, on the reverse strand, counting down.
CCACATACTCCAACTCCCCCTCAACCAACACCGGGGCAGGAGGATCAACGGATGGAACCACAGGTGCCACGTATCTCCGCAACAACGACCTATGGAATACATTATGGATGGCAAAAGAAGATGGAAGGGTCAAACGAAATGACACAGGATTGAGAACCTCAGAAATCTTATACGGACCAATGAAACGAGGCTTAAACTTAGGAGAGGAAACCTTCATAGGAACATAACGAGACGACAACCAAACCAAATCCCCAACACGAAGTCGGGAACCCACACAGCGCCGGCGGTTAGCGAAATGTTGAGCCTTCTCCTGGGATAATGTCAAATTGTCCACCACATGAGTCCAAATTTGCTGCAACCTATCCACCACAGTATCTACACCAGGACAGTCCGAAGACTCAACCTGCCCTGAAGAGAAACGAGGATGGAAACCAGAATTGCAGAAAAACGGTGAAACCAAAGTAGCCAAGCTGGCCCGATTATTAAGGGCGAACTCAGCCAAAGGCAAAAAGGACACCCAATCATCGTGATCAGCAGAAACAAAGCATCTCAGATGTGTTTCCAAAGTCTGATTAGTTCGTTCGGTTTGGCCATTAGTCTGAGGATGGAAAGCCGAGGAAAAAGACAAATCAATGCCCATCCTAGCACAAAAGGATCGCCAAAACCTCGAAACAAACTGGGAACCTCTGTCCGAAACGATGTTCTCTGGAATGCCATGTAAACGAACCACATGCTGGAAAAACAATGGCACCAAATCAGAGGAGGAAGGCAATTTAGACAAGGGTACCAAATGGACCATCTTAGAGAAGCGATCACAAACCACCCAAATGACCGACATCTTTTGAGAGACAGGGAGATCTGAAATAAAATCCATAGAAATATGCGTCCAGGGCCTCTTCGGGATCGGAAAGGCCAAAAGCAACTCACTGGCATGAGAACAACAGGGCTTAGCCCGAGCACAAGTCCCACAGGACTGCACAAAAGAACGCACATCCCGCGACAAAGACGGCCACCAAAAGGATCTAGCCACCAAATCTCTGGTACCAAAGATTCCAGGATGACCAGCCAACACCGAACAATGAACCTCAGAGATAACTCTACTAGTCCATTTATCAGGGACAAACAGTTTCTCCACTGGGCAACGGTCAGGTCTATCATCCTGAAATTTTTGCAGCACCCGCCGCAAATCAGGGGAGATGGCAGACAAAATTACCCCCTCTTTGAGAATACCCGCTGGCTCAGGAACACCCGGAGAGTCGGGCACAAAACTCCTTGACAGGGCATCAGCCTTCACATTCTTAGAGCCCGGAAGGTACGAAACCACAAAATCAAAACGGGAGAAAAATAGCGACCAACGAGCCTGTCTAGGATTCAACCATTTGGCAGACTAGAGATAAGTCAAATTCTTGTGATCTGTCAAGACCACCACGCGATGCTTGGCTCCTTCAAGCCAATGACGCCACTCCTCGAATGCCCACTTCATGGCCAACAACTCTCGATTGCCAACATCATAATTGCGCTCAGCAGGCGAAAACTTTCTAGAAAAGAAGGCACATGGTTTCATCACCGAGCCATCAGAACTTCTTTGCGACAAAACAGCCCCTGCTCCAATCTCAGAAGCATCAACCTCGACCTGAAACGGGAGCGAAACATCTGGCTGGCACAACACAGGGGCCGAAGAAAAACGACGCTTCAACTCCTGAAAAGCTTCCACAGCCGCAGAAGACCAATTGACCACATCAGCACCCTTCTTGGTCAAATCAGTCAACGGTTTAGCAACACTAGAAAAATTACTGATGAAGCGACGATAAAAATTAGCAAAGCCCAGGAACTTTTGCAGACTCTTCACAGATGTTGGCTGAGTCCAGTCATAAATGGCCTGGACTTTAACAGGGTCCATCTCGATAGTAGAAGGGGAAAAAATGAAACCCAAAAATGAAACCTTCTGAACTCCAAAGAGACACTTTGACCCATTCACAAACAAAGAATTCGCACGAAGGACCTGGAACACCATTCTGACCTGCTTCATGTGAGACTCCCAATCATCCGAAAAGACCAAAATATCATCCAAATATACAATCAGGAATTTATCCAGGTACTCTCGGAAGATGTCATGCATAAAGGACTGAAATACTGATGGAGCATTGGAAAGCCCGAATGGCATAACCAGGTACTCAAAATGGCCCTCAGGCGTATTAAAAGCTGTTTTCCATTCATCGCCCTGTTTAATACGCACAAGATTATACGCACCACGAAGATCTATCTTGGTGAACCAACTAGCCCCCTTAATCCGAGCAAATAAATCAGACAGCAGCGGTAAAGGGTACTGAAATTTGACTGTGATCTTATTAAGAAGGCGGTAATCAATACAAGGTCTCAAAGAACCATCCTTCTTGGCCACAAAAAATAACCCTGCTCCCAATGGTGACGACGATGGGCGAATATGACCCTTCTCCAAGGATTCCTTTATATAACTCCGCATAGCGGCGTGTTCTGGCACAGATAAATTGAACAGTCGGCCCTTAGGAAACTTACTACCAGGAATCAAATTGATAGCACAATCGCAATCCTTATGAGGAGGTAGGGCACTGGATTTGGGCTCATCAAACACATCCCGGTAATCCGACAAAAACTCCGGAACTTCAGAAGGGGTGGATGATGAAATAGACAAAAATGGAACATCACCATGTACCCCCTGACAACCCCAGCTGGACACAGACATAGATTTCCAATCCAATACTGGATTATGGACCTGTAGCCATGGCAACCCCAAAACGACCACATCATGCAGATTATGCAACACCAAAAAGCGAATATCCTCCCGATGTGCAGGAGCCATGCACATGGTCAATTGGGTCCAGTACTGAGGCTTATTCTTGGCCAAAGGCGTAGCATCAATTCCTCTCAATGGAATAGGATACTGCAAGGGCTCCAAGAAAAAAACATAGCGCCTAGCAAACTCCAAGTCCATCAAATTCAGGGCAGCGCCTGAATCCACAAATGCCATAACAGAATAGGATGACAAAGAGCAAATCAGAGTAACGGACAAAAGAAATTTCGACTGTACCGTACCAATGGTGGCAGACCTAACGAAACGCTTAGTGCGCTTAGGACAATCAGAGATAGCATGAGTGGAATCACCACAGTAAAAACACAGCCCATTCCGACATCTGTGTTCTTGCCGTTCAGCTCTGGTCAAAGTCCTATCACATTGCATAGGCTCAGGTCTATGCTCAGATAATACCGCCAAATGGTGCACAGCTTTACGCTCACGCAAGCGTCGATCGATCTGAATGGCCAAAGACATAGACTCATTCAGACCAGCAGGCATGGGAAATCCCACCATGACATCCTTAAGGGCTTCAGAGAGACCCTTTCTGAAAATTGCTGCCAGGGCACATTCATTCCACTGAGTGAGTACAGACCACTTCCTAAACTTCTGACAATATATCTCTACCTCATCCTGACCCTGACACAGAGCCAGCAAGATTTTCTCTGCCTGATCCACTGAATTTGGTTCATCATAAAGCAATCCAAGCGCCAGAAAAAACGCATCAACATCACGCAATGCCGGATCTCCTGGCGCAAGGGAAAATGCCCAGTCTTGAGGGTCGCCACGTAACAAAGAAATAATGATTTTCACTTGTTGAACAGGGTCACCTGAGGAGCGAGGTTTCAAAGCAAGAAACAATTTACAATTATTTTTGAAATTCAGAAACTTAGATCTATCCCCAAAAAACAAATCAGGAATTGGAATCCTAGGCTCTAACATCGGATTCTGAACCACAAAATCTTGAATGTTTTGTACCCTTGCAGTGAGATTATCCATACAAGAGGACAGACCTTGAATGTCCATATCTACACCTGTATCCTGAACCACCCAGAGGTAAAGGGGAAAAGAGAAACAAAACACACTGCAAAGAAAAAAAAATGGTCTCAGAACTTCTCTTATCCCTCTATTGAGATGCATTAATACTTGTGGCCACCTGTACTGTTATGACCTGGTGGTTAGGACAATAATGGACCTGGTGGTTAAGAGCACACGGAATGACCTGATAGTTACTAATAATACAGGACAAGCTCTGAGACGTGGGAACTCTGCTGACCGCAATCCCTAATCCTATCACACACACTAGAAATAGCCGTGGATTGCTCCTAACGTTCCCTATGCAACTCGTCACAGCCTAAGGAACTAGCTAGCCCTAAAGATAGAAAAATAAAGCCTACCTTGCCTCAGTGAAATTCCCCAAAGGAAAAGGCAGCCCCCCACATATAATGACTGTGAGATAAGATGAAAATTACAAACACAGAGATGAAATAGATTTAGCAAAGTGAGGCCCGACTTACGGAACAGACAGAGGATAGGAAAGGTAACTTTGCGGTCAGCACAAAAACTACAAAAAGGCCACGCAGAGGGCGCAAAAAGACCCTCCGCACCGACTCACGGTGCGGAGGCGTTCCATCTGCGTCCCAGAGCTTCCAGCAAGCAAGACAAAATCAAAATAGCAAGCTGGACAGAAAAATAGCAAACTAGAGAAAAACAAGCAGGAACTTAGCTTCTGCTGGGAAGACAGGTCACAAGAACGATCCAGGAGCGAACTAGACCAATACTGGAACATTGACAGGTGGCATGGAGCAAAGATCTAAGTGGAGTTAAATAGAGCAGCCAGCTAACGAATTAACCTCGTCACCTGTGGAAGGAAACTCAGAAGCCGCAGCCCCACTCACAACCACCAGAGGAAGCCCATGGACAAAACCAGCCAAAGTACCATTCATGACCACAGGAGGGAGCTTAACAACAGAATTCACAACACTTCTCCGCCCACCACTGCCCCCTCCGAGTTCCCTAATCGTTGCTGAGGACTGTGCCACACACTTCAAAAATAAGATAGACCAAACAAGGCAAGTCTTTGTTGGCCAACCACCACAACCCCTTTGTATGAGAGATCAATGCCCAAACCCCATAATTTCACTCTCCAAAATCTCTGAAGGGGAGCTTGCTCATCTTCTCTCCAAATCACACCTCACTACTTGTCCACTTGACCCCATCCCATCCCACCTCCTCCCCAACCTCACCACCACACCAATCCCATCCCTAACCCATCTCTTCAAGCTTTCACTAACTTCTGGTACCATCCCCTCTACCTTCAAACATGCCACAATCACACCTGTCCTCAAAAAGCCATCCCTTGACCCAAGCGGTATGTCCAGCTATCGCCCCATATCTTTGCTCCCATTTGCTTCCAAACTCTTTGAGCAGCACGTCCATGCTGAACTTTCCTCTCACTTTGCATCTAACTCTCTCTTTGGCAACCTACAATCTGGCTTCCGTCCTCACCATTCCATTGAGATTGCCCTGACCAAAATTACTAACGACTTACTTACAGCCAAAGCTAACAGACAATTCTCTATACTCCTCCTCCTAGACCTGTCCTCTGCCTTCGACACAGTTGACCACTGCCTCCTACTACAGATCCTCTCTTGCTTTGGGGTCAAAGACCTTGCCCTATCTTGGATCTCCTCATACCTTTCCAACCGCACATTTAGCGTTTCCTACTCCCATACTACCTCTTCATCTCACCCCCTCTCTGTTGGAGTCCCCCAAGGCTCTGTCCTAGGACCCTTACTCTTCTCAATCTATACACTCGGCCTGGGACAACTCATAAGGTCCTATGGCTTCCAGTACCATCTATATGCCGATGACACTCAGATCTACATCTCTGGCCCAGATGTCACCTCTCTGCTCTCCAGAATCCCAAAGTGTCTATCGGCCATATCCTTCTTCTCCTCTCGCTTCCTCAAGCTCAATGTGGACAAATCTGAACTCATTATCTTTCCTCCATCTCGCATGTCTTTCCTACCTGATCTATCTATCAAAATAAATGAAATCACACTTTCCCCTATCCCCAAAATCCGCTGCTTCGGACCCTTGACTCTGCCCTGTCCTTCAAACCGCACATCCAAGCTCTCGCCACCTCCTGTCGCCTCCAGCTCAAAAATATTTCCAGAATCCGTCCTTTCCTCAACCCACACTCTACCAAAATACTTGTGCATGCCCTAATCATCTCCTGCCTCGACTACTGCAACATACTCCTCTGTGGCCTACCTTCTAACACTCTCACACCTCTCCAGTCCATCCTTAACTCTGCTTCCCGACAAATTCATCTCTCTCCTCGCTACACTCCTGCTTCCCCTCTTTGCAAATCCCTTCACTGGCTCCCAATTTCCCAGCGTATCCAGTTTAAATTACTAACACTGACCTACAAAGACATCCATAATCTTTCTCCTCCGTATATTTCCACACTAATCTCTCAATATCTTCCCTCACGTAATCTCCGGTCGTCCCAAGACCTCCTCATCTCCTCTACGCTTATTCGCTCCTCACCCAATCTCCTCCCAGACTTCTCCCTAATATCACCCATCCTCTGGAATTCAGTGCCCCAACACATCCGGTTATCTACTACTTTTGGATCCTTCAAAAGAAACCTGAAAACCCACCTCTTCAAGGAAGCTTACAGCTTGTAAAGACCACACGGCCGCCCCAACACCATTGAAGCTACTGCAACCCTCGACCTACTGTCTCCTTCCCCATAATCCTGTAGAATGTAAGCCCGCAAGGGCAGGGTCCTCGCCCCTCTGTATCAGTCTGTCATTGTTAGTTTTGTTTACTGTAAGTGATATTTGTATTTTGATGTAACCCCTTCTCACGTACAGCACTATGGAATTAATGGTGCTATATAAATAAATAATAATAATATTACCTCCACATAGTAACTGAATAATACCACAGACAGGGGACAAATACCGCCACACTGTGACCAGACCACATATTACCACCACATAGTGACTGAATGATGTCACGTACAATGAATAATGTTATGTTTAGGTGGCCTTGGAGCAGCATGAAAACCTTCACTGGAGTAAGTGGTAACTCTACTGACCGCAAACCCTGATCTTATCACCGCAACTAGAAGTAGCCGTGGGGTGTGCCTAACAAAACCTAGACACCTCGACACAGCCGGAGAACTAAATATCCCTAAAGATGGAAATAGGAATACTGTCTTGCCTCAGAGCAGATCCCCAAAGGATAGGCAGCCCCCCACAAATAATGACTGTGAGTTGGAGAGGAAAAGACACACGCAGGCAGAAAACAGGCTTAGCAAAGGAGGCCAATTCTAGCTAAATAGAAAAGGACAGGACAGGATACTAAGCGGTCAGCATAAAAATACTACAAAAATATCCACAGCAGAAAATACAAAACTCCACCACCTAACTAAAGATGTGGAGAGTATATCTGCAACTCCAGATATTTCAACCAGACTGAGAAAAACAACTGACACAGTCTAAGCTGGACAAATAGAAACAAAAGATCAGCACTTAAAATAAGCACACAGCATATGTGCTTCAGAAAAAGAAACAGACACTTATCTTTGCAGAACTGGCAGAAAGCAGGAGAGGCCAGGCAGAGATCCAATACTTCCAAAGAAACATTGACAACTGGCAAGGGCTAAAGGATCCTGCACACCTAAATATCCCAGTCAGAATTGTAATCATCCAATACACCTGGCCAGGACTGCGAGTCAGAGACAACTGCATTACCACCAACAACCACTGGAGGGAACCCAAGAGCAGAATTCACAACAGAATAAATACTGTCACATCTTTGACCAGGCTACATATTACCATCACATAGTGACCGAATAATACCACATACAAGGAACAAATACTGTCACACCATGATCAGACCATATATTACCACAGTGTCTGAAATCTACAATAATGATCATTAATTAAAAAAAAAACCACAACACTAATATTATCATAAGTGCAAAGGCTTCCTAAGCATTTAAAAATGTCCAGGAGGCAGTCATTGACACACTCCACAAGGAGGCTAAGCCACAAAATGTAATTGCTAAAGAAGCTGGCTGTTCACAGAGTTCTGTATCCAGACATGTTAATGGAAGGTAGAGTGGAAGGAAAAAGTGTGGTAGAAAAAAGGTGCACAGGCAACCGGGATAACCGCAGCCTTGAAAAGATTGTTGAGAAAAGGATATTCAAAAATTTTGGGGAAATTCACAAGGAGTGGACTGCTGCTGGAGTCATTGCTTCAGAGCCACCACACACAGTTGTATCCAGGAAGTTGGCTACAAGTGTTGCATTCCTTCTGTCAAGCCACTATGACCAATAGACAACCCCAGAAGCGCCTTACCTGCGCCAAGGAAAAAAAGAACTGGACTGTTACTCAGTGGTCCAAGGTGTTGTTTTCAGATTAAAGAAAATTTTGCATTTCATTCGGAAATCAAGATTCCAGAGTCTGGAGGAAGAGTGGAGAGGCACACAATCCAAGATGCTTGAGGTCTAGTGTGAAGCTTCCACAATCAGTGATAGTTTGGGGAGCCTTGTAATCTGCTGATGTAGGTCCACTCTGTTTTATCAAGACCAAACTCAGCACAGTCATCTACCAGGAAATTTTAGAGCACTTCATGCTTCCCTCTGCCGGCAAGCATTTTGGAGATGGAAATTTCATTTTCCAGCAGGACTTGGCACCTGTCCACACTGCCAAAGTACCAATACCTGGTTTAAAAACAGTATCATGGTGCTTGATTGGCCAGCAAATTCGTCTGACCTTATCCCCATAGAGAATCTATGGGGTATTGTCAAGAGGAAGATGAGAGACCCCACACCCAACAATGCAGACAAGCTGAAGACTGCTATCAAAACAACCTGGGCTTCCATAACACCTCAGCAGTGCCACAGGCTGATCGCCTCCATGCCATACCGCATTGATGCAAAGGAGCCCTGACCAAGTATTGAGTGCATTTACTAAACATACATTTCAGTAGGCCAACATTTCAGATTTAAAATAATTTTTCAAGCTGGTGTTATAAAGTATTCTAATTTACCGAGATAATGACTTTTGGGTTTTCATTAGCTGTAAGCCATAATCATCAACCCTAACAGAAATAAGCACTTGAAATAGATCACTCTGTTTGTAATGACTCTATATAATATATGAGTTTCACTTTTTGTATTGAAGAACTGAAATAAATTAACTTTTTGATGATATTCTAATTTTGTGCGAAGCACCTGTATGTGCTCTCATCCTACCCCCATAATTGCATTCTCATTTTGCCTCCATATACAGTTGTGCTCAAAAGTTTACATACCCCACAGAATTTTTGCTTTTTGGCCTTTTTTCAGAGAATATGAATGATAACACCAAAACTTTTTCTCCAGTCATGGTTGGTGGTTCGTTGAAGCCATTTATTGTCAAACTGCTGTGTTTTCTCTTTTTAAATCATAATGACAACCCAAAATGTTCAAATGACCCTTAATAAAAGTTCACATGCCCTGGTGATTTTTGGCCTAATAACATGCATAGAAGTTGACACAAATGAGTTTGAATGGCTATTAACCCCTTTACCCCCAAGGGTGGTTTGCACGTTATGGACCGGGCCAATTTTTACAATTCTGACCACTGTCCCTTTATGAGGTTATAACTCTGGAACGCTTCAACGGATCCCGGTGATTATGACATTGTTTTCTCGTGACATATTGTACTTCATGATAGTGGTAAAATTTCTTTGATATTACCTGCGTTTATTTGTGAAAAAAATGGAAATTTGGCGAAAATTTTGAAAATTTCGCAATTTTCCAACTTTGAATTTTTATGCAATTAAATCACAGAGATATGTCACACAAAATACTTAATAAGTAACATTTCCCACATGTCTACTTTACATCAGCACAATTTTGGAACCCAAATTTTTTTTTGTTAGGGAGTTATAAGGGTTAAAAGTTGACCAGCAATTTCTCATTTTTACAACACCATTTTATTTTAGGGACCACATCTCATTTGAAGTCATTTTGAGGGGTCTATATGATAGAAAATACCCAAGTGTGACACCATTCTAAAAACTGCACCCCTTAAGGTTCTCAAAACCACATTCAAGAAGTTTATTAACCCTTCAGGTGCTTCACAGGAATTTTTGGAATGTTTAAATAAAAATGATACATATATGCTAGCCACCTTAGGGAGAGACCCAAGTTGGGCTAAATGTAGCAGGACGAAAGAGACCGAAAAGCCCTCTACTTAAAGGAAATACATAGTGGGTGCTTTCCTGAAATGGAAAGTACTTGCAAGCAGCATAATACAAAGAATAGCAGGTTTACCCAGAATCCTTTGCAGTAGGCAGAGCTATGCAAATCATCTCTTTCCACCCCTGTCTAATCCACAGCGCTTGGAACCGCCAAGCGTGCAATGCTGCGGATTAGTTTCTAAATTTACACAGCCAACCAATTCCTACCTGTGGACACGTGTTTCGGGCTTTAGGCCCTCATCAGCACAGGGCTGGAATTGGTTGGCTGTATGGAGTGGGGCTCGGTGAGCAAGCGATACATATATGCTAGCCACCTTAGGTAGAGACCCAAGTTGGGCTAAATGTAGCGGGACAAAAGAGACCGAAAAGCCCTCTACTTAAAGGAAATGCATAGTGGGTGCTTTCCTGAAACGGAAAGTACTTGCAAGCAGCATAATACAAAGAATAGCAGGTTTACCCAGAATCCTTTGCAGTAGGCGGAGCTATGCAAATCATCTCTTTCCACCCCTGTCTAATCCACATCGCTTGGAACCGCCAAGCGTGCAATGCTGCGGATTAGTTTCTAAATTTACACAGCCAACCAATTCCAGCCCTGTGCTGATGAGGGCCTAAAGCCCGAAACACGTGTCCACAGGTAGGAATTGGTTGGCTGTGTAAATTTAGAAACTAATCAGCAGCATTGCACGCTTGGCGGTTCCAAGCGCTGTGGATTAGACAGGGGTGAAAAGAGATGATTTGCATAGCTCCGCCTACTGCAAAGGATTCTGGGTAAACCTGCTATTCTTTGTATTATGCGGCTTGCAAGTACTTTCCGTTTCAGGAAAGCACCCACTATGTATTTCCTTTAAGTAGAGGGCTTTTCGGTCTCTTTCGTCCCGCTACATTTAGCCCAACTTGGGTCTTTCCCTAAGGTGGCTAGCATATATGTTTCGCTTGGTCACCGAGCCCCACTCCATACATACAGCCAACCAATTCTAGCCCTGTGCTGATGAGGGCCTAAAGCCCGAAACACGTGTCCACAGGTAGGAATTGGTTGGCTGTGTAAATTTAGAAACTAATCCGCAGCATTGCACGCTTGGCGGTTCGAAGCGCTGTGGTTTAGACAGGGGTGGAAAGAGATGATTTGCATAGCTCCGCCTACTGCAAAGGATTCTGGGTAAACCTGCTATTCTTTGTATTATGCTGCTTGCAAGTACTTTCCGTTTCAGGAAAGCACCCACTAAATAAAAATGAACATTTAACTTTTTTTCACAAAAAATTTACTTCAGCTCCAATTTGTTTTATTTTACCAAGGGTTACAGGAGAAAATGGACCCCAAACGTTGTTGTACAATTTGTCCTGAGTACGCTGATACCCCATATGTGGTTGTTAACCACAGTTTGGGCGCATAGCAGAGCTCGGAAGGGAAGGAGCGCCATTTGACTTTTCAATGCAAAATTGACTGGAATTGAGATGGGACGCCATGTTGCGTTTGGAGAGCCACTGATGTGCCTAAACATTGAAACCCCCCACAAGTGACACCATTTTGGAAAGTAGACCCCCTAAGGAACTTATCTAGAGGTGTGGTGAGCACTTTGACCCACCAAGTGTTTCACAGAAGTTTATAATGCAGAACCGTAAAAATAAAAAATCATTTTTTTTCACAAAAATTATCTTTTCGCCCCCAATTTTTTATTTTCCCAATGGTAAGTGAAGAAATTGGACCACAAAAGTTGTTGCACAATTTGTCCTGAGTACTCTGATACCCCATATGTGGGGGTAAACCACTGTTTGGGCGCATGGGAGAGCTCAGAAGGGAAGGAGCGCCGTTTGACCTTTCAATGCAAAATTGACAGGAATTGAGATGGGACGCCATGTTGCGTTTGGAGAGCCACTGATGTGCCTAAACATTGAAACCCCCCACAAGTGACACCATTTTGAAAAGTAGACCCCCTAAGGAACTTATCTAGCTGTGTGGTGAGCACTTTGACCCAATAAGAGCTTCACAGAAGTTTATAATGCAGAGCCGTAAAAATAAAACAAAAATTTTTTCCCACAAAAATTATTTTTTAGCCCCCAGTTTTGTATTTTTCCGAGGGTAACAGGAGAAATTGGACCCCAAAAGTTGTTGTGCAATTTGTCCTGAGTGCGCTGATACCGTATGTGTGGGGGAGAACCAGCGTTTGGGCACATGGGAGGGCTTGGAAGTGAAGGAGCGCCATTTGGAATACAGACTTAGATGGAATGGTCTGCAGGTGTCACATTGTGTTTGCAGAGCCCCTAATGTACCTAAACAGTAAAAAAAACCCACAAGTGACCCCATATTGGAAACTAGACCCCCAAGGAACTTATCTAGATGTGTTGTGAGAACTTTGAGCCCCCAAGTATTTCACTACAGTTTATAACGCAGAGCCGTGAAAAAAAAAAAAATGTCCCCTCTGTTAGGGGTCGAGTTCCCGCTTCTGCACAGGGGGAATCTCGGGCCACCTCCGCTGCGGTCTCCCATTCTTGTCCAGCCGCAGTGGAGTCTGCTCAGCAAGGACGTCGGTCCCAGCGTCTTGCTCATTCTCACTCTGTTCTGAGAGTTACTGCTGCTTCTCCAGTCTCTGCTATTAAAGTCTGTGCTGGTCAGCAGCGAGCGGACTTCTCTGGGACTAAGTCCTTGTCTGCACGTACTGAGCATGCCCAGCGTAAGGTCTCCCGTTGGAGATCGAGGGTCATGTGCTCAGGCTCTGCAGCACATTCCATTGGTCCTCTTGGCAGGTCCTAGAAGGGCAAAAGTGCTGTGGCCACTTCCTGTGCTGCTGCTATATAAACTGTGCATGACCGCACGGCCATGCGCTAGTATTGTCAAACAATTGCTAATGTGTGTATGTTGTGAGTGCAAGTCGTCCTTGGATACCCCTACCCTATAGTATGACTGTTCGCGGAAGGTGTATGGCTGCTACCTAGCGCCCGACTTATCCTACAGCACTAGTCACACATTATAGCGTCCAGTTGCTGTGACCGCCAGTACGGCGCCGTGCACTTCCTCTGTGCTTTCCTTACCCAAGCCTGGGTGGTTAGTGGCGTTCGTCAGTGCGGCACTGCATGCTCTTCTGTTTCATTTCACACCCAGTTGCGGTGTTGCGCCAGCAAGGGTCTAATCGGACTTCAATCCCAGTTGGGGTTGAGTTCGCTGACTACTTGCTCGCGCTTTAGGTGCGGTACCGCGGTCCTGTGCCTTAACAGGATTGCTTCTTTCACGCTGGGTGAGGTTAACCCACGCGTGTATACTCTAGTGTACCGCCATATAGTCTGCTAATTGCTAACAGCAGGTTTTCACCTGCACGGTGGACCCCGGACTGCGAACGCATCTATACCATCTGTCTTGGTGCGTTCCGCCAGTCCTAACAGAATACTAGCGCCAGGGTCTGGCTAGTAAATGGCGGACGACCAGCGTTTACAGCGGTACATCCAGCAGCTGGAGGGAAGGTTGGCGGCTCTTGAGCGTTCAACCTCAGCTGTGGATGTTACTGCTGTCGCTGTTCAGGCTGCAAGTGTGGCTGCAGCTACCTTGTCCACTGCCGCTCCTGTACCGACGCTATCTCGCCTCCCGCTACCAGAGATATTTTCTGGTGACAGTAAGTCCTGTAGGGGTTTCGTGAGTCAGTGCTCAATACATCTCGGGCTTCTGGCCTCTCGTTTTCCTACAGAGCGGGCTAAGGTGGGCTTTATAATTTCCTTATTGTCGGACAGGGCGTTGCAGTGGGCTACGCCGCTGTGGGAGCATGGCGATCATGTGGTGCAGAGTGCTCCGTTATTCCTGAGCACTCTGAAACAGGTCTTTCTAGGACCTCGTGTCACCCATGACACGGCGCTCCAACTGTTGGCACTGACTCAGGGCTCGTCCTTGGTCAGCCTTTTTGCCGTCCATTTCCGCACTCTGGCATCTGAGCTGGAGTGGTCGGATAAAGCCCTTATCCCTATATTTTGGAGGGGGCTGGCTGACCACGTTAAGGATGCTCTGGCCACTAGGGAGATTCCCGCCACACTGGAGGAGTTAATAGCAGTATCTACTCGCATTGACCTCCGTTTTCACGAGCAGAGGTTAGAGCGAGCCCAGTGTAGGCAGAGGTTTCGGCTGGCTCCCACCTTCGCCAAACCTTTGGAATCTCCAGTCCAGGCTCCTGAGTTCCAGGAACCTAAGGTGGTGTCACGAGCGGGATCTAAGTCCCAGACCGCTCGTGCACTCCAGGGTTGCCATGTTTGCCAACAGTCAGGACATCTTGCCACCAGATGTCATCAGCGGTTGAGGAAACGTCAGCGTCTAGTGGTAGTAGGTGGAGGTGCACTAGACACTGCGACGTTTGCCTCCAAATTGTCCTTTAAGGGGACAATTACCTGTGGCTCATCCTCCCACTCGGTAGACCTCTGTGTGGATTCTGGGGCGGAGGGCAATTTTATGTCTTCTGCCTTCGCCCAACGTCACGCAATACCCCTGGTTATGCTATCTCAACCAGTAACGGTACGAGTGGTGAATGGGTCGACACTCCCCGCACAGATAACACATCAGACCATCCCTGTTACTCTGTCCCTGTCGCCATCCCATCAGGAGATTATTTCTCTGCTCGTCATTCCTGAGGGTATTGATGAGGTCCTGTTGGGGATACCTTGGCTACGGTACCACTCTCCTCACATCGAGTGGTCCTCAGGCAGAATTCTGGGATGGGGTGAATCATGTGGGGGTAGGTGTCACCGAGAGTGCGTTCAGGTTGCTACTACTGAGGTACCCGCAGATCTATCCTCTCTCCCCAAGCAATATTGGTCTTATGCAGACGTGTTCTCCAAGAAGGCGGCGGAGACCCTTCCGCCCCATCGCCGCTATGAGTTTCCTATCGATCTCTTGCCTGGTGCGGAGCCTCCCCGGGGTCGGGTTTATCCATTATCTCTCCCGAAGACGGAGGCCATGTCTCAGTACATTCAAGAGAATCTGGCAAGAGGGTTTATCAGGAAGTCAGTGTCACCTGCTGGGGCAGGGTTCTTTTTCGTGCAGAAGAAGAATGGGGAGCTACGTCCATGCATAGACTACAGGGGTCTTAACGCTATCACCGTTAAGAACAAGTATCCTTTGCCCTTGATATCTGAGCTCTTCGATAGGCTTCGGGGAGCAAGGGTATTTACTAAATTAGATCTGCGGGGTGCTTACAACCTGATTCGCATCCGTGAGGGGGACGAATGGAAAACGGCGTTTAACACCAGAGATGGGCACTATGAGTATCTGGTGATGCCCTTCGGGCTCTGTAATGCCCCAGCCGTTTTTCAAGACTTTGTCAACGACATCTTCCGGGATATGCTTTCCACCTCAGTTGTAGTCTATCTGGATGATATTCTCATCTTTTCTCCAGATATTGACTCCCACCGCAGAGATGTTGGCAGAGTCTTCGACCTCCTACGGGCAAACTCTCTTTACGCTAAGTTGGAGAAGTGTATGTTTGAGCAGGAGTCTTTGCCGTTCCTGGGCTATATCATCTCCGCCCAGGGATTGGCTATGGATCCTGCCAAACTACAGGCTGTGATGGACTGGCAAGAGCCCCATTCTCTTAAAGCGGTGCAGCGCTTTATGGGGTTCATTAACTATTACCGCCAGTTCATTCCCCACTTCTCAACTCTGGTAGCTCCCTTGGTAGCCCTCACCAAGAAGGGAGCGAATCCTAAATTGTGGTCGGAAGAGGTCTCCAAGGCCTTCACTTCTATTAAGTCCCACTTTGCTAGCGCTCCCATCTTACATCGTCCCGATGTGGATAAGCCATTCCTAATGGAGGTGGATGCCTCGTCCGTTGGTGCTGGAGCAGTCCTCTACCAGAAGGATGCTCAAGGTCGGAAGCATCCATGCTTCTTCTTCTCTAAGACTTTCTCGCCAGCGGAGAGAAACTACTCCATCGGGGATAGGGAGCTGCTAGCAATGAAGTTTGCCTTTTCAGAGTGGAGACATCTTCTGGAAGGTGCGCGGTTTCCCTTCCAGGTTTACACTGACCACAAAAATTTGGTCTACTTACAGACAGCCCAGCGGCTAAATTCTCGCCAAGCCAGATGGTCCTTGTTCTTTTCCCGGTTCCACTTTTCTCTTCATTTTCTCGCCGGGGAGAAGAATATTCGTGTTGATGCTCTCTCTCGCTCCCTTATGTCAACTGAAGAGGAGGAAGAGGAGCCTCGGCTTATTGTTCCCTCTGAGAGCCTGAGAACCGTAGCACCGGTTTCGCTTGAGTCTGTGCCTCCGGGCAAGACTTTTGTGCCCATTAATTTGCGACCGGAGGTTCTCTCTTGGGCTCATTCGTCCAGAGTGGGTGGACACTTTGGGACAAAGAGGACATCTGAGCTACTGGCGAGGACGTACTGGTGGCCGCATATGGTCCGGGATGTCAGGGATTATATTCTGGCGTGTGTCTCCTGCGCCAAAAATAAATCTCCGCGTCAAAGGCCAGCTGGGTTGCTCTATCCCTTGCCGGTGGCAGATAGGCCCTGGGAGATGGTCGGGATGGACTTTGTCGTGGGTTTGCCCAAGTCTTGCGGCTGTACCATCATTTGGGTCATCACCGATCATTTCTCGAAAATGGTGCATTTGGTGCCGCTACCACGGTTACCTTCTGCACGGGCCTTGGCTGCGTTGTTCATTAAGCACATCTTCCGCCTACATGGTATGCCTGACAAAATTGTCAGTGACCGGGGTCCCCAGTTTGCGTCTCGGTTCTGGAGAGAGCTGTGTCATCTTCTCAGTATTGAGTTGAATCTCTCTTCCGCTTATCATCCCGAGACAAATGGGTTGGTAGAGAGGGCCAACCAGACCTTGGTCACATACCTGCGACATTTTGTTTCAACCAGGCAGGATGACTGGGCATCCTTGCTATCATGGGCAGAGTTTGCGCTGAACAATGCCGTAGCCGACTCCACTGGACAAACCCCATTCCTCCTCAACTATGGTCAGCATCCACGGGTACCTGTGCCCATGCCCGTGTCTTCCGCAGACTCCAGGGTGGCAGACTGGGCTGTGGAGGCACGGGATATTTGGGACCGCACTCAGGATGCCATTCGGGCCTCTAAGGAGAGAATGAGGTCCTCCGCTGATGCTCATCGGCGCCCCGCCCCGTCCTTTGCTCCTGGCGATTTGGTGTGGCTCTCCGCCCGTAACATCAGGCTGCGAGTTGAGTCCACTAAATTTGCTCCTCGCTACTTGGGTCCCTTCAAGGTCCTCGAACAGGTTAATCCTGTGGTCTACCGTCTGGCCCTTCCTCCACGCCTTAGTATCACCGACACCTTTCATGTGTCCCTCCTTAAGCCCGTATACATGTCTCGGTTTTCTGAGTCATCTGCCGGGACATCGGGTTCGTCTACGGACGATTTTGAGGTGAACGCTATCTTGGGGTGCAAGGTGGTACGTGGCAAAAAATTTTTTTTGGTGGACTGTAAGGGTTACGGCCCTGAGGATAGAACCTGGGAGCCTGCTGAGCACATTCGGGCTCCGCAGCTCATTGCTGCCTTCGAACGTAGCGAGGCCCAAGGGGGGGGGGCCCAGGGAGGGAGGGGGGCCCTGGGGCGGGGGTAAAGTTAGGGGTCGAGTTCCCGCTTCTGCACAGGGGGAATCTCGGGCCACCTCTGCTGCGGTCTCCCATTCTTGTCCAGCCACAGTGGAGTCTGCTCAGCAAGGACGTCGGTCCCAGCGTCTTGCTCATTCTCACTCTGTTCTGAGAGTTACTGCTGCTTCTCCAGTCTCTGCTATTAAAGTCTGTGCTGGTCAGCAGCGAGCGGACTTCTCTGGGACTAAGTCCTTGTCTGCACGTACTGAGCATGCCCAGCGTAAGGTCTCCCGTTGGAGATCGAGGGTCATGTGCTCAGGCTCTGCAGCACATTCCATTGGTCCTCTTGGCAGGTCCTAGAAGGGCAAAAGTGCTGTGGCCACTTCCTGTGCTGCTGCTATATAAACTGCGCATGACCGCATGGCCATGCGCTAGTATTGTCAAACAATTGCTAATGTGTGTATGTTGTGAGTGCAAGTCGTCCTTGGATACCCCTACCCTATAGTATGACTGTTCGCGGAAGGTGTATGGCTGCTACCTAGCGCCCGACTTATCCTACAGCACTAGTCACACATTATAGCGTCCAGTTGCTGTGACCGCCAGTACGGCGCCGTGCACTTCCTCTGTGCTTTCCTTACCCAAGCCTGGGTGGTTAGTGGCGTTCGTCAGTGCGGCACTGCATGCTCTTCTGTTTCATTTCACACCCAGTTGCGGTGTTGCGCCAGCAAGGGTCTAATCGGACTTCAATCCCAGTTGGGGTTGAGTTCGCTGACTACTTGCTCGCGCTTTAGGTGCGGTACCGCGGTCCTGTGCCTTAACAGGATTGCTTCTTTCACGCTGGGTGAGGTTAACCCACGCGTGTATACTCTAGTGTACCGCCATATAGTCTGCTAATTGCTAGCAGCAGGTTTTCACCTGCACGGTGGACCCCGGACTGCGAACGCATCTATACCATCTGTCTTGGTGCGTTCCGCCAGTCCTAACACCCTCAAAATTGTTTTTTAGCCCCCAGTATTGTATTTTCTCGAGGGTAAAAGGAGAAATTGGACCCCAAAAGTTGTTGTCCAATTTGTCCTGAGTGCGTTGATACCCCATATGTGGGGGGGAACCAGCGTTTGGGCGCATGGGAGGGCTCGGAAGGGAAGGAGCGCCATTTGGAATGCAGAATTAGATGGAATGGTCTGCAGGCGTCACATTGCGTTTGCAGAGCCCCTAATATACCTAAACAGTAGAAACCCCCCACAAGTGATACCATATTGGAAACTAGACCCCCCCACGAACTTATCTAGATGTGTTGTGAGAACTTTGAGCCCTCAAGTGTTTCACTACAGTTTATAACGCAGAGCCGTGAAAATAAAAAATCTCTTTTTTTCCCACAAAAATTATTTTTTAGCCCCCAGTTTTGTATTTTCCCAAGGGTAACAGGAGAAATTGGACCCCAAAAGTTGTTGTCCAATTTGTCTTGAGTACACTGATACCCCATATGTTGGGGTAAACTCCTGTTTGGGCACACGGGAGAGCTCGGAAGGGAAGGAGCACTGTTTTACTTTTTCAATGCAGAATTGGATGGAATTGAGATCGATCGCCATGTCGCGTTTGGAGAGCTCTTGATGTGTCTAAACAGTGGAAACCCCCCAATTATAACTGAAACCCTAATCCAAACACACCCCTAACCCTAATCCCAACGGTAACCCTAACCACACCTCTAACCCAGACACACCCCTAATCCTAATCCCAACCGCAAATGTAATCCAAACCCTAACCCTAACTTTAGCCCCAACCCTAACTGTAGCCTTAACCCTAACCCTAGCCCCAACCCTAGCCCTAACCCTAGCTCTAACCCTAGCCCCAACCCTAACCCTAGCCCTAACCCTAGCCCTAACCCTAGCCCTAACCCTAATGGGAAAATGGAAATAAATACATTTTTTTAATTTTTCCCTAACTAAGGGGGTGATGAAGGGGGGTTTGATTTACTTTTATAGTGGGTTTTTTAGCGGATTTTTATGATTGGCAGCCGTCACACACTGAAAGACGCTTTTTATTGCAAAAAATATTTTTTGCGTTACCACATTTTGAGAGCTATAATTTTTCCATATTTGAGTCCACAGAGTCATATGAGGTCTTGTTTTTTGCGGGCCGAGTTGACGTTTTTATTGGTAACATTTTCGGGCACATGACATTTTTTGATCGCTTTTTATTCCGATTTTTGTGAGGCAGAATGACCAAAAACCAGCTATTCATGAATTTCTTTTGGGGGAGGCGTTTATACCGTTCCGCATTTGGTAAAATTGATAAAGCAGTTTTATTCTTCGGGTCAGTACGATTACAGCGACACCTCATTTATATCATTTTTTTTATGTTTTGGCGCTTTTATACGATAAAAACTATTTTATAGAAAAAATAATTATTTTTGCATCGCTTTATTCTGAGGACTATAACTTTTTTATTTTTTTGCTGATGTTGCTGTATGGCGGCTCCTGTTTTGCGGGACAAGATGACGCTTTCAGCGGTACCATGGTTATGTATATCTGTCTTTTTGATCGCGTCTTATTCCACTTTTTGTTCGGCAGTACGATAATAAAGCGTTGTTTTTTGCCTCGTTTTTTTTTTTTTTCTTACGGTGTTTACTGAAGGGGTTAACTAGTGGGACAGGTTTATAGGTCGGGTTGTTACGGACGCGGCGATACTAAATATGTGTACTTTTATTGTTTGCTTTTTTATTTAGATAAAGAAATGTATTTATGGGAATAATATATATTTTTTTTCATTATTTAGGATTTTTTTTTTTTTTTTCTACACACTTGGAAATTTTTTTTTAAACTTTTTAACTTTGTCCCGGGGGGGACAATACAGATCGGTGATCTGCCAGTTTGCACAGCACTCTGGCAGATCACTGATCTGTCTCAGAGCGCTGCAGCGTTACCAAGTGCCTGCTCTGAGCAGGCACTTGGTAAGCCACCTCCCTCCCTGCAGGACCCGGATCCGCGGCCATCTTGGTTCCGGGACTTGCTGCAGGGAGGGAGGTAAGAGACCCCCAGAGCAACGCGATCACATCGCGTTGCTGCGGGGGTCTCAGGGAAGCCCGCAGGGAGCCCCCTCCCTGCGCGATGCTTCCCTGCACCGCCGGCACATCGCGATCATCTTTGATCGCGGTGTGCCGGGGGTTAATGTGCCGGGGGCGGTCCGTGACCGCACCTGGCACATAGTGCCGGATGTCAGCTGCAATAAGCAGCTGACACCCGGCCGCGATCGGCCGCGCTTCCTCCGTGAGCGCGGCCGATCGCGCTGGACGTAATATTCCATCCTTGGGAATTAAGGCCCACCCCACATGGACGGAATATTACGTCCAATGGCAGAAAGGGGTTAAAGGTAACATCATCACTTGTGACCTGTTTGCTTATAATTAGTGTGTGTGCATAAAAGCTGAGTGAGTTTCTGGGATCCAGACAGACTCTTGCATCTTTCATTCAGCCGAAGACGTTTCTGGATTGTGAGTCATGGGGAAAGCAAAAGAATTGTCAATGGATCTATGGGAAAAGGAAGTTTAACTGCATAAAACAGGAAAATATTTAGATTTGAGAGTCCTCAGTTGTTGATATCTTTTAACACCTTAAGCCCCAAGGGGGGTTTGCATGTTAATGATTGGGCCAATTTTTTCAATTCTGACCACTGTCCCTTTATGAGGTTATAACTCTGGAACGCTTCAACAGATCTTGGCGATTCTGACATTATTTTCTCGTGACATATTGTACTTCATGATAGTGGTAAAATTTCTTCGATATAACTTGCGTTTATTTGTGAAAAAAAACGGAAAGTTGGCGAAAATCTTGAAAATTTAGCAATTTTCCAAATTTGAATTTTCGTGCCCTTAAATCACAGAGATATGTCATGTAAAATAATTAATAAGTAACATTTCCCACATGTCTACTTTACATCAGCACAATTTTGGAACCAAAAATGTTTTTTTTAGGGAGTTATAAGGGTTAAAAGTTGACCAGCAATTTCTCATTTTTACAACACCAATATTTTTTAGGGACCACATAACATTTGAAGTCATTTTGAGGGGTCTATATGATAGAAAATAACTAAGTGTGACACCATTCTAAAAACTGCACCCCTCAAGGTGCTCAAAACCACATTAAAGAAGTTTATTAACCCTTCAGGTATTTTACAGGAATTTTTGGAATCTTTTTTAAAAATTTAACATTTAACTTTTTTTTCACAAAAAAATTACTTCAGCTCCAATTTGTTTTATTTTCCCAAGGGTAAGAGAAGAAAGTGGACCCCAAAAGTTGTTGTGCCATTTGTTCTGAGTATGCCGATACACCATATGTGGGGGTAAATCACTGTCTGGGTTCACGGCAGAGCTCGGAAGGGAAGGAGCGCCGTTTGACTTTTCAATGCAAAATTGACTGGAATTTAGATAGTAACATAGTAACATAGTTGTTAGCGCTAGCGGAACGCACCAAATAATAAGACAGATAGAGTATGGTGCGTTCGCAGCCCGGGGTCCACCGTGCAGAGATGGAACCTGCTGCCAAGTGATGATGGACTATATGGCGGTACTCATAAGTATACACACGTGAGTTAAACTTCACCCAGCGTGAAGGAAGCGATCCTGTTGCGTCACAGGACCGCGGTACCGCACATAGAGCGCGAGCAAGTAGTCAGCGAACTCAACCCCAACTAGGATTGAAGTCCGATTAGACCCTTGCTGGCACAACACCGCAACTGGGTGTGTAAAGAAACTAAATAACAATTTTAAGGCACAAGAGTGCATGCGGTGCCGCACTGACGAACGCCACTAACCACCCAGGCTTGGGTAAGGAAAGCACAGAGGAAGTGCACGGCGCCGTACTGGCGGTCACAGCAACTGGACGCTGTAATGTGTGATTAGTGCTGTAGGCTAAGTCGGGCGCTAGATAGCAACCATACTCTTTCCGCGAACAGACATTCAATAGGGTAGGGGTATCCAAGGACGACTTGCACTCACAACATACACACATTAACAATTGTACACTAGCGCATGGCCGTGCGGTCATGCGCAGTTTATATAGTTGTAGCACAGGAAGTGGCCACAGAAACTTTGCCCTTTCAAGACCTGCCAAGAGGACCAATGGAATGTGCTGCAGAGCCTGAGCACATGACCCTCGATCTCCAACGGGAGATCTTGCCCTGGGCATGCTCAGTGTGTGCAGACAAGGACTTAGTCCCAGAGAAGTCCGCTCACTGCTGACCAGCACTGGCTTTAATGGCAGAAGCTGAAGAAGCAGCAGTAACTCTCTGTACAGAGTGAGACTGAGCAAGACGCTGGGACCGATGTCCTTGCTTGCTGAGCAGACTCCACTGCGGCTGGATGAGAATGGGAGACCGCAGCGGAGATGGCTCGAGATTCCCCCTGTGCAGAAGCGGGAACTCGAGACCTAACATTACCCCCCCTCCTAGGGCCCCCCCTCCTTGGGCCTCGCTACGCTCGAAGGCAGCAATGAGCTGTGGGGCCCGAATGTTTTCAGCAGGCTCCCATGACCTGTCCTCCGGGCCATAACCCTTCCAATCCACCAGATAGAACTTTTTGCCGCGTACCACCTTGCACCCCAAAATAGCGTTCACCTCGTAATCGTCCGTAGACGAACCCGATGTCCCGGCAGATGACTCGGAAAACCGGGACATGTATACGGGTTTCAAGAGGGACACATGAAAGGTGTCGGTGATACCCAAGCGTGGAGGAAGAGCCAAACGGTAGACCACAGGATTAACACGTTCGAGAACCTTGAAGGGACCCAAGTAGCGAGGAGCAAACTTAGTGGACTCAACTCGCAGCCTGATGTTACGGGCGGAGAGCCACACCAAGTCGCCAGGAGCAAAGGTCGGAGCGGGGCGCCGATGAACATCGGCGGAGGACCTCATTCTCTCCTTGGAGGCCCGAATGGCATCCTGCGTGCGGTCCCAAATGTCCCGTGCCTCCACAGCCCAGTCTGCCACCCTGGAGTCAGCAGAAGACACAGGCATGGGCACAGGAACACGCGGATGCTGGCCGTAATTTAGGAGGAAAGGAGTCTGACCGGTGGAGTCGGCTACGGCATTGTTAAGTGCAAACTCTGCCCAAGGTAGCAAGGATGCCCAGTCATCCTGCCTGGCAGAAACAAAATGTCGTAAATATGTGACCAAGGTCTGGTTGGCCCTCTCTACCAACCCATTCGTCTCGGGATGATATGCCGAAGAGAGATTTAACTCAATACTGAGTAGACGACAAAGCTCTCATCAGAATCGAGACGCAAACTGGGGACCCCGGTCACTAACAATTTTGTCTGGCATACCGTGTAGGCGAAAGATATGCTTGACGAACAAAACAGCCAACGCCCTTGCAGAAGGTAGCCGTGGAAGAGGCACCAAGTGCACCATTTTGGAAAAATGGTCGGTGATCACCCAGATAATGGTGCAGTTACGAAACTTGGGTAAGCCCACCACAAAGTCCATCCCGACCATCTCCCAGGGCCTGTCCGCCACCGGCAGAGGATAAAGCAAACCAGCTGGCCGTTGCCGAGGAGTCTTGTTCTTGGCGCAAGAGACACACGCCCGAACATGCTCTGCGACATCACGAGCCATATGCGGCCACCAGTATGTCCTCGCCAGTAACTCAGATGTCCTTTTGGTACCAAAATGTCCACCCACCCTGGACGAGTGGGCCCAAGAGAGAACTTCCGGTCGCAAACTGGATGGAACAAAAGTCTTGCCCGGGGGCACAGACTCTAGCGAAAACGGGGCCACAGTTCTCAAGCTCTCGGTGGGGACAATAAGCCGAGGCTCCTCCTCCTCCTCCACAGATGACACAACGGAGCGAGAGAGAGCGTCGGCCCGAATGTTCTTCTCCCCAGAAAGAAAATGGAGGGTGAAATGAAACCGGGAGAAGAATAAGGACCATCTGGCCTGGCGAGAATTCAACCGCTGGGCTGTCTGCAGGTACACCAAATTTTTATGGTCTGTGAAGACTTGGAAGGGAAAACGTGCTCCCTCCAAGAGATCTCTCCACTCCGAGAAAGCCAACTTCATGGCTAGCAACTCCCTGTCCCCGATGGAATAATTCCTCTCTGCTGGTGAGAAGGTCTTGGAGAAAAAGAAGCAAGGATGCTTCCGACCTTGAGCATCCTTTTGGAAGAGGACTGCTCCAGCACCAACAGAAGAGGCATCCACCTCCATGATAAATGGCTTATCAACATCGGGGCGATGTAGGATGGGAGCGCTAGCGAAGTGTGACTTTATAGAGTTAAAGGCCTTGGAGACCTCCTCAGACCACAATTTGGGATTCGCCCCCTTCTTGGTGAGGGCAACCAAGGGAGCTACCAAAGTTGAGAAGTGCGGAATGAACTGGCGATAATAATTAATGAACCCCATAAAGCGCTGCACCGCTTTAAGAGAATGGGGTTCTTGCCAGTCCATCACAGCCTGTAGTTTAGCAGGATCCATTGCCAATCCCTGGGCAGAGATGATGTAGCCTAGGAAAGGTAAGGACTCCTGCTCAAACATACACTTCTCCAACTTGGCATAGAGGGAGTTTGCCCGTAGGAGGTCGAAGACTTTGCAAACATCTCTCCGGTGGGAGTCAATATCTGGAGAGTAGATGAGAATATCATCCAGATAGACTACGACCGAGGTGGAAAGCATATCCCGGAAGATATCGTTCACAAAGTCTTGGAAAACGGCCGGGGCATTATAGAGCCCGAAGGGCATCACCAGATATTCATAGTGCCCATCCCTGGTGTTAGAAGCCGTCTTCCATTCGTCCCCCTCACGGATGCGAATCAGATTGTAAGCACCCCGCAGATCTAGTTTAGTAAATACCCTTGCTCCCCGAAGCCTATCGAAGAGCTCAGATATCAAGGGCAAAGGATACTTATTTTTAACGGTGATGGCGTTAAGACCCCTGTAGTCTATGCATGGACGTAGTTCCCCATTCTTCTTCTGCACGAAGAAGAACCCTGCCCCAGCAGGTGACACTGACTTCCTAATGAATCCTCTTGCCAGATTTTCCTGGATGTACTGTGACATTGCCTCCGTCTCTGGGAGAGATAGCGGATAGACTCGACCCCGGGGAGGCTCAGCACCAGGCAAGAGATCAATAGGACAGTCATAGGGGCGATGGGGCGGAAGGATCTCCGCCGCCTTTTTGGAGAACACGTCTGCATAAGACCAATACTGCTTGGGGAGAGAGGATAGATCTGCGGGTACCTCAGTAGTAGCAACCTGAACGCACTCCCTCTGACACCTACCCCCACAAGATTCGCCCCATCCCAGGATTCTGCCAGAGGACCACTCGATATGAGGAGAGTGGTACCGTAGCCAAGGTATTCCCAACAGGACCTCATCAATTCCCTCAGGAATGACGAGCAGAGATATAATCTCCTGATGAGATGGCGACATGGACAGAGTAAAAGGGATGGTCTGGTGTGTTATCTGTGAGGGCAGTGTCGACCCATTCACCACTCGTACCGTTACTGGTTGAGCTAGCATAACCAGGGGTATTGCGTGACGTTGGGCGAAGGCAGAAGACATAAAATTGCCCTCCGCCCCAGAATCCACGCAGAGCTCTACCGAGTGGGAGAATGAGCCTATAGTAATTGTCCCCTTAAAGGACAATTTAGAGGCAAACGTCGCCGTGTCTAGTGCACCTCCACCTACTACCACTAGACGCTGACGTTTCCTCGACCGCTGAGAACATCTGGTGGCTAGATGTCCCGACTGCTGGCATACATGACAGACCTTGAGTGCACCTGCGGTCCAGGACTTAGATCCCGCTTGTGACACTTCCCTGGCCTCATGTGACTCAGGAACCAGAACCGGAGATTCCAGAGGTTTGGCAAAGGTAGGAGCCAGCCGAAACCTCTGCCTACACTGGGCTCGCTCTAACCTCCGCTCGTTAAAACGGAGGTCAATTCGAGTGGAGACAGTTATTAACTCCTCCAGTGTGGCAGGAATCTCCCTAGTGGCCAGAGCGTCCTTAACGTGGTCAGCCAGGCACCTCCAAAATATGGGGATAAGAGCTTTATCCGACCAATCCAGCTCAGAAGCTAAAGTGCGGAATTGGACGGCAAAATGACTGACCAAGGACTCACCCTGAGCTAATGCCAGCAGTTGGAGCGCAGTATCATGGGTGACTTGAGGTCCTAAAAAGACCTGTTTCAGAGTGCTCAGAAACAGCAGAGCACTCTGCACCACATGATCGCCACGCTCCCACAGCGGCGTAGCCCATTCCAACGCCCTGTCCGACAAGAGAGACACTATAAATCCCACCTTAGCCCGCTCTGTGGGAAAACGTGCAGCCAGGAGCTCGAGGTGAATAGAGCACTGACTCACAAATCCCCTACAAAATTTGCTATCACCAGAAAATTTTTCTGGCAGCGGAGGCGAGAAAATGTCGGAGCAGGGGTGGCAATGGACAGGGTTGCTGCAGCCACGCTAGCAGCCTGTACAGCAACTGCGGTAACATCCACAGCTGAGGTTGCGCTCTCAAGAGCCGCCAACCTACCCTCCAGCTGCTGGATATACCGCAAGGATTGCTGTTTGTCCGTCATTACTAGCCAGACCCTGGCGCTAGTGTAATGTTAGGGCTAGCGGAACGCACCAAATAATAAGACAGATAGAGTATGGTGCGTTCGCAGCCTGGGGTCCACCGTGCAGAGATGAAACCTGCTGCCAAGTAATGACGGACTATATGGCGGTACTCATAAGTATACACACGTGGGTTAAACTTCACCCAGCGTGAAGGAAGCGATCCTGTTGTGTCACAGGACCGCGGTACCGCACATAGAGCGCGAGCAAGTAGTCAGCGAACTCAACCCCAACTAGTCCGATTAGACCCTTGCTGGCACAACACCGCAACTGGGTGTGTAAAGAAACTAAATAACAATTTTAAGGCACAAGAGTGCATGCGGTGCCGCACTGACGAACGCCACTAACCACCCAGGCTTGGGTAAGGAAAGCACAGAGGAAGTGCACGGCGCCATACTGGCGGTCACAGCAACTGGACGCTGTAATGTGTGATTAGTGCTGTAGGCTAAGTCGGGCGCTAGATAGCAACCATACTCCTTCCGCGAACAGACATTCAATAGGGTAGGGGTATCCAAGGACGACTTGCACTCACAACATACACACATTAACAATTGTACACAAGCGCATGGCCGTGCGGTCATGCGCAGTTTATATAGTTGCAGCACAGGAAGTGGCCACAGAAACTTTGCCCTTCCAAGACCTGCCAAGAGGACCAATGGAATGTGCTGCAGAGCCTGAGCACATGACCCTCGATCTCCAACGGGAGATCTTGCCCTGGGCATGCTCAGTGTGTGCAGACAAGGACTTAGTCCCAGAGAAGTCCGCTCGCTGCTGACCAGCACTGGCTTTAATGGCAGAAGCTGAAGAAGCAGCAGTAACTCTCTGTACAGAGTGAGACTGAGCAAGACGCTGGGACCGACGTCCTTGCTGAGCAGACTCCACTGCGGCTGGATGAGAATGGGAGACCGCAGCGGAGATGGCTCGAGATTCCCCCTGTGCAGAAGCGGGAACTCGAGACCTAACAATAGTAACATAGTAAGTAAGGCCGAAAAAAGACATTTGTCCATCCAGTTCAGCCTATATTCCATCATAATAAATCCCCAGATCTACGTCCTTCTACAGAACCTAATAATTGTATGATAGTAACATAGTAACATAGTAACATAGTTAGTAAGGCCGAAAAAAGACATTTGTCCATCCAGTTCAGCCTATAATATGATACAATATTGTTCTGCTCCAGGAAGACATCCAGGCCTCTCTTGAACCCCTCGACTGAGTTCGCCATCACCACCTCCTCAGGCAAGCAATTCCAGATTCTCACTGCCCTAACAGTAAAGAATCCTCTTCTATGTTGGTGGAAAAACCTTCTCTCCTCCAGACGCAAAGAATGCCCCCTTGTGCCCGTCACCTTCCTTGGTATAAACAGATCCTCAGCGAGATATTTGTATTGTCCCCTTATATACTTATGCATGGTTATTAGATCGCCCCTCAGTCGTCTTTTTTCTAGACTAAATAATCCTAATTTCGCTAATCTATCTGGGTATTGTAGTTCTCCCATCCCCTTTATTAATTTTGTTGCCCTCCTTTGTACTCTTCTCTAGTTCCATTATATCCTTCCTGAGCACCGGTGCCCAAAACTGGACACAGTACTCCATGTGCGGTCTAACTAGGGATTTGTACAGAGGCAGTATAATGCTCTCATCATGTGTATCCAGACCTCTTTTAATGCACCCCATGATCCTGTTTGCATTGGCAGCTGCCTGGCACTGACTGCTCCAGGTAAGTTTATCATTAACTAGGATCCCCAAGTCCTTCTCCCTGTCAGATTTACCCAGTGGTTTCCGGTTCAGTGTGTAATGGTCATATTGATTCCTTCTTCCCATGTGTATAACCTTACATTTATCATTGTTAAACCTCATCTGCCACCTTTCAGCCCAAGTTTCCAACTTATCCAGATCCATCTGTAGCAGAATACTATCTTCTCTTGTATTAGAGAATGGGACGCCATGTTGCATTTGGAGAGCCCCTGATGTGCCTAAACATTGAAACTCCTCACAAATGACACCATTTTGGAAAGTAGACCCCCTAAGGAAGTTATCTAGATGTGTTGTGAGCACTTTAACCCACCAAGTGCTTCACAGAAGTTTATAATGCAGAGCCGTAAAAATAAAAAATCATATTTTTTCACAAATATGATTTTTTCACCCCCAATTTTTTATTTTCCCAAAGGTAAGAGAAGAAATTGGACCCCAAAAGTTGTTGTGCCATTTGTTCTGAGTACGCCAATACCCCACATGTGGGGGTAAACCACTGTTTGGGCGCATGGCAGAGCTCGGAATGGAAGGAGCGCCATTTGACTTTTCAATGCAAAATTGACTGGAATTGAGATGGGACACCATGTCACGTTTGGAGAGCCCCTGATGGGCCTAAACATTGAAACCCCCCACAAGTGACACCATTTTCAAAAGTAGACCCCCTAAGGAATTTATCTAGCTATGTTTTGACAGATTTGAACCCCCAAGTGTTTCACTACAGTTTATAATGCAGAGCCGTGAAAATATTATTTTTTTTTTTCACAAAAGTTATTTTTTGCAGGCGTCACGTTGCATTTGCAAAGCCCCTGATGCACCTAAACAGTAGATACCCCCCAGTAGTGACACCATTTTGTAAACTAGACCCCCCAAGGAACTTAACTAGATGTGTTGTGAGAACTTTGAACCCCCAAGTGTTTCACTACAGTTTTTAACGCGGAGCCATGAAAATAAAAAATAATTTTTTTCCACAAAAATTATTTATTAGCCCCCAGTTTTGTATTTTTTCCAAGGGTAACAGGAGACATTGGACCCCAAAAGTTGTTGTCCAATTTTTCCTGAGTATGCTGATACCCCATATGTGGGGGGAACCACTGTTTGGGCGCATGGCAGAGCTCGGAAGGGAAGGAGTGCCATTTGGAATGCAGACTTAGATGGATTGGTCTGCAGGCGTCATGTTGCATTTGCAGAGCCCCTGATGCACCTAAAAAGTAGAAATCCCCCACAAGTGACACCATTTTGGAAACTAGACCCCCCTAAGGAACTTATCTAGATGTGTTTTCACAGCTTTGAACCCCCAAGTGTTTCACTACAGTTTATAACGCAGAGTCGTGAAAATAAAAATTAATTTTTTTCCCACAAAAATGTTTTTTTAGCCCCCCCAAATTTGTATTTTCCCAAGGGTAGCAAGAGAAATTGGACCTCAATAGTTCTTGTCCAATTTGTCCTGAGTATGCTGATACCATATGTTGGGGTAAACCCCTGTTTGGGCGCACAGGAGAGCTCGGAAGGGAAGGACCACTGTTTTACTTTTTCAACGCAGAATTGGCTGGAATTGAGATCGGACGCCATGTCGCATTTGGAGAGCCCTGATGTGCCTAAACAGTGGAAACCCCCAATTCTGACTGAAACCCTAACCCCAACACACCCCTAACCCTAATCCCAACTGTAAATGTAATCCAAACCCTAACCCTAACTTTAGCCCCAACCATAACTTTAGCCCCAACCCTAACTTTAGCCCCAACCCTAACCCTAACTTTAGCCCCAACCCTAACTTTAGCCCCAACCCTAACTTTAGCCCCAACCCTAGCCCCAACCCTAGCCCTAACCCTAGCCCTAACTCTAGCCGTTTCCCTAACTAAGGGAGTGATGAAGGGGGGTTTGATTTACTTTTATAGTGGGTTTTCTTGCGGATTTTTATGATTGGCAGCCGTCACACACTAAAAGACGCTTTTTATTGCAATAAATATTTTTTGCGTTACCACATTTTGAGACCTATAATTTTTCCATATTTTGGTCCACAGAGTCATGTGAAGTCTTGGTTTTTGCGGGACGAGTTGACGTTTTTATTGGTAACATTTTCAGGCATGTGACATTTTTTGATCGCTTTTTATTCAGATTTTTGTGAAGCAGAATGACCAAAAACCAGCTATTCATGAACTTCTTTTCGGGGGTGCATTTATACCGTTCCGCGTTTGGTAAAATGGATAAAGCAGTTTTATTCTTCGGGTCAGTACGTTTACAGCAATACCTATTTATATATTTTTTTATGTTTTGGCGCTTTTTATACGATAAAAACTATTTTATAGAAAAAATAATTATTTTTGCATCGCTTTATTCTGAGGACTGTAACTTTTTTGTTTTTTTGCTGATGATGCAGTATGGCGGCTCGTTTTTTGGCGGGACAAGATGACGTTTTTAGCAGTACCATGGTTATTTATATCCGTCTTTTTGATTGCGTGTTATTCCACTTTTTGTTTCGCGGTATGATAATAAATGAAAATTGAAATACACAGGTGGTATATTTTGTTTCACAGGTGGGCTACTCTGCTGACGTGCAGACACTGCTCCTAGGCCCTAAACTATCAACTGGATTAGATGCAGTGAAAATTGAGATACACAGGTGGTATATTTTGTTTCACAGGTGGGCAACTCTACTGACGTACAGACACTGCTCCTAGGCCCTAAACTATCAACT
Organism: Ranitomeya imitator; assembly: GCF_032444005.1. Classification (NCBI taxonomy): domain Eukaryota; kingdom Metazoa; phylum Chordata; class Amphibia; order Anura; family Dendrobatidae; genus Ranitomeya; species Ranitomeya imitator. The sequence continues at coordinate 1,100,009,197 of NC_091282.1, read as the reverse complement.
GGATTAGATGCAGTGAAAATAGAGATACACAGGCGGTATAGTTAGTTTCACAGGCGGGCTACTCTGCTGACGTACAGACACTGCTCCTAGGCCCTAAACTATCAACTGGATTAGATGCAGTGAAAATTGAGATACACAGGTGGTATATTTTGTTTCACAGGCGGGCTACTCTGCTGACGTGCAGACTGTCATGATCCCAATGGCAGGGGATCACAAAAGGACAAGCACAAAAAACAAAACAAGCTCTAGGGTGATGGAAACTGAGCTGACCGCGATCCTGAACCTAAACACACAACTAGCTGTAGCCGGGGAACGTGCCTACGATGATCCTAGACGTCTCGCTCCAGCCGAAGGACTAACTTCCCCTATTAGAAGAAACACAGACCTCTCTTGCCTCCAGAGAAACACCCCACAGAAATAGCAGCCCCCCACATGTAATGACGGTGAAATGAGAGGAAAGCACATACATAGTTATGAAAACAGATTCAGCAAAATGAGGCCCGCTAAAGCTAGATAGCAGAGGATACAAAAGTGAACTGCGCGGTCAGCGAAAAACCCTACAAAAACCATCCTGAAATTACTTAAACTCATGTGCCAACTCATGGAACATGAGGAGTAATATCAGCCCACTAGAGCAACCAGCAAAAAGGAATCACATATCTGCAAGCTGGACTAAGACAAAAATAAAGCAAAACGTGGAACAGGAAAATCAAAAACTTAGCTTGTCCTGAAGATTACAGAAGCGGGAAGCAGAGGTAACAAGACACACTGATTACATTGATAGCCAGCGAGGAAATGACAAGAAAGCCAGGTTAAATAGGAAACTCCCATATCCTGATAGAACAGGTGGACACCAGAGACCGCAGAAAACACAAATCACCCAGTACCATCTGTAACCACCAGAGGGAGCCCAAAAACAGAATCCACAACAGTACCCCCCCCTTGAGGAGGGGTCACCGAACCCTCACGAGAACCACCAGGGCGACCAGGATGAGCCCTATGAAATGCACGGACCAAATCAGCAGCATGAACATCAGAGGCAACCACCCAAGAATTATCCTCCTGACCATAACCCTTCCACTTGACCAAATATTGGAGTTTCCGTCTGGAAACACGAGAATCCAAGATCTTCTCCACAACATACTCCAATTCTCCCTCCACCAGCACCGGAGCAGGCGGTTCATGCGAAGGAACAACAGGTACCTCATACCTCCGCAACAACGACCGATGAAACACATTATGAATAGCAAACGATGCCGGGAGATCCAAACGAAATGACACAGGGTTAAGAATTTCCAAGATCCTATAGGGACCGATGAACCGAGGCTTGAACTTAGGAGAAGAGACCTTCATAGGAACAAAACGAGAAGACAACCACACCAAGTCCCCAACACGAAGTCGAGGACCCACGTGGCGACGGCGATTAGCAAACTGCTGAGCCCTCTCCTGGGACAACTTCAAATTGTCCACCACATGACTCCAAATCTGATGCAACCTATCCACCACCATGTCCACTCCAGGACAATCAGAAGGCTCCACCTGACCAGAGGAAAAACGAGGATGAAACCCCGAATTACAGAAGAAAGGAGAAACCAAGGTAGCAGAACTAGCCCGATTATTAAGCGCAAATTCGGCAAGCGGCAAAAAGGTAACCCAGTCATCTTGATCAGCAGAAACAAAACACCTCAAATAAGTCTCCAAGGTCTGATTAGTTCGTTCCGTCTGGCCATTCGTCTGAGGATGGAATGCAGACGAAAAGGACAAATCAATGCCCATCTTAGCACAGAACGTCCGCCAAAATCTAGACACAAACTGGGATCCCCTGTCAGAAACGATGTTCTCCGGAATCCCATGCAAACGAACCACGTTCTGAAAAAACAGAGGGACCAACTCAGAGGAGGAAGGTAACTTAGGCAAGGGTACCAGATGAACCATCTTAGAAAAGCGGTCACACACAACCCAGATGATGGACATTTTTTGAGAGACAGGGAGATCCGAAATAAAGTCCATGGAAATGTGCGTCCAAGGCCTCTTCGGGATAGGCAAAGGTGACAACAATCCACTGGCGCGAGAACAGCAAGGCTTAGCCCGAGCGCAAACTTCACAAGACTGCACAAAAGAATGCACATCCCTCGACAAGGAAGGCCACCAAAAAGACCTGGCCACCAAGTCTCTAGTACCAAATATTCCAGGATGACCTGCCAACGCAGAAGAATGGACCTCGGAGATGACTCTACTGGTCCAATTATCCGGAACAAACAGTCTTTCAGGCGGACAACGATCAGGTTTATCCGCCTGAAACTCCTGCAAAGCACGTCACAAGTCTGGGGAGACAGCCGACAAAATCACCCCATCCTTAAGGATACCAGTGGGCTCAGAATTTCCAGGGGAGTCAGGCACAAAACTCCTAGAAAGAGCATCCGCCTTCACATTCTTTGAACCTGGCAGGTATGAAACCACAAAATCGAAACGGGAGAAAAACAGTGACCAACGAGCCTGTCTAGGATTCAGACGCTTGGCAGACTTAAGGTAAATCAGATTTTTGTGATCAGTCAAGACCACCACACGATGTCTAGCACCCTCAAGCCAATGACGCCACTCCTCAAATGCCCACTTCATGGCCAAAAGCTCCCGATTACCAACATCATAATTCCGCTCAGTGGGCGAAAACTTTCTAGAAAAGAACGCACATGGCTTCATCACTGAGCAATCGGAGCTTCTCTGCAACAAAACCGGCCCCGCTCCAATCTCGGAAGCATCAACTTAAACCTGAAAAGGAAGCGAAACATCTGGCTGACGCAACACAGGAGCAGAAGAAAACCGGCGCTTAAGTTCCTGAAAGGCCTCCACAGCCGCAGGAGACCAATCAGCAACATCAGCACCCTTCTTAGTCAAATCCGTCAAAGGCTTAACAACACTAGAAAAATTAGTTATGAAACGACGATAAAAATTAGCAAAGCCCAAGAACTTCTGTAGACTCTTAAGAGATGTAGGCTGCGTCCAGTCACAAATAGCCTGAACCTTGACGGGATCCATCTCAATAGTAGAAGGGGAAAAAATATACCCCAAAAAAGAAATCTTCTGGACTCCAAAGAGACACTTTGAACCTTTTACAAACAAAGAATTGGCCCGCAGGACCTGAAACACCTTCCTGACCTGCTGAACATGGGACTCCCAGTCATCAGAAAAAACCAAAACATCATCCAAATACACAATCATAAATTTATCCAGATATTCACGGAAAATATCGTGCATAAAGGACTGGAAGACAGAAGGAGCATTAGAAAGTCCAAAAGGCATCACCAAATACTCAAAATGGCCCTCAGGCGTATTAAATGCGGTTTTCCACTCATCACCCTGCTTTATCCGCACAAGATTATACGCACCCTGAAGATCAATCTTAGTGAACCATTTAGCCCCCTTAATGCGAGCGAACAAATCAGTCAACAATGGCAAAGGATACTGATATTTGACTGTAATCTTATTCAAAAGACGGTAATCTATACAAGGCCTCAAGGAACCATCTTTTTTGGCCACGAAAAAAAAACCTGCTCCCAAAGGGGACGAAGATGGACGGATATGTCCCTTTTCCAAGGACTCCTTAACATAATCCCGCATAGCAGTATGCTCTGGCACTGACAGATTGAACAAACGTCCTTTAGGAAATTTACTGCCAGGAATCAAATCTATAGCACAATCGCAATCCTGTGAGGAGGAAGCGAATTGAGCTTAGGCTCCTCAAAAACATCCCGATAATCAGACAAAAATACAGGAACCTCAGAAGGAGTAGATGAAGCGATAGAAATCGGAGGTGCATCATCATGAACCCCCTGACATCCCCAGCTTAACACAGACATCGTTTTCCAGTCCAAGACTGGGTTATGAGTTTGTAACCATGGCAGACCAAGCACTAAGACATCATGTAAATTATACAGTACCAGGAAGCGAATCACCTCCTGATGAACGGGAGTCATACGCATGGTCACTTGTGTCCAGTACTGAGGTTTGTTCATAGCCAAAGGTGTAGAGTCAATTCCTTTCAAAGGAATAGAGACTTCCAGAGGCTCCAGACTAAACCCACAGCGGTTGGCAAATGACCAATCCATAAGACTCAGGGCAGCGCCTGAATCCACATAGGCATCGACGGAAATGACTGATAATGAACAAATCAGAGTCACAGACAGAATGAACTTAGACTGTAAAGTACTAATGGCAACAGACTTATCAACCTTTTTTGTGCGTTTAGAGCATGCTGATATAACATGAGCTGAATCACCACAATAAAAACACAACCCATTTTTCCGCCTATAGTTTTGCCGTTCACTTCTGGACTGAATTCTATCACATTGCATTGTCTCAGGTGCCTGTTCAGAAGACACCGCCAAATGGTGCACAGGTTTGCGCTCCCGTAAACGCCGATCAATCTGAATAGCCATAGTCATAGACTCATTCAGACCTGTAGGCGCAGGGAACCCCACCATAACATCTTTAATGGCCTCAGAAAGGCCATCTCTGAATCTTGCAGCCAGGGCGCACTCATTCCACTGAGTAAGCACCGACCATTTCCGAAATTTCTGACAATATATTTCTGCTTCACCTGAGAGAGAGCCAATAAAGCTTTTTCAGCCTGAATCTCTAGGTTAGGTTCCTCATAGAGCAAACCCAATGCCAGAAAAAACGCATCCACATTGAGCAACGCAGGATTCCCTGGTGCCAATGCAAATGCCCAATTCTGAGGGTCACCCCGCAGGAAAGATATAACAATTTTGACTTGCTGAGCAGGGTCTCCAGAGGAGCGAGATTTCAAAGAAAGAAACAACCTGCAATTGTTCCTAAAATTCAGAAAACTAGATCTATCTCCAGAAAAAAACTCTGGGATAGGAATTCTAGGTTCAGACATAGGAGCATGTACAACAAAATCTTGTATATTTTGAACCTTAGCAGCAAGATTATTCAGGCTGGAAGCCAAACTCTGGACGTCCATGATAAACAGCTGAGGTCAGAGCCATTCAAGGATTAAGAGGAGGTAAGACGCAGCCAGGCTGCAATTAAGGCTAGTGTTATGTTTGCTAATGACAGGTGTTATGAAGGCAATCCAGAAACACAGTGAGCTTAGCGATCAGAGCGCACACAGTGATCTGACAAATACCCAAAAATACAAGAACGAGCTCTGAGACGTGGAAACTCTGTAGACTGCACACCTGATCCTATCCTAAACACAACTAAAAGCGGCTGTGGATTGCGCCTAACAACTACCTAGGCAACTCGGCACAGCCTAAGAAACTAGCTAGCCTGAAGATAGAAAAATAGGCCTGACTTGCCCCAGAGAAATTCCCCAAAGGAAAAGGCAGCCCCCCACATATAATGACTGTGAGTAAGATGAAAAGACAAAACGTAGGGATGAAATAGATTCAGCAAAGTGGGGCCCGATATTCTAGGACAGAGCGAGGACAGTAAAGCGAACTTTGCAGTCTACAAAAAACCCTAAAGCAAAACCACGCAAAGGGGCAAAAAAAAACCCACCGTGCCGAACTAACGGCACGGCGGTACACCCTTTGCGTCTCAGAGCTTCCAGCAAAACAAAAGACAAGCTGGACAGAAAAAAAGCAACAAAAAAGCAAAAAGCACTTAGCTATACAGAGCAGCAGGTCACAGGAACAATCAGGAGAAGCTCAGATCCAACACTGAAACATTGACAAGGAGCAAGGATAGCAGCATCAGGCGGAGTTAAGTAATGAAGCAGTTAACGAGCTCACCAGAACACCTGAGGGAGGAAGCTCAGAAGCTGCAGTACCACTTGTGACCACAGGAGTGAATTCAGCCACAGAATTCACAACAGTACCCCCCCCTTGAGGAGGGGTCACCGAACCCTCACCAGAGCCCCCAGGCCGACCAGGATGAGCCGCATGAAAGGCACGAACAAGATCGGAAGCATGAACATCAGAGGCAAAAACCCAGGAATTATCTTCCTGAGCATAACCCTTCCATTTAACCAGATACTGGAGTTTCCGTCTAGAAACACGAGAATCCAAAATCTTCTCCACAATATACTCCAATTCCCCCTCCACCAAAACCGGGGCAGGAGGCTCAACAGATGGAACCATAGGTGCCACGTATCTCCGCAACAACGACCTATGGAATACATTATGTATGGAAAAGGAGTCTGGGAGGGTCAAACGAAAAGACACAGGATTGAGAACCTCAGAAATCCTATACGGACCAATAAAACGAGGTTTAAATTTAGGAGAGGAAACCTTCATAGGAATATGACGAGAAGATAACCAAACCAGATCCCCAACACGAAGTCGGGGACCCACACGGCGTCTGCGATTAGCGAAAAGTTGAGCTTTCTCCTGGGACAAGATCAAATTGTCCACTACCTGAGTCCAGATCTGCTGCAACCTATCCACCACAGAATCCACACCAGGACAGTCCGAAGACTCAACCTGTCCTGAAGAGAAACGAGGATGGAACCCAGAATTGCAAAAAAATGGAGAAACCAAGGTAGCCGAGCTGGCCCGATTATTAAGGGCGAACTCAGCCAACGGCAAAAAGGACACCCAATCATCCTGGTCTGCAGAAACAAAACATCTCAGATATGTTTCCAAGGTCTGATTGGTTCGTTCGGTCTGGCCATTAGTCTGAGGATGGAAAGCCGAGGAAAAGGATAGGTCAATGCCCATCCTACCACAAAAGGCTCGCCAGAACCTTGAAACAAACTGGGAACCTCTGTCAGAAACAATATTCTCAGGAATGCCATGCAACCGAACCACATGCTGAAAGAACAAAGGTACCAAATCAGAGGAGGAAGGCAATTTAGCCAAGGGCACCAGATGGACCATTTTAGAAAAGCGATCACAGACCACCCAAATGACTGACATCTTTTGAGAAACGGGAAGGTCAGAAATGAAATCCATCGAAATATGTGTCCAAGGCCTCTTTGGGACCGGCAAGGGCAAAAGCAACCCACTGGCACGAGAACAGCAGGGCTTAGCCCTAGCACAAATCCCATAGGACTGCACAAAAGTACGTACATCCCGTGACAGAGATGGCCACCAGAAGGATCTAGCCACTAACTCTCTGGTACCAAAGATTCCAGGATGACCAGCCAACACCGAACAATGAAGTTCAGAGATAAGTTTATTAGTCCACCTATCAGGGACGAACAGTTTCTCTGCTGGACAACGATCAGGTTTATTCGCCTGAAATTTTTGCAGCACCCGCCGCAAATCAGGGGAGATGGCAGACACAATGACTCCTTCCTTGAGGATACCCGCTGGCTCAGATAAACCCGGAGAGTCGGGCACAAAACTCCTAGACAGAGCATCCGCCTTCACATTTTTAGAGCCCGGAAGGTACGAAATCACAAAGTCGAAGCGGGCAAAAAATAACGACCAACGGGCCTGTCTAGGATTCAAGCGCTTGGCAGACTCGAGATAAGTCAAGTTCTTATGATCAGTCAATACCACCACGCGATGCTTAGCTCCTTCAAGCCAATGACGCCACTCCTCGAATGCCCACTTCATGGCCAGCAACTCTCGATTGCCCACATCATAATTACGCTCAGCGGGCGAAAACTTCCTGGAAAAGAAAGCACATGGTTTCATCACTGAGCAATCAGAACCTCTCTGTGACAAAACCGCCCCTGCTCCAATCTCAGAAGCATCAACCTCGACCTGGAACGGAAGAGAAACATCTGGCTGACACAACACAGGGGCAGAACAAAAACGACGCTTCAACTCCTGAAAAGCTTCCACAGCAGCAGAAGACCAATTAACCAAATCAGCACCCTTCTTGGTCAAATCGGTCAATGGTTTGGCAATGCTAGAAAAATTACAGATGAAGCGACGATAAAAATTAGCAAAGCCCAGGAACTTTTGCAGACTTTTCAGAGATGTCGGCTGAATCCAATCCTGGATGGCTTGGACCTTAACTGGATCCATCTCGATAGTAGAAGGGGTAAAGATGAACCCCAAAAATGAAACTTTCTGCACACCGAAGAGACACTTTGATCCCTTCACAAACAAAGAGTTAGCACGCAGGACCTGAAAAACCATTCTGACCTGCTTCACATGAGACTCCCAATCATCTGAGAAGATCAAAATGTCATCCAAGTAAACAATCAGGAATTTATCCAGATACTCACGGAAGATGTCATCCATAAAAGACTGAAACACAGATGGAGCATTGGCAAGTCCGAACGACATCACTAGATACTCAAAATGACCCTCGGGCGTATTGAATGCAGTTTTCCATTCATCTCCTTGCCTGATTCTCACCAGATTATACGCACCACGAAGATCTATCTTAGTGAACCAACTAGCCCCCTTAATCCGAGCAAACAAGTCAGATAACAATGGCAAGGGATACTGAAATTTAACAGTGATCTTATTAAGAAGGCGGTAATCAATACACGGTCTCAGCGAACCATCCTTCTTGGCTACAAAGAAGAACCCTGCTCCCAGTGGTGATGACGATGGGCGAATATGTCCCTTCTCCAGGGATTCCTTCACATAACTGCGCATAGCGGCGTGTTCGGGCACGGATAAATTAAATAATCGACCTTTAGGGAATTTACTACCAGGAATCAAATTGATAGCACAATCACAATCCCTATGCGGAGGTAGAGCATCGGACTTGGGCTCTTCAAATACATCCTGATAATCAGACAAGAACTCTGGGACCTCAGAAGGGGTGGATGACGAAATCGACAAAAATGGAACATCACCATGTACCCCCTGACAACCCCAGCTGGATACCGACATGGAATTCCAATCCAATACTGGATTATGGGTTTGTAGCCATGGCAACCCCAACACGACCACATCATGCAGATTATGCAACACCAGAAAGCGAATAACTTCCTGATGTGCAGGAGCCATGCACATGGTCAGCTGGGCCCAGTATTGAGGTTTATTCTTGGCCAAAGGTGTAGCATCAATTCCTCTCAATGGAATAGGACACCGCAAAGGCTCCAAGAAAAACCCACAACGTTTAGCATAATCCAAATCCATCAGATTCAGGGCAGCGCCCGAATCCACAAACGCCATGACAGAAAACGACGACAAAGAGCATATCAAGGTAATGGACAGAAGGAATTTGGACTGTACAGTACCAATGACGGCAGACCTAGCGGACCGCTTAGTGCGCTTAGGACAATCAGAAATAGCATGAGTGGAATCACCACAGTAGAAACACAGACCATTCAGACGTCTGTATTCCTGCCGTTCAACTCAAGTCATAGTCCTATCGCACTGCATAGGCTCAGGTTTAACCTCAGGCAGTACCGCCAAATGGTGCACAGATTTACGCTCGCGCAAGCGTCGACCGATCTGAATGGCCAAAGACAAAGACTCATTCAAACCAGCAGGCATAGGAAATCCCACCATGACATCCTTAAGAGCCTCAGAGAGACCCTTTCTGAACAAAGCTGCCAGCGCAGATTCATTCCACTGAGTGAGTACTGACCATTTCCTAAACTTCTGACAATATACTTCTATATCATCCTGACCCTGGCACAAAGCCAGCAAATTTTTCTCAGCCTGATCCACTGAATTAGGCTCATCGTACAGCAATCCGAGCGCCAGGAAAAACGCATCGACACTACTCAATGCAGGGTCTCCTGGCGCAAGAGAAAATGCCCAGTCTTGAGGGTCGCCGCGCAAAAAATAAATAATAATCAAAACCTGTTGAATAGGATTACCAGAAGAATGAGGTTTCAAGGCCAGAAATAGCTTACAATTATTTTTGAAACTTAGAAACTTAGTTCTATCTCCAAAAAACAAATCAGGAATAGGAATTCTTGGTTCTAACATAGATTTCTGATCAATAGTATCTTGAATTTTTTGTACATTTATAACGAGATTATCCATTGAAGAGCACAGACCCTGAATATCCATGTCCACACCTGTGTCCAGAATCACCCAAATGTCTAGGGGGAAAAAAAAAAAGTGAACACAGAGCAGAAAAAAAAAAAATGATGTCAGAACTTTTTCTTTCCCTCTATTGAGAATCATTAGTTAGGCTCCTTGTACTGTTATGTTTGCTAATGACAGGTGTTATGAAGGCAATCCAGAAACACAGTGAGCTTAGCGATCAGAGCGCACACAGTGATCTGACAAATACCCAAAAATACAAGAACGAGCTCTGAGACGTGGAAACTCTGTAGACTGCACACCTGATCCTATACTAAACACAACTAAAAGCGGCTGTGGATTGCGCCTAACAACTACCTAGGCAACTCGGCACAGCCTAAGAAACTAGCTAGCCTGAAGATAGAAAAATAGGCCTGACTTGCCCCAGAGAAATTCCCCAAAGGAAAAGGCAGCCCCCCACATATAATGACTGTGAGTAAGATGAAAAGACAAAACGTAGGGATGAAATAGATTCAGCAAAGTGGGGCCCGATATTCTAGGACAGAGCGAGGACAGTAAAGCGAACTTTGCAGTCTACAAAAAACCCTAAAGCAAAACCACGCAAAGGGGCAAAAATAAACCCACCGTGCCGAACTAACGGCACGGCGGTACACCCTTTGCGTCTCAGAGCTTCCAGCAAAACAAAAGACAAGCTGGACAGAAAAAAAGCAACAAAAAAGCAAAAAGCACTTAGCTATACAGAGCAGCAGGTCACAGGAACAATCAGGAGAAGCTCAGATCCAACACTGAAACATTGACAAGGAGCAAGGATAGCAGCATCAGGCGGAGTTAAGTAATGAAGCAGTTAACGAGCTCACCAGAACACCTGAGGGAGGAAGCTCAGAAGCTGCAGTACCACTTGTGACCACAGGAGTGAATTCAGCCACAGAATTCACAACAGGCTAGGCAGCAAACTCTGAGGGGAGAAAAAAAAAAAAAAAAAAAAAACTTCCTCAGACTACTTTTCCTCCTACTTCAGCCAATACGATTACCACTTTGGGCCGGCTATACTGTCATGATCCCAATGGCAGGGGATCACAAAAGGACAAGCACAAAAAACAAAACAAGCTCTAGGGTGATGGAAACTGAGCTGACCGCGATCCTGAACCTAAACACACAACTAGCTGTAGCCGGGGAACGTGCCTACGATGATCCTAGACGTCTCGCTCCAGCCGAAGGACTAACTTCCCCTATTAGAAGAAACACAGACCTCTCTTGCCTCCAGAGAAACACCCCACAGAAATAGCAGCCCCCCACATGTAATGACGGTGAAATGAGAGGAAAGCACATACATAGTTATGAAAACAGATTCAGCAAAATGAGGCCCGCTAAAGCTAGATAGCAGAGGATACAAAAGTGAACTGCGCGGTCAGCGAAAAACCCTACAAAAACCATCCTGAAATTACTTAAACTCATGTGCCAACTCATGGAACATGAGGAGTAATATCAGCCCACTAGAGCAACCAGCAAAAAGGAATCACATATCTGCAAGCTGGACTAAGACAAAAATAAAGCAAAACGTGGAACAGGAAAATCAAAAACTTAGCTTGTCCTGAAGATTACAGAAGCGGGAAGCAGAGGTAACAAGACATACTGATTACATTGATAGCCGGCGAGGAAATGACAAGAAAGCCAGGTTAAATAGGAAACTCCGATATCCTGATAGAACAGGTGGACACCAGAGACCGCAGAAAACACAAGTCACCCAGTACCATCTGTAACCACCAGAGGGAGCCCAAAAACAGAATCCACAACAGCAGACACTGCTCCTAGGCCCTAAACTATCAACCCGATTAGATGCAGTGAAAATTGAGATACACAGGCAGTGTAGCTAGCTTCACAGGCGGGCTACTCAGATGACTATCAGACAATGCTACTAGCCCAAAAGGATTGGCTGAGCTAGATTACACCAAATGCTGTGACAAACACTTGCACAGCACTTGCACAGACCTGCCTGCAATCAGTGCTATGAACTGCTGTAACCTACCCTGAAAAGGACTGATATTACAACTAGTCCCGACTCCTCCTGACTCCCTAAACCTATCTCTCTGACAATTCGCTCCAAAAAAACACTATTAGTAAGTATAGCTCCCACAGCAGCAGCGGAGCCGTCTAACACTAAGATGCAGCAGTGAGGAAATGGTGGTGACTGGGCAAATGGCTGGTTCTTATAAGGCAAGGACATGTGACATACACAGCCAATGACACATGCCCTTGCTTGTGTGCATCACATGCACATTGCTGTGTGTGTGTGCACTGCTGATAGGCTGAGAGACTGCACCGCCCCACTGTAAATGTGGTTCAAGAAAAGCACATCCAGCCCATAATCAATCAGTGGGTGTTTTCCTGAACTTGGTCCACACCCCAAATCAAGTTTCTGAGACTGGGATAAAAGTTATGAAATAAAAAAATATGAAATATCATCTTTGAATGTGAGTCCTGGGAAGCGCTGCCATTCATGGGCTGGATGTGCTTTTCTTGAACTACTCATCCTGTGTGAGCCTTACTCTGGCTCTCTCACTTGGATCCACCCGAGGCAAGCTGCAAGCCCTGTATATTGAAAAGTATCTCAGAGGGAATTTGGAGGATACACGATCTAAAGCCATTTTAGTCTTTTATCAGGTGAGTGCATAAAATTGTGCACCCTTTAACCCCTTCCCGACCCATGACGCCACATAGGCGTCATGAAAGTCTGTGCCAATCCGACCCATGACGCCTATGTGGCGTCATGGAAAGATCGCGTCCCTGCAGATCGGGTGAAAGGGTTAACACCCATTTCACCCGATCTGCAGGGACAGGGGGAGTGGTAGTTTAGCCCAGGGGGGGTGGCTACGATCGCTCTGATTGGCTGTTGAAAGTGAAACTGCCAATCAGAGCGATTTGTAATATTTCACCTATTATAACTGGTGAAATATTACAATCCAGCCATGGCCGATGCTGCAATATCATCGGCCATGGCTGGAAACACTAATGTGCCCCCACCCCACCGATCGCCCCCCCCCAGCCCTCCGATCTGTCCGGTACACTGCTCCGGCTCCCCTCCGTCCTGTGCTCTGCTCCCCCCATGCTCTTGTCCGCTCCCCCCATGCTCCAATCACCCTCCCCGTGCTCCAATCACCCCCCCTGCACTCCGATCCACCACCCCCGTGCTCCGTTCCACCCCTCCGTGCTCCGTTCCACCCCCCCGTGCTCCGTTCCACCCCCCGTGCTCCGTTCCACCCCTCCCGCGCTCCGATCCACTCCCCCATGTTCCGATCACCCCCCCGTGCTTCCCCCCACCCCATCATACTTACCGATCCTCCCTGGGCGCCGCCATCTTCCAAAATGGCGGGCGCATGCGCAGTGCGCCCGCCGAATCTGCCGGCCGGCAGATTCGTTCCAAAGTGCATTTTGATCACTGAGATAGATTATATCTCAGTGATCAAAATAAAAAAATAATAAATGACCCCCCCCCTTTGTCACCCCCATAGGTAGGGACAATAAAAAAATAAAGAATTTTTTTTTTCCACTAATGTTAGAATAGGGATAGGGCTAGGGTTAGGGTTAGGGTTAGGGGTAGGGTTAGGGGTAGGGTTAGGGGTAGGGTTAGGGCTAGGGTTAGGGCTAGGGTTAGGGTTAGGGTTTCGGTATGTGCACACGTATTCTGGTCCTCTGCGGATTTTTCCACTGCGGATTTGATAAATCTGCAGTGCTAAACCGCTGCGGATTTATGGCGGATTTACCGCGTTTTTTCTGCGCATTTCACTGCGGTTTTACAACTGCGATTTTCTATTTGAGCAGTTGTAAAACCGCTGCGGAATCCGCACAAAGAAGTGACATGCTGCGGAATGTAAACCGCTGCGTTTCCGTGCAGTTGTTCTGCAGCATGTGTACAGCGATTTTTGTTTCCCATAGGTTTACATTGAACTGTAAACTCATGGAAAACTGCTGCGGATCTGCAGCGTTTTCCGCAGCGTGTGCACATACCCTTAGAATTAGGCTATATGCACACGGTGCGGATTTGGCTGCGGATCCGCAGCGGATTGGCCGCTGCGGATTCGCAGCAGTGTTCCATCAGGTTTACAGTACCATGGAAAACCAAATCCGCTGTGCCCATGGTGCGGAAAATACCGCGCGGAAACGCTGCGTTGTATTTTCCGCAGCATGTCAATTCTTTGTGCGGATTCCGCAGCATTTTACACCTGTTCCTCAATAGGAATCCGCAGGTGAAATCCGCACAAAAAACACTGGAAATCCACGGAAAATCCGCAGGTAAAACGCAATGCCTTTTACCCGCGGATTTTTCAAAAATGATGCTGAAAAATCTCACACGAATCCGCAACGTGGGCACATAGCCTTAGGGTTAGGGTTGGAATTAGGGTTTTGGTTAGGGGTGTGATTAGGGTTATGGCTACAGTTGGGATTAGGGTTAGGGGTGTGTTGGGGTTAGTGTTGAAGGTAGAATTGAAGGGTTACCACTGTTTAGGCACATCAGGGGTCTCCAAACGCAACATGGCGCCACCATTGATTCCAGCCAATCTCGTATTCAAAAAGTCAAATGGTGCTCCCTCAATTCTGAGCCCCGACGTGTGCCCAAACAGTGGTTTACCCCCACATATGGGGTACCAGCATACTCAGGATAAACTGCGCAACAATTACTGGGGTCCAATTTCTCCTGTTACCCTTGTGAAAATAAACAAATGCTTGCTAAAACATCATTTTTGAGGAAAGAAAAATGATTTTTTATTTTCACGGCTCTGCGTTGTAAACGTCTGTGAAGCACTTGGGGGTTCAAAGTGCTCACCACATATCTAGATAAGTTCCTTGGGGGGTCTAGTTTCTAAAATGGGGTCACTTGTGGGGGGTTTCTACTGTTTAGGCACACCAGGTGCTCTGCAAATGCAATGTGACGCCCGCAGACCATTCCATCAAAGTCTGCATTTCAAAAGTCACTACTTCCCTTCTGAGCCCCGACGTGTGCCCAAACAGTGGTTTACCTCCACACATGGGGTATCAGCGTACTCAGGAGAAACTGGACAACAACTTTTGGGGTCCAATTTCTCCTGTAACCCTTGGGAAAATAAAAAATTCTGGGCTAAATAATTATTTTTGAGGAAAGAAAACGTATTTATTATTTTCACAGTTCTGCATTATAAACTTCTATGAAGCACTTGGGGGTTCAAAGTGCTCACCACACATCTAGATAAGTTCCTTTCGGGGTCTAGTTTCCAAAATGGGGTAACTTGTGGGGGGTTTCTACTGTTTAGCCACATCAGGGGCTCTGCAAACGCAACGTCACGCCCGCAGAGCAGTCCATCAAAGTCTGCATTTCAAAACGTCACTACTTCAATTCCGAGCCCCAGCATGTGCCCAAACAGTAGTTTACCCCCACATATGGGGTATCACCGTACTCAGGAGAAACGGGACAACAAATATTGGGGTCAAATTTCTCCTGTTACCCTTGGGAAAATTAAAAAATTCTGGGCTAAATAATTATTATTGAGGAAAGAAAACGTATTTATTATTTTCACGGCTCTGCATTATAAACTTCTGTGAAGCACTTGGGGGTTCAAAGTGCTCACTACACATCTAGATAAGTTCCTTTCGGGGTCTAGTTTCCAAAATTGGGTCACTTGTGGGGGGTTTCTACTGTTTAGCCACATCAGGGGCTCTGCAAACGCAACGTGACGCCCACAGAGCATTCCATCAAAGTCTGCATTTCAAAACGTCACTACTTCACTTCCGAGCCCCGGCATGTGCCCAAACAGTGGTTTACCCCCACATATGGGGTACCAGCATACTCAGGATAAACTGCGCAACAATTACTGGGGTCCAATTTCTCCTGTTACCCTTGTGAAAATAAAAAAATGCTTGCTAAAACATCATTTTTGAGGAAAGAAAAATGATTTTTTATTTTCACGGCTCTGCGTTGTAAACGTCTGTGAAGCACTTGGGGGTTCAAAGTGCTCACCACATATCTAGATAAGTTCCTTGGGGGGTCTAGTTTCTAAAATGGGGTCACTTGTGGGGGGTTTCTACTGTTTAGGCACACCAGGTGCTCTGCAAATGCAATGTGACGCCCGCAGACCATTCCATCAAAGTCTGCATTTCAAAAGTCACTACTTCCCTTCTGAGCCCCGACGTGTGCCCAAACAGTGGTTTACCTCCACACATGGGGTATCAGCGTACTCAGGAGAAACTGGACAACAACTTTTGGGGTCCAATTTCTCCTGTAACCCTTGGGAAAATAAAAAATTCTGGGCTAAATAATTATTTTTGAGGAAAGAAAACGTATTTATTATTTTCACGGTTCTGCATTATAAACTTCTATGAAGCACTTGGGGGTTCAAAGTGCTCACCACACATCTAGATAAGTTCCTTTCGGGGTCTAGTTTCCAAAATGGGGTAACTTGTGGGGGGTTTCTACTGTTTAGCCACATCAGGGGCTCTGCAAACGCAACGTCACGCCCGCAGAGCAGTCCATCAAAGTCTGCATTTCAAAACGTCACTACTTATAATAATAATAATAATAATAATAATAATAATAATTTTATTTATATAGCGCCAACATATTCCGCAGCGCTTTACAAATTATAGAGGGGACTTGTACAGACAATAAACATTACAGCATAACAGAAATACAGTTCAAAACAGATACCAGGAGGAGTGAGGGCCCTGCTCGCAAGCTTACAAACTATGGGGAAAAGGGGAGACACGAGAGGTGGATGGTAACAATTGCTTTAGTTATTCGGACCAGCTATAGTGTAAGGCTCAGGTGTTCATGTAAAGCTGCATGAACCAGTTACCTGCCTAAGTATGTAGCAGTACAGACACAGAGGGCTAATACTGCACTACTTCAATTCCGAGCCCCAGCATGTGCCCAAACAGTAGTTTACCCCCACATATGGGGTATCACCGTACTCAGGAGAAACGGGACAACAAATATTGGGGTCAAATTTCTCCTGTTACCCTTGGGAAAATTAAAAAATTCTGGGCTAAATAATTATTTTTGAGGAAAGAAAACGTATTTATTATTTTCACGGCTCTGCATTATAAACTTCTATGAAGCACTTGGGGGTTCAAAGTGCTCACCACACATCTAGATAAGTTACCCTTGGGAAAATAAAAAATTGCAGGCTAAAAGATCATTTTTGAGAAAATAATTTTTTTATTTTATTTTCATGGCTCTGCGTTATAAACTTCTGTGAAGCACTTGGGGGTTCAAAGTCCTCACCACACATCTAGATTAGTTCCTTTGGGGGTCTAGTTTCCAAAATGGGGTCATTTCTGGAGGATCTCCAATGTTTAGGCACACAGGGGCTCTCCAAACGTGACATCGTGTCCGCTAATGATTGGAGCTAATTTTCCATTTAAAAAGCCAAATGGCGTACCTTCTCTTCCGAGCTCTGCCGTGCGCCCAAACAGTGGTTTACCCCCACATATGGGGTATCAGCGTACTCAGGACAAACTGGACAACAACATTTGGGGTCCAATTTCTTCTATTACCCTTGGCAAAATAGGAAATTCCAGGCTAAAAAATCATTTTTGAGGAAAGAAAACTTATTTTTTATTTTCATGGTTCTGCGTTATAAACTTCTGTGAAGCACCTGGGGGTTTAAAGTGCTCAATATGCATCTAGATAAGTTCCTTGGGGGGTCTAGTTTCCAAAATGGGGTCACTTGTGGGGAAGCTCCAATGTTTAGGCACACAGGGGCTCTCCAAACGCGACATGGTGTCCGCTAACAATTGGAGCTAATTTTCCATTCAAAAAGTCAAATGGCGCGCTTTCCCTTCCGAGCCCTGCCGAGTGCCCAAACAGTGGTTTACCCCCACATATGAGGTATCGTCGTACTCGGGAGAAATTACCCAACAAATTTTATGATCCATTTTATCCTATTGCCTATGTGAAAATGAAAAAATTGAGGCGAAAATAATTTTTTTGTGAAAAAAAAGTACTTTTTCATTTTTACAGATCAATTTGTGAAGCATCTGAGGGTTTAAAGTGCTCACTAGGCATCTAGATAAGTTCCTTGGGGGGTGTAGTTTTCAAAATGGGGTCACTTGTGGGGGAGCACCAATGTTTAGGCACACAGGGTCTCTCCAAACGCGACATGGTGTCCGCTAACGATGGAGATAAATTTTCATTCAAAAAGTCAAATGGCGCTCCTTCCCTTCCGAGCCTTACCATGTGCCCAAACAGTGGTTTATCCCCACATGTGAGGTATCGGTGTACTCAGGAGAAATTGCCCAACAAATTTTAGGATCCATTTTATCCTGTTGCCCATGTGAAAATGAAAGAATTGAGGCTAAAAATTTTTTTTGTGAAAAAAAAGTACTTTTTCATTGTTACGGATCAATTTGTGAAGCACCTGGGGGTTCAAAGTGCTCACTATGCACCTAGATAAGTTCCTTGGGGCGTCTAGTTTCCAAAATGGGGTCACTTGTGGTGGAGCTCCAATTTTTAGGCACATGTCCAAACGTGACATGGTGTCCGCTAATGAGTGGAGCCAATTTTTCATTCAAAAAGTCAAATGGCGCTCCTTCCCTTCCAAGCCCTGCCGTGCGCCCAAACAGTGGTTTACCCCCACATATGAGGTATCAGCGTACTCAGGACAAATTGGACAACAATTTCGTGGTTCAGTTTCTCCTTTTACCATTGGGAAAATAAAAAAATTGTTGCTTCTGCTGCTGTGAAGTACCTGAAGGGTTAATAAACTTCTTGAATGTGGTTTTGAGTACCTTGAGGGGTGCATTTTTTAGAATCGTGTCACTTTTGGGTATTTTCAGCCATATAGACCCCTCAAACCGACTTCAAATGTGAGGTGGTCCCTAAAAAAAATGGTTTTGTAAATTTCGTTGTAAAAATGAGAAATCGCTGGTCAAATTTTAACCCTTATAACTTCCTAGCAAAAAAAAATTTTGTTTCCAAAATTGTGCTGATGTAAAGTATACATGTGGGAAATGTTATTTATTAACTATTTTGTGTCACATAACTCTCTGGTTTAACAGAATAAAAATTCAAAATGTGAAAATTGCGAAATTTTCCAAATTTTCGCCAAATTTCCGTTTTTATCACAAATAAACGCAGAATTTATTGACCTAAATTTACCACTAACATGAAGCCCAATATGTCACGAAAAAACAATCTCAGAACCGCTAGGATCCGATGAAGCGTTCCTGAGTTATTACCTCATAAAGGGACACTGGTCAGAATTGCAAAAAACGGCAAGGTCTTTAAGGTCAAAATAGGCTGAGTCATGAAGGGGTTAAAGACTATAATATTGTGTTTACGCACTTAGGGCGCCACGATTTGTCTGTTCTTCTCTCCCAAACAGGGTTTTTTTATCCACTGTAAATGCGGGAAAGAAAAAAAAATGGAGATCGGCGTTATTTCAGCACAGATCTATCCCCCGCCCCCACTATACACTGAAACAGTCTATTAACCATGATAAACAGTTTTAACGTGCAAATCAAGCTAGGCTTTTGGTGAATGAACATTTATCGAACAGAAACTCGAACAGCCGAATTTTAAGCAAATTGTTCGGGTTCATCGAACGACTCGAACACCGCCCAAAACAGCTCGAATTCGAAATTGGCGAACAGTTCGACTCGAACACCGCTCATCTCTAGTAATCAGCCCTATAATAGCTGGAACCTGCTGCCTCCCTGTACTGGGCGGCCCTGCTGTTCCCAGCTGTTACCTGCGGTGAGGCTGAAGGGATCGCCTGAGGGCCAGCAGACATTGCTCACTGGCTTGGAGGAGGAGGGGGAGCGAGCTGACCTGGGATCTTTCACCTGGAGACCGACTCCGCCCCCCAGACCCAGAATGCGCCATCACCAGTCTGCTGCTCGCAGCATTCTGCTGTCTCCTATGCTGGTGGCCTTCTTGTGCAGGTGGTGAATAGGAAGCCCGGGGTCTTCGGGTCTTGACTGACATTCGGATGTGATCATTGCCTCTTCCTGCACTTTGGCTTGCGTACCCGGCTGGAGCGGAATTGAATCCTCCACTTGCTGCGCCAAAATCTCTGCTGCTGGTCCCTCGGCTAAGCATTTACTCAGCCATTCCTCACCGCCAGCTGACTGGGACTTCTTGAACAAGGAACACAGTAAGTCCTCCATGAAAAATTTTTCTTTAGTGTCCTGTCAGAAATCATGTCAGAATGACATAATCTCTGCTGTGCTCAGGGTTAAATACAACCAGAAAATGCCTGGCACCTGCTTTCACCAACCCATAGGTCCAGATTCAGGTGGGAAAACCAACTCTACGTAAGTATATTCTGCCCTGTTTTCTCACGCTGTTTTCTTAATCCTTAATGCAACTCAGACGAAAACTATGGTTAGCAAACTTTCATTATAACAGGTTCTAAAAGCAACTCTCAATCCTATATTCCCATGAGCTCCCTTTTAGCCAACTATCGGGGGTTTTCATTTTTTCCTAGTATCCAGAAACAGTATTGATATTCATATTTCATATATTTCACATAGACATGCTTTAGCACTTGTATATGGAGGTAGATGCTCCTAGATGGTACCTGTTCACATTAGCTTGGAAGTGTCAGTCAGTCTTTTTGTCATTGTACACTATATTAGCTTTCTGACCAAGCACTCCGCCCTTCAGCATGTGGTGGATTTTAATTGCAGCAGGGTCCCACCTAGCCATAAAATCAGACTTGGAAGAGAGGTGTTCATATCTACCCAGGAATTCGGACCTCAGCCTTAGAGAGGTATTCACATTAGACACGTTACGACCCATCAGTTTTGAGACCACCTTGTCGAT
Organism: Ranitomeya imitator; assembly: GCF_032444005.1. Taxonomy (NCBI): domain Eukaryota; kingdom Metazoa; phylum Chordata; class Amphibia; order Anura; family Dendrobatidae; genus Ranitomeya; species Ranitomeya imitator. Next base: position 1,099,988,527 of record NC_091282.1, on the reverse strand, counting down.
GGTTGATGGGCATGCATGAATTGATCAAATTATGCGCTAAGCATCTAATTGTTTCCTAGTATCCAGAAGCAGTATTGCTATTCATATTTCACATAGACATGCTTTAGCACTACAGAGTGCAACTTTTTGGTTTATTAATTACAAGGAGAAGAACACACAGGGCAGACAGGATCAAGTTCACACAAGACCAATACGAGGACAAGTACAAGCAGGACATACAGGACCTGATTCCCATAGAGTACTTACAATGAAGTAGCAAGAGTACACACAGATCACTAATGTTGTGCAGTGACCACAGAATAGGGATAAGTACAGGTTCATACACTCCAGGTTTAGCAATAAGTACTGGTTCAGACACTGCATGTTAGCGGTAGGTAGTAACATAGTAACATAGTAACATAGTTAGTAGGCCGAAAAAAGACATTTGTCCATCCAGTTCAGCCTATATTCCATCATAATAAATACCCAGATCTACGTCCTTCTACAGAACCTAATAATTGTATGATACAATATTGTTCTGCTCCAGGAAGACATCCAGGCCTCTCTTGAACCCCTCGACTGAGTTCGCCATCACCACCTCCTCAGGCAAGCAATTCCAGATTCTCACTGCCCTAACAGTAAAGAATCCTCTTCTATGTTGGTGGAAAAACCTTCTCTCCTCCAGACGCAAAGAATGCCCCCTTGTGCCCGTCACCTTCCTTGGTATAAACAGATCCTCAGCGAGATATTTGTATTGTCCCCTTATATACTTATACATGGTTATTAGATCGCCCCTCAGTCGTCTTTTTTCTAGACTAAATAATCCTAATTTCGCTAATCTATCTGGGTATTGTAGTTCTCCCATCCCCTTTATTAATTTTGTTGCCCTCCTTTGTACTCTCTCTAGTTCCATTATATCCTTCCTGAGCACCGGTGCCCAAAACTGGACACAGTACTCCATGTGCGGTCTAACTAGGGATTTGTACAGAGGCAGTATAATGCTCTCATCATGTGTATCCAGACCTCTTTTAATGCACCCCATGATCCTGTTTGCCTTGGCAGCTGCTGCCTGGCACTGGCTGCTCCAGGTAAGTTTATCATTAACTAGGATCCCCAAGTCCTTCTCCCTGTCAGATTTACCCAGTGGTTTCCCGTTCAGTGTGTAATGGTGATATTGATTCCCTCTTCCCATGTGTATAACCTTACATTTATCATTGTTAAACCTCATCTGCCTCATCAGGTATTGGTTCAGACACTGCAGGTTTAGGGATAGGTACAGGTGCAGACACAAGTTTAGCAATCAGTACTGCTTTAAACAGTGCAGGTTTGCGATAGGTAATGGTTCAGGCACTGCAGGTTTAGGGATGGGTACAGGTATAGACACAGCAGGTTTAGGGAAAGATTCAGATTTTGATACAAACTGGTTCATGCATTGGTCCTAATTCAGACAAGGACAGACTCACATCATGGGTCAAGGTCCAGGCTTGGGTGGCAGAAACAGGAAAGATCAGATACAGATTCAGCTTTCAGGTCTGGGTATACAGACCAAGGGAAGCAGGTTTAGGCAAGGTCAGAAACAAGACAGGACCTGGCAACTCAGTAGTTACAAACACTGAAAGAGCAAGTTGCTCAGGCACTTTCCAACTGATGGAGTTGCCTTAAGTAAAGTGCCTCTCAGCAATATGTTGGGGATACATTAGGAGTGCAAGCACTGTCTCTTTACTGGCTCTATACTGGCTGTGAGCACAACGGCCGGAAAGCAGAGCGGTGACGTCACCGCTCTGCTTTCCGGCTGACCGACGCTCACAGCCAGTGCAGGAGGAGTGCAGAGAAGCTAAGCGCCGGGGACAGACAGCGGTAGGTAAGTATGTAGTGCTTTTTTTTTTTTACTTTTACGCTGGTAACCAGGGTAAACATCGGGTTACTAAGCGCGGCCCTGCGCTTAGTAACCCGATGTTTACCCTGGTTACCAGTGAAGACATCGCTGGATCGGTGTCACACACGCCGATCCAGCGATGTCTGCAGGGAGTCCAGCGACGAAATAAAGTTCTGGACTTTCCTCAGCGACCAACGATCTCCCAGCAGGGGCCTGATCGTTGGTCGCTGTCACACAGAACGATTTCCTTAACTATATCGTTGCTACGTCACAAAAAGCAACAATATCGTTAACGATATCGTTATGTGTGAAGGTACCTTTAGACATGCCAAAACAACAGAAACCCCCCACAAGTGCCTCAATTTAGGAAACTAGACCCCTCATGGAATTCATGCAGGGGTGTATTGTGCATTTTTACCCACAGGTGATTCACAAAACTTTATAACAGATATGAAAACAAAAAATTACATTTTTTCCACTAAAATACTGTTTAGCACCACATCTAGAATCTAAACAAGAAGAGGAGAAAATTGACCTCACAATTTGTCATGCAATTTCTCTCGAAGGCAGTGGTACCAAATATGTGGTGAAAAACCAATGTTTGGACACATGGCAAAATTTTGAAAGCAAAGAATGCTACATATTGTTGGAACTCAAATTTGGACACAATGTTGCATTTGCAGAGCCCCTGAGGTGCCAAAAAAGCAGAAACACTGACCCCATTTGGCAAGAAACTCCATAAGGAATTCATCTAGGGGTGTAGTGAACATTTTTAACCCAGAAACCACATCACAGAATGTTATAAGACTTTCATTTCATGGAAAGTTTTGTTTATAGGATCCCTGTTTGAATACATTTCAGGGGTCAGATGGGAAGGTGCGATTCTTTGCTTTTAGAATGCAAATTCCCTTTGAAGGGATTGTGGGTTCCATTAACTGAGCCCCTGAGGTGACAAAACAGCAGAAACACCACAGATGATCCCATATTGGAAACTTCACTGCTTAACGTATGCATCTAGCGGTTTCGTAAGCATTTTAAACCAACAAGTGCCTCACAAAATTTTAGAACATTGGGACAAGGAAATATAACATGTTAATGGTAGAAATGTATGTTTTGTATTAGCTTCAAATTTTTCAGTTACACAAGAGTTAATACATGAAAGTGGACCTCACAATTTGTTGCTCAATTTCTGCCAAATGAGGTGATGTCCCAAATGTCATGACAGGGCTTAGTAGAAAGGAGCGCTATTTGACTTTTGGAGCACATATTTTGCTGAAATACAGTACATCGCAAGAGACGTGGGGCTGCGGTATAGACATCACAGAAGACACGGGGCTGAGTTATATATATATATCACAGTAGACATTGGGCTGCAGCATATACATCTTAGAAGACATGGGGCTGTGGTATTTACATCACAGGAGACATTGAACAGCAGTATACACATCACAGGAGACATGGCGCTGGGGCACAGACATCACAGTAGACATGGGGTTGTGGTATAAGCATTACAGGACACATAGGTCTGCGGCATAGACATCACAGGAGACATGGGATTGCATCATAGGCCTCACAGAAGACATGGTGCTGCGTTATAGACATCACTGGAGACATGGGCTGCTGTATATACAGCACAGGAGATATTGAGCTGCAGTATAGACATCAGAGGAGACATGGGGCTGCGGTATAGACATCACAGATGACATAGGGCTGCAGTATAGACATGCGGCTGTAGTATAGATGTCATAGGAGACATGGAGCTGTGGTATAGACATCATGGGAGACATTGGACCATGGTTTAAACATCATAGGAGACATGGGGCTGAAGAATAGACGTCACAGGAGACATGGGGTTGCGGTAAAGATATCACAGGAGACATGAAGCTGTGGTATAGACATCAGAGGAGGCATGGAGCTGTGGTGTATACATCACAGGAAACATGGGGCTGCAGTATAGACATCATAGGAGACATGGGGCTATGGTATTTACATCACAAGAGACGTGGGGCTGTGATATTACATCACAGGAGACATAAGGCTGAGGTATGTACATCACAGGAGACATGGAGCTATGGTATAGACATCAGAGGAGACATTGGGCTATGGTATATATTCCTCACAGGAGACATGGAGCAGCGGCATAGACATCATAGGAAACATTTGGCTGCGGTATATACATCACAGGAGACATGGGGCTGTGGGACTTACATCACAAGAGACATGGGGCTGCAGTATATACATTACAGGAGACATGGAGCAGTGGTATTTACATCACAGGAGACATGGGGCTGCGGTACATACATCGCAGGAGACATGGGGCTGCAGTATATACATCACAGGAGATATAAGAATGTGGTATTTACATCACAGGAGATATGGGGCTGCGGTATATACATCACAGTAGACATGGAGCAGTGGTATTTACATCACAGGAGACATGGGGCTGCGGTATATACATCACAGTAGACATGGAGCAGTGGTATTTACATCACAGGAGACATGGGGCTGCGGTATATACATCGCAGGAGACATGGGACTGCGGTATAGACATCACAGGAGATATAGGGATGTGGCATTTACATCACAGGAGACATGGGGCTGCGGCATAGGCATCACAAGAGACATGGAGCTGTGGTATTTACATCACAGGAGATATGGGGCTGCGGTATTTACATCACAGGAGATATGGAGCTGTGGTATTTACATCACAGGAGATATGGGGCTGCAGTATATACATCACAGGAGATATGGGGCTGCAGTATATACATCACAGGAGACATGGAGCTGTGGTATTTACATCACAGCAGACATGGAGCTGTGGTATTTACATCACAGGAGACATGGAGCTGCGGCATAGGCATCACAGGAGACAAAAGGCTGTAGTGCATATACATCACAGTAGAAATGGGATTGCAGTATAGATGTCCCAGGAGACATGGGGCTCCGACATAGATATCACGGGAGACACTTTGGGGCTGCGATATGTACTTCACAGGAGACATGGGGCTGCGGCATACACATCAAAGTAGACATGGGGCTGCGGTATATGGATTGCCCCATGGGGCCGTGGGGTACTCGGTACCGGGTCCTGCGGTTCACAGGGGGATGTCACAGTGGCTGACCCGGTCCGTGGCCCTGGGACGTCCGTGTAAAGGGAAAGGTCTTTAAAGGGATAAATTTGTGTTCATGACGCCACCTGTGGTATTCGGTCAGGATGACCGACGCTGCTTTAAGGGGTCCTCTCGGGTGATGTTATGGCAGCTAGATGGTATACTTTCCCACAGGTGAAGTATGTCCCCCGGGCTTCCAGGTGTGTAGATGGTGGATGGTGAGAGGCGCAGAAAAGAACTAGTATACAAGGTTGCAGTCTCTGCTTCCTTTCCCTCAGTCTCCCTGACAGGAACTGAACTTTTCTCTCCAGATCAGGATGTTCTTATAGGGGAGTTCACCTTAAACAGGCTTAGAGCTCCCCCTTCTGGTCTGGAGTGTGAACATGTTGCATGCATTGTGTTACCTGACAAAGAGTTCTCCTTCATTGCCTCCAAATGTAGTATCACTCTCCTCGAGAGGAAAGCAATACCACTGCGATGACCAAGACCCTGGGACGCCGCATATATACATAACAGCAGACATGATACTGCAGCATAAACATCACAGGAGACATGGGGTTGCAATACAACATGTGGCTGTGGCATAGACATCACATGAAACATGGGGCTGCAGTATAAACATCAGAGGAGACATGGCGCTGCAGTATATTCTTCACAGGAGACACGAGGCTGCAGTATAGATGTCACAGGCAATATGGGGCTGCAGTATAGACGTCATAGGAGACATGGAGCTGTGGTATATACCTCACAGGAGACAGGGGCACCGGTATAGATGTCACAGCAGACATGGGCCTGTAGTTTATACATAACAATAAACACTTTGGGGCTGCAGTGTAGACGTCACAGGAGACATGGGGTTATGGTATATATGTAGCAGGAAACACTTTGGGGCTGCAATATAGACGTCACAGGAGATGTTGCCACTGTGGAACATGAGTACATCACACGCTAACTCTGAAGCAGTGCCAGCGTCAGAACGCCATATTTCATTGCACGCGCCGCAATGTTCAGTAGTGAATACTGCATGTGCGTGTTAGCAGTGTAAGAAGAAATTAAATGACAGCTGCAGGCCCTTTAATTTCGTCTTCCTCTGCGAGCAAGCGCATGCAGTGTTCACTACTAAACGCTGTGGTGAGTGCAATGAAACATTACGTTCTGACGCTGGCACTTCAGTCCCTTGGAATCTTCCCCAGGATGGAGAAAAGGTCATCACAGGATGAAAACTGCCCGCGGGCCTGAGGTTTCCTGCCCCTGGCCTATTGGAACTTTGGCCAGCAGTTATGTAATGGGCCAGAAAGATTTGGAAGATAGTTTTGAGGAAGTTGGAGTTTTTAACAGCATGGTGTCTCAGTGGTTAGCACTGTTGGTTTGCAGTGTTGGGCCCTCGGTTCATATCCCACCAAGGACTACATCTGCAAGTGGTTTGTATGTTCTCCCTGGGTTTTCGTGGGTTTCCTCTGGGTTCTCCGGTTTCCTCTCACACAGCGATGATAATGTCTGTAAAGTGCTGCAGAATATGATGGAGCTTTATAACAAACATACAATAAATAAGAGATAAAATAAATCTGTGTTAGAGAATAGTAGTCAGGGGATATAATAGAACTGGGGTATAAACCAGTATATGTTATATGCACTGTCAACTGAATCATACATGTAATCTGGCACTTGAAGAATATTACATAAACATATGAACATTTATAGAGCTAAACAATGATGAAAACCACAAAATGTCACTATAGCATGTAATTAATATTCTGCGTTGGTCGAAAAGCTGGGTGTTGAATAATGCCAAATGAACATTGTCAGTGGCCAGCAGGTGACAACACTAAAGTATCAGTCCATCTGTATCAACATCTACCATTAACCAAACATAAAAAAAAACTCCAGCAGCAGGGAAACGTAATGAAGAGAAATGCCTGGAGATGATCAATTCCCTAGTAGAGCAATTAACCTGCGATAAACTCAGCTAATTGTCAAGCATCCATTATAAACTGTCTGGCATACATAGAGAACACAAAAGCTGAATATCTCTACCATGGGTCGGTGAAGGCCATGTTTTCTCGTTGTTTCTAAACTATAAAGCCTGGCAAACACATGAAACAGGATAGAATTGAATGATTTCATTAAACTAGAAATGTTAACTGAGATTACTGAAAGAATATTCGCTTCTAAAGACTGATGATACATTCATTGTATCAGAAAAGAGCCGGGGAACGGAGATGTGGAGATGCAAGACTGGTGATAAGAAGACGGCTGCATGTGACTGGAGTTCTTTAGAAGTTAGTGCCTTTAGGCTATCAGCAAGAGTTGTATCTCTCGTTTCCTCTTGTAAGAAAGCGAAGGCGGAAATCTATTTCTAAGCCTCTGCAGTGTGAATAAAGCAACGAGACATGTATCCATTCCTGACCATCTGGGGCCTATTTATCAAGCTCTGAATTCATGTTGTGATATAAAATCTCACAGCTTGATTTTTATCGTTATGTTTCAGACTTGTTGACCTATTGCAAAAATTTCCATACCTAGCATAAACTCATGTTTTAATAACTAGCATTTCAAAACTTCTCCCCAACTGTCTACCAATGATGGTCACAAAGTATGCGAAAGTTTTAGAAAAAGACAGTCTTATATGCCAAAGTTTTTATGTTCAAGTAGAGTTCTCATCACCCTTTTCTTCTAGTTGAAATGCAAAAGAGGAGTAATTAATGTCTCCTTAAGATCGTCATAAAGATTTCTTTTAACATAGCCAAGCGTGAGATGACCTATACACCATGGGTGGAATGCTCAACAGGATTACCAGACTATTGCACTGTAGAATTATATTAAGATAGAAATCAATAGACACTGAGGACTTTTGCTTATTCTTGTTTTCAAAGAGATGATTGAAAAATAATCCAGGAAAGCTTATAGGTGTATCTGCTGATTCAGGCAGCTTTTTAGAATAAGCGATTGTGTACATGCATGAGGGACTACACTACTTCTGGCTAAGGTATGGCTTGTATCATGCATGTTACACCAGTATTTCCCACTGCATTTTCTATCTCTGCTACTCATCCTGTACTAGCTCAAGTTTTTGGTTTCTTCCTCAAGGGCCAGTTCCCTTTTCGCAAGTTTGTGCCAGGTTACTGCTCTGAGCCAGCATCCACTTTTGACATCATCACCCATGGCCTTTTTAGGCTGACTCAAACTCCTATGTACTCTCCAACAATTCAGTAAGACTTGCATTCAGTGAACATGTGTTCTTCAAGTTTGCCTCACAATCCATTTCTCACAGCAGGCTAAAGGTACCGTCACATTAAGCGACGCTGCAGCGATATAGACAATGATGCCGATCGCTGCAGCATCGCTGTTTAGTCATTGTGTGGTCGCTGGAGAGCTGTCACACAGACAGCTCTCCAGCGACCAACGATGCCGAGGTCCCCGGGTAACCAGGGTAAACATCTGGTTACTAAGCGCAGGGCCACGCTTAGTAACCCGATATTTACCCTGGTTACCTAAAAAAACAAACACTACATACTTACATTCCTGTGCTTTATGGCCGGCGCTCACAGTCAGTGCGGGAAGCTGATGGCGAGGGACGCGACAGACACCGGAATGTAAATACAGTTAGGTCCATATATATTTGGACAGAGACAACATTTTTCTAATTTTGGTTATAGACATTACCACAATGAATTTTAAACAAAACAATTCAGATGCAGTTGAAGTTCAGACTTTCAGCTTTCATTTGAGGGTATCCACATTAAAATTGGATGAGGGATTTAGGAATTTCAGCTCCTTAACATGTGCCACCCTGTTTTTAAAGGGACCAAAAGTAATTGGACAATTGATTCCAAGGCTATTTCATGGACAGGTGTGGGCAATCCCTTCACTATGTCATTCTCAATTAAGCAGATAAAAGGCCTGGAGTTGATTTGAGGTGTGGTGCTTGCATTTGGAAGGTTTTGCTGTGAAGTAAACATGCGGTCAAAGGAGCTCTCAATGCAGGTGAAACAAGCCATTGTCAAGCTGCGAATACAGAAAAAACCCATCCGAGAAATTGCTACAATATTTTGAGTGGCAAAATCTACAGTTTGGTACATCCTGAGAAAGAAAGAAAGCACTGGTGAACTCATCAATGCAAAAAGACCTGGGCGCCCACGGAAGACAACAGTGGTGGATGATCGCAGAATTATCTCCATGGTGAAGAGAAACCCCTTCACAACAGCCAACCATGTGAACAACACTCTCCAGGAGGTCGGCGTATCAATATCCAAATCTACCATAAAGAGAAGACTGCATGAAAGTAAATACAGAGGGTTCACTGCACAGTGCAAGTCACTCATAAGCATCAAGAATAAAAGGCTAGACTGGACTTTGCTAAAAAGCATCTAAAAAAGCCAGCACAGTTCTGGGAGAACATTCTATGGACAGAGGAAGCCAAGATCAACCTCTACCAGAATGATGGAAAGAGAACAGTATGGCAAAGGCGTGGTACAGCTCATGATCCAAAGCATACCACATCATCTGTAAAACACGGCGGAGGCAGTGTGATGGCTTGGGCATGCATGGCTGCCGGTGGCACTGGGTCACTAGTGTTTATTGATGATGTGACACAGGACAGAAGCAGCCGAATGAATTCTGAGGTATTCAGAGACATACTGTGTGCTCAGATCCAGCCAAATGCAGCCAAACTGATTGGTCGTCGTTTCATACTACAGATGGACAATGACCCAAAACATAAAGCCAAAGCAACCCAGGAGTTTATTAAAGCAAAGAAGTGGAATATTCTTGAATGGCCAAGTCAGTCACCTGATCACAACCCAATTGAGCATGCATTCCACTTGTTAAAGACTAAACTTCAGACAGAAAGGCCCAAAAACAAACAGCAACTGAAAACCACCGCAGTGAAGGCCTGGCAGAGCATCCAAAAGGAGGAAACACAGCATCTGGTGATGTCCATGAGTTCAAGACTTCAGGAAGTGATTGCCAACAAATGGTTTTCAACCAAGTACTAAAAATGAACATTTTATTTAAAAATTATTGAATCCGTCCAATTACTTATGGTCCTTTTAAAAACAGGATGGCACAGGTTAAGGAGCTGAAACTTCTAAACCCTTCATCCAATTTTAATGTGGATACCCTCAAATGAAAGCTGAAAGTCTGAACTTCAACTGCACCGGAATAGTTTTGTTTAAAATTCATTGTGGTAATGTCTATAACCAAAATTAGAAAAATGTTGTCTCTGTCCAAATATATATGGACCTAACTGTATGTAGTGTTTACATTTACAATGGTAACCAGGGTAAATATCGGGTTACTAAGCGCGGCCCTGTGCTTAGTAACCCGATGTTTACCCTGGTTACCAGTGAAGACATCGCTGGATCGGCGTCACACACGCCGATTCAGCGATGTCAGCGGGTGATCCAGCGACGAAATAAGGTGCTGGCCTTCTAGCTCCGACCAGCGATGTCACAGCAGGATCCTGATCGCTGCTGCGTGTCAAACACAACGATATCGCTAGCCAGGACGCTGCAACGTCACAGATCGCTATCGTTATCGTTATCGTTGTTCAGTGTGAAGGTACCTTAATTATCACTTCAGCTAACTCCTGCTTGTTTATAACCTACTTGAATGTAATTCTTAGCTCAAACCTGCAGTTAACCATTTGTTCACAGTGCAACACTGCTGCAACAATGTTTAATCTTCAGTGTGTATGTATTCAGTTTGCTTGTGTTAAGTCCTTCTCAGTCCCTGGCTTACTAGAGGTAGGGATCCAGAGTAAATGACACGCAAACAAGGTATTGTGTGATCATATACAAGGGAAGCCCAGGAGCACATCTCTCTCTCTGGGCTTTGCCCTCCCTTTATATAGAAAAGAATTATTCTTTTACAGACATGCGCACAAGCGCTCATATTTCACTATCTCTTACATAAACAATCTATACCAGTCTTTATCAGTAGAAAGTTACATCATCTGGAAGGTGAATGAAAGGCTGCTATTGAAAGAAGGAATGCACACATGATTACTTCCATAAAAGGAAATGTCAAGTCAGCAGAAATGTATCTTGTTGTAAGCGAGATTTCTCAGGAAGAAGATAAGATGGATTCCTTTAGTTCAGTCTGATCTCCACAATTCCCCCCTTTGACATTTTCTTTTATTTATTTTATTACCACAGGGCCAAAGACAAAGCCTTTATTTGGTATTACACATGTACATGCTTGTATTCAATAAGAGAATCAAATCTAGTATTATTTCTCCCGTTTAACTCTCGCAACCTTTTCTTTGTTTTGCAATAAGTACAGATATTACAAAGGGATAGCAAAATAAGCGCAATAATCAGTATTAGCAAAGGATAACATAAGAGAAGAAGGAAAAAAAACTTTATACTCTTGCATCTATTACACAAAGTTTATCTGTGCATACTGAGATACTCTTGAGCACAATCTGGAATAGTACGTACATGACTACAATAATCATAACTATATGTATTATGCTCTGCATAATCCCAGCAACCCACCCACCGATTCCTCTGAACCAGTTGGCTGGGTTAAGAAAAGAAAAGGTATCTGACCACCAGCTATCCTTATTCTGGTCATTGTCTTTGTCATACTGATCTCTGAGTCGTTGTACGTCCTTTAATTTAAATGTCATACTCATAGTACTATTCGGGTCTATATAATGACAGCAGGTGGGTCCGATGATTTGACACATACCCCCTTGTGAGGCAGTTAGGTAATCCAATACCAGGGTATGTTGGTTGACGACTATTATAAGCTGATTCTGTACAGCTATACTAGTGTTTAGTATATCCAATATATCCCAGATCTGATCATCTAGATAATCCGTGGCTCTAACTAATTTATCCCACATCTGTGTTAACATAGGATAAATAAAAATGGTACTAGCAATTTTGTTAGGAATTCCCATTTGTACTATATGTGGCCTCCCCGAGGGACGTGGTGAGTTATCTGCAGCTCTTTTATACAGTGTGTGCTTGGGTACGGCTTGCATATTCACTTGTTTATTTGAAATTATGAATGTAGCCGGGGTTAGGCGTCCTAATGTACAAGTACCCTTTATACCTACGGGAAGCCATTTATATGCTCCTTCTCCGCATATCCAAAATGTACCTTCAGGCAGATCCCATAGAGCTGAGTGCTGCAATACCAATCTGTGAGCCAAGTCCACAAATCTAGATACATTCTGAAGCATACACCAAGAGGGTTTTTGTCCCAAGGGGCTACAGTACCCGGCTGCGGGATTCCCACATACAGGCATTCCTTTGATATACTCATCGGATTCATTACAAACCAGGTTCCCCGGCTTACTTGTACAACTGTTTGCATCACCTTGGGGGAACAATTTAGAATGTTTCCATTTTCTATTATGTATGTATCTTTCCAATACTACAGGTTTGAAAGCATCAGAGGGGGGGACGGTTGTACTGAAACTAAGCTGTAGATTTTCTGTGGGGACCTGTCCTAAATTTGTTAATCCAGTCTTATTTCTAGGTACCCATTTTCCTCCCCTAAATGCTAAATATTGTAGATGTGTGTTACTCCCTGAGAGATTACCCTGCCACCAAGGAAATTCTACCCATCCCACAATTGGTATGGCGATTGTAGTATTCCACAGCCTAGCATTACCAATTTGGTTGTTGGCCAGGTTGTCTGAACAATTAGGCCAAGCGAATATTTCTTCTGCTAATTCGGGAACTGCTAGAAAAGGTATACTTGTGGCTGATACCGGCGAATGGGTACAGATCCAACAATCTGTCAGGGTTTGTGTATTGTTTAACAAGTCATGCACTAATTTTCTATGATGTTGTACGAATCTATTGTTCAAAGGGGCTAGAGAATTCAGTCTATCCCACGCCTCCGTTGAGGTTATCATTATTAACATCAATATCATGAGTTTATACTGCTTTTCTTGCAATGGCTTGCATGTATCCATGATGCCTTTCCTTCAAGCTTGACTGATGTAGGTGTTGTCAACAGGACTTGGAAGGGTCCGTCAAACCTTGGTTCTAGAGCCTTTCTGGTGTGTCTTTTTACATAGACTTGATCACCTGGTTCCAACTTGTGACTTCCTTCTGTGTTGTCAGGATCTGGAAGGGAAGCAAAAACTTGTGCATGCACCTTAGTTAATTGTTTCTGAAGATTTTGCACATAAGAAGTCAATGACTCAATATTTAACACAAGTTGCTGTGGAAAATAACATCCTAAATTGGCAGTCCTGCCAAACAAAATTTCATATGGAGACAGTTTAGTCTTACCCCTTGGGGTATTGCGTATTGAGTAAAGGGCCAGTGAAAGGCATTCTGTCCAAGGCTTTCCTGTTTCAGCCATGGCTTTCTGTATTTTTAATTTTAAAGTTCCATTCATGCGTTCCACCTTACCAGAACTTTGAGGATGGTACGGAGTGTGTAACTGACTTTCAACACCCAACATTTTCAGTACATTTTGAAATATTTCTCCAGTGAAATGAGTACCCCTATCTGACTCGATCACTTCAGGGAGACCGTAACGGGGTATCAGTTCGGCAACTAGCTTTACAGCAGTGTTTTTAGCTGAAGCCTTCCGAACTGGATAGGCCTCTGGCCACCCCGAGAACATGTCCACACATACCAACACATACTCATACCCATTACTTTTTGGCAGCTGGATAAAGTCTATTTGTAATCGCTGAAACGGGTAGAGAGGTCGGACGTGGTGCTTCATAGGGGTCTTTGCTGTCTGTCCGGGATTATGTGTCAGGCATATAGCGCATGCAGCACAATAGTCTCTTGCATAGTTGCCAAAACCTGGAGCCAACCAGACTTGCTTTGCCAGTAGTGTCATTGCATTTGCAGACACATGAGTAGGGTGGTGCAGTCCACCAACTACAATCGGATACCAGGCTCTAGGTAGACATATTAGTCCATCTTTCTTCCAAATTCCCGCTTGTTCTTCTGCCCCTTCTTTTTTCCACCTGTCCCTCTCCTCTTCTCCTGCATCTTCCTGTGCTTGTCTCAGTCTATCTTCAGTATTTTCTGTGGGGTTTACAGTATGAACCTGTTGTAAGGGTTTGACAGCTGCTGCTTTGGCTGCTTTATCAGCCCTATCATTTCCCCTAGATTCCCTAGTGTCGAGTCTCACATGTGCAGCTACCTTGATTACTGCTACTTCTTTTGTTTCTTGTGCAGCCTCTAAGATCTGTTTGATCAGAGAAGCATGTTTTACAGGTTGTCCTGACGCTGTCATGTAACCTCTAGCTCTCCAGATTACTCCAAAATCAAACACAATACCATGTGCATACCTAGAATCAGTGTATATATTGGCTGTCTGGTTCTCAGCTATTTTAAGAGCTTCAATCAATGCTGTTAGTTCTGCTTCTTGTGCAGACTGTTTCGGTGGAAGTGGTTCTGCTTTGAGAGTTTCAGATTCTGACACAACTGCATACCCTGTATGGAAGTTACCTGTGTCATCTGCAAACCTACTACCATCTATAAACAGCTCTAAATCTGGATTTTGAAGTGGTGTTTCGGATACATTGGGTAAGCCTACCGTTTCTTGTAAAATGAGCTCTGTACAATCATGTGTGTCTGTAGGGAAAAAATTTGCGTGTGGATCAGTGTCCTTATTCCCCCCTTCAGACTCGAGAGGTAGCAGTGTAGCTATATTGAGAGTCTGAAGCCTTGCAAATGTGATAGTGGAGGGGAGCAACAAAGAACACTGTAGCCGCAAATGTCTGGCCATGGAAATGTGTTTTGGTTGGACCTGGTTTAATATCCCATAAACATCATGTGTAGTTTGAACTGTGAGTGGATACTCTAGAACAATTTCTGATGCTTTGTCCAACAATAGTGAGACAGCAACAACTACACGTACACAGGTTGGCGCTGCTCTAGCTACGGGATCTAACCTTGCTGAAAGATATGCAATTGGTCTTTGTTTCCCTGCATGCTTCTGGGTAAGAACTCCTGTAGCATGGGAATCAACTTCTGCAGCCATAAGCTGAAACGGTTTGGTGTAGTCTGGTAGCCCTAACGCTGGAGCTGAAACAAGGGCATCTTTTAATTGTTGGAACGAAATCTGACCTTCTTTTGTCAACAAATAAGGTTCACTTTTTACACAGTCATACAGTGGTTGCATTAGTTGACTGGCATGTATAATCCATTGTCTACAATGAGACACTATTCCTAAAAATGCTCGTAGCTGTTTATGATTTCTAGGCTCATTCATCTGTCTTATTGCTTCAGTTCTTTGTGGTGTAAGATGCTTTTTACCTTGAGAAATGCAATGACCTAGAAAGACCACTTTGGTCTGACAAACTTGTAGCTTTTGTCTATTCACTTTACACCCTTCTTTTTCTAAAAAACATAGTAAACTCACAGTGGACCTTTCTGCAGTTTCTAGATCTGGGCAGCAAAGTAGTAGGTCATCCACATACTGCAAAATTACTACCTGTGGTTCGGGTTCAAACCTCTGAAGGACTGTTTGTAGGGCATTTGAATAAAGAGTAGGGGAGTGTATCATTCCCTGTGGAAGGCGTGTCCACGCCAACTGTTTGCCCTTAAATGTAAATGCAAACAAATGCCAACTATCTTGGTGTAAAGGAACCGAGAAAAATGCATTTGAAAGATCTATTACAGTAAATACTTGAGAACTGGCTGGTATCTGTGATAGTAACGTATGAGGATTGGGTACAACTGGGGTGATTGGATCTAGAACTTTGTTTATTTCTCTTAAATCATGTACCATACGATATTTGGGCATAGAACTCTTATCAAGAGTTCTCTTTTTGACTGGATACAGAGGAGTGTTAGCAGGTGATTGTATCTCTACCAAAACTCCTTTCTCTTTATATCCCTCTATCTGTTTTGTAATCGCTAGTTCCTGCTGGGCACTCACAGGGTATTGTCTGAGCTGTGGGAGAACAGTTCCTGGTTGCACAGATAGTTTTACAGGAGAGATATGCAATAGTCCCACATCGGTGTCACCCTGTGCCCACAGTGTTTCTGGGACCATTGAGAGGTCTAGATCTGTGGTGTACTCTTTTTCTTCAGCATAATCCTCAAAAGCCTGAATTCTAACATATTGTTCTAATGTTTCTGCATCATCAGGGATAGTCAGTATAACTGTGCCATCTTCCCTAAAATTGATGTTAGCTTCTAATTTCTTTAGGACATCAGTTCCTAACAAACATGTTGGGGCACCTCTGGCATACAAAAATCTGGATGCAAAACATTTAGGTCCTAATGAGACCTCTAGGGGCACAGTATATGGCAGTGTTCGAATTACCCCATCATAACCCTCAGCAAAAGTTGTTTGTTCTGAAATATCTTCCGGATTCGGAAGAAAATCTTGATTCAAAATTGAGGAAGTTGCACCTGTATCTATCAAAAATGGAATCTCTCTCCCCCCCACATTCACCTGTATCATAGGTCTTCTAGCTGGTAGGGAAGTTTGTAACACATCGAGTCAATCTGAATCTGGTATGGGACCATCTATGATGGTAGATTTCTGCTGGTTGTCCGTTTGGGGAGGGTTATTTCTGGGAACAAATTTGCCTGACTTTATATCTGCCAACTTCTTCCTGCACTCTCTTTGGAAATGACCTGGCTTTTTACAGTAGTGGCAAGGAAAGTTGTGTCTCACTCTTCCTCCTGTATTAGCTTGTGCTATTCTAACAGGCTTACGATTCTCTCTCATATCCATGACTATTCCTAAACATCGTTGTTTCACAATATTTGGTTGTTCAATTGTTCTCCAATCTGGAGTAGAGGATTTAAATTTTTCTCTGATTTTCGGATCTAGCCCCTCTATTAATTGTTTTGTAAAAAGTCTCCTTACTGAAGCATCAGTCAAATCCAATCCTTCATCCCTAAAGCTATTTTCTAATTCTTGACTATATTCTTCAATACTTTGCCCAAATTTCTGCATAATCACACCCGTAGATCCCCTTTCCCTCTGTTTTTCTCTCATGAAAATTATTAATGCCTCTGTGAACTGGGTACCTGATGCTTCTGTCTGTAAGGCACCCCCTTCTGCCACTGGTCTATTGGGCTGTAGGTGTGTCAATAATTCCTGAAAAAGTCCGGGGGACATTTTCATTCTACATAATTCTTCCCCGTCCGCCCAGACCCCAGCATGAGTCTGCATGATTTGTTGTATGTATTGTGCAAATTGGATGGGATATTGAGTGGGATCAGGCGCATTATGCAGGAGGGACATACCTTCAGCAGGGGACCAAGGAAAATACTGTCGGGTCTGGTGATATCTAGTTCCCATTACCCCGTCAGCACCAGGTTCCCTAAAGGGTCTTGGTACTACCCTAACAGGGGCAAGTACAGCGCCATGTCTAGGTGTACCACAGACTAGGCAATCATTTCTCCAATCTGGATTTTGTTGTCCACAGTGTGAACATACCCATCCTCCTACCCCACCAAGATTGGGATACAAGGCTGGAAATTGTTTTCCTCCTTCTGCTCCTCCAGATGGTACAAATGATTGGGCTTTTGGATCTAGGTAAGGTGGTGGGATTATGTCACAACTTTTTCCCTTCCCCATAATCCATTTGGAAGTGTCTGGATCATACTTCCAATTCTCCTCTTTAGCTGTTTTTGAGACCTCTATCATACAGTGTATGATTTCTTCCCACCCATTGTCTTTGATAATTCCACCTCGTTCTTTACTCAGTCTTTCCCATTCAGTGCTAAACATAAGTGCTTCTGAAATTCCCAATTTTTCTCTTACCCTTCTAATCTGACTTCTGACTGTCTTCCCACATCTTTCCTGTATGATATCTGCTGCTTCCACTTGTCCTAAGACGGTTTTTGTCTGTTTATTTCCCATTTTTCTTTTTTTTTTCAATATTAGCTATTTCTACCCCAGGTGACGTTTGGACAATCACTTATCCTAGGTGATGTCTCGTTGCCTTCTCTCCTAGGGAGCTAAAATATTGAAGGGCTGATCTGCTCCATTCTTTCTAATGTGCAGAATGTACTTAAGTGCTATTATGCACGCAAACAGACCCAGCAACACCATACAGATCACAAAACTTTCTGTGTCAGTTAGCATACTTGTCCCAGGCTCATGGACCCGCGTCCTGGGCTCATTCTATCAAACCTTATCCAGAAATGAAGGAGGTTAAGCACTTAAATGAGAGTCAAGCATGGGCGGAGGTCTCCCCGAAAGGACGCAACCACATGACCCAGTTAGGCTGACTTCCGTGTATAAGGCTTATACCCCAACTATTTCGGCTTATTTTTCTACGCACTTTTGCTCTTCTTTCACAACATACCACAACCTTCACTCTGTTCACACACTGCCAGGGACAGGACTCATAAATCTATACAATATAGTAACCCGAGTTTTATAGGTATCTACTCACTACTAGACTAACCCAGCATGACACGGCTCATAGAGATCTTTCGGATAATACAAGGCAGATAAAAGAGAACTAATAATGTCTCTTACCTGGCCAGGTTTTTCAGTTCATTTGCCGTCCATTATCCCAGATCTCCATTGTCCGTATCTGCAGGTGAATCTCGAGCAAATACTCTCATCTCGGGTCCCTGTTCGGTGCGCCAAAGAAATGTTAAGTCCTTCTCAGTCCCTGGCTTACTAGAGGTAGGGATCCAGAGTAAATGACACGCAAACAAGGTATTG
The DNA here is from genome assembly GCF_032444005.1 of Ranitomeya imitator. Taxonomy (NCBI): domain Eukaryota; kingdom Metazoa; phylum Chordata; class Amphibia; order Anura; family Dendrobatidae; genus Ranitomeya; species Ranitomeya imitator. The sequence goes on along the minus strand of NC_091282.1, from coordinate 1,099,969,930 downwards.
TGTGATCATATACAAGGGAAGCCCAGGAGCACATCTCTCTCTGGGCTTTGCCCTCCCTTTATATAGAAAAGAATTATTCTTTTACAGACATGCGCACAAGCGCTCATATTTCACTATCTCTTACATAAACAATCTATACCAGTCTTTATCAGTAGAAAGTTACATCATCTGGAAGGTGAATGAAAGGCTGCTATTGAAAGAAGGAATGCACACATGATTACTTCCATAAAAGGAAATGTCAAGTCAGCAGAAATGTATCTTGTTGTAAGCGAGATTTCTCAGGAAGAAGATAAGATGGATTCCTTTAGTTCAGTCTGATCTCCACAATTCCCCCCTTTGACATTTTCTTTTATTTATTTTATTACCACAGGGCCAAAGACAAAGCCTTTATTTGGTATTACACATGTACATGCTTGTATTCAATAAGAGAATCAAATCTAGTATTATTTCTCCCGTTTAACTCTCGCAACCTTTTCTTTGTTTTGCAATAAGTACAGATATTACAAAGGGATAGCAAAATAAGCGCAATAATCAGTATTAGCAAAGGATAACATAAGAGAAGAAGGAAAAAAAACTTTATACTCTTGCATCTATTACACAAAGTTTATCTGTGCATACTGAGATACTCTTGAGCACAATCTGGAATAGTACGTACATGACTACAATAATCATAACTATATGTATTATGCTCTGCATAATCCCAGCAACCCACCCACCGATTCCTCTGAACCAGTTGGCTGGGTTAAGAAAAGAAAAGGTATCTGACCACCAGCTATCCTTATTCTGGTCATTGTCTTTGTCATACTGATCTCTGAGTCGTTGTACGTCCTTTAATTTAAATGTCATACTCATAGTACTATTCGGGTCTATATAATGACAGCAGGTGGGTCCGATGATTTGACACATACCCCCTTGTGAGGCAGTTAGGTAATCCAATACCAGGGTATGTTGGTTGACGACTATTATAAGCTGATTCTGTACAGCTATACTAGTGTTTAGTATATCCAATATATCCCAGATCTGATCATCTAGATAATCCGTGGCTCTAACTAATTTATCCCACATCTGTGTTAACATAGGATAAATAAAAATGGTACTAGCAATTTTGTTAGGAATTCCCATTTGTACTATATGTGGCCTCCCCGAGGGACGTGGTGAGTTATCTGCAGCTCTTTTATACAGTGTGTGCTTGGGTACGGCTTGCATATTCACTTGTTTATTTGAAATTATGAATGTAGCCGGGGTTAGGCGTCCTAATGTACAAGTACCCTTTATACCTACGGGAAGCCATTTATATGCTCCTTCTCCGCATATCCAAAATGTACCTTCAGGCAGATCCCATAGAGCTGAGTGCTGCAATACCAATCTGTGAGCCAAGTCCACAAATCTAGATACATTCTGAAGCATACACCAAGAGGGTTTTTGTCCCAAGGGGCTACAGTACCCGGCTGCGGGATTCCCACATACAGGCATTCCTTTGATATACTCATCGGATTCATTACAAACCAGGTTCCCCGGCTTACTTGTACAACTGTTTGCATCACCTTGGGGGAACAATTTAGAATGTTTCCATTTTCTATTATGTATGTATCTTTCCAATACTACAGGTTTGAAAGCATCAGAGGGGGGGACGGTTGTACTGAAACTAAGCTGTAGATTTTCTGTGGGGACCTGTCCTAAATTAGTTAATCCAGTCTTATTTCTAGGTACCCATTTTCCTCCCCTAAATGCTAAATATTGTAGATGTGTGTTACTCCCTGAGAGATTACCCTGCCACCAAGGAAATTCTACCCATCCCACAATTGGTTTTTTCGATTGTAGTATTCCACAGCCTAGCATTACCAATTTGGTTGTTGGCCAGGTTGTCTGAACAATTAGGCCAAGCGAATATTTCTTCTGCTAATACGGGAACTGCTAGAAAAGGTATACTTGTGGCTGATACCGGCGAATGGGTACAGATCCAACAATCTGTCAGGGTTTGTGTATTGTTTAACAAGTCATGCACTAATTTTCTATGATGTTGTACGAATCTATTGTTCAAAGGGGCTAGAGAATTCAGTCTATCCCACGCCTCCGTTGAGGTTATCATTATTAACATCAATATCATGAGTTTATACTGCTTTTCTTGCAATGGCTTGCATGTATCCATGATGCCTTTCCTTCAAGCTTGACTGATGTAGGTGTTGTCAACAGGACTTGGAAGGGTCCGTCAAACCTTGGTTCTAGAGCCTTTCTGGTGTGTCTTTTTACATAGACTTGATCACCTGGTTCCAACTTGTGACTTCCTTCTGTGTTGTCAGGATCTGGAAGGGAAGCAAAAACTTGTGCATGCACCTTAGTTAATTGTTTCTGAAGATTTTGCACATAAGAAGTCAATGACTCAATATTTAACACAAGTTGCTGTGGAAAATAACATCCTAAATTGGCAGTCCTGCCAAACAAAATTTCATATGGAGACAGTTTAGTCTTACCCCTTGGGGTATTGCGTATTGAGTAAAGGGCCAGTGAAAGGCATTCTGTCCAAGGCTTTCCTGTTTCAGCCATGGCTTTCTGTATTTTTAATTTTAAAGTTCCATTCATGCGTTCCACCTTACCAGAACTTTGAGGATGGTACGGAGTGTGTAACTGACTTTCAACACCCAACATTTTCAGTACATTTTGAAATATTTCTCCAGTGAAATGAGTACCCCTATCTGACTCGATCACTTCAGGGAGACCGTAACGGGGTATCAGTTCGGCAACTAGCTTTACAGCAGTGTTTTTAGCTGAAGCCTTCCGAACTGGATAGGCCTCTGGCCACCCCGAGAACATGTCCACACATACCAACACATACTCATACCCATTACTTTTTGGCAGCTGGATAAAGTCTATTTGTAATCGCTGAAACGGGTAGAGAGGTCGGACGTGGTGCTTCATAGGGGTCTTTGCTGTCTGTCCGGGATTATGTGTCAGGCATATAGCGCATGCAGCACAATAGTCTCTTGCATAGTTGCCAAAACCTGGAGCCAACCAGACTTGCTTTGCCAGTAGTGTCATTGCATTTGCAGACACATGAGTAGGGTGGTGCAGTCCACCAACTACAATCGGATACCAGGCTCTAGGTAGACATATTAGTCCATCTTTCTTCCAAATTCCCGCTTGTTCTTCTGCCCCTTCTTTTTTCCACCTGTCCCTCTCCTCTTCTCCTGCATCTTCCTGTGCTTGTCTCAGTCTATCTTCAGTATTTTCTGTGGGGTTTACAGTATGAACCTGTTGTAAGGGTTTGACAGCTGCTGCTTTGGCTGCTTTATCAGCCCTATCATTTCCCCTAGATTCCCTAGTGTCGAGTCTCACATGTGCAGCTACCTTGATTACTTCTACTTCTTTTGTTTTTTGTGCAGCCTCTAAGATCTGTTTGATCAGAGAAGCATGTTTTACAGGTTGTCCTGACGCTGTCATGTAACCTCTAGCTCTCCAGATTACTCCAAAATCAAACACAATACCATGTGCATACCTAGAATCAGTGTATATATTGGCTGTCTGGTTCTCAGCTATTTTAAGAGCTTCAATCAATGCTGTTAGTTCTGCTTCTTGTGCAGACTGTTTCGGTGGAAGTGGTTCTGCTTTGAGAGTTTCAGATTCTGACACAACTGCATACCCTGTATGGAAGTTACCTGTGTCATCTGCAAACCTACTACCATCTATAAACAGCTCTAAATCTGGATTTTGAAGTGGTGTTTCGGATACATTGGGTAAGCCTACCGTTTCTTGTAAAATGAGCTCTGTACAATCATGTGTGTCTGTAGGGAAAAAATTTGCGTGTGGATCAGTGTCCTTATTCCCCCCTTCAGACTCGAGAGGTAGCAGTGTAGCTATATTGAGAGTCTGAAGCCTTGCAAATGTGATAGTGGAGGGGAGCAACAAAGAACACTGTAGCCGCAAATGTCTGGCCATGGAAATGTGTTTTGGTTGGACCTGGTTTAATATCCCATAAACATCATGTGTAGTTTGAACTGTGAGTGGATACTCTAGAACAATTTCTGATGCTTTGTCCAACAATAGTGAGACAGCAACAACTACACGTACACAGGTTGGCGCTGCTCTAGCTACGGGATCTAACCTTGCTGAAAGATATGCAATTGGTCTTTATTTCCCTGCATGCTTCTGGGTAAGAACTCCTGTAGCATGGGAATCAACTTCTGCAGCCATAAGCTGAAACGGTTTGGTGTAGTCTGGTAGCCCTAACGCTGGAGCTGAAACAAGGGCATCTTTTAATTGTTGGAACGAAATCTGACCTTCTTTTGTCAACAAATAAGGTTCACTTTTTACACAGTCATACAGTGGTTGCATTAGTTGACTGGCATGTATAATCCATTGTCTACAATGAGACACTATTCCTAAAAATGCTCGTAGCTGTTTATGATTTCTAGGCTCATTCATCTGTCTTATTGCTTCAGTTCTTTGTGGTGTAAGATGCTTTTTACCTTGAGAAATGCAATGACCTAGAAAGACCACTTTGGTCTGACAAACTTGTAGCTTTTGTCTATTCACTTTACACCCTTCTTTTTCTAAAAAACATAGTAAACTCACAGTGGACCTTTCTGCAGTTTCTAGATCTGGGCAGCAAAGTAGTAGGTCATCCACATACTGCAAAATTACTACCTGTGGTTCGGGTTCAAACCTCTGAAGGACTGTTTGTAGGGCATTTGAATAAAGAGTAGGGGAGTGTATCATTCCCTGTGGAAGGCGTGTCCACGCCAACTGTTTGCCCTTAAATGTAAATGCAAACAAATGCCAACTATCTTGGTGTAAAGGAACCGAGAAAAATGCATTTGAAAGATCTATTACAGTAAATACTTGAGAACTGGCTGGTATCTGTGATAGTAACGTATGAGGATTGGGTACAACTGGGGTGATTGGATCTAGAACTTTGTTTATTTCTCTTAAATCATGTACCATACGATATTTGGGCATAGAACTCTTATCAAGAGTTCTCTTTTTGACTGGATACAGAGGAGTGTTAGCAGGTGATTGTATCTCTACCAAAACTCCTTTCTCTTTATATCCCTCTATCTGTTTTGTAATCGCTAGTTCCTGCTGGGCACTCACAGGGTATTGTCTGAGCTGTGGGAGAACAGTTCCTGGTTGCACAGATAGTTTTACAGGAGAGATATGCAATAGTCCCACATCGGTGTCACCCTGTGCCCACAGTGTTTCTGGGACCATTGAGAGGTCTAGATCTGTGGTGTACTCTTTTTCTTCAGCATAATCCTCAAAAGCCTGAATTCTAACATATTGTTCTAATGTTTCTGCATCATCAGGGATAGTCAGTATAACTGTGCCATCTTCCCTAAAATTGATGTTAGCTTCTAATTTCTTTAGGACATCAGTTCCTAACAAACATGTTGGGGCACCTCTGGCATACAAAAATCTGGATGCAAAACATTTAGGTCCTAATGAGACCTCTAGGGGCACAGTATATGGCAGTGTTCGAATTACCCCATCATAACCCTCAGCAAAAGTTGTTTGTTCTGAAATATCTTCCGGATTCGGAAGAAAATCTTGATTCAAAATTGAGGAAGTTGCACCTGTATCTATCAAAAATGGAATCTCTCTCCCCCCCACATTCACCTGTATCATAGGTCTTCTAGCTGGTAGGGAAGTTTGTAACACATCGAGTCAATCTGAATCTGGTATGGGACCATCTATGATGGTAGATTTCTGCTGGTTGTCCGTTTGGGGAGGGTTATTTCTGGGAACAAATTTGCCTGACTTTATATCTGCCAACTTCTTCCTGCACTCTCTTTGGAAATGACCTGGCTTTTTACAGTAGTGGCAAGGAAAGTTGTGTCTCACTCTTCCTCCTGTATTAGCTTGTGCTATTCTAACAGGCTTACGATTCTCTCTCATATCCATGACTATTCCTAAACATCGTTGTTTCACAATATTTGGTTGTTCAATTGTTCTCCAATCTGGAGTAGAGGATTTAAATTTTTCTCTGATTTTCGGATCTAGCCCCTCTATTAATTGTTTTGTAAAAAGTCTCCTTACTGAAGCATCAGTCAAATCCAATCCTTCATCCCTAAAGCTATTTTCTAATTCTTGACTATATTCTTCAATACTTTGCCCAAATTTCTGCATAATCACACCCGTAGATCCCCTTTCCCTCTGTTTTTCTCTCATGAAAATTATTAATGCCTCTGTGAACTGGGTACCTGATGCTTCTGTCTGTAAGGCACCCCCTTCTGCCACTGGTCTATTGGGCTGTAGGTGTGTCAATAATTCCTGAAAAAGTCCGGGGGACATTTTCATTCTACATAATTCTTCCCCGTCCGCCCAGACCCCAGCATGAGTCTGCATGATTTGTTGTATGTATTGTGCAAATTGGATGGGATATTGAGTGGGATCAGGCGCATTATGCAGGAGGGACATACCTTCAGCAGGGGACCAAGGAAAATACTGTCGGGTCTGGTGATATCTAGTTCCCATTACCCCGTCAGCACCAGGTTCCCTAAAGGGTCTTGGTACTACCCTAACAGGGGCAAGTACAGCGCCATGTCTAGGTGTACCACAGACTAGGCAATCATTTCTCCAATCTGGATTTTGTTGTCCACAGTGTGAACATACCCATCCTCCTACCCCACCAAGATTGGGATACAAGGCTGGAAATTGTTTTCCTCCTTCTGCTCCTCCAGATGGTACAAATGATTGGGCTTTTGGATCTAGGTAAGGTGGTGGGATTATGTCACAACTTTTTCCCTTCCCCATAATCCATTTGGAAGTGTCTGGATCATACTTCCAATTCTCCTCTTTAGCTGTTTTTGAGACCTCTATCATACAGTGTATGATTTCTTCCCACCCATTGTCTTTGATAATTCCACCTCGTTCTTTACTCAGTCTTTCCCATTCAGTGCTAAACATAAGTGCTTCTGAAATTCCCAATTTTTCTCTTACCCTTCTAATCTGACTTCTGACTGTCTTCCCACATCTTTCCTGTATGATATCTGCTGCTTCCACTTGTCCTAAGACGGTTTTTGTCTGTTTATTTCCCATTTTTCTTTTTTTTTTCAATATTAGCTATTTCTACCCCAGGTGACGTTTGGACAATCACTTATCCTAGGTGATGTCTCGTTGCCTTCTCTCCTAGGGAGCTAAAATATTGAAGGGCTGATCTGCTCCATTCTTTCTAATGTGCAGAATGTACTTAAGTGCTATTATGCACGCAAACAGACCCAGCAACACCATACAGATCACAAAACTTTCTGTGTCAGTTAGCATACTTGTCCCAGGCTCATGGACCCGCGTCCTGGGCTCATTCTATCAAACCTTATCCAGAAATGAAGGAGGTTAAGCACTTAAATGAGAGTCAAGCATGGGCGGAGGTCTCCCCGAAAGGACGCAACCACATGACCCAGTTAGGCTGACTTCCGTGTATAAGGCTTATACCCCAACTATTTCGGCTTATTTTTCTACGCACTTTTGCTCTTCTTTCACAACATACCACAACCTTCACTCTGTTCACACACTGCCAGGGACAGGACTCATAAATCTATACAATATAGTAACCCGAGTTTTATAGGTATCTACTCACTACTAGACTAACCCAGCATGACACGGCTCATAGAGATCTTTCGGATAATACAAGGCAGATAAAAGAGAACTAATAATGTCTCTTACCTGGCCAGGTTTTTCAGTTCATTTGCCGTCCATTATCCCAGATCTCCATTGTCCGTATCTGCAGGTGAATCTCGAGCAAATACTCTCATCTCGGGTCCCTGTTCGGTGCGCCAAAGAAATGTTAAGTCCTTCTCAGTCCCTGGCTTACTAGAGGTAGGGATCCAGAGTAAATGACACGCAAACAAGGTATTGTGTGATCATATACAAGGGAAGCCCAGGAGCACATCTCTCTCTCTGGGCTTTGCCCTCCCTTTATATAGAAAAGAATTATTCTTTTACAGACATGCGCACAAGCGCTCATATTTCACTATCTCTTACATAAACAATCTATACCAGTCTTTATCAGTAGAAAGTTACATCATCTGGAAGGTGAATGAAAGGCTGCTATTGAAAGAAGGAATGCACACATGATTACTTCCATAAAAGGAAATGTCAAGTCAGCAGAAATGTATCTTGTTGTAAGCGAGATTTCTCAGGAAGAAGATAAGATGGATTCCTTTAGTTCAGTCTGATCTCCACAGCTTGTTTATAATTTCTGCTCTGTATTTAACCTTTTGTCTGCTGTAAACATAATGAACCATTCTCTGTTAATACTAGTGCTGTTCACGCTACATCCCTGCTTCAACAGAGTTATCTTCTCTGCAATCAAGTATTCAGTTTGCCTGTTTATCACTGCTGCTTGTGGTTAACCAATTGTTAAGACTGATGTACCTATATCTGCTTGGTCTCTTACTGTGCCTAGTATTCCTCACCCCAACTTTCTCCATAGAGTATAATAGGATCTCTAATCTATCATTTTACTGTGCTGGCAGTCTATTTTTTTGACCAAGTTGAACTGTTTTTCAAAGTGAATGTTGAATTCAAGACACAGTGTGGAGGGGCACAGGTGAGGCATGGCACATAAATGGAAAATGAATCATATTTCTTGAAAATATATATTACAATTTTCTTATATTCACTTCATATTGTACTTCTGATTTATGCAAAGTCAGTTGAAATGAGAGTGACCATTTAGTACAATTACATCATATCAATCTTTATTTTTCCATGAAAAAATTAAATATTTGACAACGCATCTGCCAACCCATATATAGTTTTGTGGGTTATGCAGCAGGACAATGATACAAAAGTCCACCTCTGAATGGTTTAAGAAAAACAAAATTAAGACTTTGGAGTGGCCTAGCCAAAGTCCTGACCTTAATCCGATTTAGATCCTGTGTTATGACCTTAAAAAGCCGGTTCATGCTCAGAAACCCTCCAATATGGCTGAATTACAACAATTCTGCCAACGTGAGTGGGTCAAAATTCCTCTAGAGCATTGAAAACGTCTTGTTGCCAGTTATTGTAAATGCTTTATTGCAGTTGTTGCTGCTAAGGGTGGTCCAACCAATTATTAGGTATAGGTGGCAATCACTTTTTCACACAGGGCTTGTAGGTTTGGATTTATTTTTCGGTAAGAGCGTGACAGAAGCTGTCATGCGCATTTACCCGTAGTGATCATGTGCATACAATTAATGTGCGGTAATGTAAATGATGCTTATGTGTACCTTACTAAGGATAATGTGGTTGTTATAATGTATAAGGGTTTTACATCACATTTTAGGGAAAGATGTAAAAGATAAAATAAGAGGGTAGCTATAAATTGGAATAGCATTGGGTTTAGTATAGTGGGGCACAATAGAGTCAGGAAACTAGGGTGGCAGTATAAGAATAGTTAAAGTAGGGGATTTCCTAGTTGGGAGGGGTAAGAGTGAGTAATTGAGTTTGTCAGTGAGACACTTCCTGATTCTCAGTCAGTGGGAGCAGTGTACAGTAATGTATTATAGTTGTAACATTAAAAATGGGCTGGAGAGTGATTTAGGTGAAGGCAGGCCAGGCCAGAGGGCCACACAGTACGGAAAGGCACAGAACGCTTGGGAAAAGCAGAATGCGGTCGGCCGCCACTTGGTACGATAGTATACTATGGAGAATTCAGGGTCTATGGCTCGAATCAGGACAAAGGAACTTTTTTCATCTCCCACTGAAGGGGAGCCAGAGTGGGAACGTGTGAACGTGGGAACGCAGTACAGGAAAGTGAGCACAGGAATATGGGGACCCCAGAGCGAGGATGAGCATCTCAGAGGCTAGAGGAGCCAGCTAGAGTTGAGCGACCTTGACCTTTTTAGAGTCGAGCCGGGTTTTGCGAAACCCGACTATGTCCAAAGTCGGGTCGAGTGAAATCGGCCGATTATGACGTAAAGTCGGGATCGACCGAAACACGAAACCCAATGCAAGTCAATGGGGCAGCATAGTCGGCAGTGAGTGGGGGCCAGGAAAACACCTAGAGTACACATTTTAATGTCAATACCATCCATTCTTCTTAATGAAGCTTGTCAAGCGTAATTTACCTTATAATAATTGGAAGGCATTTGAAATTGGGGGTCATTTGGCTAAAGTTGTGGGGGGTAGGGCTGGTTCAAGTAATTAGTGGGCCCAGGAAATCTGGACCACGTCACGGCAGTGGAGCAGGGAGAGGTAAGTATTTCAACTTTGCAAGTGCTGTGAACCTGAGCAAGCAGGGGGGGCCCACTCGTTGGCATTGGCACTGGCACAGGGCCCCTCAAAGTACAGCGGTGTGTTTGCACGGCGGGGGCGCCTCCCACCGGCAGCAACACTTTTGCGTACTATGAGAGGCCCTGTGCCAGTGACGTCGCCAACTAGTATTCCTCCCCCCACCTGATGAAGGAACCTGCACTTTCATCTGCACCTTCCTCTTTGTCCCCGTGTAAGGTGGTATGGTATGCGGGAAGAGCAACCTGACTTTCAGCAGGGTCACAATGTTGTTGTGTAGCGTGCACGGGGAATGTTGCGTTATGGGTCAATGTACCAGCAGACTCATCTATCACTGGCTGGGCAATGGGCACGATGAAGTGGAAACACAGATATAGGCCCAAAGAAGAAAGTGGGCTAAATGCAGTTCAAAATTGGTAACACAGGAATAACCAGGGGGCATTGCAGTGGAGGACAACTGGAATGAGAGGCTGACACAGAGAGTAGGGCCAAATCAGTAAGTAGTCGAAATGCAGTTCAAAATTGGCAACCGTAGTAAACAGGCGGCACAGCTTTGTTCAGTGGAGGAGAACAGCAAGGAGTGGCAGACACCGATAGTAGGCCCCAACCCAACAAGTAGGCCAAATGCAGTCTAACATTAACAACTACTTAACGAGAGGCTGAAAATGGAATTTCAGGACAGGAAACCAGGAGAACAGCAAGGAGTGGCAGACACCGATAGTAGGCCCCAAACCAACTAGTACGCCAAATGCAGTTGTTCCATTTAACCACAATTTAATGAGAGCCTGAAGATAGAAGCTCAGGAAAGGCAACCTGGGGAACACCTTGGAGTGTAACACACCATCTCTCTCCACCCCATACCCATTTTTTAGGCCTAATGCAGTGTACTTTTTTACAACTACTAAACGAGAGTCGGAAGACCGAAGCAATGGCAAGGAAACCTGGGGAACACCTTGGAGTGTAACACACCATCTCTCTCCACCCCATTCCCCATTTTTTAGGCCTAATGCAGCCTACTTTCCGACACCTACTAAACGAGAGCATGAAGATCGAAGCTCAGGAAAGGCAACCTGGGGAACACCTTGGAGTGTAACACACCATCTCTCTCCACCCCATACCCATTTTGTAGGCCTAATGCAGCGTACTTTTCTACAACTACTAAACGAGAGCATGAAGATCGAAGCTCAGGAAAGGCAACCTGGTGAAAACCTTGGAGTGTAACACAACCTGTCTCTACACCCCATACCAAATTTGTAGGCCTAATGCAGCGTAGTTTCCACCAACTACTAAACGAGAGCCGGAAGATCGAAGCTCATGAAAGGCAACCCGGGGAACACCTTAGTGTAACACAACCTCTCTCTACACCACGAAAGGGCTGATTCTTAGGAAGGAAGGCTGTTGTAAATAAGCATTGCGCGTCCGAGGGTGATTATATTCTTATTCGGTATCTACTCACCCTTGGACGCGCCATGCTTCTTGATTTGTAATTAATGTTTATTTGCAATGTGCTTTTGACTTACTCAATTAATTTTTTAATTATTGATTTTATTAAATTAATAGTTTAACATCTTATTGGAAATAATTTAAAGGAGACGCGACAGGACAACACTCGGTGGATGCCATATCTGTGTTAACAACTCCAAAAAACTTTCAGTTAACTTCTTGCAGGAGAAAGAAATTGTAGCTGTTGGACCTTTGTAGTACAGTTCCAGATATTTGTTGTGTGTTTGTTTTGATTGTTAAAATGTCTGCATTTGAGATCTCAACACGATCTTATTTTTTATAATCAAATTAATTTTTAAAATATTTTATTAGGTTGGTTCAAGGGGTACACGGGCCGCAGTAGACAGGTCAGAGGAGGCCTAGTGGAAGGAGGGACCGCAGATGCGCCACTGTTTCACCCATACACAATTAGTAGGCCTAATGCAGCGTAGTTTCCAACAGCTACTAAACGAGAGCCGGAAGATCGAAGCTCAGGAAAGGCAACCTGGGGAACACCTTGGAGTGTAACACAACCTCTCTCTACACCACGGAAGGGCTGATTCTTAGGAAGGAAGGCTGTTTTAAATAAGCATTGCGCGTCCGAGGGTGATTATATTCTTATTCGGTATCTACTCACCCTTGGACGCGCCATGCTTCTTGATTTGTAATTAATGTTTATTTGCAATGTGCTTTTGACTTACTCAATTAATTTTTTAATTATTGATTTTATTAAATTAATAGTTTAACATCTTATTGGAAATAATTTAAAGGAGACGCGACAGGACAACACTCGGTGGATGCCATATCTGTGTTAACAACTCCAAAAAACTTTCAGTTAACTTCTTGCAGGAGAAAGAAATTGTAGCTGTTGGACCTTTGTAGTACAGTTCCAGATATTTGTTGTGTGTTTGTTTTGATTGTTAAAATGTCTGCATTTGAGATCTCAACACGATCTTATTTTTTATAATCAAATTAATTTTTAAAATATTTTATTAGGTTGGTTCAAGGGGTACACGGGCCGCAGTAGACAGGTCAGTGGAGGCCTAGTGGAAGGAGGGACCGCAGATGCGCCACTGTTTCACCCATACACAATTAGTAGGCCTAATGCAGCGTAGTTTCCAACAGCTACTAAACGAGAGCCGGAAGATCGAAGCTCAGGAAAGGCAACCTGGGGAACACCTTGGAGTGTAACACAACCTCTCTCTACACCACGGAAGGGCTGATTCTTAGGAAGGAAGGCTGTTTTAAATAAGCATTGCGCGTCCGAGGGTGATTATATTCTTATTCGGTATCTACTCACCCTTGGACGCGCCATGCTTCTTGATTTGTAATTAATGTTTATTTGCAATGTGCTTTTGACTTACTCAATTAATTTTTTAATTATTGATTTTATTAAATTAATAGTTTAACATCTTATTGGAAATAATTTAAAGGAGACGCGACAGGACAACACTCGGTGGATGCCATATCTGTGTTAACAACTCCAAAAAACTTTCAGTTAACTTCTTGCAGGAGAAAGAAATTGTAGCTGTTGGACCTTTGTAGTACAGTTCCAGATATTTGTTGTGTGTTTGTTTTGATTGTTAAAATGTCTGCATTTGAGATCTCAACACGATCTTATTTTTTATAATCAAATTAATTTTTAAAATATTTTATTAGGTTGGTTCAAGGGGTACACGGGCCGCAGTAGACAGGTCAGTGGAGGCCTAGTGGAAGGAGGGACCGCAGATGCGCCACTGTTTCATCCATACACAATTAGTAGGCCTAATGCAGCGTAGTTTCCAACAGCTACTAAACGAGAGCCGGAAGATCGAAGCTCAGGAAAGGCAACCTGGGGAACACCTTGGAGTGTAACACAACCTCTCTCTACACCACGGAAGGGCTGATTCTTAGGAAGGAAGGCTGTTTTAAATAAGCATTGCGCGTCCGAGGGTGATTATATTCTTATTCGGTATCTACTCACCCTTGGACGCGCCATGCTTCTTGATTTGTAATTAATGTTTATTTGCAATGTGCTTTTGACTTACTCAATTAATTTTTTAATTATTGATTTTATTAAATTAATAGTTTAACATCTTATTGGAAATAATTTAAAGGAGACGCGACAGGACAACACTCGGTGGATGCCATATCTGTGTTAACAACTCCAAAAAACTTTCAGTTAACTTCTTGCAGGAGAAAGAAATTGTAGCTGTTGGACCTTTGTAGTACAGTTCCAGATATTTGTTGTGTGTTTGTTTTGATTGTTAAAATGTCTGCATTTGAGATCTCAACACGATCTTATTTTTTATAATCAAATTAATTTTTAAAATATTTTATTAGGTTGGTTCAAGGGGTACACGGGCCGCAGTAGACAGGTCAGTGGAGGCCTAGTGGAAGGAGGGACCGCAGATGCGCCACTGTTTCACCCATACACAATTAGTAGGCCTAATGCAGCGTAGTTTCCAACAGCTACTAAACGAGAGCCGGAAGATCGAAGCTCAGGAAAGGCAACCTGGGGAACACCTTGGAGTGTAACACAACCTCTCTCTACACCACGGAAGGGCTGATTCTTAGGAAGGAAGGCTGTTTTAAATAAGCATTGCGCGTCCGAGGGTGATTATATTCTTATTCGGTATCTACTCACCCTTGGACGCGCCATGCTTCTTGATTTGTAATTAATGTTTATTTGCAATGTGCTTTTGACTTACTCAATTAATTTTTTAATTATTGATTTTATTAAATTAATAGTTTAACATCTTATTGGAAATAATTTAAAGGAGACGCGACAGGACAACACTCGGTGGATGCCATATCTGTGTTAACAACTCCAAAAAACTTTCAGTTAACTTCTTGCAGGAGAAAGAAATTGTAGCTGTTGGACCTTTGTAGTACAGTTCCAGATATTTGTTGTGTGTTTGTTTTGATTGTTAAAATGTCTGCATTTGAGATCTCAACACGATCTTATTTTTTATAATCAAATTAATTTTTAAAATATTTTATTAGGTTGGTTCAAGGGGTACACGGGCCGCAGTAGACAGGTCAGTGGAGGCCTAGTGGAAGGAGGGACCGCAGATGCGCCACTGTTTCACCCATACACAATTAGTAGGCCTAATGCAGCGTAGTTTCCAACAGCTACTAAACGAGAGCCGGAAGATCGAAGCTCAGGAAAGGCAACCTGGGGAACACCTTGGAGTGTAACACAACCTCTCTCTACACCACGGAAGGGCTGATTCTTAGGAAGGAAGGCTGTTTTAAATAAGCATTGCGCGTCCGAGGGTGATTATATTCTTATTCGGTATCTACTCACCCTTGGACGCGCCATGCTTCTTGATTTGTAATTAATGTTTATTTGCAATGTGCTTTTGACTTACTCAATTAATTTTTTAATTATTGATTTTATTAAATTAATAGTTTAACATCTTATTGGAAATAATTTAAAGGAGACGCGACAGGACAACACTCGGTGGATGCCATATCTGTGTTAACAACTCCAAAAAACTTTCAGTTAACTTCTTGCAGGAGAAAGAAATTGTAGCTGTTGGACCTTTGTAGTACAGTTCCAGATATTTGTTGTGTGTTTGTTTTGATTGTTAAAATGTCTGCATTTGAGATCTCAACACGATCTTATTTTTTATAATCAAATTAATTTTTAAAATATTTTATTAGGTTGGTTCAAGGGGTACACGGGCCGCAGTAGACAGGTCAGTGGAGGCCTAGTGGAAGGAGGGACCGCAGATGCGCCACTGTTTCACCCATACACAATTAGTAGGCCTAATGCAGCGTAGTTTCCAACAGCTACTAAACGAGAGCCGGAAGATCGAAGCTCAGGAAAGGCAACCTGGGGAACACCTTGGAGTGTAACACAACCTCTCTCTACACCACGGAAGGGCTGATTCTTAGGAAGGAAGGCTGTTTTAAATAAGCATTGCGCGTCCGAGGGTGATTATATTCTTATTCGGTATCTACTCACCCTTGGACGCGCCATGCTTCTTGATTTGTAATTAATGTTTATTTGCAATGTGCTTTTGACTTACTCAATTAATTTTTTAATTATTGATTTTATTAAATTAATAGTTTAACATCTTATTGGAAATAATTTAAAGGAGACGCGACAGGACAACACTCGGTGGATGCCATATCTGTGTTAACAACTCCAAAAAACTTTCAGTTAACTTCTTGCAGGAGAAAGAAATTGTAGCTGTTGGACCTTTGTAGTACAGTTCCAGATATTTGTTGTGTGTTTGTTTTGATTGTTAAAATGTCTGCATTTGAGATCTCAACACGATCTTATTTTTTATAATCAAATTAATTTTTAAAATATTTTATTAGGTTGGTTCAAGGGGTACACGGGCCGCAGTAGACAGGTCAGTGGAGGCCTAGTGGAAGGAGGGACCGCAGATGCGCCACTGTTTCACCCATACACAATTAGTAGGCCTAATGCAGCGTAGTTTCCAACAGCTACTAAACGAGAGCCGGAAGATCGAAGCTCAGGAAAGGCAACCTGGGGAACACCTTGGAGTGTAACACAACCTCTCTCTACACCACGGAAGGGCTGATTCTTAGGAAGGAAGGCTGTTTTAAATAAGCATTGCGCGTCCGAGGGTGATTATATTCTTATTCGGTATCTACTCACCCTTGGACGCGCCATGCTTCTTGATTTGTAATTAATGTTTATTTGCAATGTGCTTTTGACTTACTCAATTAATTTTTTAATTATTGATTTTATTAAATTAATAGTTTAACATCTTATTGGAAATAATTTAAAGGAGACGCGACAGGACAACACTCGGTGGATGCCATATCTGTGTTAACAACTCCAAAAAACTTTCAGTTAACTTCTTGCAGGAGAAAGAAATTGTAGCTGTTGGACCTTTGTAGTACAGTTCCAGATATTTGTTGTGTGTTTGTTTTGATTGTTAAAATGTCTGCATTTGAGATCTCAACACGATCTTATTTTTTATAATCAAATTAATTTTTAAAATATTTTATTAGGTTGGTTCAAGGGGTACACGGGCCGCAGTAGACAGGTCAGTGGAGGCCTAGTGGAAGGAGGGACCGCAGATGCGCCACTGTTTCACCCATACACAATTAGTAGGCCTAATGCAGCGTAGTTTCCAACAGCTACTAAACGAGAGCCGGAAGATCGAAGCTCAGGAAAGGCAACCTGGGGAACACCTTGGAGTGTAACACAACCTCTCTCTACACCACGGAAGGGCTGATTCTTAGGAAGGAAGGCTGTTTTAAATAAGCATTGCGCGTCCGAGGGTGATTATATTCTTATTCGGTATCTACTCACCCTTGGACGCGCCATGCTTCTTGATTTGTAATTAATGTTTATTTGCAATGTGCTTTTGACTTACTCAATTAATTTTTTAATTATTGATTTTATTAAATTAATAGTTTAACATCTTATTGGAAATAATTTAAAGGAGACGCGACAGGACAACACTCGGTGGATGCCATATCTGTGTTAACAACTCCAAAAAACTTTCAGTTAACTTCTTGCAGGAGAAAGAAATTGTAGCTGTTGGACCTTTGTAGTACAGTTCCAGATATTTGTTGTGTGTTTGTTTTGATTGTTAAAATGTCTGCATTTGAGATCTCAACACGATCTTATTTTTTATAATCAAATTAATTTTTAAAATATTTTATTAGGTTGGTTCAAGGGGTACACGGGCCGCAGTAGACAGGTCAGTGGAGGCCTAGTGGAAGGAGGGACCGCAGATGCGCCACTGTTTCACCCATACACAATTAGTAGGCCTAATGCAGCGTAGTTTCCAACAGCTACTAAACGAGAGCCGGAAGATCGAAGCTCAGGAAAGGCAACCTGGGGAACACCTTGGAGTGTAACACAACCTCTCTCTACACCACGGAAGGGCTGATTCTTAGGAAGGAAGGCTGTTTTAAATAAGCATTGCGCGTCCGAGGGTGATTATATTCTTATTCGGTATCTACTCACCCTTGGACGCGCCATGCTTCTTGATTTGTAATTAATGTTTATTTGCAATGTGCTTTTGACTTACTCAATTAATTTTTTAATTATTGATTTTATTAAATTAATAGTTTAACATCTTATTGGAAATAATTTAAAGGAGACGCGACAGGACAACACTCGGTGGATGCCATATCTGTGTTAACAACTCCAAAAAACTTTCAGTTAACTTCTTGCAGGAGAAAGAAATTGTAGCTGTTGGACCTTTGTAGTACAGTTCCAGATATTTGTTGTGTGTTTGTTTTGATTGTTAAAATGTCTGCATTTGAGATCTCAACACGATCTTATTTTTTATAATCAAATTAATTTTTAAAATATTTTATTAGGTTGGTTCAAGGGGTACACGGGCCGCAGTAGACAGGTCAGAGGAGGCCTAGTGGAAGGAGGGACCGCAGATGCGCCACTGTTTCACCCATACACAATTAGTAGGCCTAATGCAGCGTAGTTTCCAACAGCTACTAAACGAGAGCCGGAAGATCGAAGCTCAGGAAAGGCAACCTGGGGAACACCTTGGAGTGTAACACAACCTCTCTCTACACCACGGAAGGGCTGATTCTTAGGAAGGAAGGCTGTTTTAAATAAGCATTGCGCGTCCGAGGGTGATTATATTCTTATTCGGTATCTACTCACCCTTGGACGCGCCATGCTTCTTGATTTGTAATTAATGTTTATTTGCAATGTGCTTTTGACTTACTCAATTAATTTTTTAATTATTGATTTTATTAAATTAATAGTTTAACATCTTATTGGAAATAATTTAAAGGAGACGCGACAGGACAACACTCGGTGGATGCCATATCTGTGTTAACAACTCCAAAAAACTTTCAGTTAACTTCTTGCAGGAGAAAGAAATTGTAGCTGTTGGACCTTTGTAGTACAGTTCCAGATATTTGTTGTGTGTTTGTTTTGATTGTTAAAATGTCTGCATTTGAGATCTCAACACGATCTTATTTTTTATAATCAAATTAATTTTTAAAATATTTTATTAGGTTGGTTCAAGGGGTACACGGGCCGCAGTAGACAGGTCAGAGGAGGCCTAGTGGAAGGAGGGACCGCAGATGCGCCACTGTTTCACCCATACACAATTAGTAGGCCTAATGCAGCGTAGTTTCCAACAGCTACTAAACGAGAGCCGGAAGATCGAAGCTCAGGAAAGGCAACCTGGGGAACACCTTGGAGTGTAACACAACCTCTCTCTACACCACGGAAGGGCTGATTCTTAGGAAGGAAGGCTGTTTTAAATAAGCATTGCGCGTCCGAGGGTGATTATATTCTTATTCGGTATCTACTCACCCTTGGACGCGCCATGCTTCTTGATTTGTAATTAATGTTTATTTGCAATGTGCTTTTGACTTACTCAATTAATTTTTTAATTATTGATTTTATTAAATTAATAGTTTAACATCTTATTGGAAATAATTTAAAGGAGACGCGACAGGACAACACTCGGTGGATGCCATATCTGTGTTAACAACTCCAAAAAACTTTCAGTTAACTTCTTGCAGGAGAAAGAAATTGTAGCTGTTGGACCTTTGTAGTACAGTTCCAGATATTTGTTGTGTGTTTGTTTTGATTGTTAAAATGTCTGCATTTGAGATCTCAACACGATCTTATTTTTTATAATCAAATTAATTTTTAAAATATTTTATTAGGTTGGTTCAAGGGGTACACGGGCCGCAGTAGACAGGTCAGTGGAGGCCTAGTGGAAGGAGGGACCGCAGATGCGCCACTGTTTCACCCATACACAATTAGTAGGCCTAATGCAGCGTAGTTTCCAACAGCTACTAAACGAGAGCCGGAAGATCGAAGCTCAGGAAAGGCAACCTGGGGAACACCTTGGAGTGTAACACAACCTCTCTCTACACCACGGAAGGGCTGATTCTTAGGAAGGAAGGCTGTTTTAAATAAGCATTGCGCGTCCGAGGGTGATTATATTCTTATTCGGTATCTACTCACCCTTGGACGCGCCATGCTTCTTGATTTGTAATTAATGTTTATTTGCAATGTGCTTTTGACTTACTCAATTAATTTTTTAATTATTGATTTTATTAAATTAATAGTTTAACATCTTATTGGAAATAATTTAAAGGAGACGCGACAGGACAACACTCGGTGGATGCCATATCTGTGTTAACAACTCCAAAAAACTTTCAGTTAACTTCTTGCAGGAGAAAGAAATTGTAGCTGTTGGACCTTTGTAGTACAGTTCCAGATATTTGTTGTGTGTTTGTTTTGATTGTTAAAATGTCTGCATTTGAGATCTCAACACGATCTTATTTTTTATAATCAAATTAATTTTTAAAATATTTTATTAGGTTGGTTCAAGGGGTACACGGGCCGCAGTAGACAGGTCAGTGGAGGCCTAGTGGAAGGAGGGACCGCAGATGCGCCACTGTTTCACCCATACACAATTAGTAGGCCTAATGCAGCGTAGTTTCCAACAGCTACTAAACGAGAGCCGGAAGATCGAAGCTCAGGAAAGGCAACCTGGGGAACACCTTGGAGTGTAACACAACCTCTCTCTACACCACGGAAGGGCTGATTCTTAGGAAGGAAGGCTGTTTTAAATAAGCATTGCGCGTCCGAGGGTGATTATATTCTTATTCGGTATCTACTCACCCTTGGACGCGCCATGCTTCTTGATTTGTAATTAATGTTTATTTGCAATGTGCTTTTGACTTACTCAATTAATTTTTTAATTATTGATTTTATTAAATTAATAGTTTAACATCTTATTGGAAATAATTTAAAGGAGACGCGACAGGACAACACTCGGTGGATGCCATATCTGTGTTAACAACTCCAAAAAACTTTCAGTTAACTTCTTGCAGGAGAAAGAAATTGTAGCTGTTGGACCTTTGTAGTACAGTTCCAGATATTTGTTGTGTGTTTGTTTTGATTGTTAAAATGTCTGCATTTGAGATCTCAACACGATCTTATTTTTTATAATCAAATTAATTTTTAAAATATTTTATTAGGTTGGTTCAAGGGGTACACGGGCCGCAGTAGACAGGTCAGTGGAGGCCTAGTGGAAGGAGGGACCGCAGATGCGCCACTGTTTCACCCATACACAATTAGTAGGCCTAATGCAGCGTAGTTTCCAACAGCTACTAAACGAGAGCCGGAAGATCGAAGCTCAGGAAAGGCAACCTGGGGAACACCTTGGAGTGTAACACAACCTCTCTCTACACCACGGAAGGGCTGATTCTTAGGAAGGAAGGCTGTTTTAAATAAGCATTGCGCGTCCGAGGGTGATTATATTCTTATTCGGTATCTACTCACCCTTGGACGCGCCATGCTTCTTGATTTGTAATTAATGTTTATTTGCAATGTGCTTTTGACTTACTCAATTAATTTTTTAATTATTGATTTTATTAAATTAATAGTTTAACATCTTATTGGAAATAATTTAAAGGAGACGCGACAGGACAACACTCGGTGGATGCCATATCTGTGTTAACAACTCCAAAAAACTTTCAGTTAACTTCTTGCAGGAGAAAGAAATTGTAGCTGTTGGACCTTTGTAGTACAGTTCCAGATATTTGTTGTGTGTTTGTTTTGATTGTTAAAATGTCTGCATTTGAGATCTCAACACGATCTTATTTTTTATAATCAAATTAATTTTTAAAATATTTTATTAGGTTGGTTCAAGGGGTACACGGGCCGCAGTAGACAGGTCAGTGGAGGCCTAGTGGAAGGAGGGACCGCAGATGCGCCACTGTTTCACCCATACACAATTAGTAGGCCTAATGCAGCGTAGTTTCCAACAGCTACTAAACGAGAGCCGGAAGATCGAAGCTCAGGAAAGGCAACCTGGGGAACACCTTGGAGTGTAACACAACCTCTCTCTACACCACGGAAGGGCTGATTCTTAGGAAGGAAGGCTGTTTTAAATAAGCATTGCGCGTCCGAGGGTGATTATATTCTTATTCGGTATCTACTCACCCTTGGACGCGCCATGCTTCTTGATTTGTAATTAATGTTTATTTGCAATGTGCTTTTGACTTACTCAATTAATTTTTTAATTATTGATTTTATTAAATTAATAGTTTAACATCTTATTGGAAATAATTTAAAGGAGACGCGACAGGACAACACTCGGTGGATGCCATATCTGTGTTAACAACTCCAAAAAACTTTCAGTTAACTTCTTGCAGGAGAAAGAAATTGTAGCTGTTGGACCTTTGTAGTACAGTTCCAGATATTTGTTGTGTGTTTGTTTTGATTGTTAAAATGTCTGCATTTGAGATCTCAACACGATCTTATTTTTTATAATCAAATTAATTTTTAAAATATTTTATTAGGTTGGTTCAAGGGGTACACGGGCCGCAGTAGACAGGTCAGTGGAGGCCTAGTGGAAGGAGGGACCGCAGATGCGCCACTGTTTCACCCATACACAATTAGTAGGCCTAATGCAGCGTAGTTTCCAACAGCTACTAAACGAGAGCCGGAAGATCGAAGCTCAGGAAAGGCAACCTGGGGAACACCTTGGAGTGTAACACAACCTCTCTCTACACCACGGAAGGGCTGATTCTTAGGAAGGAAGGCTGTTTTAAATAAGCATTGCGCGTCCGAGGGTGATTATATTCTTATTCGGTATCTACTCACCCTTGGACGCGCCATGCTTCTTGATTTGTAATTAATGTTTATTTGCAATGTGCTTTTGACTTACTCAATTAATTTTTTAATTATTGATTTTATTAAATTAATAGTTTAACATCTTATTGGAAATAATTTAAAGGAGACGCGACAGGACAACACTCGGTGGATGCCATATCTGTGTTAACAACTCCAAAAAACTTTCAGTTAACTTCTTGCAGGAGAAAGAAATTGTAGCTGTTGGACCTTTGTAGTACAGTTCCAGATATTTGTTGTGTGTTTGTTTTGATTGTTAAAATGTCTGCATTTGAGATCTCAACACGATCTTATTTTTTATAATCAAATTAATTTTTAAAATATTTTATTAGGTTGGTTCAAGGGGTACACGGGCCGCAGTAGACAGGTCAGTGGAGGCCTAGTGGAAGGAGGGACCGCAGATGCGCCACTGTTTCACCCATACACAATTAGTAGGCCTAATGCAGCGTAGTTTCCAACAGCTACTAAACGAGAGCCGGAAGATCGAAGCTCAGGAAAGGCAACCTGGGGAACACCTTGGAGTGTAACACAACCTCTCTCTACACCACGGAAGGGCTGATTCTTAGGAAGGAAGGCTGTTTTAAATAAGCATTGCGCGTCCGAGGGTGATTATATTCTTATTCGGTATCTACTCACCCTTGGACGCGCCATGCTTCTTGATTTGTAATTAATGTTTATTTGCAATGTGCTTTTGACTTACTCAATTAATTTTTTAATTATTGATTTTATTAAATTAATAGTTTAACATCTTATTGGAAATAATTTAAAGGAGACGCGACAGGACAACACTCGGTGGATGCCATATCTGTGTTAACAACTCCAAAAAACTTTCAGTTAACTTCTTGCAGGAGAAAGAAATTGTAGCTGTTGGACCTTTGTAGTACAGTTCCAGATATTTGTTGTGTGTTTGTTTTGATTGTTAAAATGTCTGCATTTGAGATCTCAACACGATCTTATTTTTTATAATCAAATTAATTTTTAAAATATTTTATTAGGTTGGTTCAAGGGGTACACGGGCCGCAGTAGACAGGTCAGAGGAGGCCTAGTGGAAGGAGGGACCGCAGATGCGCCACTGTTTCACCCATACACAATTAGTAGGCCTAATGCAGCGTAGTTTCCAACAGCTACTAAACGAGAGCCGGAAGATCGAAGCTCAGGAAAGGCAACCTGGGGAACACCTTGGAGTGTAACACAACCTCTCTCTACACCACGGAAGGGCTGATTCTTAGGAAGGAAGGCTGTTTTAAATAAGCATTGCGCGTCCGAGGGTGATTATATTCTTATTCGGTATCTACTCACCCTTGGACGCGCCATGCTTCTTGATTTGTAATTAATGTTTATTTGCAATGTGCTTTTGACTTACTCAATTAATTTTTTAATTATTGATTTTATTAAATTAATAGTTTAACATCTTATTGGAAATAATTTAAAGGAGACGCGACAGGACAACACTCGGTGGATGCCATATCTGTGTTAACAACTCCAAAAAACTTTCAGTTAACTTCTTGCAGGAGAAAGAAATTGTAGCTGTTGGACCTTTGTAGTACAGTTCCAGATATTTGTTGTGTGTTTGTTTTGATTGTTAAAATGTCTGCATTTGAGATCTCAACACGATCTTATTTTTTATAATCAAATTAATTTTTAAAATATTTTATTAGGTTGGTTCAAGGGGTACACGGGCCGCAGTAGACAGGTCAGAGGAGGCCTAGTGGAAGGAGGGACCGCAGATGCGCCACTGTTTCACCCATACACAATTAGTAGGCCTAATGCAGCGTAGTTTCCAACAGCTACTAAACGAGAGCCGGAAGATCGAAGCTCAGGAAAGGCAACCTGGGGAACACCTTGGAGTGTAACACAACCTCTCTCTACACCACGGAAGGGCTGATTCTTAGGAAGGAAGGCTGTTTTAAATAAGCATTGCGCGTCCGAGGGTGATTATATTCTTATTCGGTATCTACTCACCCTTGGACGCGCCATGCTTCTTGATTTGTAATTAATGTTTATTTGCAATGTGCTTTTGACTTACTCAATTAATTTTTTAATTATTGATTTTATTAAATTAATAGTTTAACATCTTATTGGAAATAATTTAAAGGAGACGCGACAGGACAACACTCGGTGGATGCCATATCTGTGTTAACAACTCCAAAAAACTTTCAGTTAACTTCTTGCAGGAGAAAGAAATTGTAGCTGTTGGACCTTTGTAGTACAGTTCCAGATATTTGTTGTGTGTTTGTTTTGATTGTTAAAATGTCTGCATTTGAGATCTCAACACGATCTTATTTTTTATAATCAAATTAATTTTTAAAATATTTTATTAGGTTGGTTCAAGGGGTACACGGGCCGCAGTAGACAGGTCAGTGGAGGCCTAGTGGAAGGAGGGACCGCAGATGCGCCACTGTTTCACCCATACACAATTAGTAGGCCTAATGCAGCGTAGTTTCCAACAGCTACTAAACGAGAGCCGGAAGATCGAAGCTCAGGAAAGGCAACCTGGGGAACACCTTGGAGTGTAACACAACCTCTCTCTACACCACGGAAGGGCTGATTCTTAGGAAGGAAGGCTGTTTTAAATAAGCATTGCGCGTCCGAGGGTGATTATATTCTTATTCGGTATCTACTCACCCTTGGACGCGCCATGCTTCTTGATTTGTAATTAATGTTTATTTGCAATGTGCTTTTGACTTACTCAATTAATTTTTTAATTATTGATTTTATTAAATTAATAGTTTAACATCTTATTGGAAATAATTTAAAGGAGACGCGACAGGACAACACTCGGTGGATGCCATATCTGTGTTAACAACTCCAAAAAACTTTCAGTTAACTTCTTGCAGGAGAAAGAAATTGTAGCTGTTGGACCTTTGTAGTACAGTTCCAGATATTTGTTGTGTGTTTGTTTTGATTGTTAAAATGTCTGCATTTGAGATCTCAACACGATCTTATTTTTTATAATCAAATTAATTTTTAAAATATTTTATTAGGTTGGTTCAAGGGGTACACGGGCCGCAGTAGACAGGTCAGTGGAGGCCTAGTGGAAGGAGGGACCGCAGATGCGCCACTGTTTCACCCATACACAATTAGTAGGCCTAATGCAGCGTAGTTTCCAACAGCTACTAAACGAGAGCCGGAAGATCGAAGCTCAGGAAAGGCAACCTGGGGAACACCTTGGAGTGTAACACAACCTCTCTCTACACCACGGAAGGGCTGATTCTTAGGAAGGAAGGCTGTTTTAAATAAGCATTGCGCGTCCGAGGGTGATTATATTCTTATTCGGTATCTACTCACCCTTGGACGCGCCATGCTTCTTGATTTGTAATTAATGTTTATTTGCAATGTGCTTTTGACTTACTCAATTAATTTTTTAATTATTGATTTTATTAAATTAATAGTTTAACATCTTATTGGAAATAATTTAAAGGAGACGCGACAGGACAACACTCGGTGGATGCCATATCTGTGTTAACAACTCCAAAAAACTTTCAGTTAACTTCTTGCAGGAGAAAGAAATTGTAGCTGTTGGACCTTTGTAGTACAGTTCCAGATATTTGTTGTGTGTTTGTTTTGATTGTTAAAATGTCTGCATTTGAGATCTCAACACGATCTTATTTTTTATAATCAAATTAATTTTTAAAATATTTTATTAGGTTGGTTCAAGGGGTACACGGGCCGCAGTAGACAGGTCAGAGGAGGCCTAGTGGAAGGAGGGACCGCAGATGCGCCACTGTTTCACCCATACACAATTAGTAGGCCTAATGCAGCGTAGTTTCCAACAGCTACTAAACGAGAGCCGGAAGATCGAAGCTCAGGAAAGGCAACCTGGGGAACACCTTGGAGTGTAACACAACCTCTCTCTACACCACGGAAGGGCTGATTCTTAGGAAGGAAGGCTGTTTTAAATAAGCATTGCGCGTCCGAGGGTGATTATATTCTTATTCGGTATCTACTCACCCTTGGACGCGCCATGCTTCTTGATTTGTAATTAATGTTTATTTGCAATGTGCTTTTGACTTACTCAATTAATTTTTTAATTATTGATTTTATTAAATTAATAGTTTAACATCTTATTGGAAATAATTTAAAGGAGACGCGACAGGACAACACTCGGTGGATGCCATATCTGTGTTAACAACTCCAAAAAACTTTCAGTTAACTTCTTGCAGGAGAAAGAAATTGTAGCTGTTGGACCTTTGTAGTACAGTTCCAGATATTTGTTGTGTGTTTGTTTTGATTGTTAAAATGTCTGCATTTGAGATCTCAACACGATCTTATTTTTTATAATCAAATTAATTTTTAAAATATTTTATTAGGTTGGTTCAAGGGGTACACGGGCCGCAGTAGACAGGTCAGAGGAGGCCTAGTGGAAGGAGGGACCGCAGATGCGCCACTGTTTCACCCATACACAATTAGTAGGCCTAATGCAGCGTAGTTTCCAACAGCTACTAAACGAGAGCCGGAAGATCGAAGCTCAGGAAAGGCAACCTGGGGAACACCTTGGAGTGTAACACAACCTCTCTCTACACCACGGAAGGGCTGATTCTTAGGAAGGAAGGCTGTTTTAAATAAGCATTGCGCGTCCGAGGGTGATTATATTCTTATTCGGTATCTACTCACCCTTGGACGCGCCATGCTTCTTGATTTGTAATTAATGTTTATTTGCAATGTGCTTTTGACTTACTCAATTAATTTTTTAATTATTGATTTTATTAAATTAATAGTTTAACATCTTATTGGAAATAATTTAAAGGAGACGCGACAGGACAACACTCGGTGGATGCCATATCTGTGTTAACAACTCCAAAAAACTTTCAGTTAACTTCTTGCAGGAGAAAGAAATTGTAGCTGTTGGACCTTTGTAGTACAGTTCCAGATATTTGTTGTGTGTTTGTTTTGATTGTTAAAATGTCTGCATTTGAGATCTCAACACGATCTTATTTTTTATAATCAAATTAATTTTTAAAATATTTTATTAGGTTGGTTCAAGGGGTACACGGGCCGCAGTAGACAGGTCAGAGGAGGCCTAGTGGAAGGAGGGACCGCAGATGCGCCACTGTTTCACCCATACACAATTAGTAGGCCTAATGCAGCGTAGTTTCCAACAGCTACTAAACGAGAGCCGGAAGATCGAAGCTCAGGAAAGGCAACCTGGGGAACACCTTGGAGTGTAACACAACCTCTCTCTACACCACGGAAGGGCTGATTCTTAGGAAGGAAGGCTGTTTTAAATAAGCATTGCGCGTCCGAGGGTGATTATATTCTTATTCGGTATCTACTCACCCTTGGACGCGCCATGCTTCTTGATTTGTAATTAATGTTTATTTGCAATGTGCTTTTGACTTACTCAATTAATTTTTTAATTATTGATTTTATTAAATTAATAGTTTAACATCTTATTGGAAATAATTTAAAGGAGACGCGACAGGACAACACTCGGTGGATGCCATATCTGTGTTAACAACTCCAAAAAACTTTCAGTTAACTTCTTGCAGGAGAAAGAAATTGTAGCTGTTGGACCTTTGTAGTACAGTTCCAGATATTTGTTGTGTGTTTGTTTTGACTGTTAAAATGTCTGCATTTGAAATCTCAACACGATCTTATTTTTTATAATCAAATTAATTTTTAAAATATTTTATTAGGTTGGTTCAAGGGGTACACGGGCAGCAATAGACAGGTCAGTGGAGGCCTAGTGGAAGGAGTGACGGCAGACAGGCATCAAAGGCCTAACATTGGGCTGGCTGTAGGCAAGTTAAAATTGGTTCCAGGGGAACACGGCCATCAGTGGCCTGGTCAGTGTAGTTGTAGTTGAAAGAACGGGACGCAGACAGGCTTCGAAGGCCTAACATAATAACATAGGGCTGGCTGTAGGCAAGTTAAAATTGGTTCCAGGGGAACACGGCCATCAGTGGCCTGGTCAGTGTAGTTGTAGTTGAAAGAACGGGACGCAGACAGGCTTCGAAGGCCTAACATAACAAACTTGGTCTGGCTGTAGGCACTTTTAAATTTGTTCCAGGGGTACATGGGCAGCAGTGTATGGTCAGTGGAAGTCTAGTGGAAGGAGTGACCGCAGACAGGCTTCCAAGGCCTAACATAACAAACTTGGGCTGGCTGTAGGCACTTTTAAATTGGTTCCAGGGGTACATGGGCAGCAGTGGTCTGGTCAGTGGAAGTCTAGTGGAAGGAGTGACCGCAGACAGGCTTCCAAGGCCTAACATAACAAACTTGGGCTGGCTGTAGGCACTTTTAAATTGGTTCCAGGGGTACATGGGCAGCAGTGGTCTGGTCAGTGGAAGTCTAGTGGAAGGAGTGACCGCAGACAGGCTTCCAAGGCCTAACATAACAAACTTGGGCTGGCTGTAGGCACTTTTAAATTGGTTCCAGGGGTACACGGGCAGCAGTGGTCTGGTCAGTGGAAGTCTAGTGGAAGGAGTGACCGCAGACAGGCTTCCAAGGCCTAACATAACAAACTTGGGCTGGCTGTAGGCACTTTTAAATTGGTTCCAGGGGTACATGGGCAGCAGTGGTCTGGTCAGTGGAAGTCTAGTGGAAGGAGTGACCGCAGACAGGCTTCCAAGGCCTAACATAACAAACTTGGGCTGGCTGTAGGCACTTTTAAATTGGTTCCAGGGGTACATGGGCAGCAGTGGTCTGGTCAGTGGAAGTCTAGTGGAAGGAGTGACCGCAGACAGGCTTCCAAGGCCTAACATAACAAAATTGGGCTGACTGTAGGCACTTTTAAATTGGTTCCAGGGTAACACGGCCAGCAGTGGCCTGGTCAGTGTAGTAGTTGTAGAAAGAAGGGACCGCAGACAGGCTTCGAAGGCCTAACATAACAAACTTGGGCTGGCTGTAGGCACTTTTAAATTTGTTCCAGGGGTACATGGGCAGCAGTGTATGGTCAGTGGAAGTCTAGTGGAAGGAGTGACCGCAGACAGGCTTCCAAGGCCTAACATAACAAACTTGGGCTGGCTGTAGGCACTTTTAAATTGGTTCCAGGGGTACATGGGCAGCAGTGGTCTGGTCAGTGGAAGTCTAGTGGAAGGAGTGACCGCAGACAGGCTTCCAAGGCCTAACATAACAAACTTGGGCTGGCTGTAGGCACTTTTAAATTGGTTCCAGGGGTACACGGGCAGCAGTGGTCTGGTCAGTGGAAGTCTAGTGGAAGGAGTGACCGCAGACAGGCTTCGAAGGCCTAACATAACAAACTTGGGCTGGCTGTAGGCACTTTTAAATTTGTTCCAGGGGTACATGGGCAGCAGTGTATGGTCAGTGGAAGTCTAGTGGAAGGAGTGACCGCAGACAGGCTTCCAAGGCCTAACATAACAAACTTGGGCTGGCTGTAGGCACTTTTAAATTGGTTCCAGGGGTACATGGGCAGCAGTGGTCTGGTCAGTGGAAGTCTAGTGGAAGGAGTGACCGCAGACAGGCTTCCAAGGCCTAACATAACAAACTTGGGCTGGCTGTAGGCACTTTTAAATTGGTTCCAGGGGTACACGGGCAGCAGTGGTCTGGTCAGTGGAAGTCTAGTGGAAGGAGTGACCGCAGACAGGCTTCCAAGGCCTAACATAACAAAATTGGGCTGACTGTAGGCACTTTTAAATTGGTTCCAGGGTAACACGGCCAGCAGTGGCCTGGTCAGTGTAGTAGTTGTAGAAAGAAGGGACCGCAGACAGGCTTCGAAGGCCTAACATAACAAAAATGTCAAAACAATGGTATTGTCAGTGCCAGGCATTGAAGGATGTCAGCGCCTAGACTACACATTGGTGAAGCTGTGAGAGATAATTTTGCTAGTGGTAGAGCACTGTTTGAGCTGGGGGGGGGGAACTGTCTTGTGGCCGGCGGTACAGGCACAGGGCCCCTCATATTACAACGGTGTGTCTGACGTTGGGTGCGCACCACCACCGCCAGAGACACTTTATTGTACTATGAGGGACCCAGTGGCAGTGCCGTCGACCAAAAGCGGCCACACCCACCTCTTCAGACAAACAGCACTCTCAAGGGTCCAAGCGCAAAGTGTCGATAGCACGGCCCCGTGTGGGGAGTTTGGCCATTTCGTGAGGTGGAAACATGTCGTATGCTGGACAATCAGGTGAAGAAAATTACGAGATTGGAAAAGTCATTCAGAATAGTCCACAGGCAAGACCTTTTCATAGGAAAGCTAGGTGTCAGCCGGGCAGGGTGGGGCAAAAGATTTTGAAATCCAGTTGTGGTTCATTTTAATGAAGGTTAGATCATCTACATTTTGGGTAGCCAGACGAGTCCTTTTTTCGGTTAGTATTGAACCTGCAGCACTGAATACTCTTTCTGATAGGACACTAGCTGCCGGGCAAGCAAGCTCCTGCAATGCATATTCTGCCAATTCTGGCCAGGTGTCTAATTTGGATGCCCAGTAATCAAATGGGAATGACGGTTGAGGGAGAACGTCGATAAGGGATGAAAAATAGTTTGTAACCATACTGGACAAATGTTGTCTCCTGTCACTTTGAATTGATGCTGCAGTACCTGTCCTGTCTGCGGTCATAGAAAAATCACTCCACAACCTGGTCAGAAAACCCCTCTGGCCAACGCCACTTCTGATTTCTGCCCCTCTAACACCTCTGGTCTGCTGGCCCCTGGAGCTCGTGTGAGAACGATCACGGGCGCTGTGTGCAGGGAATGCCAGAAGCAAACGGTCAACAAGAGTTGATTGTTTTGTTGCTAATATTAGTTCCAAGTTCTCATGTGGCATAATATTTTGCAATTTGCCTTTATAGCGAGGATCAAGGAGGCAGGCCAACCAGTAATCGTCATCGTTCATCATTTTTGTAATGCGTGTGTCCCTTTTGAGGATACGCAAGGCATAATCCGCCATGTGGGCCAAAGTTCCCGTTGTCAAATCTGCGGTTGTGCTTGGTTGAGGGGCAGTTGCAGGCAAATCTACGTCACTTGTGTCCCTCAAAAAACCAGAACCCGGCCTTGCCACGCCACCAATTTCCCGTGCCCCCGGGAAAGCTTCCTCATTAAAAATATACTCATCCCCATCATCCTCCTCATCCTCCACCTCCTCTTCGCCCGGTACCTCGTCATGTACACTGCCCTGACCAGACAATCGCTGACTGTCATCAAGGCTTTCCTCTTCCTCTGGTGCAGACGCCTGATCCTTTATGTGCGTCAAACTTTGCATCAGCAGACGCATTAGGGGGATGCTCATGCTTATTATGGCGTTGTCTGCACTAACCAGCCGTGTGCATTCCTCAAAACACTGAAGGACTTGACACATGTCTTGAATCTTCGACCACTGCACACCTGACAACTCCATGTCTGCCATCCTACTGCCTGCCCGTGTATGTGTATCCTCCCACAAAAACATAACAGCCCGCCTCTGTTCGCACAGTCTCTGAAGCATGTGCAGTGTTGAGTTCCACCTTGTTGCAACGTCTATGATTAGGCGATGCTGGGGAAGGTTCAAAGAACGCTGATAGGTCTGCATACGGCTGGAGTGTACAGGCGAACGGCGGATATGTGCGCAAAGTCCACGCACTTTGAGGAGCAGGTCGGATAACCCCGGATAACTTTTCAGGAAGCACTGCACCACCAGGTTTAAGGTGTGAGCCAGGCAAGGAATGTGTTTCAGTTGGGAAAGGGAGATGGCAGCCATGAAATTCCTTCCGTTATCACTCACTACCTTGCCTGCCTCAAGATCTACAGTGCCCAGCCACGACTGCGTTTCTTGCTGCAAGAACTCGGACAGAACTTCCGCGGTGTGTCTATTGTCGCCCAAACACTTCATAGCCAATACAGCCTGCTGACGTATGCCAGTAGCTGCCCCATAATGGGAGACCTGGTGTGCAACTGTGGCAGGTGCGGATGGAGTGTTTGTGCGACTGCGGTCTGTGGACGAGCTCTTGCTTCTGCAGGAGGACGAGGAGGAGGAGGAGGAGGAGGGGGTGCGAACGGCTACAGACAACTGTTTACTAGACCGTGGGCTAGGCAGAACTGTCCCAAACTTGCTGTCCCCTGTGGACCCTGAATCCACCACATTTACCCAGTGTGCCGTGATGGACACGTAACGTCCCTGGCCATGCCTACTGGTCCATGCATCTGTTGTCAGGTGCACCTTTGTGCTCACAGATTGCCTGAGTGCATGGACGATGCGCTCTTTAACATGCTGGTGGAGGGCTGGGATGGCTTTTCTGGAAAAAAAGTGTCGACTGGGTAGCTCGTAGCGTGGTACAGCGTAGTCCATCAGGTCTTTGAAAGCTTCGCTTTCAACTAACCGGTAGGGCATCATCTCTAACGAGATTAGTCTAGCTATGTGGGCGTTCAAACCCTGTGTACGCGGATGCGAGGCTAAGTATTTCCTTTTTCTAACCATAGTCTCATGTAGGGTGAGCTGGACTGGAGAGCTGGAGATCGTGGAACTAGCGGGGGTGCCGGTGGACATGGCAGACTGAGAGACGGTGGGAGATGGTATTGTTGCCGCCGGTGCCCTAGATGCAGTGTTTCCTACTACGAAACTCGTGATTCCCTGACCCTGACTGCTTTGGCCTGGCAAAGATACCTGCACAGATACAGCAGGTGGTGCGCTAAATGGTGGTCCTACACTGCCGGAAGGGATGTTGCGTTGATGACTAGCTTCATTGGCCGAGGGTGCAACAACCTTAAGGGACGTTTGGTAGTTAGTCCAAGCTTTCAAATGCATGGTGGTTAAATGTCTATGCATGCAACTAGTATTGAGACTTTTCAGATTCTGACCTCTGCTTAAGGAAGTAGAACATTTTTGACAGATGACTTTGCGCTGATCAATTGGATGTTGTTTAAAAAAATGCCAGACTGCACTCTTTCTAGCATCGGATACCTTTTCAGGCATTGCAGACTGAGCTTTAACCGGATGGCCACGCTGTCCTCCACCAGGTTTTGGCTTTGCCACGCGTTTTGGGCAAGATACGGGCCCGGCAGATGGAACCTGTGGCGATGTTGATGCCTGCTGCGGCCCCTCCTCCTCCTCTGCTTCAGAACTGCTGCCGCCTGCACCCTGTTCCCCCAATGGCTGCCAATCGGGGTCAAGAACTGGGTCATCTAATAACTCTTCTTGTACCTCCTGCGCAACTTCGTCTGTGTCACCGTGTCGTTCGGTGGTATAGCGTTCGTGATGGGGCAACATAGTCTCATCAGGGTCTGATTCTTGATCACCACCCTGCGAGGGCAATGTTGTGGTCTGAGTCAAAGGACCAGCATAGTAGTCTGGCTGTGGCTGTGCGTCAGTGCACTCCATGTCAGATTCAATTTGTAATGGGCATGGACTGTTAACTGCTTCACTTTCTAAGCCAGGGACGGTATGTGTAAAGAGCTCCATGGAGTAACCCGTTGTGTCGCCTGCTGCATTCTTCTCTGTTGTTGTTTTTGCTGAAGAGGACAAGGAAGTGACTTGTCCCTGACCGTGAACATCCACTAACGACGCGCTGCTTTTACTTTTACCAGTTTCACGAGAGGAGGCAAAAGAGCTAGAGGCTGAGTCAGCAAGATAAGCCAAAACTTGTTCTTGCTGCTCCGGCTTTAAAAGCGGTTTTCCTAATCCCAGAAAAGGGAGCGTTCGAGGCCTTGTGTAGCTGGACGACGAACCTGGCTCCACAGCTCCAGACTTAGGTGCAATATTTTTTTCCCCACGACCACCTGATGCTCCACCACTACCACTACCCTCATTACCAGCTGACAATGAACGCCCCCGGCCACGACCTCTTCCACTAGACTTCCTCATTGTTTTAAAAACGTAACCAAACTAACGTTATTTGTTGCAGTCACACAACTTACACGGTGAGCTATAACTTCAGTATGATTTAGCTACCCCTTTACAGGTTGGTGAGACCACAGCGAAAATCAGGGCCAATGTTACACACTCTTTTTTTGGTGGCTGCAAATTAGAGAGATGCCCCACACGCAGGACTGTCACTGAAGCACAAATGTTAATATTAATGTCACACTATTATTTTTTTTTTATTTTTATTTTTTTCAGGAACACTTTAGAAACCGCAAAAAAAAAAAAAAATAGATTTTTGCAGGGAGAATTTAGAAAACAAATGTAACAAACTATATGCTTTCTATGGGCCACTGAGTGAGAGATGACGCACACAGGAATCAGGAGTGGCACACAAGCCCAGAGGCCAATATTTTTCTACCAATGATTGATGGAGTTATTTTCTCTGGTAGATTTTTGAACCCAAATCAAGGAAAAAAAATATAGGCTTTCTATGGACCACAATTGGAGAGAGAGAGAGAGAGAGAGAGAGAGAGAGAGAGAGAGAGATGGCACACCCAGGAGTCAAGACTGGCACACAAGCAGAAAGGCCAATATTAATCTCCCAATTTTTTTTGGGGTTTGTTTTTTTTTTTTTTTTTTCAGGGAGACTTTAGAAAAAAAAATAAAAAAAATATGATTTTATCAGGAAGAATTTAGAAACCAAATAAAATAAAATGATTTTTTCAGGGAGAATTTATAAAACAAATAAAAACAAAAATAGGCGTTCTATGGCCCACTGACTGAGAGATGACGCACACAGGAGTCAGGAGTGGCACACAAGCCCAGAGGCCAATATTTTTCTACCAATGATTGATGTAGTTATTTTCTCTGGTAGATTTTTGAACCCAAATCAAGGAAAAAAAATATAGGCTTTCTATGGACCACAATTGGAGAGAGAGAGAGAGAGAGAGAGAGAGACAGATGGCACACCCAGGAGTCAAGACTGGCACACAAGCAGAAAGGCCAATATTAATCTCCCACTGTTTTTTTTGGTTGTTTTTTTTTTTTTTTTTTCAGGGAGACTTTAGAAAAAAAAATAATAAAAAAAATATGATTTTATCAGGAAGAATTTAGAAACCAAATAAAATAAAATGATTTTTTCAGGGAGAATTTATAAAACAAATAAAAACAAAAATAGGCGTTCTATGGCCCACTGACTGAGAGATGACGCACACAGGAGTCAGGAGTGGCACACAAGCCCAGAGGCCAATATTTTTCTACCAATGATTGATGTAGTTATTTTCTCTGGTAGATTTTTGAACCCAAATCAAGGAAAAAAAATATAGGCTTTCTATGGACCACAATTGGAGAGAGAGAGAGAGAGAGAGAGAGAGAGACAGATGGCACACCCAGGAGTCAAGACTGGCACACAAGCAGAAAGGCCAATATTAATCTCCCACTGTTTTTTTTGGTTGTTTTTTTTTTTTTTTTTTCAGGGAGACTTTAGAAAAAAAAATAATAAAAAAAATATGATTTTATCAGGAAGAATTTAGAAACCAAATAAAATAAAATGATTTTTTCAGGGAGAATTTAGAAAACAAATAAAACCAAAAATAGGCGTTCTATGGCCCACTGACTGAGAGAGAGAGAGAGATGGAACGCTTAGTACTGGCACACAAGCCCAAAGGGCAATATTAATCTCCCTTTTTTTTTCAGGGAGAATTTCTAAAACCCAAAAAAAAAAAAAAATAGGCTTTCTATGGCCCACTATTTGTGAGAGAGATGGGACGCTCAGGACTGGCACAGATGGCACGCTCAGGACTGGCACAGAAGCCCAGAGGCCAATATTAATCTCCCTTTTTTTCTGGGAGAATTTATAAAACCAAAAAAATATTTAAATAGGCTTTCTATGGCCCACTATTTGTGAGAGAGATGGCACGCTCAGGACTGGCACAGATGGCACGCTCACAACTGGCACACAAGCCCAGAGGCCAATATTAATCTCCCTTTTTTCAGGGAAAATTTATAAAACCAAAAAAAAAATTAAATAGGCTTTCTATGGCCCACTATTTGTGAGAGAGATGGCACGCTCAGGACTGGCACAGATGGCACGCTCACAACTGGCACACAAGCCCAGAGGCCAATATTAATCTCCCTTTTTTCAGGGAAAATTTATAAAACCAAAAAAAAAATTAAATAGGCTTTCTATGGCCCACTATTTGTGAGAGAGATGGCACGCTCAGGACTGGCACAGATGGCACGCTCACAACTGGCACACAACCCCAGAGGCCAATATTAATCTCCCTTTTTATCAGGGAGAATTTATAAAACCCCAAAAAAAAATTAAATAGGCTTTCTATGGCCCACTATTTGTGAGAGAGATGGCACGCTCAGGGCTGGCACAGATGGCACGCTCACAACTGTCACACAAGCCCAGAGGCCAATATTAATCTCCCTTTTTTCAGGGAAAATTTATAAAACCAAAAAAAAAATTAAATAGGCTTTCTATGGCCCACTATTTGTGAGAGAGATGGCACGCTCAGGACTGGCACAGATGGCACGCTCACAACTGGCACACAAGCCCAGAGGCCAATATTAATCTCCCTTTTTTCAGGGAAAATTTATAAAACCAAAAAAAAAATTAAATAGGCTTTCTATGGCCCACTATTTGTGAGAGAGATGGCACGCTCAGGACTGGCACAGATGGCACGCTTACAACTGGCACACAACCCCAGAAGCCAATATTAATCTCCCTTTTTTTCAGGGAGAATTTATAAAACCAAAAAAAAAAATTAAATAGGCTTTCTATGGCCCACTATTTGTGAGAGAGATGGCACGCTCAGGGCTGGCACAGATGGCACGCTCACAACTGGCACACAAGCCCAGAGGCCAATATTAATCTCCCTTTTTTCAGGGAAAATTTATAAAACCAAAAAAAAAATTAAATAGGCTTTCTATGGCCCACTATTTGTGAGAGAGATGGCACGCTCACAACTGGCACACAAGCCCAGAGGCCAATATTAATCTCCCTTTTTTCAGGGAGAATTTATAAAACCCAAAAAAAAATAAAATAGGCTTTCTATGGCCCACTATTTGTGAGAGAGATGGCACACTCAGGACTGGCACACAAGCCCAAAGGCCAATATTAATCTCCCACTGTATTTTTATCAGGGAGAATTTATACACCCCACAAAAAAAAATACAGAAAAATGAAAAGGCTTTCTATGGCCCACTATGTGAGAGAGATGGCACACACAGGGATGGCACTCTAGCAGAAATGCCAAATTGCCAATCTTAATCTCCCACCAAAAAAAAAAAAAAAAAAAAAACAGGGAATGTCCTACAATTACTATCTCCCTGCCTGCAGTAATCTCAGCCAGGTATGGCAGGCAGCTACTATCTCCCTGCCTGCAGTAATCTCAGCCAGGTATGGCAGGCAGCAATAAGGAGTGGACTGATGCACAAATGAAATAAAAAGTGTGGACAAACAAAAAAGATAGCTGTGCAGAAAGGAAGGAACAAGAGGATTTGTGCTTTGAAAAAAGCAGTTGGTTTGCACAGCGGCGTACACACAGCAATGCAGCTATCAGGGAGCCTTCTAGGGCAGCCCAATGAGCTACAGCGCTGAGGGGAAAAAAAAAACAAAAAACTTCCACTGTCCCTGCACACCGAGGGTGGTGTTGGACAGTGCAAATCGCTGCAGCACAAGCGGTTTTGTGGTTAATGGACCCTGCCTAACGCTATCCCTGCTTCTGACAAAGCGGCAGCAACCTCTCCCTAAGCTCAGATCAGCAGCAGTAAGATGGCGGTCGGCGGGAACGCCTCTTTATAGCCCCTGTGACGTCGCAGACAGCAAGCCAATCACTGCAATGCCCTTCTCTAAGATGGTGGGGACCAGGACCTATGTCATCATGCTGCCCACACTCTGCGTTTACCTTCATTGGCTGAGAAATGGCGCTTTTCGCGTCATTGAAACGCGACTTTGGCGCGAAAGTCGCGTACCGCATGGCCGACCCCGCACAGGGGTCGGATCGGGTTTCATGAAACCCCGACTTAGCCAAAAGTCGGCGACTTTTGAAAATGTTCGACCCGTTTCGCTCAACCCTAGAGCCAGCATTGAGAGGGAGAATTCAGGCTGAAAATATGAACTTGTGCAGTACTGAAACTGCCATGGATTGTTTGTTATCAAGTAAAGTTAAACTGTTAAAGTAGAATAGTGTCTGTTCCTGAGTGTGTGATATTATCTGGAGACTATGAAATCAGCAGGATCTGGAAACGTAAACCTGAGTTTTATGCAATACTCCCACACCCCACATCAGAGAGAACATTATATTTTCTTTGTGGGGTGCCAGGGTGTGGGAAAACAACAGCCCCTCGTCATGACTACCACCCTGGCCACCTCACATTTCAGGAGACGAAGAACGGTGTTGAGGCGGCAGGCTGGTGTCCAGGTCTCTCACCGCATGTAAGTTACATGATTTACATATGCATCTTATATTTATAATATGTAGCTTCGCCCTCTGCATAAGTGTCCAGGCACTTGCACTTTATTTTTCATGGATAACTAGTGCAATAGCAGTTTTTTTACCCTATTAGTTTTAATGGGATAATTGATTATGTATACAGCTGTACTGCAGTAAATTCCCGTGCACTTGCACTTTAGATATATCTATTGGGATTAATTATGCAATGAGCTGAAAATGTTATATTTTATTTCTGATTAGCTGTATTTTGTGCAATATTGGACTTAGTGTGCACAATTTACTTTTGTTATATACAGTGATTGAGTACCTCTCCCATCTTGCTTGGTTAGCTTAAACTCTGATTAATTGTTATTCTATAGTAAAGATATTAATTTTTTCTAAAAAGATACTCTGGATTTGACCTCTGTTTGCATTTTGAAGTCTTTTTTTCTTGTGATATATGTGCTGTATAGTTGGATTTACTCTTCATGATCCATAAAGGGCTTTTTTTGTATTTCTAATATTTAAATTTGTTTATTGATCTGAAACATTTTAGTGTGACAAACATGCAAAAGAATAGGAAATCAGGAAGGGGCAAACACTTTTTCACACCACTGTATATACTCGGTCATTGAGACAGGAAGTGAGGTCATCTGATTGGCAAATACAGTAAGAAGGACTTAATTTGGAGAAGACCATAGTGTCAAACAGATAAATTAAGGCATTGTATGGTGTATTTGCTACATCCGTTATGTTATTTTAACACCGAACTGAAGTTTTAAAAGGGTTTGCTTATTCTGGTTTAAGCTAAAAAATGCTCTCAAAAGCTATGTTCTGAGTCTGGCAGGTAAAAATACGTACACTATGGCTATATTTCAAGGAACACTGCTATTCCTGAATTGGCTTTGTATACTGTGAAAAACTCTTTAAGAGCAAGAAGATCTACAGTTTTACGGGACCAGTTAAAAGAGTTGTCGACTGCCATCCGCCTTGATTACATATACGTATGGAAGCAGAGACGTAACAACCTGATGTGAGGCCCGGGAATGTGAGTGCAGACTCTGCTGGAATGGCGCCATAGTCGGGAGATGAGTACAAGCTTTTTTATTTTAGCAGGGGAAAACATTCAGATTGAGAACAGGATGTCCTAGTGGTCGACAACCCTTTTAATGAAATCTATTTATGTTAGTAAGTTCTCTATCATATTTTAGCCTCCTTCCAAAGAGCAGAAAAGTTTTTAGTACGTGTCAAAGACATTGGGAAACCTATAGTAAAATGGAAAATGTTTATTGAACCAAATACTAACAACAGTTTCTCCATTTCTATACATTGTGAAAACAGAGGTGAGTGGCAGGCCTTCCTGTATGATGAAAGCTTATGATGATTTATGTTATTATGAATAGAAGCAGGTGGCATTGTTACTACGGTATTTCATTTTATTGGCTGCAGGCAAAATATTTTGCAAGAAAAACTACAAAAACATACATTTATAGATAAATGATTGGATATACAAATGTTATTTACTCCAGCTCTGATAATGATACATTGCATGTTTCTTCATTATGGCAAACACATATGACCCCCGGTGCTTAACTGTACACAGTAATAGTTACAGCCTCATTAGAACTACAGCAGATGGCCTATTAAGTAATTGCTGACATTTTCATCCATTTTGGCTTACGGAGTAAAACTGTCACCTTTACCCATATTGTAAAATATCAAAGGAGTTATCTACATTTCATTGAAATCTACCATCATCTAGATATTTCTTTGTTCTATGTGGCACTTTTGATATTGCCCCTAGTTTTTATGTTTGATGGTATGAAAACAGTGAGACAAATACCACTGAGAATTCCAATTACAACCGCAAGTAAACATGTTTTTTTTTATAGAAAATTTTAAAACATTTCCGTTTCATTAGTGTTCTTGAAGAAGACCTCTTATCTCCGAAATGAAATCACACCTTCATGTGTATTTATAGGGTTTGTTTGTAAAAGGAGCTGACGCTGGCACCAAACTAAAGAAGACGATGGAGTCTGCAAACATTGGGACATATTTAGCAAAACTGTCTAATTAATATAACCTAGAA
This sequence comes from Ranitomeya imitator, assembly GCF_032444005.1. NCBI lineage: Eukaryota > Metazoa > Chordata > Amphibia > Anura > Dendrobatidae > Ranitomeya > Ranitomeya imitator. Next base: position 1,099,929,368 of record NC_091282.1, on the reverse strand, counting down.
CAAAAACATAATGCATAGGCACACTGCTGTAAAAAATATAGGGTACTTAGTTTACATTTCTTTGTATCAAATAAGCGTAAAAGCCATCCCACTGCAACAAGGTATACCCAAAAATGTAGTACTTCCTAACTACACTACACAGTCTTAAAATACCTTCCGTTCATCATGGTTTGCAACACTCAGGCAACACTGAGGCAACACTGTGAGGCAACATTGCAAAGATGGATCAAATTGAGCGCGTTGCTGCACGTAGAGAAGCGAATCACATATGGATGCGTAACCTGCGTCTTAATGAAACAGAAGATGAACGAAATTGTCAAACAACTTCTGATGCAGCCTGACAGAGGGCAGCCAGAGCAAGAGAAACGAATGAAGTAACTGAATCACGTAGAGCATCTAATGCTGTACGACAATGAGCAACACACAGTGCACAAAGTGATACACATATTTCACAAAAAAGAAAACAAGATAGAATATGTGTCCAAAATGCAAGAGCCACTCGATGACGGCAAGTTACATTTGCCGCTAGAGGACTTCCCAATCAAATTGATGAGACACGTATTGAAGAGCACTATGCTGGCAAACTGACATTTTGATGTAAGTTCTGCCAATCTAAAATTTCAAAGACGAAATGGCGCAGGACAAAACATTCCCTTTTTGCTGCAAGAGAGGGCGCATCCAATTATGTCCCATTCGTATGGATGATCAATTAGTCAAGTTGATGAAAGGAGAGCATCAGCACTCCAAAAACTTTATGACTAATATAAGGCAATACAATAACTCGCTTACTTTGGCATCAATGGGAGCACAAGAAGTGCCACCTCCTGGGCATGGTTCATATTGTTTTCGAATTCATGGACAAATTTACCACAGAATTGCCCCATTGCATCCTGCTGTGGGTAGTACTCCCAAGTTTGCCCAGATTTATATCTTGGACATTGAAGAAGCATTAAGTAGAAGAAGTCAAGCAAATAAAAAGTGCCTCCCAGCATTGCTATCATCTCTTGCAGAGAAAATGAAAGCAATTAACTCACTCGCAAGATCCTTCACAATGATGAGGGAATTTGAAATAGAGGAAGAGAGGATTGCTGAATTAGAAAATCGCGATCCTGGGTGAGTTTGGGCATTATATACCATCTGGAGATAATTTTATACGAATTTTCCTGAATCCGCACACATGTAGATGGACCATGCGAGTTTCTATATATATATTTAGTTTGTGTTTCAGAGAAGGAGGTACCTATGTCTTTTTCCCATCTAGCCAAATAAGCACGTTTCAATGGTGTATCAATACTAATTAATGATTGATGGCATTGCAATATAAATACCAACTGTTGGAAATGTGAAGTAGCGGATGGTTCCTACATACACATGTGGTGGTCCTGCTCGCAACTTACTCCAATTTGGAGTGAGATTAACTCTATTATATATAAGGTTTTGGGAAAACAGACAACTCTGAAACCGGAAAATGTCCTTTTAAATCTTCCTCTTTGGCCAAATGAAAAGAACGTCTCCAAAATGGCTCAATTCATCATAGCGGCTGGGAAATCTTTAATTCCGTCATATTGGAATACTAAGAACATACCCACCTCCAGCCAGTTTTACTCCAAAATTGAGCAATTGTTCCACATAGAAGAATTAGCTGCAAGAGTGAATCATACCACTCATAAGTTCTATAACACTTGGAATTCATGGATCCAATTCAGAACCCAAAATACTTTTTACTTTGCAATAGCATAATAAACCATTCAATCCTCAAGATGTCATCCTAATCCTCCCCCCCACCTCCTCCCCCCCTATCTTACCTCTATCTCTCTCTGTTCCCCCTTATACCTTCTCATCTCTCTAAATCTATAAAGTTACTCCCGTATTAACAATTTTGAACGAGTTGTTAGACTCATTTTCTTTAAAAGTATATGGACTTATTAGTGTCAGTTGGCCTGAGTTTATATCGCTAACTTGTCACATGTTCTTTTGCACTTTGATATGCTCATTTGTAGTTCTTGATGTTCCACTTGTCTGTAATTATTAAAACTTCAATAAAAAGAAAATTGAAAGAAAGAAAGAAAATCGCGATCCACTCGAAATAACAATGTCAATTATAAATGACTACAATGATGACCAGAGGCGCTGCAATGCACCAAAGTGCAATGAAGTAGCTATAATTTATCAAAATGCAATGGGTGAACAACCATTTAATAGTGACATCAGAATTCACCTCAAAAGTGAAAACCAAACTGTTCAAATCGGTTTTCTTCACAGAAAGTGTGATGCAATGACATATCCACTTCTATTCCCATATGGGGACAGTGGATGGACAATAAATTTGACAACTACAATTGCCCTAAGTGTGCAAGGAATTGGTGAAATTCATCTACCATCCATACCAATGTCAAGAATGACAAGAAAAAAATCGCCCTGTTGCAGTACTATGCATACAGGCTTACCATTCGTGACAAATTCAATCCCCTTTCAAATGCTGGGAAGTTGATGCAACAATTTATCGTTGACAGTTACATCAAAATTGAATCCGACAGGATCGAATATATAAAACAAAAAAAATCAAAAGGCATTACGTGCCGACAGCTATGCTGGTGTTATGGATCACATCCATAATGCTGCACTACACCAAGGGCTAAAAGCTGGGACACCAGTAATTTTACAGTCCACTTTCACTGGAAGCCAATTAATGATGAGATATGTGCTTCAATAAAAAGTGTTAAATATGTTTTCAAATATGTATACAAAGGACATGACTGTGCCAATATCAAGTTTGATACATTAAACTGGAATGAAGCAGCCATGTACCTAGATTCTCGGTATGTAAGCGCCACTGAGGGCATGTGGAGAATCAGAAAAAATAAAATGCATGATGCTTCACATACCATTAAGACTTGCTGTTCACCTTGAAAACATGCAGCAAGTGTTTTTCCAAGATGGTAATGTGGATATGGTTATTTTGAACTCAAAAGCCTCTACTCTGCAGGCTTATTTTGAGCTAAACAGAGTTGACGATTCCGCCTGTCAGTATTTATACAGTGAAATCCCTGAACACTATGTCTGGGATAGAAAAGCTGTACCAGAAGGATGTAAAAAACGATGGGCTCAATTTGAGAAAACAATTGACCGAATGTATACAATCTTTTTAACAGATGGTGAGCTGTATTACCTCAGACTCCTTTTACTTCACGCAAGAGGAGCAAAGTCTTATGCTGACTTAAGGACTGTCAATGGAGTCATACATGACACGTATAAAAATGCGTACATTGATTTTCATCTTTTGGATGACGATTCACAATGGGAAGACAGTATAATGGATGCAATCACTTTCCAAATGCCCTACCAACTTTGCAAATTATTTGCTATAATTTGTGTATACTGTATGGGGAACCAGCTAAACCATTGGCATTATGGCAAAAATATGAAACCAAAGTTATGGAGAATTACACCAGGCGGTATACTCAAGAAATTACTGAGCAACTGGCTGTTTGTGATATTAATGGAGTGCTCTTAAGCAATAAAAAGTCCTGTGCTGACTACAGATTGCCACCTCCAGTAAATGTACCAGATGAAATACTGGACCAACTGAATTATGCTGCAATAAAGCAGGAGGCTGAGCAATTGAAAGCTAATCTTAATGAAGCTCAGAAATCCGCTTTCGATGCAATTATGCAAGCAGTCAATGCTGCATCACAGCCAGACGACACTAGCTTACACTGTTTTTTTTCTGGATGGCCCAGGAGGCAGTGGGAAGACATTTTTGTACAACTGCTTGCACAAGACACTACAAGCAGAAAAAAAGTCTATTTGCTCAGTAGCCTCCACTGGACTGGCGACTACATTACTACAAAATGGTAGTACCTACCATTCCAAGTTTGGCCTTGGACTTACAACAAACGAGATCTCAGTGTCAAAAATTAAGCCAACCTCACTTCAAGCAAAGGAGCTTAGGGAGTCATCGGTCGTTATTTGGGACAAAGTAACAATGACTTCCTGTTTTAATATGAACGCTGTGGATAATTTGTTCCAAGACATATGTGGAAAAAAAAGACCATTTGGTGGAAAAATTTTCATAAACGGTGGTGACTTTCATCAAACCCTACCAATAGTGGAAGGTGGAAAAAGAGCCCAAATTATACCGTCCACCATTAAATACTCAAAATCCTGGAATCAGTTTTCACGGTTCCAGTTATAACAGAATATGAGAACGTCTCATGAAGAAGTTGAGTACAACTCATGGTTCCTGAAACTTGGCAATGGAGAGTTGTCAAATGTATATGGTCTACCAGAAGACACAATTGAAATCTCGAATTCTTTTATTGAAGAGGGTGATTTAATTACGGCTATTTTTGGCGACTCAATTGAGATTATCGATGCAACGGTAGAAGCAATTGCCAATAAAGCAATTCTTATGCAATTGAATGATAACGTTCATGCCTTCAACAACAAAATTCTTAGTCAAGCTCAAAGTGAACACTAAACATATCGCTCCGTGGACACAATTGCGGAAGAGGATGGTGTGGTTCTCACAAATTATCCTGTAGAGTTTCTTAACTCTTTGAATCCCACTGGGATGCCTCCTCATGAACTAAAGCTTAACGGCGGCCGCTAAGGGTACTTAAACTGTTATGACCTAGTGGTCAGGACAACAATGGACCTAGTGGTTAAGAGCACACGGAATGACCTGATAGTTTCTGATAATAAGGACGAGCTCTGGGACGTGGGAACTCTGCTGACCGCAATCCCTAATCCTATCAAACACACTAGAAATAGCCGTGGATTGCGCCTAACGCTCCCTATGCAACTCGGCACAGCCTAAGAAACTAGCTAGCCCTGAAGATAGAAAAATAAAGCCTACCTTGCCTCAGAGAAATTCCCCAAAGGAAAAGGCAGCCCCCCACATATAATGACTGTGAGTAAAGATGAAAATACAAATATAGAGATGAAATAGATTTAGCAAAGTGAGGCCTGACTTACTGAACAGACCGAGGATAGGAAAGGTTACTTTGCGGTCAGCACAAAAACCTACAAAAAGACCACGCAGAGGGCGCAAAAAGACCCTCCGCACCGACTCACGGTGCGGAGGCGCTCCCTCTGCGTCCCAGAGCTTCCAGCAAGCAAGACAACAATAAAAATAGCAAGCTGGACAGAAAAATAGCAAACCAAAGAAATACAAGCTGGAACTTAGCTTCTGCTGGGAAGACAGGTCACAAGAACGATCCAGGAGAGAACTAGACCAATACTGGAACATTGACAGGTGGCATGGAACAAAGATCTAAGTGGAGTTAAATAGAGCAGCAGCTAACGAATTAACCTTGTCACCTGTAGAAGGAAACTCAGAAACTCCCACCAGAGGAAGTCCATGGACAGAACCAGCCGAAGTACCATTCACGACCACAGGAGGGAGCCCGACAACAGAATTCACAACATTAAACCACAGCGCCGTTAATTAACGGCGCTGTGGAAAAAGTGAATAGCGCCCCCCAGAGTCGGACTTTCTCCGGGGTCTCGACTGCCGGGGGTAGCCGAGACCCCAGAGAACATGATTCGGGGGGTTTTGTACCGACCCCGCATTTGCGATCGCCGGTAATTAACCGTTTACCGGCGATCACAAAAAAAACCCAAAATGCGATTTCTTTTTCATTTCTCTGTCCTCCGATGTGATCGCACATCAGAGGACAGAGAAAAGGGGTCCCCGATCGCCCCCCGATACTCACCTGTCTCCCCCGGTGCTCCTCGTGGCTCCCGATGGGCGCTGCCATCTTCAAAATGGCGGGCGCATGCGCCGGCCCCGGGAGACTCTTTGGGGTCTCGGCTACCGGGGGTACCGACCCCGGTTTTGCGATTGCCGGTAATTAACTGTTTACCGGCGACCGCAAAAAAAAAAAAAAAAGCAAAGTGTAATTCTCTGTCCTCTGATGTGATCGCACATCAGAGGACAGAGAAATAGGGGGATTCGGGGACCCTATCATACTCACCGGTGTCCCTGGGTCCTCCTGCTGCTCCTCCTGACCGCCGGGGAAAAGGAAATGGCGGGCGCATGCGCAGTGCGCCCGCCATCTGTCTCCATCTGCCGGCCGGCAGGAGAAGAGCAGTTGGGGCTAAAATTAGGGTTAGGGCTAGGGTTAGGGATAGGGTTAGGGATAGGGCTAGGGTTAGGGTTAGGGCTAGGGCTAGGATTAGGGCTAGGGCTAAATTTAGGGTTAGGGTTGGGGCTAAATTTAGGGTTAGGGTTGGGGCTAAATTTAGGGTTAGGGTTGGCGCTAAATTTAGGGTTAGGCTTCTTTCACACTTACGTCGGTACGGGGCTGTCACAATGCATCGGCCCGACATACCGACGCACGTTGTGAAAATTGTGCACAACGTGGGCAGCGGATGTAGTTTTTCAACGCATCCGCTGCCCAATCTATGTCCTGGGGAGGAGGGGGCGGAGTTATGGCCACGCATGTGCGGTCAGAAATGGTGGATGCGACGTACAAAAAAACGTTACATTGAACGTTTTTTTGTGCTGACGGTCCGCCAAAACACTGATCCAGTGCACGACGGACGCGACGTGTGGCCATCCGTCACGATCCGTCGGCAATACAAGTCTATGGGCAAAAAATGCATCCTGCGGGTACATTTGCAGGATCCGTTTCTTGTCCAAAACGACGGATTGCGACGGATGCCAAACGACGCAAGTGTGAAAGTAGCCTTAGGGCTAGGATTAGAGTTGGGGCTAAAGTTAGGGCTAGGGTTGGGGCTAAAGTTAGGGTTAGAGTTGGGATTAGGGTTAGGGTTTGGATTAGGGTTAGGGTTGGCATTAGGGTTACGCTTGGGATTAGGGTTAGGTTTGGGATTAGGGTTAAGGTTAGGGTTGTGATTAGGGGTGTATTGGGATTAGGGTTAGGTTTGAGGTTAGGGTTGAGATTAGGATTAGGGGTGTGTTGGATTTAGGGTTTTGATTAGGGTTATGGTTAGGGTTGACATTAGGGTTGTTTTGGGGTAAGGGTTGTGATTATCGTTAGGGTTAGTGATTAGGATTATGGATTGGGTTGGGATTAGGGTTAGGGGTGTGTTGGGGTTAGGGTTGGAGCTAGAATTTGGGGGTTTCCACTGTTTAGGTACATCAGGGGGTCTCCAAACACGACAGCCAATTTTGCGCTCAAAAAGTCAAATGGTGCTCCCTCCCTTCTGAGCTCTGCCGTGTGCCCAAACAGTGGGTTACCCCCACATATGGGGCATCAGCGTACTCGGGATAAATTGGACAAAAACTTCTGGGGTCCAATTTCTCCTGTTACCTTTGTGAAAATAAAAACTTGGGGGCTACAAAATCTTTTTTGTGGAAAAATTTTTATTTTTTATTTTTATGACTCTGCATTATAAACTTCTGTGAAGCCCTTGGGCATTCAAGGTTCTCACCACACATCTATATAAGTTCCTTGGGGGGTCTAGTTTCCAAAACGGGGTCACTTGTGGGGGGTTACTACTGCTTAGGTACATCAGGGGCTCTGCAAACGCAACATAACGCCCACAGGCCATTCTATCTAAGTCTGCATTCCAAAACGGCGCTCCTTCCCTTCCGAGCTCTGCCGTGCGCCCAAACAGTGGTTTACCCCCACATATGGGGCATCAGCGTACTCAGGATAAATTGAACAACAACTTTAGTGGTCCGATTTCTCCTGTTACCCTTGTGAAAATAAAAACTTGGGGGCTACAATATCTTTTTTGTGGAAAAAAAAATATTTTTTATTTTCACGACTCTGCATTCTAAACTTCTGTGAAGCACTTGGGCATTCAAAGTTCTCACCATACATCTAGATAAGTTCCTTGGGGGGTCTAGTTTCCAAAATGGGGTCATTTGTGGGGGGTTACTACTGTTTAGGTACATCAGGTTCTCTGCAATCGCAACATAACGCCCACAGACCATTCTATCAAAGTATGCATTCCAAAACGGCGCTCCTTCCCTTCCGAGCTCTGCCGTGCGACCAAACAGTGGTTTACCCCCACATATTGCGCATCAGCGTACTCGGGATAAATTGGACAACAACTATTGCAGTCCAATTTCTCCTGTTACCCTTGTGAAAATAAAGACTTGGGGGCTACAATATCTTTTTTGTGGAAAAAAAAATATTTTTTATTTTCACGACTCTGCATTCTAAACTTCTGTGAAGCACTTGGGCATTCAAATTTCTCACCACACATCTAGATAAGTTCCTTGGGGGGTCTAGTTTCCAAAATGGGGTCACTTGTGGAGGGTTTCTACTGGTTAGGTACATCAGGGGCTCTGCAAACGCAACATAACGCCCACAGACCATTCTATCAAAGTCTGCATTCCAAAACGGAGCTCCTTCCTTCCGAGCTCTGCCGTGCGCCCAAACAGTGGTTTACCCCCACATATGGGGTACCAGCATACTCGGGACAAATTGGACAACAACTTTTGGGGTCCAATTTCTCTTGTTACCCTTGTGAAAATAAAAACTTGGGGGCTACAATATCTTTTTTGTGGAAAATTTTTTTTTTTTATTTTCACGACTCTGCATTCTAAACTTCTGTGAAGCACTTGGGCATTCAAAGTTCTCACCACACATCTAGATAAGTTCCATGGGGGGTCTAGTTTCCAAAATGGGGTCACTTATGGGGGATTTCTACTGTTTAGGCACATCAGGGGCTGTCCAAACGCGACATGGCGTCCGATCTCAATTCCAGACAATTCTACATTGAAAAAGTAAAACGGCACTCCTTCTCTTCCAAGCTCTGCGGTGCGCCCAAACAGTGGTTTACCCCCACATATTGGGTATCAACGTACTCAGGAGAAATCGCACAACAACTTTTGTGGTCTAATTTCTCCTGTTACCCTTGTGAAAATTAAAATTTGGGGGCAAAAATATCATTTTTGTAGAAAAAATGCGATTTATTTTTTCACGGCTCTACGTTATAAACGTCTGTGAAGCACATGGGGGTTCAAAGTGCTCACCAGTCACCACACATCTAGATAAGTTCCTTAAGGGGTCTAGTTTCCAAAATGGTTTTACATTTCAAAAACCTGACCTGCACATCCAAACATAGACTAAGTGTGAACAGGTGCTGAACCTAGAGTCGCCAACTCGTATATAGTTAAATAAATAAGGCAGCACACTGCAGCGCTAGAACATGCAAACTTGAAATACGAAATTTGAACTGCATTACTGCACTAGAAATATGAAAAATGAGAGCGTTTAGCGCATAAAAATGGCAAATTTTATGTGTACCTGGTAGCCACTTTACGGCATCTCTCTTATACCAGGTCCTACGCTTGCCTTACCTCGCTGAGAATAAACGTCTCCATCTGAATGGGTACATGTGAAACCTCTTCCTAGACTAAAATTCTCTCTCTCTATGGAGGGGTATTGGACCTGCTGTAATTAAAACACCTGTGGCTAGAAGGCGGAGTGCACGATCAGAAGGCTAGAGAATACATTTCAAAAACCTGACCTGCACATCCAAACATAGACTAAGTGTGAACAGGTGCTGAACCTAGAGTCGCCAACTCGTATATAGTTAAATAAATAAGGCAGCACACTGCAGCGCTAGAACATACAAACTTGAAATACGAAATTTGAACTGCATTACTGCACTAGAAATATGAAAAATGAGAGCGTTTAGCGCATAAAAATGGCCAATTTTATGTGTACCTGGTAGCCACTTTACGGCATCTCTCTTATACCAGGTCCTATGCTTGCCTTACCTCGCTGAGAATAAATGTCTCCATCTGAATGGGTACATGTGAAACCTCTTCCTAGACTAAAATTCTCTCTCTCTATGGAGGGGTATTGGACCTGCTGTAATTAAAACACCTGTGGCTAGAAGGCGGAGTGCACGATCAGAAGGCTAGAGAATACATTTCAAAAACCTGACCTGCACATCCAAACATAGACTAAGTGTGAACAGGTGCTGAACCTAGAGTCGCCAACTCGTATATAGTTAAATAAATAAGGCAGCACACTGCAGCGCTAGAACATACAAACTTGAAATACGAAATTTGAACTGCATTACTGCACTAGAAATATGAAAAATGAGAGCGTTTAGCGCATAAAAATGGCCAATTTTATGTGTACCTGGTAGCCACTTTACGGCATCTCTCTCATACCAGGTCCTACGCTTGCCTTACCTCACTGAGAATAAACGTCTCCATCTGAATGGGTACATGTGAAACCTCTTCCTAGTCTAAAATTCTCTCTCTCTATGGAGGGGTATTGGACCTGCTGTAACTAAAACATGGGGGGTCTAGTTTCCAAAATGGTGTCACTTGTGGGGGGTTTCCACTGTTTAGGCACATCAGGGGCTCTCCAAACGCGACATGGCGTCCAATCTCAATTCCAGCCAGTTTTACATTGAAAAAGTAAAACGGCACTCCTTCTCTTCTAAGCTCTGCGGTGCGCCCAAACAGTAGTTTACCCCCACATATTGGGTATCGACGTACTCAGGAGAAATTGCACAACAACTTTTGTGGTCTAATTTCTCCTGTTACCCTTGTGAAAATAAAAATTTGGGGGCAAAAAGATCATTTTTGTAGAAAAAATGCGATTTTTGATTTTCACGGCTCTACGTTATAAACTTCTGTGAAGCACATGGGGGTTCAAAGTGCTCACCACACATCTATATAAGTTCCTTAAGGGGTCTAGTTTCCAAAATGGTGTCACTTGTGGGGGGTTTCCACTGTTTAGGCACACCAGGGGCTCTGCAAACGCGACATGGCGTCCGATCTCAATTCCAGACAATTCTACATTGAAAAAGTAAAACGGCACTCCTTCCCTTCCAAGCTCTGCGGTGCGCCCAAACAGTGGTTTACCCTTACATATGGGGTATCAACGTATTCAGGAGAAATCGCACAACAACTTTTGTGGTCTAATTTCTCCTGTTACCCTTGTGAAACTAAGAATTTGTGGGTGAAAAGATCATTTTTGTGTAAACAAAAGCGATTTTTTATTTTCACGGCTCTACGTTATAAACTTCCGTGAAGCACTTGGGGGTTCGAAGTGCTCACCACACATCTAGATAAGTTCCTTAAGGGAACAGGAACACATGGGCTACTTGCACAGTGAACAAGTCTGTATGATCATGTTCACACACCACCAAGAAACCTGAAGACACAAAAGAGAATAGTAAAACCAAAAACACTCAGTTTGAAAAAATGTTGCAGTAATCCGCAAGTGCTAGTAAAAGATGTAAAAAACAGGGTATTTGGTTGATACGTTTTTTGCAAAAAATGTATACTAAGCTGCTCTACCAATCTTCACGGTATACCCTTATCAGAGCAGTCCTAACTAATGTATGCAATCCCTATCTGATGTATTTAAAAACCTGATCATCTGTATATAACCTGTGTGAACAGGGTTCAGAGAGGAAAAATCCATGTGTGCATACAGGGTAGAACAGCTTTTGTGCAGATAGCCCAAGAGGAGTGGTGGAACTCCCCAGTCTTGTAGACACAAGAGAACAATTATGGAAACAGGAACACATGGGCTACTTGCACAGTGAACAAGTCTGTATGATCATGTTCACACACCACCAAGAAACCTGAAGACACAAAAGAGAATAGTAAAACCAAAAACACTCAGTTTGAAAAAATGTTGCAGTAATCCGCAAGTGCTAGTAAAAGATGTAAAAAACAGGGTATTTGGTTGATACGTTTTTTGCAAAAAATGTATACTAAGCTGCTCTACCAATCTTCACGGTATACCCTTATCAGAGCAGTCCTAACTAATGTATGCAATCCCTATCTGATGTATTTAAAAACCTGATCATCTGTATATAACCTGTGTGAACAGGGTTCAGAGAGGAAAAATCCATGTGTGCATACAGGGTAGAACAGCTTTTGTGCAGATAGCCCAAGAGGAGTGGTGGAACTCCCCAGTCTTGTAGACACAAGAGAACAATTATGGAAACAGGAACACATGGGCTACTTGCACAGTGAACAAGTCTGTATGATCATGTTCACACACCACCAAGAAACCTGAAGACACAAAAGAGAATAGTAAAACCAAAAACACTCAGTTTGAAAAAATGTTGCAGTAATCCGCAAGTGCTAGTAAAAGATGTAAAAAACAGGGTATTTGGTTGATACGTTTTTTGCAAAAAACAAGACTGGGGAGTTCCACCACTCCTCTTGGGCTATCTGCACAAAAGCTGTTCTACCCTGTATGCACACATGGATTTTTCCTCTCTGAACCCTGTTCACACAGGTTATATACAGATGATCAGGTTTTTAAATACATCAGATAGGGATTGCATACATTAGTTAGGACTGCTCTGATAAGGGTATACCGTGAAGATTGGTAGAGCAGCTTAGTATACATTTTTTGCAAAAAACGTATCAACCAAATACCCTGTTTTTTACATCTTTTACTAGCACTTGCGGATTACTGCAACATTTTTTCAAACTGAGTGTTTTTGGTTTTACTATTCTCTTTTGTGTCTTCAGGTTTCTTGGTGGTGTGTGAACATGATCATACAGACTTGTTCACTGTGCAAGTAGCCCATGTGTTCCTGTTTCCATAATTGTTCTCTTGTGTCTACAAGACTGGGGAGTTCCACCACTCCTCTTGGGCTATCTGCACAAAAGCTGTTCTACCCTGTATGCACACATGGATTTTTCCTCTCTGAACCCTGTTCACACAGGTTATATACAGATGATCAGGTTTTTAAATACATCAGATAGGGATTGCATACATTAGTTAGGACTGCTCTGATAAGGGTATACCGTGAAGATTGGTAGAGCAGCTTAGTATACATTTTTTGCAAAAAACGTATCAACCAAATACCCTGTTTTTTACATCTTTTACTAGCACTTGCGGATTACTGCAACATTTTTTCAAACTGAGTGTTTTTGGTTTTACTATTCTCTTTTGTGTCTTCAAGTTCCTTAAGGGGTCTAGTTTCCAAAATGGTGTCACTTGTGGGGAGTTTCCACTGTTTAGGTACATTAGGGGCTCTCTAAACGTGACATGGCGTCCGATCTCAATTCCAGCCAATTCTCCATTGAAAAAGTCAAATGGCGCTCCTTCACTTCCAAGCTCTGCGGTGCACCCAAACAGTGGTTTACCCCCACATATGGGGTATTGGCGTATTCAGGAGAAATTGCATAACAAAATTTATGGTTACATTTCTGTTTTTACACATGTGAAAATAAAAAAATGGTTCTGAATTAAGATGTTTGCAAAAAAAAGTTAAATGTTCATTTTTTCCTTCCACATTGTTTCAGTTCCTGTGAAGCACATAGAGGGTTAATAAACTTCTTGAATGTGGTTTTGAGAACCTTGAGGGGTGTAGTTTTTAGAATGGTGTCACACTTCATTATTTTCTATCATATAGACCCCTCAAAATGACTTCAAATGTGATGTGGTCCCTAAAAAAAAAATGGTGTTGTAAAAATGAGAAATTGCTGGTCAACTTTTAACCCTTATAACTCCCTAACAAAAAAAAATTTTGTTTCCAAAATTATGCTGATGTAAAGTAGGCATGTGGGAAATGTTATTTATTAACTATTTTTCGTGACATATCTCTCTGATTTAAGGGCATAAAAATACACATTTTGAAAATTGCAAAATTTTAAAAATTTTCGCCATATTTCCGTTTTTTTCATAAATATTCGCAAGTATTATCGAAGAAATGTTACCATTAACATGAAGTACAATATGTCACGAAAAAACAATCTCAGAATCAGTGGGATCCGTTAAAGCGTTCCAGAGTTATAACCTCAATGTGACAGTGGTCAGAATTGTAAAAATTGGCTCGGTCATTAAGTACCAAATTGGCTCTGTCACTAAGGGGTTAAGTGAAAAGCTTAAAAGCAAACGTTATTCATGCCATTGCTTTAAATGGAAAAGCAAAAAGTCAGACAGTTCTTACTCCAAGAATTGATCTGATTTCCAAAGATAAAAACTTGCTAGTTACAGTTATTGTGAGCAGTTAAGTTTAAGATGAAACGGCCTCTAAAAGGCCTAAAGTTCAACATGTATTTTAGGCAAAAAATACATATACCGTATTTTTTGGATTATAACACGCACTTTCAACCTCCCAAGTTTGGAAGGAAAATAGGGTTGTGTCTTATAATCTGAATTGTAGCTGCAGTGGAGCTTACCGGCTAAGGTGGAGCGGGGTCGCAGGGTCGCTTCTGGGGGAGGCAGGAGAGAGTTGATGTCTGAAGGCCCCAGGCTGGTATGATGTGTTTCGCGATGACGGAGCTCCACCAACTTTTTGTGACAGCCAAGAGCTCCGCACTTTCCATATTCTTCTATGCGGTGGACTTTGCGAAAATGGCCGTCGTAGATGGCGGATACGCAAATTGAGATCTCAGCACCGAGACCTCTGTTGCCAAGATCTCAATTGCACATGAGCCGCCTCCAGCAGCCATTTTCCCAGAGTCTACCTCATTCGAAAGGAAGGAAGGTGCGAGGCTCTGGGCTGTCACAAAATGTCGGTGGAGCCCCGAACCCCCGAGCACATCATTGTACCAGCCTGGAGCCTTCAGCCATGGCACGACCCCTGCTGCCGCCAAGCACCCCATCCTACCAGCCTAAAACCCATAGCATCTCCTGCCTCATCCAGCAGCAACCCTACAACCTGGGAATCCAATTCACCACCCCTGCCACCCAGGTAACCTACCGCAAACGCGGATTATAAAACGCATCATTTTATTAAAAAAAAACAACACATTTTTTTCCTATTTTCCATCCCAAAATTTGGAGTGCACCTTATAAACTGATGCGTCTTATAATCCGGTATACAGTGGGCCCGAAAAGTATTCACACACCTTTATATTTGTCACTCTTTGTTTTACTGCAGCCATTTGTTAAATACAACAAAGTTCATTTTTTTTCTCATTAACGTACACTCTGCACCCCATCTTGACTGAAAAAAAACAAATGTAGTAATTTTGGAAACTGGATTAAAAAAGAAAAACTGAAATATCACATGGTCATAAGTATTCGGACCCTTTCCTCTGTATTGAGTAGAAGCACCCTTTTGAGCTAGTACAGCCATGAGTCTTCTAGGCAATGATGCAACAAGTTTTTCACACCTGGATTTGGGGATCCTCTGCCATTCTTTCTTGCAGATCCTCTCAAGTTCCATCAGGTTGGATGGTGAACGTTAGTGGACAGCCATTTTCAGGTCTCTACAGAGGTGCTCAATTGGGTTTAGGTCAGGGCTCTGGCTGGGCCAGTCAAGAATGGTCACAGAGTTGTTCTCAAGCCACTCGTTTGTTAATTTAGCTGTGTGCTTAAGGCAACTGTCTTGTTGGAAGGTGAACCTTTGGCCAAGTCTGAGGTCTAGAGCAATCTGGAAGAGGTTTTCATCCAGAATATCTCTGTACTTGGCCGCATTCATGTTTCCTTCAAGGGCAACTAGTCGTCCTGTCCCTGCAGCTGAAGAACACCCCCATAGCATGATGCTGCCACCACCATGTTTCGCTGTTGGGATTGTATTGGGCAGGTGATGAGCAGTGCCTGGTTTTCTCCACACATATCGCTTACAATTGTCACCAAAAAGGTCTATCTTCGTCTCATCAGACCAGACAATCTTATTTCTCATAGTCTGGGAGTCCGTCAGGTGTTTTTTTTTTTTTTTTTTAGCAAACTCTATGTGGGCTTTCATATGTCTTGCACTGAGGAGAGGCTTCCGTCGGGCCACTCTGCCATAAAGGCCCAACTGGTGGAGGGCTGCAGTGATAGCTGACTTTGTGGAACTTTCTCCCATCTCCCTACTGCATCTCTGGAGCCCAGCCACAGTGATCTTGGGGTTCTTCTTTACCTCTCTCACCAAGGCTCTTCTCCCACGATTGCTCAGTTTGGCTGGACGGCCAGGTCTAGGAGGACTTCTCATGCTCCCAAACTTCTTCCATTTAAGGATTATGGAGGCCACTGTGTTCTTAGGAACCTTGAGTACTGCAGAAATTCTGTTATAACCTTGGCCAGATCTGTGCCTTGCCACAATTCTGTCTCTGAGCTCCTTGGCCAGTTCCTTTGACCTCATGATTCTCATTTGGTCTGACATGCACTGTGAGCTGTGAGGTCTTATATAGACAGGTTAAACACAGCTGGACTCCAATGAAGAAGTTGAACCATCTTAAGGAGGATCATAAGGAAATGGACAGCATGTGACTTAAATATGAGTGTCTGAGCAAAGGGTCTGAATACTTATGACTGTGATATTTCAGTTTTTCTTTTTTATTAAATTTGCAAAAATTACTACATTTCTGTTTTTTACCAGTTAAGATGGGGTGCAGAGTGTACATTAATGTGAAAAAAGAACTTTTTTGAATTTACCAAATGGCTGCAATGAAACAAAGAGTGAAAAATTTAAAGGGGTCTGAATAATTCCTGTACCCACAGTATTGTCCTTGGTGGGATTTGAACCCAGGACACCAGCGCTGCAAGGCTTCACTGAGCCACCATGCTGCCCATGCTACCATTGGCGGATTATAATGAGGTCAATCTGGTCTTTAGCCCAGGGCTGCCATCAGGGCATTACTGCCCTAACTGGCGTATGGGGCCCGGTGGGCAGAGGGAGGCCACATCGGGCCCCTTCTCATCTGCTCACCGAGCCCCTACCGGCAGGTTAAACCGGGCCCTTAGCGGCGCTGCGGAAGTTTAACGCTATTGACGTGAGGGTGCGGGCCTGCACCCGCACGTCATTGGTTAACAATCGGAGGCTGGCAGCTGACGTCAGCCACAGTGTGCACGTCACCAGCGTCTAACATCATTGTCAGTCGCCGGCGAGTGCACGCTTCAGCTGCGTGGAGGGAGCTTTGGCACAGGAGCACGGCTAGGTAAGAACTGGACACGGGGGCAGAATGCTGGACACGGGGGCAGAATGCTGGACACGGGGGCAGAATGCTGGACATGGGGGCAAAATGCTGGACATGGGGGCAGAATGCTGGACACGGGTGCAGAATGCTGGACAAGGGGGAAGAATGCTGGACACGGAGGTCAGAATGCTGGACACGGGGGGCAGAATGCTGGACACGGGGGGGCAGAATGCAGGACACGGGGGGCAGAATGCTGGACATGGGGGGGGCAGAATGCTGGACACGGGGCAGAATGCTGGACACGGGGCAGAATGCTGGACACGGGGGCCGAATGCTGGACATGGGGGCAGAATGCTGGACATGGGGGCAGAATGCTGGACACTGGGGACAGAATGCTGGACACGGCGGCAGATTGCTGGACATGGGGACAGAATGCTGTACCTGAGGGACAGGATGCTGGAAACGGGGGCAGAATGCTGGACACGGGGGCAGAATGCTGGACACGGGGGCAGAATGCTGGACACGGGGGACAGAATGCTGGACACGGGGGACAGAATGCTGGACACGGGGGACAGAATGCTGGACACAGGGGTAGAATGCTAGGCACGGGGGACAGAATGCTGGACACTGGGGACAAAATCCTGGACACAGGGGGCAGACTGTGAGACACGGGGCAGAATGCTGGACACAGTGGCAGAATGCTGGACATGGGGGCAGAATGCTGGACACGGGGGCAGAATGCTGGACACGGGGCAGAATGCTGGACACGGGGGACAGAATGCTGGACACGGGGGACAGAATGCTGGACACGGGGGACAGAATGCTGGACACGGGGGACAGAATGCAGGACACAGGGGGCAGAATGCTGGACATGGGGACTGAATGCTGGACATGGGGGGCAGAATGCTGGACACGGGGGCAGAATGCTGGACATTGGGGCAGAATTATTATTATTATTTATTTATATAGCGCCATTAATTCCATGGTGCTGTACATGAGAAAGGGGTTACATATAGAGTTATAGATATCATTTACAGTAAACAAATTTACAGTGACAGACTGGTACAGAGGGGAGAGGAGCCTGTCCTTGCGGACTTACATTCTATGGGATAGTGGGGAAGAGACAGAAGGTAGGGGCGAGGCGGCGGCTCTGGCGATGGTGAGGCGGCGGCTCTGGCAATGTGGCAGGATGGTTATTGCAGGCTGTAGGCTTTCTTGAAGAGATGGGTTTTCAGGTTTCGTCTGAAGGAGCCGAGTGTGTTGGATAGCCGGACGTGTTGAGGCATGGAATTCCAGAGGATGGGGGATATTCGGGAGAAATCTTGGAGGTGGTTGTGTGAGGAACAAATAAGTGTGGAGGAGAGTAGGAGGTCTTGGGAGGATCAGAGATTACGTGAGGGAAGATATTGGGAGATTAGTTCAGAGATATAGGGAGGGGACAGGTTGTGGATGGCTTTGTAGATCAGTGTTAGTAGTTTGAACTGGATTCGTTGGGGAATTGGGAGCCAGTGGAGGGATTTGCAGAGGGGAGAAGTAGGGGAGTAGCGAGGAGAGAGGTGGATTAGCCGGGCAGCAGAGTTGAGGACAGACTGGAGTGGTGCAAGAGAGTTAGCGGGGAGGCCACAGAGGAGGGTGTTGCAGTAGTCGAGGCGGGAGATGATGAGGGCATGCACAAGAGTTTTGGTAGATTGTGGGCTGAGGAAGGAACGGATTCTGGCAATATTTTTGAGTTGGAGGCGACAGGAGGTGGCAAGAGTTTGGATGTGCGGTTTGAAGGACAGGGCAGAGTCGAGAGTTACCCCGAGGCAGCGGATTTCAGGTGCGGGAGAGAGCGTGATGCCGTTTACCATAATAGATAGGTCGGGTAGGGGGGATACGTGAGATGGGGGAAAGATGATGAGTTCGGTTTTGTCTACATTGAGTTTTAGAAAGCGAGAGGTGAAGAAGGAGGATATGGCTGACATACACTTCGGGATTCTGGACAGCAGAGAGGTGACATCTGGGCCAGAGAGATAGATCTGAGTGTCATCCGCATACAGGTGGTACTGGAAGCTGTGGGACTTTATGAGTTGTCCTAGGCCAAGAGTATAGATGGAAAAAAGTAGGGGCCCTAGGACAGAGCCCTGAGGGACTCCAACAGAGAGAGGGTGGGATGAGGAGGTGGTGTGGGAGTGGCAGGGCCGGCTCCAGGTTTTTGAGGGCCCCGGGCGAAAGAGTCTCAGTGGGCCCCCCCTTTAACACATACCCCGATTCATAATCGCATATAAGCACAGCCATGTAGTATATAACACTGCCCACGTAGTATATAGCAGCCCATGTAGTATATAGCAGCCCACGTAGCATATAGCAGCCCATGTAGTATATAGCACAGCCCACGTAGTATATAGCAGCGCAGCCCACGTAGTATATAGCAGCGCAGCCCACGTAGTATATAGCAGCGCAGCCCACGTAGTATATAGCAGCGCAGCCCACGTAGTATATAGCAGCGCAGCCGAGCCTACGTAGTATATAGCAGCGCAGCCCACGTAGTATATAGCAGCGCAGCCCACGTAGTATATAGCAGCGCAGCCCACGTAGTATATAGCAGCGCAGCCCACGTAGTATATAGCAGCGCCACTCACTCAGGCACTGGTAGGACTAGGAGCTCCTCCTGAATCTGCCTCATAACTTCAGCAGCACGGCAGCCAGCCAGGGGCGGAGAGCAGAGCAGAGAACGTGCTCTCTCCGCCCACAAACAATGTCACACTGGCTGCCTTTTCTTAACCCCTATGTGTGCCTGCCTGGCTGCACTCACTGAGTGAGAAGATGCTTGTGTCAGAGCTGGCACATAGGGGTTAAGAGAACGCAGCCAGCAGTGACTTTGTGGGCGGAGAGAGCATGTTATCTCCTGCTCTGCTCTCCCAGCTGTATCTATGACAGCGTGAGTGGGCCCCCCTCTCTCCCCAGGGCCCCGGCAGTTGCTAAATGTGCGGTCGGAAAGGTATGAGGCAATCCAGGACAGGGCAAGGTCTTTGATGCCAAGGGAAGAAATAATCTGTAGGAGTAGGCAGTGATCGACTGTGTCGAAAGCAGAGGACAGGTCAAGAAGGAGGAGGATGGAGAACTGTCTGCTAGCTTTGGCTGTGAGTAAGAATACTGGACATTGGGCAGAATGCGAGACACAGGGGGCAGAATGGAGATACGGGGCATGATTGGAGACACAGGGGGCAGGATGAAAGACATGGGGGCATGACTGGAGACACTGAGGGCATGACTGGAGACACTGAGGGCAAGACTGGAGACACTGAGGGCAGGATTGGAGACACTGGGGGCAGGATTGGAGGCAGATGAGGCAGGATTAGAGACAGATGGGGCAGAATGGAGACACAGGGGCATGATTGAAGACATGGCAGGATTGCAGACATGGGGGCAAAATTGGAGACATAGGGGGCAGAATGGAGATACGGGCATGAATGGAGACATGGGGCAGGATGAAAGACATGGGGGCATGATTGGAGACACTGGAGGCAGGATTGGAGACAGAGCGGGCAGGGTTGGAGACAGATTGTGCAGGACCATGGGGCAGGATGGATACGATGGAGACAGATGGGGCAGGATGGGGAGAACATATGGGGCAGAATGGATACTCATGAGGGCAGGATGGGAGAACATATGGCTGAAGCCAGGAATGAGACACACGGGGGCTAGGATGGGGAATATTATTACCATAGGGGCTAATTAAGGGATATTATTACTGCAGTAATGTATTTATTTTATTTTTTTAGTATACTGTTTTAAATGGGGGCGGTCATGTTACTGTGTAGAGTGATACTATGTTGCCTTTTTTTCTTCATGTGGTGTAATGTAGAAGTTGGGAAAAATTAAGTAATGTGTTCTGCAAGCGGAGCTCGAGATTACTGTATTATTTCCTGCAGAGACAAGCCCTGGCTGGAAGAAGTGATGGTGATCTGTACTAGATGAAAAACAAAGATGAAGGACTTCACCTAGAGATGTCACTGGTGAGTCAGTGTTACCTATACGCTGACACTATACACTGTATACTATATACAGAGGTCCTGTGTATAATGTTACCAGTGATCACTGTATTAACTATATATTATTTGTCCCTTGTATGTGCTATTTGGTCACTTTGTGGTGGTAATATGTGGTCTGGTTATGGTGTTGTGGTATTTGTTCCTTGTATGTGATATTATTCGATCACTGTGGTGGTAATATGTGGCCTGGACATGGTGTAGCGGTATTTGTTCCTTGTATGTGGTATTATTGGTCATTTTAAAAATTGAAAAATAAATAAAAATATACCTAAATTGTATTGCATATTTTAACAAATATTTAATAGGTTACAGTAGAGTAGGGCCCAGCCAAAAGTGTCTACCGTGTTATGGTGGCGGCTAAAAAAATCTGTTGGCCAAAACAAAAGCTGCCGGCTATATGTGTGATCTGGTGATGGGAACTGTTAATGTGTGATTGTGTGTGGTTCAGGTATATAATGACCCCGTCGCATGATCCCATCACATGACCAGGGGGCCCACAGAGTCTGAACAGCCCGAGGCCCTTTCTACCCTTAATCCACCCCTGCATGGTACAAAGATATATTTTTTCTATGTTCTACATAGCATGACAATTTGTACAATCTAAATTTGTGGAACTAACTTTGGGGATGTGTTTTTTTCTGTCACAGCATGACTTGCCTTGTTCTCCAAGCAAGGTCTATAAAGGCCCAGTTGGGTAAGTTTGGTGTGGAAGAACTTGACTGGTTCACACATAGCCCTGAGCTCAACACTATTGAACACCATTGGGAAGAACTAGAATGGAGAATGCATGTCAGGTCCTCTAGTTTAACATCAGTGTTTAATCCCTCAAATATTCTTAATGAATAGCCTATGCATAGTTTATTGTCGTAGCTTACATCATTTGGCTTATTTTACTATTAAATTTCTTGTAAAAAAATTTGTAAAAACGACAAGTAAGTTTGAGGAATAATTACAGAATCACACAGTTGCAGACTTTACCTATGCTGACTGAACCCTTGTGATAATAAAGCGATCTCCTTCAACCCAAATGACATTGTACTTGACATAAAGATCTTAAATAGTACATTTTAGAGAAGCACGGATGACTCACCCCAACACCCTGAGAGTTGAAATGGTCCATGTCACACAGAGGTATCTTGCGTTTAACATGCCTCATTTCTTATGCTTTTTGAAGGTAGCTTAAGTGATTTTCGAGTAGATAAGAAAGATCACTATGGGTATGCTGGCTATATATAAAATAACATTGTGCTGTGATGCTGAGAGTCAAATACGGATCACCAAGGTAATGTACCTAATGGATGATCTAAGGGAAGACTCGAGCAACAAAGCGCTGCTGTGCTATACCATTTGAAAATATTTTCATGCAACCGAAAGCACTTTGTTGGCAGCGCTTACATGTGATGAGAAATAGCTTCCTAGGGTTTGTATAATCTTCTGAGATATACCATGTGGTTATAATGGCTAATAAAGACAGAACCGGAGGTTTTTAAACAATAACACATGGAGAGCATTTACTACCAAGATAATGACTTCAACAGAGTTCTATGCCAGAATCGTGCACAACAAAAAAGAATTCCCAAGGTCACTTTTCATCTTTTCGCCTACACATCAAGAAACCTGTGTAAGGCTGAATTACTGTACACCGAAGGGAAAATAGCAAAGACAAAACACAGTAGTTTTCTTACATATGGGGCCTGACAGTAGGAGCGATTGTTTGCAACTTTCTTCCGAATGGTAAAGTTATCCCTTGGGTTTAGAGAGTTTATTTTGCAGTCAGCAAGGCAAAAAAATGACACAGATAGGCTCTGAAATTTCTCTAGATTTTTTGGTTTAGGATGAATGCAATTTGTAGGGCCTACATTGGATTGGTGGTCAGTACTGTTCGCATGCAACAATTGAGTTCCTGGTTTTTACGCCTTAATGACATATAATTTTACTGCAGACATGAATAGGTCTTATTCTACAGAGCTGCCTATTTACGGCACTGGGATCCAAGAAGTATCGTTTCTCCTTGCGCAGAGTGACATGGTAAGCATGTCGAGGTGAGGAGACTTAAAGCCGCAATGCTCCTCTGGGAAATATGCAAATTGTCTCTTCAGAGAGGAAAAGGACTAGAACTCTAGGTGGCACTAGAGTTCTAGTCCTCTTCCTCTCTGAAGAGACAATTTGCATATTTACAGCACTGACTGAGGAATAAACATGCAGCTCTCCTTTGCTGGCGGTAGCTGAGGGAGTATCAGCTGTATACTATAGATGATACCTTGCTGCAATGGCCATGGATCGTTCTAGCTACGATCAGTCATTTAAGGCCTCTTTCACATTTCCGTCGGTACGGGGCCGTCGCAAACCATCGGCCCGACGTACGTTGTGCAAAATTGTGCACAACGTGGGCAGCGGATGCATTTTCCGACGCATCTGCTGCCCATTCTGAAGTCCGGGGAGGAGGGGGCGGAGTTGCGGCCGCACATGCGCGGTCGGAAATGGCGGATCCGACGGATGAAAAAACGTTCCCTTGAACGTTTTTTTGTCACGGTGGTCCGCCAAAGCACGACGCATCCGTTGCACGACGTATGCGACGTGTGACCATCCGTCGCAATCCGTCGTCAATAAAAGTCTATGGCAAAAAAACGGATCCTGCGGGCACATTTGCAGGATCCGTTTTTTTTACCAAAATGATGGATTGCGACGGATGGCAAAAAATGGAAGTGTGAAAGAGGCCTAACCCTTTTGGTACCGCTGTGAATAGTGACAGCAGTATGCAGATGGTTAACAGAGGAAGGGAGCACTCTGGTTAACCCTACGAACACCCTGAGGTCACAGAATACCGAAGATTGCCATGGCAACCACAGGCCAAATAGTGGGCTCCAGGTCTGCCAGCCACAACAAGCAGACAGGCAAAGTGTCAGTGTTAGGTTCCATCAGATCAGGTGTTATGTTGAATTCTAATTGTATATGTTTTTCTCTTCCTTTTTTTGTTCTTCACTGAACAGGTATTCTTGCTAGGAAGCCTATGAAAAATGTTCTTGGTCAGACCTGGGCAAAGTGTGGCCTAGACAGCCGTGGGGCTGGAAACCAGAGGTCCATGGACCGCACTGTGCCTGCCCACTCACTGTCTCCATCTGCGCTGACTGCATTGGTGGAGTAGGGGCCTCTGGCCACTTCCTCCACCAATCAGGGTGCGAAACAGCTGACGAAATGATGACATTTCATCGCGTCAGCTGTGTACTACAGAGAGTCAGCACAACGGAGACGGGAACAGAAGCAGAGCGCCAGGGAACGGGACCGAGGCGAGTATGTGGTGGTATGTTTGGGTGTGCATGAGGAGGCTATGGCGGTGTCGTGCTGCACATGGGGAGGCTATGGGGATGTCGTGCTGTACATGGGGAGGCTATGTGGGTGACATGCTGCACAAGGGGATGTTATGGGGGTGACATATATATGGGGCTGTGAGGTGCTCATATGATATACAGAAGGGGCTGTACTCTGATTCAAACGGTATATAGGGGTGTCAACATTCTTAATTCTGCTCATTATAAAGTTATACAATTAATATTAATATAAATATCAATAATATAATAATTATATTTCTATATTAATATTGAGTAGAATTAATTTCAGCCTATTGGATCGACCCTCCACAACAGTCACGGTCGCTTATGTGGCCCCTCGTGAAAATGAATTGCTCACCCCTGTTCTATATGGTTTGGTCAGCAACTGGATATGTTGGTTGAAGATGTGAAAAAGAGGTGGTTTTGGATTTATCCTATAGTCTCCAAATATGTCCGCAAATGGCAATTTCATGACTGCTCCTGTGATATTAGGATGGGTGTTGTGGTGAAACGCTACCTGAGTGGGTTGGGGAACACTCGCTTGGCATGGGATTTAAGCACTCAGGCACGGTTTCTCCATGTAAACAGTCTTATTCGGTTTACTAGACATCATAAACCATAACATAAACAGTTCATTATACACATCAACGAAACATATTAACCATCGACAGTCTGTTCCAATGGCAGATCCGTGTCTGCCCGTAACCCATAGTTATCTGGAGTTATTTACAGGAGCTCCGGCTCCACACACTGACTCCTGCCACTGCTGGTTCACAGGGGAAAGCTGCCACACTTGGATCACCGTCCTTGTGACCAGGGCACCTCGGATAGTCCAGACCCACAGTAGGAACTGTAGCTTCCCAAACACAAAACACAATCTCAGGCTCTGTAGATGCAGCCTCTCAATGCGCTTCCAGGAAGTCCAATCACAGGCACTTCCAACACACAGGCCATCAGTCCACGGTCTCACCAGGTGCTTGCAGGACTCCAGTCCATCCCAGGACAATCCAACACCCTGAGCGTTCAGGACTCACACTCTCACCAGGTGCTTGCAAGACTCCAGTCCATCCCAGGACAATCCAACACCCTGAGCATTCAGGTCCGCAGTCTCTCTAGGTGCTTCCAGGAAGACTCCACTCACAGGGAGCCTCCAACACCGACCGTCCAGGACCTTGCACATGGACCAAACAGATCCATACACTTTGACCCATGTGACCAGACCTCAGTCACATTATGTAGTTGTAACCACTCCCCTAGATGGGAGTATGTGTGGTAAGCCTTTCCCACCCAGCTCACCAGCTAACCCTATAAGCTCGCCCTTATAAGTAAACACATGTTGTGAATTCCGCTCTTGGGCTCCCTCCGGTGGTTGTAAGTGGCACTTTTGTGAGTTCTGCTCTTGGGCTCCCTCCGGTGGTTTTAAGTGGTATGGCTGCTCCTTGGATTTAGCAGCCTGCAGCTGCTTCCACTGATTGTCTTTCTACTCGGCTATTTTTGCCTGGCTCTTCCCTTCAGCAAGTGCCACTTGTCAATGGTTCCTGGTTGGATTCACATCTCTCTTGGATTTCCCTGATATCCTGACCAGTTCAGCAAAGATAAGTCCTGTTATGATCTGGTGGTTTAGGAACAACATGAGACAAGCTCTGAAGGAGGTGGTATCTGTACTGACCGCAAACCCTGAACCTAGCAGCGCAACTAAAAATAGCCGTGGGGGGTACCTGACGCTCCCTAGACCCCTCGGCACAGCCTAAGATCTAACTTCCCCTAAAGATGGAAACAGGAAACCTATCTTGCCTCAGAGAAAATCCCCAAAGGAACGATAGCCCCCCACAAATATTGACGGTGAGAGGAGGGGAAAATAACATACGCAGAAATGAAATCAGATTTTAGCATAGGAGGCCAGTCTAGCTTGATAGATAGAACAGGAAAGGATACTGTGCGGTCAGTATAAAAACTACAAAACAATCCACACAGAGTTTACAAAATCTCCACACCTGACTAAAGGTGTGGAGGGTAAATCTGCTTCCCAGAGCTTCCAGCTAACAGAAATAATCCATACTGACAAGCTGGACAAATATAGAATGCACAGAACAATAAGTCCACAACATGTGGACTGAAATGAGCAAAGCCAGAACTTATCTTTGCAGAACTGGTCAGGAAACCAGGAGAATCCAAGCAGAGATGTGAATCCAGCCAGAAAACATTGACAAGTGGCACAGGCTGAAGAAAGAGCCAGACATAAATAGCGGAGCAGAAGAGACGATAAGTGGAGGCAGCTGATGACAGCTAACTCCAAGGAGCAGCCATACCACTAGAAACCACAAGAGGGAGCCCAAGAGCAGAACTCACAAAAATGCCACTTACAACCACCGGAGGGAGCCCAAGAGCGGAATTCACAACAGTACCCCCCCTTGAGGAGTGGTCACCGAACCCTCACCAGAGCCCCCAGGCCGATCAGGACGAGCAAAAGTGAAAAGCACGAACCAAATCGGTAGCATGGACATCGGAGGCAACAACCCAAGAATTATCCTCCTGGCCATAACCCTTCCACTTGACAAGATACTGAAGCCTCCGCCTCGAAAAATGAGAATCCAAAATCTTCTCAACCTCATATTCCAACTCTCCCTCAACCAACACCGGGGCAGGAGGGTCAACCGAGGGAACAACGGGCACCACATATCTCCGCAACAAAGATCTATGGAAAACATCATGAATGGCAAAAGAGGCAGGAAGAGCCAAACGAAACGACACCGGATTAATAATTTCAGAAATTTTATAAGGACCAATAAACCGAGGCTT
The DNA here is from genome assembly GCF_032444005.1 of Ranitomeya imitator. Lineage (NCBI taxonomy): Eukaryota > Metazoa > Chordata > Amphibia > Anura > Dendrobatidae > Ranitomeya > Ranitomeya imitator. The sequence continues at coordinate 1,099,902,438 of NC_091282.1, read as the reverse complement.
AAACTTAGGAGAAGAAACCTTCATAGGAACATGACGAGAAGACAACCAAACCAAATCCCCCACACGAAGCCGGGGACCAACACGCCGACGGCGGTTAGCAAAACGTTGAGCCCTTTCCTGAGACAACGTCAAATTGTCCACCACATGAGTCCAAATCTGCTGCAGCCTGTCCACCACAGAATTAACACCAGGACAATCAGAAGGCTCAACCTGCCCAGAAGAAAAACGAGGATGAAAACCAAAATTACAAAAGAAAGGTGAAACCAAAGTAGCCGAACTAGCCCGATTATTAAGGGCAAACTCGGCCAACGGCAAGAAAGACATCCAATCATCCTGATCAGCAGACACAAAGCATCTCAAATAGGTCTCCAAGGTCTGATTAGTTCGCTCAGTTTGGCCATTAGTCTGAGGATGAAACGCCGAAGAAAAAGATAAATCAATGCCCATCCTAGCACAAAAGGCCCGCCAAAATCTAGAGACAAACTGAGAACCTCTGTCAGAAACAATATTCTCCGGAATCCCATGCAAACGAACCACATGCTGAAAAAACAATGGAACCAGATCTGAGGAGGAAGGCAACTTAGGCAAAGGTACCAGATGGACCATTTTAGAGAACCGATCACGAACAACCCAGATAACAGACATCTTCTGGGAAACAGGAAGATCCGAAATAAAATCTATGGAATTATGCGTCCAGGGCCTCTCAGGGAGCGGCAAAGGCAAAAGCAACCCACTAGCGCGGGAACAGCAAGGCTTGGCCCAGGCGCAAGTCCCACAGGACTGCACAAAAGCACGAACATCGCGAGACAAGGAAGGCCACCAAAAGGACCCAGCAACCAAATCTCTGGTACCAAAAATCCCAGGATGACCAGCCAACACTGAACAATGAACCTCAGAAATTACCTTACCTGTCCATCTATCAGGAACAAACAGCTTCCCCACTGGACAGCGGTCAGGCCTATCAGCCTGAAATTCATGAAGCACCCGCCGCAAATCAGGGGAGATAGCAGAAAGAATCACCCCCTCCTTAAGATTGCCAACCGGCTCCAGGACTCCAGGAGAATCAGGTGAAAAACTCCTAGAGAGGGCATCAGCCTTAACATTCTTAGATACCGGAAGATACGAGACCACAAAATGAAAACGGGAGAAAAACAGGGACTATCGAGCCTGTCTAGGATTCAGCCGCTTGGCTGACTCGAGGTAAATCAGATTCTTATGATCGGTCAGGACCACAACACGGTGTTTAGCTCCCTCAAGCCAATGTCGCCACTCCTCAAACGCCCACTTCATAGCCAACAACTCCCGATTGCCGACATCATAATTGCGTTCCGCAGGTGAAAACTTTCTGGAAAAAAAAAGCACACGGTTTCATCAAAGAACCATCAGACTCCCTCTGAGACAAAACGGCCCCTGCCCCAATCTCAGAAGCGTCGACCTCAACCTGAAAAGGAAGAGTAACATCCGGTTGACGCAACACAGGGGCAGAAGTAAATCGGCGTTTAAGCTCCTGAAAGGCCTCAACAGCCTCAGAGGACCAATTCGTCACATCAGTGCCTTTCTTCGTCAAATCAGTAAGGGGCATAACCACACTGGAAAAGTTGGCAATGAAACGGCGATAGAAATTAGCAAAGCCCAAAATTTTTGAAGACCCTTCACAGATGTGGGTTGGATCCAGTCATGAATAGCTTGGACCTTAACAGGATCCATTTCTATAGACGAGGGAAAAAAAATAAAACCCAAAAAAGAGACCTTCTGAACTCCGAATAGGCACTTAGACCCCTTCACAAATAAAGCATTATCACGAAGGATCTGGAACACCATCCTGACCTGCTTCACATGAGACTCCCAATCATTGGAAAAAATCAAAATATCATCCAAATATACGACCATGAATTTATCAAGATAATTGCGGAAAATATCATGCATGAAAGACTGGAACACAGATGGAGCATTAGAGAGCCCAAATGGCATCACAAGGTATTCAAAATGGCCTTCGGGCATATTAAATGCAGTTTTCCATTCGTCACCCTGTTTAATACGAACAAGATTATATGCCCCTCGGAGGTCAATCTTAGTAAACCAACTAGCCCCCTTAATCTGAGCAAACAAATCAGTAAGCAAAGGCAAGGGGTATTGGAATTTGACCGTGATCTTATTAAGAAGACGTTAATCAATACAGGGTCTCAAGAAGCCATCCTTCTTAGCAACAAAAAAGAAACCCGCTCCCAATGGTGACGAAGAGGGCCGAATATGCCCTTTCTCCAAAGATTCCTTAACATAGCTCCGCATGGCGGCATGCTCTGGCACAGACAGATTGAAAAGTCGGCCCTTAGGGAGCTTACAACCAGGAATCAAGTTAATAGCACAATCACAGTCCCTATGTGGAGGAAGGGAACTGGACTTGGGCTCATCAAATACATCCTGGAGAATCCGACAAAAACTCAGGGACCTCAGAAGAGGGGGAAGAGGAAATTGACATCAAAGGAACTTCACTATGTACTCCTCGACAACCCCAACTAGTCACCGACATAGTTTTCCAATCCAGCACCGGATTATGTTCCTGTAACCATGGAAATCCCAGTACAACAACATCATGCAGGTTATGCAACACCAGAAAATGGCAATCTTCCTGATGTGCAGGAGCCACGTACATAGTCATCTGTGTCCAGTACTGAGGTTTATCCTTGGCCTTGGCCCTTAAAGATGTTTTGGTGGACTTCCCTACGCCTGCTGGTTTGAGCGAGTCTATGTCTCTGGCCATTCAGATTGATCGGCGTCTGCGCGAGCGCAAAGCTGTGCACCATATGGCAGTGTCCTCTGAGCAGAGTCCTGAGCCTATGCAATGTGATAGGATTTTGACTAGAACAGAACGGCAGGAATTCAGATGTCAGAATAGGCTGTGTTTTTACTGTGGTGATTCTGCTCATGTTATTTCCGATTGCCCTAAGCGTACTAGGAGGGTCGCTAGATCTGTTACCATCAGTACTGTACAGCCTAAATTTCTTTTATCTGTGACCCTGATTTGCTCATTGTCGTCCTTTTCTGTCATGGCATTTGTGGATTCAGGCGCTGCCCTGAACTTAATGGACTTGGAATTCGCCAGGCGCTGTGGTTTTTCCTTGCAGCCTTTGCAGAGCCCTATTCCTTTGAGGGGCATTGATGCTACACCATTGGCCAAGGATAAACCTCAGTACTGGACGCAGACGACCATGTACATGGCTCCAGCACATCAGGAAGATTGCCGTTTTCTGGTGTTGCATAACCTGCATGATGTTGTGGTACTGGGTTTTCCATGGTTACAGGAACATAATCCGGTGCTGGATTGGAAAACTATGTCTGTGACTAGTTGGGGTTGTCGAGGAGTACATAGTGACGTTCCTTTGATGTCAATTTCCTCTTCCCCCTCTTCTGAGGTCCCTGAGTTTTTGTCGGATTCTCCAGGATGTATTTGATGAGCACAAGTCCAGTTCCCTTCCTCCACATAGGGACTGTGATTGTGCTATTAACTTGATTCCAGGTTGTAAGTTCCCTAAGGGCCGACTTTTCAATCTGTCTGTGCCAGAGCATGCCGACATGCGGAGTTATGTTAAGGAATCTTTGGAGAAGGGGCATATTCGGCCGTCTTTGTCACCATTGGGAGCGGGTTTCTTTTTTGTTGCTAAGAAGGATGGCTCCTTGAGACCCTGTATTGATTATCGTCTTCTTAATAAGATCACGGTCAAATTCCAATACCCCTTTCCTTTGCTTTCTGATTTGTTTGCTCAGATTAAGGGGGCTAGTTGGTTTACTAAGATTGACCTTCGAGGGGCATATAGTCTTGTTCGTATTAAACAGGGTGACGAATGGAAAACTGCATTTAATACACCCGAAGGCCATTTTGAATACCTCGTGATGCCATTCGGGCTCTCTAATACTCCATCTGTGTTCCAATCTTTCATGCATGATATTTTCCGCAATTATCTTGATAAATTCATGGTTGTATATTTGGATGATATTTTGATTTTTTCCGATGATTGGGAGTCTCATGTGAAGCAGGTCAGGATGGTATTCCAGATCCTTCGTGATAATGCTTTATTTGTGAAGGGGTCTAAGTGCCTATTCGGATTTCAGAAGGTCTCTTTTTTGGGTTTTATTTTTTCTCCCTCGTCTATGGAAATGGATCCTGTTAACCCCTTAATCCCATATTACGTACTATCCCGTCGAGGTGCCCTGGGACTTAGTTCCCAGTGACGGGATAGTACGTTATATGCGATTGGCCGCGCTCACGGGGGGAGCGCGGCCGATCGCGGCCAGGTGTCAGCTGCCTATCGCAGCTGACATCCGGCATTATGTGCCAGGAGCGGTCACGGACCGCTCCCGGCACAATAACCCCCGGCACACCGCGATCAAAGATGATCGCGGTGTGCCGGCGGTGCAGGGAAGCATCGTGCAGGGAGGGGGCTCCCTGCGGGCTTCCCTGAGATGATTGGTACACGGTGATGTACTCACCGTGTACCGAGCGTCTTCTCCCTGCAGTCCCCGGATCCAAAATGACCGCGGGGCTGCATCCGGGTCCTGCAGGGAGCACTTCCGGGTCAGGAGCAGGCTGCAGCTGCAGCTCTAATCCTGCCCGGCTGTTTGTCAGATCACCGATCTGACATAGTGCTGTGCACATTGTCAGATCAGTGATCTGTGATGTCCCCCCCTGGGACAAAGTGATAGAGTAAAAAAAAAAAAATTTCCACACATGTTAAAAAAAAAAAAAAAAATTCCTAAATAAAGAAGAAAAAAAAAAAATATTATTCCCATAAATACATTTCTTTATCTAAAAAAACCCCCCAAAAAATAAAAGTACACATATTTAGTATTGCCGCGTCCGTAACGACCCAACCTATAAAACTGTCCCACTAGTTAACCCCTTCAGTGAACACCGTAAGGAAAAAAAAAAAAACGAGCCAAAAAAACAACGCTTTATTATCATACCGCCGAACAAAAAGTGGAATAACACACGATCAAAAAGACGGATATAAATAACCATGGTACAGCTGAAAACGTCATCTTGTCCCGCAAAAAACGAGCCACGATATAGCATCATAACCAAAAAAATAAAAAAGTTATAGTCCTCAGAATAAAGCAATGCCAAAATAATTATTTTTTCTATAAAATAGCTTTTATCGTATAAAAGCGCCAAAACATAAAAAAATGATATAAATGAGATATCGCTGTAATCGTACTGACCCGAAGAATAAAACTGCTTTATCAATTTTACCAAACGTAGAACGGTATAAACGCCTACCCCAAAAGAAATTCATGAATAGCTGGTTTTTGGTCATTCTGCCTCACAAAAAATCGGAATAAAAAGCGATCAAAAACTGTCACATGTCCGAAAATGTTACCAATAAAAATGTCAACTCGTCCCGCAAAAAACAAGACCTCACATGACTCTGTGGGCCAAAATAAGGAAAAATTATAGGTCTCAAACTGTGGAGACGCAAAAACTTTTTTGCTATAAAAAGCGTCTTTTAGTGTGTGACGGCTGCCAATCATAAAAATCCGATATAAAAAACGCTATAAAAGTAAATCAAACCCCCCTTCATCACCCCCTTAGTTAGGCTAGGTTCACATTGCATTAATGGGTTAACGCTAACGGACAGCGTTGCACGGCGAAAATGTCGCAATTATCGCCGTGCAACGGGTCCGTTAGTGCACCCATTGACAGCAATGTGATTTTCGGGTGTAGCGCATCGCTAGAGCGTGCCATTTTCGGCTTGCGCTAGCAAGGTGCCGTTCTTTTGTGGCGCGCCTCGGACGCTGCTTGCTGCGTCCGTGGCGCGCCCGAGGTCCGATCCCCGATCTTCCAGAGCGGGAACGTTAACGCGACCACTAAACGCGACACCTAAAAAGACATTGCGTTAGTGCAATCCGCTAGCGCTAAACGGATTGCCCTAACGCAATGTGAACCTAGCCTTAGGGAAAAATAATAAAATTTTAAAAAATGTATTTATTTCCATTTTCCCATTAGGGTTAGGGCTAGGGTTTGGATTACATTTACGGTTGGGATTAGAATTAGGGGTGTGTCAGGGTTAGGTGTGTGGTTAGGGTTACCGTTGGGATAAGGGTTAGGGGTGCGTTTGGATTAGGGTTTCAGGTAGAATTGGGGAGTTTCCACTGTTCAGGCACATCAGGGGCTCTCCAAACGCGACATGGCGTCTGATCTCAATTCCAGCCAATTCTGCATTGAAAAAGTAAAACAGTGCTCCTCCACTTCCGAGCTCTCCCGTGCGCCCAAACAGGGGTTTACCCCAACATATGGGGTATCAGCGTACTCGAGACAAATTGGACAACAACTTTTTGGGTCCAAGTTCTCTTGTTATCCTTGGGAAAATAAAAATTTAGGGGGCTAAAAATCGTTTTTGTGGGAAAAAAAGGATTTTTTATTTTCACGGCTCTGCGTTATAAACTGTAGTGAAACACTTGGGGGTTCAAAGTTTTCACAACACATCTAGATAAGTTCCTTGGGAGGTCTAGTTTCCAATATGAGGTCACTTGCAGGGGGTTTGTACTGTTTGGGTACATCAGGGGCTCTGCAAATGCAACGTGACGCCTGCAGACCAATCCATCTAAGTCTGCATTCCAAATGGCGCTCCTTCCCTTCCGAGCTCTGCCATGCGCGCAAACAGTGGTTCCCCCCCACATATGGGGTATCAACGTACTCAGGACAAATTGGACAACAACTTTGGGGTCCAATTTATCCTGTTACCCTTGTAAAAATACAAAACGGGGCTAAAAATCATTTTTGTGAAGAAAAAAAAAAGGAATTTTTATTTTCACGGCTCTGCGTTATAAACTGTAGTGAAACACTTGGGGGTTTAAAGTTCTCACAACACATCTAGATAAGTTCCTTGGGAGGTCTAGTTTCCAATATGGGGTCACTTGTGGGGGGTTTGTACTGTTTGGGTACATCAGGGGCTCTGCAAATGCAACGTGACACCTGCAGACCAATCCATCTAAGTCTGCATTCCAAATGGCGCTCCTTCCCTTCCGAGCTCTGCCATGCGCCCAAACAGTGGTTTCCCCCCACATATTGGGTATCAGCATACTCAGGACAAATTGGACAACAACTTTTGGGGTCCAATTTATTCTGTTACCCTTGTGAAAATACAAAACTAGGGGCTAAAAAACAATTTTTGCGAAAAAAAAAAAATTATTTTCACGGCTCTGCGTTATAAACTGTAGTGAAACACTTTGGGGTTCAAAGCTCTCAAAACACATCTAGATAAGTTCATTAGGGGGCCTAGTTTCCAAAATGGTGTCACTTGTGGGGGGTTTTAATGTTTAGGCACATCAGGGGCACTCCAAACCAACATGGCGTCCAATCTTAATTCCAGTCAATTTTGCATTGAAAACTCAAATGGCGCTCCTTCCCTTCCGAGCTCTGCTATGCGCCCAAAAAGTGGTTTACCCCCACATATGGGGTATTGTCGCACTCAGGACAAATTGCACAACAACTTTTTGTGGTCTAATTTCTTCTGTTACCCTTGGGAAAATAAAAAATTAGGGGCGAAAAGATCATTTTTGTGAAAAAATATGATTTTTTGTTTTTACGGCTCTGCATTATAAACTTCTGTGAAGCACTTGTTGGGTCAAAGTGCTCACCACACATCTAGATAAGTTCCTTAAGGGGTCTACTTTCCAAAATGGTGTCACTTGTGGGGGTTTCAATGTTTAGGCACATCAGGGGCTCTCCAAACGCAACATGGCATCCCATCTCAATTCCAGTCAATTTTGCATTGAAAAGTCAAATGGCGCTCCTTGTCTTCCGAGCTCTGACATGCGCCCAAACAGTGGTTTACCCCCACATATGGGGTATCGTCGCACTCAGGACAAATTGCACAACAACTGTTGTGGTCTAATTTCTTCTCTTACCCTTGGTAAAATAAAAAATTGGGGGCGAAAAGATCATTTTTGTGAAAAAATATGATTTTTTATTTTTACGGCTCTGCATTATAAACTTCTGTGAAGCACTTGTTGGGTCAAAGTGCTCACCACACATCTAGATAAGTTCCTTAAGGGGTCTACTTTCCAAAATGGTGTCACTTGTGGAGGTTTCAATGTTTAGGCACATCAGGGGCTCTCCAAACGCAACATGGCATCCCATCTCAATTCCAGTCAATTTTGCATTGAAAAGTCAAATGGCGCTCCTTTCCTTCCGAGCTCTGCCATGCGCCCAAACAGTGGTTTACCCCCACATATGGGGTATCGTTGCACTCAGGACAAATTGCACAACAACTTTTGTGGTCTAATTTCTTCTTTTACCCTTGGGAAAATAAAAAATTGGGGCCGAAAAGATCATTTTTGTAAAAAAATATGATTTTTTATTTTTACGGCTCTGCATTATAAACTTCTGTGAAGCACTTGGTGGGTCAAAGTGGTCACCACACATCTAGATGAGTTCCTTAGGGTGTCTACTTTCCAAAATGGTGTCACTTGTGGGGGGTTTCAATGTTTAGGCACATGAGGGGTGTCACGCCCTACAGACGTGTCTATCAGGTGGACCCACTGGACCGCAAATACAGCGGTTACTGATACCAGGAAGGGAGAACCAGACCAGGAAAGCAGGTTCAAACGCTTTATTGTATAGTAATACAAACACTAGGGGAGACACCCCAAAGGAAGGCCACAGGGCCACAACACCAGAAAGCCTCTAAGGAGACCAAGGCTTGGAGTGACCCCTATACAGGGATTTCCCCTAGACCACCAATAGAGGGTCCGATGAGGCAGACACATGTGTTAAACCGACCTAGGAGGTAGGAAGAAATGAATAAACAAAACAGGGCTGAATGTGGAACTTGGAAGCAGGAAGAAGACTGCAGGGAACCACACAGGATACTGGACTCCGGATGCTGTGGAGACCAGACTCGATCCTAGGGAAAAAGGAACACAGAGTAAGACAGGCAAATTGGACTGATAAGCCTAGCAGGATAAGACCTGGAGCAGCAACTTCAGGATAATAAAAGTTGCCCAGGCGGCGTCCAGGAGTGACTGAGATCCTTATATACCTCCAGCCTCCAGGTGATAGGCCGGGAGGAGGGGCAGTGAGTAGGGAGGGGCTGACCCTTTAAGAAGCCAGAGAGCTCACCTGCCCGCCCCCTATGCACTCCCTAGGAGAGGGAGAGAAAGGAGGAAGTGCAGCAGACATGGGAGCAAGGACCCGGGCAGCATGTCTGCAGGGACGGACCCCGGAGCGCCGGCAGACGACCGGAGCGTGACCCTGCTGGCTAAGGACAGGACCAGAAGAGGTAAGAGCAGGCGGGGAAGAGAAAGAAGGCGCCCCGGACTGCGAGGTGGTGACAGTACCCCCCCTCCAGGCCCCCCGGGCGGTGACTGGCAAAGAACCGCCGTAGGAGAAGAGGAGCATGGACGTTGCCCTCCAGCTCCCAGGACCTCTCCTCAGGACCAAACCCCTTCCAGTCGACCAGGTACCATGTGGCACGCCCTCTCTTCTTCACGTCCAGGATGGCACTGACCTCATACTCATCATTGGCCGAAATCGGAGGACGCTCTCCCGGATCCTGGGAGAAGCGGTTGAGGATCACAGGTTTGAGGAGGGAACGGTGGAAAGAATTATGTATTCGCAAAGAAGGAGGCAGTAGTAGCCGATAGCACACATCGTTGAGTCTCCGGGACACCTCGAACGGTCCGATGTACCGAGGTCCGAGCTTGAAGGAGGGCACCTTAAGGCGGATGTACTTGGCTGATAACCATACCTTGTCTCCCGGTTGAAACATCTGGGCATCAAGTCTTCTCTTGTCGGCATGGTCCTTCATGCGCTGGGATGCTTTCACAAGAGCCTCACAAGTCTTGTTCCAGATCTTGGTGAAGTCGCGAGCCACGGCCTCTGCTGCAGGATTGGGAGTCGCGATGTCCAAGGGAGTCGGGATCCTCGGGTGTTGCCCATATACAATAAAAAATGGAGTGTTACGAGAGGACTCACCAACATGATTATTGTACGAGAACTCCGCCCCAGGCAGTAGGGACGTCCAGTTGTGGTGGTGTGCGTTGACAAAGTGTCGTAGAAAACCTGCCAACACCTGGTTTACCCGTTCCACCTGTCCGTTAGACTGTGGATGATAAGCCGAAGAGAAGTCCAAGGCAATATCGAGTTTCCTGCAGAGAGACCGCCAGAATCGGGACCCGAATTGTACTCCCCTATCGGAAACAATGTTGGAGGGTAACCCATGCAACCGGAGGATATGTTGAACAAACAACTCGGCCAGCTTGGGTGCCGAAGGAAGACCAGGCAGAGAAACGAAGTGACTCATCTTGGAAAATCTGTCCACCACGACCCAGATGACAGTATTCCCGGAGGATGTAGGGAGATCCGTGATGAAGTCCATCGCAATGTGTTGCCATGGTTTTGATGGTATAGGCAAGGGCAAGAGTTGACCGGTGGGAAGCCGTTTGGGGGGTCTTGTTGCGGGCACAGGAAGAACAGGCTGAGACGTAGTCTGACACCTCTTGACGCATCCCAGGCCACCAGTAGTGCCGACCGATCAACTGTAGAGTCTTTGTCAGACCCGCGTGGCCGGCTAGTAAGGAGGAATGTCCCCAGCGAAGGATGCGTTCTCGACTCAGTTTGGGCACCAGCGTCTTACCAGGAGGTACCTGCGACAGTCGAAGCGGAGCAACCATGATCACCTTGGATGGATCGATGATGGGACGAGGTTTCTCCTCCTGATCGTTGGTAAGAAAAGACCGGGAGAGGGCATCAGCCTTGATATTCTTATCTGCGGGTCAAAAATGAAGACGGTAGTCAAACCGAGCAAAGAATAAAGACCAACGGGCCTGACGAGGATTGAGCCTCTGGGCAGACTGGAGATAGGCCAAGTTCTTGTGGTCGGTGTAGATCACCACCGGGTGCACCGCTCCCTCTAGGAGGTAACGCCACTCCTCCAAGGCCATCTTGATGGCAAGCAACTCACGGTCACCAATGGAGTAATTCCGCTCACAGGAGGTAAAGGCCTTCGAAAAGAAGACGCAAGAGAGCATGCGTCCGGAGGCGGCTTTCTGTGTGAGGACGGCCCCGGCACCTGTGGAGGATGCGTCCACCTCCAGAAAGAACTGCTTCTCAGCGACGGGCCTGTGCAGGGCTGGCTGGTGCGGAGGAGAAGGCCCGTTTGAGTGCCTGGAAGGAACACTCGGCCTCAGGAGTCCATCCATTAGCAGGTATTCCCTTGCGTGTGAGTGCTGTGAGAGGCTTGACCAGATCCGAGAAGTGCTGGATAAACTGCCGGTAGTAGTTGGCGAATCCTACGAACCACTGGATGGCTTTGATCCCGACCGGCCGAGGCCAGTTCATGATGGCCGACACCTTGTTAGGATCCATCTACAGCCCAGAGTCAGAGACGATGTATCAAAGGAACGGCAGAGAAGACCGCTCGAAGAGGCATTTCTCATACTTGGCATACAAGCGGTTCTCCCGTAATCGAAGGAGAACTCGTCGGACATCTCTTCTGTGTGTGGGTAGGTCTGGGGAGAAAACCAAGATGTCATCCAGGTATTCCACTACACATACGTACAGCATGTCACGGAAGAAGTCGTTCACGAACTCCTGGAAAACGGCTGGTGCGTTGCACAGTCCGAAGGGCATCACCCGGTACTCGAAGTGACCATCACGGGTGTTGAAGGCGGTTTTCCACTCGTCACCGGCCCGGATGCGGACAAGGTTGTAAGCCCCTCGCAGGTCCAGCTTGGTGAAGATCCGGGCTCCCCGGAGTCGATCGAAGAGTTCTGGAATAAGAGGCAGTGGGTACTTATTCTTTACTGTGATAGTGTTTAATCCGCGGTAGTCAATGCAAGGACGCAAGGACCCGTCCTTCTTTTTCACGAGGAACCCGGCTCCCACAGGGGATGTGGACCTCTGGATGAATCCCCGGGCCAAGCTGTCTGTGACGTATTCTGACATCACCTGAGCCTCAGCAGGGGACAGAGGGTAGATTCGTCCTGTAGGAAAAGAAGCACCTGGAACCAAATCGATGGGACAATCATAAGGCCTGTGCGGGGGCAAGACCTCTGCTTCTCGTTTATCGAAGACATCCGCAAATGCCCAGTAGGCCTCCGGAAGTCCGGGCAAGGACGTAGGTGAGGGAGGCAAACGGATAGGCCAGACAGACAGCAGGCAACGGCTATGGCAGGCCGAACCCCAACGCTGGACCTCCCCTCTTCGCCAGTCTATGACTGGCTCATGCGTACGCAGCCATGGCAGACCGAGCATGAAAGGCGGAGAGAGAGTGGGTAGCACGTAAAAGGCAATCCTCTCAGCATGGAGAGCTCCGATCTGAAGCTCTACCTCACTGGTAATGCCCTCAACGGAATCTAGTAAGGGTCTCCCGTCTATGGTGGTGATGATGCGGGGATGCTGCAGGGGGTGTTTAGGAATGCCGAGGCGGAGAGCCATGTCTCGCTGAATAAAGTTACCTGCAGATCCCGAGTCCAAATACGCCAACTCTGAGAATCGCCTGTCACCGACTTTCACCTGTATGGAAATAGTTAACGGTAGAGAGGTATCACTCTCACCTAGGATGGCCTCTCTTACCTGTCCTAGGTGGAGGAGTTTTCCGGTCTTCTGGGACATTGCCGGCGGAAATGGTTGGAGCCACCACAATAGAGACACAACCTCCGGGCGACTCTCTCCTCACGCTCCCGGGGACTCAGCCGGAGACGATCCACCTCCATGGGTTCGGGTGCTTCAGCAGAAGCGTTACCTGGTAACAGGGGCCTCTGAAAAGAGGGTGCCAATCGAGGTGGTCTTTTCTCCTGGGTTCTCTCCTTGGTGCGTTCTTGTAGGCGGCGATCTATCCGGACGGCAAGGGAGATGTATTCATCCAGGGTACCGGGAAGATCTCGTACGGCGAGCTCGTCCTTCAGGCGACTGGATAACCCTCTCCGGAAGACACCGATCAGGGGCTCGTCAGACCAGCGAAGCTCAGAAGCCAAAGTGCGAAACTGTATGGCGTATTGGCGAACCGACAGAGTACCTTGCTGTAAGTTGAACACCTCCTCCGTGGCAGAAGCCACCCGACCTGGCTCATCAAAGATCTTCCGGAAGGTGTCCAAGAAGGCCCGCAAATCGGATACAATGGGGTCCTCTTTCTCCAGTAGTGGGTTGAACCAGGCCAAGGCCTCGCCCTCCAGGTGTGATGCCAGAAAGGCCATGTTCGCCACATCCGTAGCGTATTGATGAGGGAGAAGCCTGAAATACAGCTGGCATTGGTTGATGAAACCCCTGAACATCTTTGGATCCCCAGAGTACCTGGTGGGTTTGCAGAGGCGAGGGGAAGAGTAGACGCCTCCTACGGCACTGGGATCCAACACGGGTGCGGCAACCGGAGCAGAAGGAGATCACTGCAGATTCGAAAGCCGCTCATCCACAGACGTCATGTAACTCAGCATCTGGGTCTGCATCCGTCCTTGTTGATCCAACTCCTGATGGAGATCTGCAAGATGAGAGGAGAAAGATGCATCCACCCCCTGAGGGGAAGCTAGACGGGCCTCAAGGGTACGCATGAACGCAACTACCTGTTCCTGGCTCTAGCGGAGACTAGCGAGCTCCCTCTGAGCATCGAAACTGGCATCAGCGGGGTCCATGGCCCGGGAGAAAATCTGTCACGCCCTACAGCCGTGTCTATCAGGTGGACCCACTGGACCGCAAATACAGCGGTTACTGATACCAGGAAGGGAGAACCAGACCAGGAAAGCAGGTTCAAACGCTTTATTGTATAGTAATACAAACACTAGGGGAGACACCCCAAAGGAAGGCCACAGGGCCACAACACCAGAAAGCCTCTAAGGAGACCAAGGCTTGGAGTGACCCCTATACAGGGATTTCCCCTAGACCACCAATAGAGGGTCCGATGAGGCAGACACCTGTGTTAAACCGACCTAGGAGGTAGGAAGAAATGAATAAACAAAACAGGGCTCAATGTGGAACTTGGAAGCAGGAAGAAGACTGCAGGGAACCACACAGGATACTGGACTCCGGATGCTGTGGAGACCAGACTCGATCCTAGGGAAAAAGGAACACAGAGTAAGACAGGCAAATTGGACTGATAAGCCTAGCAGGATAAGACCTGGAGCAGCAACTTCAGCATAATAGAAGTTGCCCAGGCGGCGTCCAGGAGTGACTGAGATCCTTATATACCTCCAGCCTCCAGGTGATAGGCCGGGAGGAGGGGCAGTGAGTAGGGAGGGGCTGACCCTTTAGGAAGCCAGAGAGCTCACCTGCCCGCCCCCTATGCACTCCCTAGGAGAGGGAGAGAAAGGAGGAAGTGCAGCAGACATGGGAGCAAGGACCCGGGCAGCATGTCTGCAGGGACGGACCCCGGAGCGCCGGCGGACGACCGAGGCGTGACCCTGCTGGCTAAGGACAGGACCAGAAGAGGTAAGAGCAGGCGGGGAAGAGAAAGAAGGCGCCCTGGACTGTGAGGTGGTGACAAGGGGCTCTCCAAACGCAACATGGCGTCCCATCTCAATTCCTGTCAATTTTGTATTGAAAAGTCAAATGGCGCTCCTTTCCTTCTGAGCTCTGCCATGCGCCCAAACAGTGGTTTACCCCCACATATGGGGTATCAGCGTACTCAGGACAGATTGTACAACAACTTTTGGCATCCATTTTATCCTGTTACCCTTGGTAAAATAAAACAAATTGGAGCTGAAATAAATTTTGCGTGAAAAAAAGTTAAATATTCAATTTTATTTAAACATTCCAAAAATTCCTGTGAAACCCCTGAAGGGTTAATAAACTTCTTGAATGTGGTTTTGAGCACCTTGAGGGGTGGTTTTTAGAATGGTGTCACACTTGGGTATTTTCTATCATATAGACCCCTCAAAATGACTTCAAATGAGATGTGGTCCCTAAAAAAAAAATGGTGTTGTAAAAATGAGAAATTGCTGGTCAACTTTTAACCCTTATAACTCCCTAACAAAAAAAAATTTTGGTTCCAAAATTGTGTTGATGTAAAGTAGACATGTGGGAAATGTTACTTATTAAGTATTTTGCATGACATATCTCTGTGATTAAAGGGCATAAAAATTTAAATTTGGAAAATTGCGAAATTTTCAAACTTTTCGCCAAATTTCCATTTTTTCACAAATAAACGCAAGATATATCGAATAAATTTTACCACTACCATGAAGTACAATATGTCACGAGAAAACAGTGTCAGAATCGCCAAGATCCGTTAAAGCGTTCCAGAGTTATAACCTCATAAAGGGACAGTGGTCAGAATTGTAAAAATTGGCCCGGTCATTAACGTGCAAACCACCCTCGGGGCTTAAGGGGTTAAGGTCCAAGCTATTCATGACTGGATTCAACCCACATCTGTGAAGAGCCTTCAAAAATTTTTGGGCTTTGCTAATTTCTATCGCCGTTTCATTGCCAACTTTTCCAGTGTGGTTAAGCCCCTTACTGATTTGACGAAGAAAGGCGCTGATGTGACGAATTGGTCCTCTGCGGCTGTTGAGGCCTTTCGGGAGCTTAAACGCCGATTTACTTCTGCCCCTGTGATGCGTCAGCCGGATGTTTCTCTTCCTTTTCAGGTTGAGGTTGACGCTTCTGAGATTAGGGCAGGGGCCGTTTTGTCTCAGAGGGATTCTGATGGTTCTTTGATGAAACCGTGTGCTTTTTTTTCCAGAAAGTTTTCGCCTGCGGAACGCAATTATGATGTCGGCAATCGGGAGTTGTTGGCTATGATGTGGGCGTTTGAGGAGTGGCGACATTGGCTTGAGGGAGCTAAGCACCGCGTTGTGGTCTTGACTGATCATAAGAATCTGATTTACCTCGAATCGGCCAAGCGGCTGAATCCTAGACAGTCTCGATGGTCCCTGTTTTTCTCCCGCTTTGATTTTGTGGTCTCGTATCTTCCGGGACTAAGAATGTTAAGGCTGATGCCCTCTAGGAGTTTTTTGCCTGATTCTCCTGGATTCCTTGAGCCGGTTGGCATTCTTAAGGAAGGGGAGATTCTTTCTGCCATCTCCCCTGATTTGCGGCGGGTGCTTTGGGAAT
The DNA here is from genome assembly GCF_032444005.1 of Ranitomeya imitator. Taxonomy (NCBI): domain Eukaryota; kingdom Metazoa; phylum Chordata; class Amphibia; order Anura; family Dendrobatidae; genus Ranitomeya; species Ranitomeya imitator. The sequence goes on along the minus strand of NC_091282.1, from coordinate 1,099,886,396 downwards.
TTCAGGCTGATAAGTCTGACCGCTGTCCAGTGGGGAAGCTGTTTGTTCCTGATAGATGGACAAGTAAGGTAATTTCTGAGGCTCATTGTTCAGTGTTGGCTGGTCATCCTGGGATTTTTGGTACCAGAGATTTGGTTGCTAGGTCCTTTTGGTGGCCTTCTTTGTCGCGGGATGTGCGTGCTTTTGTGCAGTCCTGTGGGACTTGCGCCCGGGCCAAGCCTTGCTGTTCCCGCGCTAGTGGGTTGCTTTTGCGTTTGCCGGTCCCTGAGAGGCCCTGAACGCATATTTCCATGGATTTTATTTCGGATCTTCCTGTTTCCTAGAAGATGTCTGTTATCTGGGTTGTTTGTGACCGGTTCTCTAAAATGGTCCATCTGGTACCTTTGCCTAAGTTGCCTTCCTCCTCAGATTTGGTTCCATTGTTTTTTCAGCATGTGGTTCGTTTGCATGGCATTCCGGAGAATATTGTGTCTGACAGAGGTTCTCAGTTTGTCTCTAGGTTTTGGCGGGCCTTTTGTGCTAGGATGGGCATTGATTTGTCTTTTTCTTCGGCGTTTCATCCTCAGACTAATGGCCAAACTGAGCGAACTAATCAGACCTTGGAAACCTATTTGAGATGCTTTGTGTCTGCTGATCAGGATGATTGGGTGGCTTTCTTGCCGTTGGCCGAGTTTGTCCTTAATAATAGGGCTAGTTCGGTTACTTTGGTTTCACCTTTCTTTTGTAATTTTGGTTTTCATCCTCGTTTTTCTTCGGGGCAGGTTGAGCCTTCTGATTGTCCTGGTGTGGATTCTGTTGTGGACAGGCTGCAGCAGATTTGGACTCATGTGGTGGACAATTTGACGTTGTCTCAGGAAAAGGCTCAACGTTTTGCTAACCGCCGTTGGTGTATTGGTCCCCGGCTTCGTGTGGGGGATTTGGTTTGGTTGTTTTCTCGTCATGTTCCTATGAAGGTTTCTTCCCCTAAGTTTAAGCCTTGGTTTATTGGTCCTTATAAGATTTCTGAAATTATCAATCCGGTGTCTTTTCGTTTGGCTCTTCCAGCCTCTTTTGCCATTCATAACGTTTTCCATAGATCTTTGTTGCGGAGATATGTGGTGCCCGTTGTTCCCTCGGTTGATCCTCCTGCCCCGGTGTTGGTTGAGGGAGAGTTGGAATATGAGGTTGAGAAAATTTTGGATTCTGATTTTTCGAGGCGGAGGCTTCAGTATCTTGTCAAGTGGAGGTGGAAGGGTTATGGCCAGGAGGATAATTCTTGGGTTGTTGCCTCCGATGTCCATGCCGCCGATTTGGTTCGTGCTTTTCACTTGGCTCGTCCAGATCGGCCTGGGGGCTCTAGTGAGGGTTCGGTGACCCCTCCTCAAGGGGGGGGGTACTGTTGTGAATTCCGCTCTTGGGCTCACTCCGGTGGTTATAAGTGGCACTTTTGTGAGTTCGGCCCTTGGGCTCCCTCCGGTGGTTTTAAGTGGTATGGCTGCTCCTTGGATTTCGCAGCCTGCAGCTGCTTCCACTGATTGTCTTTCTGCTCGGCTATTTTTGCCTGGCTCTTCCCTTCAGCAAGTGCCACTTGTCAATGGTTCCTGGTTGGATTCACATCTCTCTTGGATTTCCCTGATATCCTGACCAGTTCAGCAAAGATAAGTCCTTTCTTTGCTCCTTTCTGTCCACATGTTGTGGACTTATTCGTTCTGTGCATTCTGTTTTGTCCAGCTTGTCAGTATGGATTAATTCAGTTAAGCTGGAAGCTCTGGGAAGCAGATTTACCCTCCACACCTTTAGTCAGGTGTGGAGATTTTTGTAAACTCTGTGTGTATTTTTGTAGTTTTTAATACTGACCTCACAGTATTCCGTCCTGTCCTAGCTAGACTGGCCTCCTGTGCTAAATCCTGGTTTCATTCTACGGATGTCTTTTCCCTCTCCACTCACAGTCATTACTTGTGGGGGGCTATCTATCCTTTGGGGATTTTCTCTGAGGCAAGATAGTTTTCCTGTTTCTATCTTTAGGGGTAGTTAGTTCTCAGGCTGTGACAAGGTGCCTAGGGAGTGACAGGGGCATCCCACGGCTACTTCTAGTGTTGTGTTGAGCTTAGGGACTGCGGTCAGTACAGGTACCACCTCCTTCAGAGCTCGTCCCATGTTGCTCCTAAACCACCAGTTCATAACAACACAACAAACTCTTGTGGAACTATAAGTCCCAGCATAACCATATCATTTTGGGCTTACGGCGCAGAGCACCTCTGCGACACATATCGGCCATTTACAATCCTGACGGACTTTGTCTCATCACCATAATTATGCCCCCAAGCGCATCCTGAAGTACACACACAGCGCCCCCTGGCTGTAACATGGGTTACCGCACCACAGTGTGAAGAATATTAGAGATATGATTTCATATCAATCATTTGTATCCTATTTGGCCTGGGATTATAAAACCCCCTTCAGCGTGCAGCTGTATGAGAACACATAGCTCAGCAGGGGGGAGTCAAGCCTCAAAAGGCTGTGTTTAACAGATCTCACACAATGAGCCAGCCAGCTCAGAGCAGGACAAAAGGTTGCTTGTAATATACAGTCTTGCTGAAGCTGCCAAAGAACATCATAGAAACATAATTCTATAAGAAGTTATGGAGATTCTATACATCTTAGGCTAGGTTCACATTTGCGGTTGAGTCCGCAGCGTACCATCCGCAACCGCATGTGTTATGGACCTGGTGGTTAAGAGCACCTGGAATGACCTGATGGTTAAACTAACACAGAACAAGCTCTGGGAAGTGGGAGCTCTGCTGACGGCAACCCCTAATCCTATCACACACACTAGAAATAGCCGTGGAGCGTACCTAACTCGGCCTAGACGCCTCTTCACAGCCTAAGAGCTAACTAGCCCTAGAGATAGAAAATAAAGCCTACCTTGCCTCAGAGAAATTCCCCAAAGGAAAAGGCAGCCCCCCACATATATTGACTGTGAGTTAAGATGAAAGTCACAAACACAGGAATGAAACAAGTTTCAGCAAAGGGAGGCCAGACTAACTAAACAGACTGAGGATAGGAAAGGTATCTTTGCGGTCAGCACAAAAAACTACAAAAGACCACGCAAAGTGTGCAAAAAGACCTCTGCACGACTCACGGTGCGGAGGTGCCACTCTGCATCCCAGAGCTTCCAGCTAGCAAGGCAAAATCATGATAGCAAGCTGGACACGAAAACAAAGAACAAATAATAAACTAGCAGGGACTTAGCTTCTGCTGGAGTAGACAGGTCACCCGAAAGATCCAAGAGCGAACTGAACCAGTACAAGAACATTGACAGCTGGCATGGAGTAACGATCTGAGTGGAGTTAAATAGAGCAGCCAGCCAAAGAATAAACTACGTCACCTGTGGAAGGAACCTCAGAAGCAGCAGCTCCACTCACAGCCACCAGAGGGAGTCCATGGACAGAACTCGCCGAAGTACCATTCATGACCACAGGAGGGAGTTCGATAACAGAATTCACAACACGCATGGCAAAACGCATGATAACGTTGTATTTTTTATCCGCATCAACTTATGCATGACGGGAAAAAACGTAACGTTTGCATGCGTTTGCGTTTTTATGCCCGTGCGTTTGATAGGAAAACATTTTTTCAGGAGAATTTCCTTGACACAAGCCACGCCAAATGGGCGTGTCTCATGGGATTTCTGTATATGAACCCTTGTACAGATGAAATCCTCAGATTTTGCTCCTGTATCCTGCTTCAAGATGTATCTTCGTATGGAGAGTTTCTATCGGAATCTGGATTTGTATGTCAACTTGTTTCTTTCCTTTGCATTTGCTTGCGAGCAAGAACAGAAAAGAGAAAAACAGAGAAGACGGCATCAGCACTTTTGGCAGCACCCGATTGTTGAACTCTGCCATAGCCGTGGAGCCTACCACTCCTTTTTCAGTGAGCTCCGTGAAAACCGGAGAAATATTTTGAGTACACAAGGATGTCTCAAGACCGCTTCATGGAGTTGCTGGATCGTGTACAAGGAGCCATCAGCAGGAAGGACACCCAGCTCCATAAAGCCATTCCTGCTGAGGAACATCTGCTGGTGACATTAAGGTACGTAACATATAAACATTAAAGCCTATCATAATTCTTATTGTTCTGCAATGTACTTAATATTTTTTCCCTTTTTTTTTTTGCAAAAAAACTGTCCTAAATATTATTGTTCTAAAAGCCATGTCCTTTTCTTTTTTTTTCTTTTTTTCTTTCTCTGTTTTGCAAAACCACTGTCATAAATATTATTGTTCTGAATTTTTTTTTTCTTTCTCTGTCCGGCAGATTCCTGGCTACCGGAGAGAGCTTATCATCACTTCATTTCCAGTTCCGGATAGCTATTTCCACACTATCTGGGATTGTCGCAGACACCTGCCGGGCTTTGTGGGATATTCTCCGTGAGGAATTTATCCTCCTACCCACCATGGAAATCTGGCAGGAAACTGCTGAAAACATTTTTGAAGTTTGTAATTTCCCCAACTGTTTGGGAGCAGTGGATGGAAAACATATCCGGATTAGCAAACCGGCTGGAACGGGATCCGAGTACTTTAATTATAAAAAATATTTTTCCATAGTGCTCATGGCAATTGCAGCTGCGGACTGTAGTTTTGTCGCCGCGGACATTGGATCATTCGGCCATGGTAATGACTCCCAGACATTTAAAAACTCAGACATGGGCCAACGGTTCTATGGCAATCATTTCATTTTCCCCCTGCCACGACCTCTTCCCAACACTCAAGGCCCGCCAGCGCCATTTGTTGTGGTTGGGGATGAGGCCTTTCAGATGTGTGGAAACCTCCTTAACCCCTTAACAACCGCCGATAATGCCTTTTAACGGCGGCAGTTAAGGGTACTTAAACCACAGCGTCGTTAATTAACGGCGCTGTGGAAAAAGTAAATAGCGCCCCCCAGCGTCCGATTTTCTCCGGGGGTCTCGGCTGCCGGGGGTAGCTGAGACCCCAGAGAACATGATTCGGGAGGTTTTTTACCGACCCCGCTTTTGCGATCGCCGGTAATTAACCGTTTACCGGCAATCGCAAAAAAACACAAAAACGCGATTTCCCTTTTAATTTCTCTGTCCTCCGATGTGATCGCACATCAGAGGACAGAGAAATGGGGTCCCAGATAGCCCCCCAATACTCACCTGTCTCCCCCGGTGCTCCTCGTGGCTCCTGATGGGCGCCGCCATCTTTTTCCGGCAAAAAAATGGCGGGCGCATGCGCAGTGCGCCCGCCGGCATCGGGAGGATCTTTGGGGTCTCGGCTGCCGGGGGTAGCCGAGACCCCAAAGAACATGATCGGGGTCGGTTATACCGACCCCTGTTTTGCAATCGCCGGTAATTAACTGTTTATCGGCGATCGCAAAAAAAAAAAAAGTGTGTAATTCTGTCCTCTGATGTGATCGCACATAAGAGGACAGAAAAACAGGGGGATTCGGGGACCCTATTATACTTATCGGTGTCCCTGGGTCCTCCTGCGTCCTCTCCTGCCCGCCGGCGTCTTCTTTGGGAATCAAAATGGCGGGCGAATGCGCAGTGCGCCCGCCATCTGTCGCCATCTGCCGGCTGGCAGGAGACAGCAGTTGGGGCTAAAATTAGGGTTAGGGCTAAATTTGGGGTTAGGTTTGGGGCTAAATTTAGGGTTAGGCTTCTTTCACACTTGCGTCGGTACAGGGCCGTCGCAATGCGTCGGCCCAACATACCGATGCACGTTGTGAAAATTGTGCACGTGGGCAGCGGATGCAGTTTTTCAACGCATCCGCTGCCCAATCTATGTCCTGGGGAGGAGGGGGTGGAGTTACGGCCACGCATGCGCGGTCGGAAATGGCGGACGCGACGTACAAAAAAAGTTACATTGAATGATTTTTTGTGCCGACGGTCCGCCAAAACACAACTGATCCAGTGCACATCGCGATCCGTCGGCAATACAAGTCTATGGGCAAAAAACGCATCCTGCGGGCATATTTGCAGGATCCGTTTTTTTGTCCAAAACGACGGATTGCGACGGATGCCAAACGACGCAAGTGTGAAAGTAGCCTTAGGGCTAGGGTTAGGGTTGGGGCTAAAGTTAGGGTTGGAGCTAAAGTTAGGGTTGGGGCTAAATTTAGGGTTAGGGCTAGGGTTAGGGCTAAAGTTAGGGCTAGGGTTGCGGCTAAAGTTAGGGTTAGAGTTGGGATTAGGGTTTGGATTAGGGTTGGCATTAGGGCTACGCTTGGGATTAGGGATAGGTTTGGGATTAGGGTTAAGGTTGGGATTAGGGGTGTATTGGGATTAGGGTTAGGTTTGAGGTTAGGGTTGAGATTAGGATTAGGGGTGTGTTGGATTTAGGGTTTTGATTAGGGTTATGGTTAGGGTTGACATTAGGGTTGTTTTGGGGTAAAGGTTGTGATTATCGTTAGGGTTGTGATTAGGATTATGGATTGGGTTGGGATTAGGGTTAGGGGTGTGTTGGGGTTAGGGTTGGAGTTAGAATTGGGGGGTTTCCACTGTTTAGGTACATCAGGGGGTCTCCAAACACGACAGCCAATTTTGCGCTCAAAAAGTCAAATGGCGCTCCCTCCCTTCTGAGCTCTGCCGTGTGCCCAAACAGTGGGTTACCCCCACATATGGGGCATCAGCGTACTCGGGATAAATTGGACAACAACTTTTGGGGTCCAATTTCTCCTGTTACCCTTGTAAAAATAAACACTTGGGGGCTACAAAATCTTTTTTGTGGAAAAAAAAATATTTTTTATTTTCACGACTCTGCATTATAAACTTCTGTTTAGGTACATCAGGGGCTCTGCAAACGCAACATAACGCCCACAGACCATTCTATCTAAGTCTGCATTCCAAAACGTGCTCCTTCCTTTCCGAGCTCTGCCGTGCGCCCAAACAGTGGTTTACCCCCACATATTGGGCATCAGCGTACTCGGGATAAATTGGACAACAACTGTAGTGGTCCAATTTCTCCTGTTACCCTTGTGAAAATAAAAACTTGGGGGCTACAAAATCTTTTTTGTGGAAAAAAATATATTTTTTATTTTCACGACTCTGCATTCTAAACTTCTGTGAAGCACTTGGGCATTCAAAGTTCTCACCACACATCTAGATAAGTTCCATGGGGGGTCTAGTTTCCAAAATGGGGTCACTTGTGGGGGATTTCTACTGTTTAGGCACACCAGGGGCTCTCCAAACGCGACATGGCGTCCGATCTCAATTCCAGCCAATTCTACATTGAAAAAGTAAAACGGCACTCCTTCTCTTCCAAGCTCTGCGGTGCGCCCAAACAGTGGTTTACCCCCACATATGGGGTATCGACGTACTCAGGAGAAATTGCACAACAACTTTTGTGGTCTAATTTCTCCTGTTACTCTTGTAAAAATAAAAATTTGGGGGCAAAAAGATCATTTTTGTAGAAAAAATTTGTTTTTTTATTTTCACGGCTCTACGTTATAAACTTCTGTGAAGCACTTGGGGGTTCAAAGTGCTCACCACACATCTAGATAAGTTCCTTAAGGGGTCTAGTTTCCAAAATGGTGTCACTTGTGCAGGGTTTCCACTATTTAGGCACATCAGGGGCTCTCTAAACGTGACGTGGCGTCCGATCTCAATTCCAGCCAATTCTGCATTGAAAAAGTCAAACGGCGCTCCTTCACTTCCAAGCTCTGCGGTGCGCCCAAAAAGTGGTTTACCCCCACATATGGGGTATTGGCGTGTTCAGGAGAAATTGCATAACACAATTTATGGTTACATTTCTGTTTTTACACATGTGAAAATAAAAAAAAAAGGTTCTGAATTAAAATGTTTGCAAAAAAAGTGAAATGTTCATTTATTCCTTCCACATTGTTTCAGTCCCTGTGAAGCACGTAAAGGGTTAATAAACTTCTTGAATGTGGTTTTGAGCACCTTGAGGGGTGCAGTTTTTAGAATGGTGTCACACTTGGTTATTTTCTATCATATAGACCCCTCAAAATGACTTCAAATGTGATGTGGTCCCTAAAAAAAAATGGTGTTGTAAAAATGAGAAATTGCTGGTCAACTTTTAACCCTTATAACTCCCTAACAAAAAAAAAATTGTTTTCAATATTGTGCTGATGTAAAGTAGACATGTGGGAAATGTTATTTATTAACTATTTTTCGTGACATATCTCTCTGATTTAAGGACATAAAAATACAAAGTTTGAAAATTGCAAAATTTTAAAAATTTTCGCCTTATTTCCGTTTTTTTCATAAATAATCGCAAGTAATATCGAAGAAATGTTAACACTATCGTGAAGTACAATATGTCACAAAAAACAATCTCAGAATCAGCGGGATCCGTTAAAGCGTTCCAGAGTTATAACTTCATAAAGGGACAGTGGTCAGAATTGTAAAAATTGGCTCGGTCATTAAGTACCAAATTGGCTCTGTCACTAAGGGGTTAAACCATATTCCAGTCGGGACTTGACACACAAAAATGATTTTTAATTACAGACTGACCAGGGCATGAAGAAAAGTTCAGTGTGCCTTTGGTCTGCTTGTCTCGAAACGGCGCATTTTAGTTGTTGTAGAGATGTGTCTGCTGCTAGAACTCTGTGTGGCATTGACCTGGTCTCTAATCTGAGCTGCTGTTAACCTGCGATTTCTGAGGCTGGTGACTCGGATAAACTTATCCTCAGAAGCAGAGGTGACTCTTGGTCTTCCTTTCCTGGGGCGGTCCTCATGTGAGCCAGTTTCTTTGTAGCGCTTGATGGTTTTTGCAACTGCACTTGGGGACACTTTCAAAATTTTCCCAATTTTTCGGACTGACTGACCTTCATTTCTAAAAGTAATGATGGCCACTCATTTTTCTTTACTTAGCTGCTTTTTTCTTGCCATAATACAAATTATAACAGTCTATTCAGTAGGACTATCAGCTGTGTATCCACCAGACTTGTGCACAATACAACTGAAGGTCCCAACCCCATTTATATGGCAAGAAATCCCACTTATTAAACCTGACAGGGCACACCTGTGAAGTGAAAACCATTCCCGGTGACTACCTCTTGAAGCTCATCAAGAGAATGCCAAGAGTGCGCAAAGCAGTCATCAAAGCAAAAGGTGGCTACTTTGAAGAACCTAGAATATAAGACATAGTTTCAGTTGTTTCACACTTTTTTGTTAAGTATATAATTCCACATGTGATAATTCATAGTTTTGATGCCTTCAGTGTGAATGTACAACTTTCATACTCATCAAAATACAGAAAAATCTTTAAATGAGAGGGTGTGTCCAAACTTTTGGTCTGTACTGTATATTTATATATATATATATATATATATATATATATACAGTACAAAAGACTAGACGCACGTGATGCTGCGCCATATCACGTGTCACTGAGCTCCCAGCAAGGTCCAATTCATAGATTACATTTTCTTCTAGGACTAATTTCCAGTGTTGGGAGAGCGCACAGGACTGCACAGTATAAAGAGCAGAGCACGGGCCGAATCCGACGCTAGTGTGAAAGTAGCCTTACTCCCGTCTGTGTACCTGCACCCTGTCACTACACGCTGTTACTCCAGCAAAGCATAGTACACAGCAGAGCATAGCACACAGTACTGCACAGTACACAGCACAGTACAGTACACAGCAGAGCACAGTACAGCACAATACACAGCAGAGCACAGTACACAGCAGAGCACAGTACACAGCAGAGCACAGCACACAGCAAAGCATAGTACACAGCAGAACACAGCACACAGTACTGCACAGCACACAGCATAGTACACAGCAGAGCATAGTACAGTACACAGCAGAGCACAGTACAGCACAATACACAGCAGAGCACAGTACACAGCAGAGCACAGCACACAGCAAAGCATAGTACACAGCAGAGCACAGCACACAGTACTGCACAGCACACAGCATAATACACAGCAGAGCATAGTACAGTACACAGCAGAGCACAGTACAGCACAATACACAGCAGAGCACAGTACACAGCAGAGCACAGCACACAGGATTGCACAGTATACAGCACAGCACACAGAAGAGCACAGTATACAGCACAGCACACAGCAGAGCACAGCATAGTACACAGCAGAGCATAGTACACAGCAGAGCACAGCACACAGCAGAGTATAGTACACAGCAGAGCACAGCACACAGCAGAGCATAGTACACAGCAGAGCACAGCACACAGCAAAGCATAGTACACAGCAGAGCACAGCACACAGTACTGCACAGTACACAGCATAGTACAGTACACAGCAGAGCACAGTACAGCACAATACACAGCAGAGCACAGTACACAGCAGAGCACAGCACACAGGATTGCACAGTATACAGCACAGCACACAGAAGAGCACAGTATACAACACAGCAGAGCACAGCATAGTACACAGCAGAGCACAGCACACAGCAGAGCATAGTACACAGCAGAGCACAGCACACAGCAAAGCATAGTACACAGCAGAGCACAGCACACAGTACTGCACAGTACACAGCATAGTACAGTACACAGCAGAGCACAGTACAGCACAATACACAGGAGGGCACAGTACAGCACAATACACAGGAGGGCACAGTACAGCACAATACACAGCAGAGCACAGTACACAGCAGAGCACAGCACACAGTACTGCACAGTACACAGCAGAACACAGCACAGTATAGTGCACAGTAGAGCATAGAATACAGCACAGTATAGTACAGTACACAGCATAGTACACAGTAGAGCATTCTACACAGCACATTGTAGTACACAGCACAGTACAATACACAGCAGAGCACAGTATAGCACACAGCATAGTATTGTCTCTGCGCTACATAATACAGGTTACAGAACCACAGCTGCACGCAAGGTGATCGCCCTGGAGAGCGCGGACAGCCGTATACACACATTCTGCGCAGTGCCACCTGGGTCATTCCTGGAAAAATCCTGACAGTCAGGGCAGAAAAACTCCAGAGCGCATGCGCATAATACTCTAGTGTATACGTCACATCTTGCGCAGAAGCAGCGATCATGGGCGTGGCTAACGACGTAGAGACGCGTGAAGTAGTGCAGCCAATGAGACAGGACAGACCGGGATATAGTTCTGTACGTGTGACGTCATTACTTACACGCGGGAGATCTGAGTCGCGCCGTAACCATGAGCGGGTATGTAGTGTGTGCGGCACTCACTGGTTTGGTTCTCAGCTGGGCGCCGCTCTGTGCTGTGCGCGCTCCTTGTCTCTATTGTCCTGTATGCTACATGATGACAGGTCCACACATGGCGATTTTGGTGCGGTTTCCTGAGGGCAGTACACATCGCCCTGTAGCGTTACACTGGTTTTGTGGGCAGATCAGATATGGAGAAGGCAGTGACGTGATGTGTGGCTGCTGTGTAATCCTAAGCAGTGCAGGCGGCCTGTGCGCCATCACTGTACAAGTGTACAATGTTCCTCAGCTACTGCTGCGCCTGCGCCTTGGCTCTGTCACTACACGCACTCCCGTCTGTACCTGCGCCCCGTCACTACACGGTTAGGCTACTTTCACACTGGTGTTTTTTTTAATACGTCGTTTAGGGGAAAAAACGCATCCTGCAAAGTTGTCTGCAGGATGCGTTTTTGCCCCATAGACTAACATTAGCGACGCATTGACACATGTCACAACCGTTGTGCAACGATTGCGCTGTGTTGTGGCGGACCGCCGGGAGCAAAAAAAAGTTAAATGTAATGTTTTTTGCTGCCGACGGTCCGCCATTTCTGACCGCGCATGCGCGGCCGGAACTCCGCCCCTACCTCCCCGCACCTCACAATGGGGCAGGGATGCGCTGGAAAAATGCATCCGCTGCCCCTGTTGTGCGGCGCATTCACTGCTAGCGTCGGTACGACGCACTGAGACGGGCCAAGTCCGACACTAGTGTGGAAGTAGACTCACTCCCGTCTGTGTACCTGTGCCCCGTCACTACACGGTGCTACTCCCGTCTGTGTACCTGCGCCCCGTCGCTACACGATGTTACTCCCGTCTGTGTACCTGTGCCCTGTTGCTACACGATGTTACTCCCGTCTGTGTACCTGTGCCCCGTCACTACACGATATTACTCCCGTCTGTGTACCTGCGCCCCGTCGCTACACGATGTTACTCCCGTCTGTGTACTTGCGCCCCGTCGCTACACGATGTTACTCCTGTCTGTGTACCTGCGCCCCGTCACTACATGATGCAGTCTCTGTACCTGCGCCCCGTCACTACACGATGTTACTGCCGTCTGTGTACCTGCGCCCCGTCACTACATGATGTCACTGCCGTCTGTGTACCTGCGCCCTGTCACTACACGATGTCACTGCCGTCTGTGTACCTGCGCCCCGTCACTACATGATGCAGTCTCTGTACCTGCGCCCCGTCACTACACGATGTTACTGCCGTCTGTGTACCTGCGCCCCGTCACTACATGATGCAGTCTCTGTACCTGCGCCCCGTCACTACACGATGTCACTGCCGTCTCTGTACCTGCGCCCCGTCACTACACGATGTCACTGCCGTCTGTGTACCTGCGCCCTGTCACTACACGATGTCACTCCTGTCTGTGTACCTGCGCCCCGTCACTACATGATGCAGTCTCTGTACCTGCGCCCCGTCACTACACGATGTTACTGCCGTCTGTGTACCTGCGCCCCGTCACTACATGATGTCACTGCCGTCTGTGTACCTGCGCCCTGTCACTACACGATGTCACTGCCGTCTGTGTACCTGCGCCCCGTCACTACATGATGCAGTCTCTGTACCTGCGCCCCGTCACTACACGATGTTACTGCCGTCTGTGTACCTGCGCCCCATCACTACATGATGCAGTCTCTGTACCTGCGCCCCGTCACTACACGATGTTACTGCCGTCTGTGTACCTGCGCCCCGTCACTACATGATGCAGTCTCTGTACCTGCGCCCCGTCACTACACGATATTACTCCCGTCTGTGTACCTGCGCCCCGTCGCTACACGATGTTACTCCCGTCTGTGTACTTGCGCCCCGTCGCTACACGATGTTACTCCTGTCTGTGTACCTGCGCCCCGTCACTACATGATGCAGTCTCTGTACCTGCGCCCCGTCACTACACGATGTTACTGCCGTCTCTGTACCTGCGCCCCGTCACTACACGATGTCACTGCCGTCTGTGTACCTGCGCCCTGTCACTACACGATGTCACTCCTGTCTGTGTACCTGCGCCCCGTCACTACATGATGCAGTCTCTGTACCTGCGCCCCGTCACTACACGATGTTACTGCCGTCTGTGTACCTGCGCCCCGTCACTACATGATGTCACTGCCGTCTGTGTACCTGCGCCCTGTCACTACACGATGTCACTGCCGTCTGTGTACCTGCGCCCCGTCACTACATGATGCAGTCTCTGTACCTGCGCCCCGTCACTACACGATGTTACTGCCGTCTGTGTACCTGCGCCCCATCACTACATGATGCAGTCTCTGTACCTGCGCCCCGTCACTACACGATGTTACTGCCGTCTGTGTACCTGCGCCCCGTCACTACATGATGCAGTCTCTGTACCTGTGCCCCGTCACTACACGATGTGCTAACTGAGTGTCTTTGATGTGCTCGAATATGTTCCAGTCGTCTTGGCTGCATGTCTCGCAACTGTTAGGCAATTTCTGCATGTGTTGCTGCTGGAACATAATATTCGAGCATGCCGAAGATACTCACCATTAGTGAAGAGAAGAAAAGAGGAGTTGGAACATTTTGGATTTCAGACCTAAATTCTTCCAGGTGCAATTGTATTGTGGCCACAGTGTATCATTAAAGGGAACCCCTCACATTAAAAAAAAAAAAAAACACAACCTGCATATGAGGTAAATTGTGTTGTGAACATTTGTAAGACATTTTATAACTTTTCCAAATTATGAAAGGAATATCCGACCAATGAGGTGTATGTGTATACGTCATGGTGATCGTCACCGGGTGTTCAGCAAACATCACATCTGATGCCGGTCTTGCTGCCAGGAGCGATGCCTGAAACACTCCTGGCAGTTTAACCCCCTAAATGCTGTGATATCAATCACCGCGTTTAAAAGGCAACGAGAACTGGGGGCTGCCTCTCCCCTCCGATCAACGTCATCGTGAGAGCTCAATGGTTAGTTGGCAGTGGGGTCCCAAGATTGTCATGACTACATTTGAATCACCAGGTTACTGCAAGCATATTAGACCATGCACAGAACTATTGCGCAGTACTTAATAAGTGATCGGACTGCTGAAAATGAATCTCTTAGGCCGGCTTCACACTCAGCGTATGAAAATACGGTCTGTATATTACGGCCGTAATACGCTGAAATGTCCCGAAAATAGTGGTCCGTAGCTCCTCCGTAGGCAGGGTGTGTCAGCGTTTTTTGCGCATGGCATCCTCCGTATGTAATCCGTATGGCATCCGTACTGCGTGGTTTTCTCGCAGGCTTGCAAAACCAACATACCGCTATAGAAATGATCCATGTGTCCCAAAAAGAAAAAAAAAAAAATATATATATATATATCTCTCTCTATCAGTAGACACATATATGTATATATATTACTATTTTTTCCAGCGCTAGACAGCTTGAAAGCCGGTAATTCAATTACCGGCTTTTTCTTTCTCCTTCCTAAAACCCGACATTATTTGAGACATGGTTTACATACAGTAAACCATGTCTTCTCTCCATTTTTTTTTGCAGATTCCACACTACTAATGTCAGTAGTGTGTATCTGCAAAATTTGGCCGTTCTAGCTCTTAAAATAAAGGGTTAAATGGCGGAAAAAATTGGCGTGGGCTCCCGCGCAATGAAGGCTGGGAGCTTTCTAGGTAAGTTCCCACGATCTATGAACATCCAGCAGAGGGCGCCTCACCACAAATGAAGCTAAATATAGCTCATTGATCTATATTTAGACTCATTCCCCGGGGTTTTGCAGCGAGGAGTAGCATTGCATTAGCAAAGCTCCTTGCTGCAAAAGGTTTTAACCCCTTCAGAAGGATTTACATCGTTGGACGTTACAGATCTGCGGAGGGTAAGTATATTGTTGGTTTATTATGTTTTTTCTTTCACAGAACGAGGGCCTTCAGTGATTGGATTGGGCGTAGAATAAAATACTCCAACAACCATTGTTTTTATTTCATTAAAATAATTTTAAATAATGTGTTTGTGTTTTATTTAACCCTTTACTACAATTGGATTAATAATGAATAGGTGTCATAATTGACGCCTCTCCATTATTAATTAGGCTTAATGTCACCTTACAATAGCAAGGTGGCATTAACCCTTCATTACCCCATATCCCACCGCTACACGGGAATGGGAAGAGAGTGGCCAAGTGCCAGAAGAGGCGCATCTTCCAGATGTGCCTTTTCTGGGGTGGCTGGGGGCAGATATTTTTAGCCAGGGGGGGGCCAATAACCATGGACCCTCTCCAGGCTATTAATATCTGCCCTCAGTCACTGGCTTTCCTACTCTGGCGGAGAAAATTGCGCGGGAGCCCACGCCAATTTTTTCCGCCATTTAACCCTTTATTTTAAGAGCTAGAACGGCCAAATTTTGCAGATACACACTACTGACATTAGTAGTGTGGAATCTGCAAAAAAAATGGAGAGAAGACATGGTTTACTGTATGTAAACCATGTCTCAAATCATGTCGGGTTTTAGGAAGGAGAAAGAAAAAGCCGGTAATTGAATTACCGGCTTTCAAGCTGTATAGCGCTGGAATAAATATTAATATATATACATATATGTGTCTCACTGACATATATATATATATATATATATATATATATATATATATATATATATATATATATATACCTATTCTATGTGTACACATTTATTCTACCTATTCTACTGTAAGCTGTCAGTGTGATTTTACTGTACACCGCACTGAATTGCCGGCTTTTCTCTCTAACACCGCTGCATATTTCTCGCAAGTCACACTGCTTGTCCGTGTGTAATCCGTATTTTTCACGCTTCCATAGACTTTCATTGGCGTATTTCTTGCGCAGTACGGTGACAAACGCAGCATGCTGCGATTTTGTACGGCCGTAGAAAGCCGTAAAATACGGCAGATAGGAGCAGGGGCATAGAGAATAATTGTGCCGTATTTTTTGCGAGTTTTACGGACGTAGTTTCTGCGCTCTTACGTCCGTAAAACTCGCAAGTGTGAAGCCGGCCTTAGAGGGACGTATAAAGTCAATTTTTTTTTTTTTTTTTTTAAATGGCACTAAATAATTAACAAAAAATATATTGTACCCATAAATCAGTATTTTTAAGTTTAAAAAACATATCGCTGTTTATCACTGGTATCGCTTACTTTGGAACGACCTGACCCATGATACTGTCACACTTGTTAACCCCTTCAGTGATCACCGTAAAAAAATAAAAACAAGGCAAAAAACTATGCTTTTTCATCATACCGCCGAACAAAGGTGGGATAAAACATGATTAAAAAAAGGAATGTAACTACAAATGTTATAGCTGAAAACGTCATCTTGTCCCGCAAATAAACAAGCCACCATACAGCTCCATCAGTGGAAAAATAAAAAGATTATATCTCTCAGAATAAAGTGATGCAAAAATGAATCTTTTTTCCATAAAATAGTTTAAAAGCTGCAAAACAAAAAAGAGAAATGTGGTATCGCTGCAATCTTACCGACCCAAAGAATAAAGCTTCCTTATTGCTTCTACCATGCGATGAACGGCATAAACCCAAATCCCTCCCCCCCCCCCCCCCCCCCAGAACAATTCGTGAATTACTGTTTCTTTTTTTTTTCCCTGCCTCCCAAAAAAAAAAGTGTCACCGAAAATGGTGCCAATAAAAACATCTGCTTGTCTCCCAAACAACAAATCTAACATAACTGTCCGCAAAACTATGGAAAAATTATGCTTTCAAAATATGGCGATCAATGAAAAGCATCTTGGTGTGCAAAAGTAGCCAAACAAAAAAAAAATTATATAAATCTGGTATCTCTGTAATCGTACTCACTCGAAGAATAAAGTCATCTAATCACTTATACCGCATGAGGAACGGCGTAAAAATAAAACCAGTTGTTCACCTGCTGATGTTTTGTTAATTCTGCCTCCCAAAGATCGCAGTATGCCTTGGCTCACATTTATTCTGTGCTGTGCGCTGAGCGCGTACACTGAGGTTTCCGTGTAAATCTCTGAAATACGTGATTCAGATGGAACCACCAGTGGAAGATTCCCTATAATGAGGCAGATGGAGTCACTTTGGTTGTCTGGCCTGTGATCCGGCGGTGTCCGTCTTTAGGAGTGCATAAAAGCATGTTTCACCACAATTTTGTAAACTCTTAAAAGGACACCGCTGGCCAGACGATGTCCAGAGTAACTCTGCTGCCGCATTATACAGTGCCTTGCGAAATTATCCGGCCCCCTGGAAATTTTCAACCTTTTCCCACATATCACGCTTCAAACATAAAGATACCAAATGTAAATTTTTGGTGAAGAATCAACAAGTGGAACACAATTGTGAAGTTGAATGAAATTTATTGGTTATTTTAACTTTTAGTGGAAATTCAAAAACTGAAAAGTGGGGCGTGCAATATTATTTGGACCCTTTAATACTTTGTTGCACCACCTTTTGCTGCGATTACAGCTGCAAGTCACTTGGGGTATGTCTCTGTCACGATATTGTATGAAATATAATATGATGTTGTAGCTTTGCCCTTCAGCCCATGCAGGGGGCTAAACCCCCCCCCCCCTTCTCTCTCTGGCTCTTTGCTTCTTTGTGTCGGAATGTATGGTAGAAGAGGGTTTTATTGCCCTGGCCATAAATTCCAGGCTAGGAGCAACTTACTTGCCCCTCCCATCTGTACTAGCTGAAACTGGTATAGAAGTTCTTTTAAAACATAGGCTCTTTGTTCTAGTATGATAAGATTCTGGGCCAACGACTTGGGCTAAGAGAATAATAAATACATATTGCTAACGTCCATCGGCGCATCTATCCATCATTGTAAGCAGGAGTCTCCAAGTCCAACAGGGACAGAGTACAGATTTCTCAGGAATGGAGTGTCCCTACTAGCCTGAATTTAGTATCTATAGAGGGCAAATCCTAATACAAGATGAATGTTGGGTGTGTTATGATTCTGACATGTTCTGGACCGAATATACACAAATTATAAGAATTGTTGGAGAAAACTAGAAGGCTGAAGATAGAGGAGGGTCTGGGTAAGCCATCCCTGTTGGTGATGTCACGGGCTGCGGTTTATACATTTTTGACCCCCAGCAGTGAGTTTTCACCTGAGGAGCCTGACTGCCAGTCCTAAGGCATTGGGACATATGGGAACTAGCCTGGTCGCCTGCAGTGCTCTGAACACATGTAATTGTTGATTTCTTCTTTAACCCCTGTTATTTTTATAATTACCTTGTACATATTTTCAATTGTCTCATCTTTATATAACATCTTTATATAACTGTTTATAAACACTGCCTGAAACCTTTGATGGAGTATAATATTTAATACTAGATTCGTTCTTCCTGCTCTAAAACGTACCCGAAGTCTTCTGAAGGGAATTGCGCTACTGTTTTGGGTTAGCTTCGGACCCGTTTAATCGAAGCTGGTGGCAGCATACCGTGTGCGGGCCTTTGGGTGTCATTGTAGCGACTGCGGCGTTGATTATTATTGTTCCTGCCTGAGTGGGAGTAGTTTATCGCGTCGCTGCAGCGTGCCTAATAGCCAGTACATAGCAGGCAGCCTTTCTGGCGACTAATTACCCTAGGTGCAGTACCTAATTTGACCTGAGAGTAAGGGGGCGCCAGAGAGCTGCAAGTTTCAAGTGGAACTGTAAGCGGCATATGCATAAATCCCTGCAGTTCGTGGTATATTGAAGAGTAGTGGGATACCTAAAATAAGCCCCTGCTGTAAACTAGGAGGTCAATATCCTTGTGTGTTTTGTCATCACATTGTGGAGTGGAGGGATAACTAAGATAAGCCCCTCTGCACATGTGATAGCCGTCTGTTGGCCTAAAGTCACCCCGACCCGTGACTTTGGGGGTGACGTCAC
Source organism: Ranitomeya imitator (assembly GCF_032444005.1). Lineage (NCBI taxonomy): Eukaryota > Metazoa > Chordata > Amphibia > Anura > Dendrobatidae > Ranitomeya > Ranitomeya imitator. The sequence goes on along the minus strand of NC_091282.1, from coordinate 1,099,867,418 downwards.
GGTGTGAATCGTGACAGTCTATCAGTTTTGTACATCGAGAGACTGAAATTCTTGCCCATTCTTCCTTGGCAAACAGCTCGAGCTCAGTGAGGTTTGATGGAGATCGTTTGTGAACAGCAGTTTTCAGCTGTTTCCACAGATTCTCGATTGGATTGAGGTCTGGACTCTGACTTGGCCATTCTAACACCTGGATACGTTTATTTGTGAATAGTGATGAGCGAGTATACTCTTGTGTGGTCTCCTGAGTATTTGTGACTGCTTGGGAGGTTTTGATTTTTTTTGTTGTTGACCCATCTGCATGATTTACAGCCTCTAGCCAGCCTGAGTACATGTGGGGGTTGCCTGGTTGCTAGAGAATCCCCACATGTAATCAAGCTGTCAAGTAGCCGCAAATCATGCAGTTGAGTCAACAAAAACTAAATTTCTCTGTCGCCCATGACGGCACCACGGAGAGAGGGGATCCGCCCACCAAGGACAGGAAACCTACAGATAAAAAGGCGGTACCACTCTCCCGCATCAGTTGGTTTCCTGTCCTTGATGGGAGACCTACGGACTTACCAGATCGACGTGGGAATTCCGGGGCCAACCAGTCCGACTCGGGCAGCTGGGGTCCCTCTGCCTCGGCTGGGGTGGTGACCCGAAGCGCCACCGCTGGGGGCTAGTGGGCCTCTAGGGTGTGCAGGGGAGGTGACAAGGAGTGTCGCGGTCACCTCCCCAGGTAAGATGCAGCAGCGGCAACATCCAGGGGGGTCCCTCTGTGGTTGCGGGAGGTGCGGCGCGGCCCTCCCCAGGAAGCGTCAGTCTGCACACTGTACCGCCATCCGGCGTGCAGAGCCGCGCATTAGGGGACTGCATAGGACCGGGGGCTCTGGTCAGCAGCGCCATATCTGCACTCCTGGGCGCCATCTTGAAAGTACGGCGCATGCCCGGGAATGCGCTGGTCTCGCGATGCGGCAGGATCTTCCGCGCAGGTGCCGGCGGTGTATTGCCGCTCGGGCGCCCAGAATTGTTCTGCGCAGGCGCCGCAGAAGCTCGTCTGCGCAGGCGCCGGCGTTTGGCGCTCCTTGCCGCCGCTAGGAGCTACTGCGCAGGCGCCGGAAGAAGAAAAAAAAAAAGAGGCGGGAAATCTTTAAATGGGAGTAGTTACAATCTCCTAGTGGCTCTGCAGTATTATCAGCAGGAGCCTCAGGAGCTACTAGTCGCCGCAGCGCGCATTATTAGGGCAGCGACCGCAGACCAGCAGCAGTATGAGCGACCCGGCATCACCTTTGCCAGAATCACCTCCACCTATAGCAGCAGCAGCAAAAACGGCGACAACAGAAAGGATACCAGGACACCAGCAGCAAAGAACGCCAAAGGTCCCAACACAGTAAGAAGTCCAGTACGGCGTCGGGGAAAAAGCCAGAGGCAGAGAAACCCCAACCGGTATTTATGGGTCCTGGAGGTGGTAAGTGATCTTCGTGAAAGTCAGAGACAGTAAGATTATTATTTGTCTCTTTTAGGGGAGGAAAAGCTTAGGTAAAACCAAGCATAAAATCTGTGCCATCTGTAGAGAAGATCTTCCACCCACCTGGGAGAAGAGACTATGTAATACTTGCATTCAGCAAACAGTATCCGAAAGTCTTCCCGGGTTTGCAGCTGATCTAAAAAAATCTAATTAAGGAGCAAGTGGAAGACACCTTTTAATCACTAAAAAGTGAAAAAAAAATGGAGGAAGACCAGATATAGGTCCCCGTCTCCGGCATAAAAAACTGACAGCGATAGTGCGAGTTCAGTATCCTCCTCCTCCTCCTCCTCCTCTTCATCTTCATCATCCTCTTCTTCCGGGGGGGGGGGGGGGCACAACTGTTTCCCACTAGAAGACACCGATGGTCTCATAAAAGCAGTGAGAAGTACTATGGGGTTAGTAGACTCCCACCCCAAAAAATCGGTGCAGGACATCATGTTTGGGGGTCCAGAACAAAAAAAGAGAAGGGCTTTTCCACTTAATGACGCAATAGCGGCTTTAATTAAAAAAGAATGGAAAAAACCCATGAAAAAGACTTAACTCCAAAAAGGAAATACCCCTTCGAGGATGAATCCTGCTCCTTTTGGGAGAAAGCCCCCAAGTTAGATGTAGCCATAGCTAAGGCTTCAAAGAAATTCGCTCTCCCGTTCGAAGATATGGGGGTCCTAAAAGACCCTATGGACAAGAAGGCGGACGCCTTCCTCAAAGGCTCCTGGGAGGCAGCGGGAGGAGGTCTAAAACCAGCAGTAGCAGCTGCATGTACATCCTGCTCCCTAATGATTTGGTTGAATCAACTAGAGGGTCAATTAAAAGGGAAAACTTCCCGGGACTCAATACTGAACACCTTACCAGTAATGAGGGGGGCTGCGGCTTTTCTGGCTGACACCTCGGCTGACTCCATCAGATTAGCCGCCAGGTCAGCAGTGTTTGCTAATGCGGCCAGGCGCGCCCTCTGGCTTAAGAACTGGCCAGGCGACTTGCAAACAAAAACGAAATTGTGTACCATCCCCTGCGAAGGAGAATTTTTGTTCGGATCTACCTTAGACGACATCCTGGAAAAAGCAGGGGACAGCAAAAAGTCCTTTCCCTCTCTGGGTCTCCCCTCTTATCGGAAGCCCTTTCGGAACAAGAGGTTTTTCCGTAAGAACCCGGGGAGAGGCCAGGGAAAATGGGAGGATAAGAGGAACAAAAATAAGGGATTCATCTTCAACAAAAACCCCAACGATAGCAAGAAACCTTCACAATGAAGGTTCGCTCCAGGTGGGAGGGAGACTATCTCTCTTTCTCCCAGCCTGGGAAAGGATTACCTCCAGTCAATGGATACTGAACATAATAGAATCAGGACTGAGGTTAACGTTCAAAAGATGCCCTCGCCCCTCTTTTACGATGACATCTACAAGGTCTTCAGCAGAAGAGCAATTGGCACTAGAAAACGAAGTCATCGGGTTAGTAAAGAAGGGAGTACTCCTGGAGGTTCCCCCACAAGAAAGAGGGCAAGGGTACTATTCCCCTCTATAACTGAGAAAAAAAACAGACGGTTCCTTCAGGACCATTATAAACCTGAAAAACCTAAACGATTACCTAGAGGTTCAAGCATTCAAGATGGAAACAATAAAGTAATCTATCAAAATGCTGTTTCCTCAATGCTTCATGGTGGTCCTAGACCTGAAGGACGCGTATTATCACGTCCCAATACACAAGGATCACCAGAGATTCCTCAGGATGGCGGTTCACATCGGGGGAGTCCTAAGTAACTTCCAGTTCTCAGCTCTACCGTTTGGTCTAGCCATAGCCCCGAGGGTTTTCACAAAACTGATTGCGGAGGTAATGGCTCACCTCAGGGAAGAAAATACCTTGATTGTACCATATCTGGACGATTTTATGGTGATGGGCTCCTCCCCGCAACATTGCAAGAATCAGCTGGCAATAGTGATACATTCCTTAAAGGAATTGGGTTGGCTAATAAACAGAAAAATCCAGATTAATGCCTTCTCAGGTCCAGGAGTACCTAGGTCTCACCCTAGATTCCAAAAAAAATGGAATGTCGGCTCCCGGGGAACAAAATACAGAAACTAAAAAGTTTAGTATCGAGAATTCAATCTCTCCCCTCCATAACACTCCGCCAGGCCATGTCCCTCTTAGGCCCCATGACTTCTTGCATCCCCGCGGTCCAGTGGGCCCAGCTACATTCAAGAGATCTCCAATGGCAGATATTGTCAGAGCAAATCCATCTAGGGGGGGCATTTAGACGGGCAGTTAACACTATCTTCTCGCACCAATCTCTCTCTAACATGGTGAACATCGCAGGAAAATCTTTCCCAGGGAGTCCCATGGGTAATTCAGATCTCAAAGGTCCTGACTACGGACGCAAGTCCCTCAGGGTGGGGGGCTCATCTGGGCGATCTAGTAGCCCAGGGCATTTGGTCTCCGACACTAGCAAACAAATCTTCCAATATGAAGGAACTTCTTGCGGTCAAATTTGCCCTTCAGGAATTCTTGGGGGTCCTTCACTCTCACCATGTAAGGGTGATGTCGGACAACCGGGTGGTGGTATCATGCCTAAATCACCAAGGGGGCACCCGTTCCAAAAATGTAATGGAAGTGACTAAGTCAATCCTACAAATAGCCGAGAGCAACCTTCTATCCCTAACAAGCCTGCACATAAAGGGAGTAGACAATTATAAAGCAGACTTCCTCAGTCGTTCCAGCCTAAAACAGGGAGAATGGGAACTAAATCAGGCGATATTTACCCAGATCACAGAAAAATGGGGTGTACCCAAAATAGATCTCTTTGCAAGCCACCTAAACAAAAAAGTAGTCTCCTTTTGCTCCCTATCTCCCCTGGGGAACCCGGTAGTAGTGGACGCATTTCTGATGCCTTCCCTCCTCTTATTCTGATTCCGGCAGTGCTGAGGAAGATTTGGGAGGACGGGGCGCTTGTCATCTTAATAGCCCCGTTCTGGCTGAAGAGACCTTGGTTCTCTTGGATGAGGAAAATGTTAATATCCGACCCATGGGTATTACCAGACCTCCAAGATCTACTGTCACAGGGCCCAGTCCATCATCCGCAAGTCAAGAATTTGCACTTGACAGCTTGGCTCTTGAAAGGAAACTATTAGAAAGCAGAGGGTTCTCTCCGGGGTTAATCTCAACTTTGTTACAAAGTAGGAAGCCGGTTACAACGAAACAGTATGGAAAGATATGGAAAAAGTTTCTTTCATCATCAGGTGCGAAAATAGGGAAAGAAATTCCCCTTAATTCCATATTGGAGTTCCTACAAAATGGGTTGGAGATGGGTTTAGCCACTAGTACCCTAAAAGTTCACGTGGCAGCATTGGGAGCCCTATTTAATTTTGATTTAGCTTCAAACAGGTGGGTCTCTAGATTCATCAGAGCAGCTGGGAGATCGAGGCCTCTTCCAGTAAAAGTTGTTCCTCAATGGGACTTAAACTTGGTCCTTAAAGCCCTAACTAGTCCACCCTTTGAACCATTACACGAAACTTCAATAAAAAACCTGTCTCTCAAAACCGCCCTGTTAGTCGCCCTCACATCTTCCCGTAGAGTTAGTGACTTACAGGCTCTTTCAGCTAACCCCCCTTACACACAATTTTTAGAGGATAGGGTCATTTTAAAAATAGACCCAGCATATCTCCCGAAAGTGGCTTCGAAGTTTCACAGGTCTCAAGAGATCTCTCCCCTCCTTCTGTCCCAACCCTAAAAATGAGGAACAAATATTACATACACTAGATGTAAGAAGATGTCTCTTACAATACCTAGAAGTCACTAGAGAGAGTAGGGAGGATCCCTCTCTGTTTGTGTGTTTCCAGGGTCCCCGGAAGGGGAAAAAAGCATCCAAAGCCACCATAGCAAGATGGATCACAGACGCCATCAGCCTTTCATACTCGGCAAGTGGAATGTCCGTTGCCGGGGAGGTCAAGGCTCACTCGACAAGGGCAGTGGCAACTTCTTGGGCGTAGAAGGCCGGAGCTTCTATTGACCAGATATGTAGAGCTGCTACCTGGTCCTCACCATCCACATTCTATAGGCACTATAGATTGGACCTAATCTCCTCTTCGGACCTTACCTTCGGTAAAAGGGTTCTGGAAGCGGTGGTCCCTCCCTGAATGTACTGTCTATGCAAATCTCTCCGTGGTGCCGTCATGGGCGACAGAGAAAAATATAGTTCTTACCGATAACGGTATTTCTCTGAGCCCATGACGGCACCCGTACATTCCCTCCCTTCACTTGTGGGTGCACACATCAACATAGTGCCATAGTCTATTCATAGTTTTTAAAGTCACGCGGTATCTCGTTATGCTAAACAGTTAAAACTAACAAATGTTTTAGTAGTCTCCCATCGTTCTCTATGTAAAACAACTGATGCGGGAGAGTGGTACCGCCTTTTTTATCTGTAGGTTTCCTGTCCTTGGTGGGCGGATCCCCTCTCTCCGTGGTGCTGTCATGGGCTCAGAGAAATACCGTTATCGGTAAGAACTATATTTTTCCAAGCAGTCACAAATACTTGGAGACCACCCGAGCAACGAGTATACCCGCTCATCACTATCTGTGAACCATTCCATTGTAGATTTAGCTTTGTTTGGGATCATTGTCTTGTTGGAAGACTAATCTCCATCCCAGTCTCAGGTCTTTTGCAGAATCCCAACAGGTTTTCTTCAAGAATGGTCCTGCCACCACTATGTTTGACAGTGGAGATGGTGTGTTCAGTGTGATGAGCTGTGTTGCCTTTATGCCAAACATATCATTTGGCATTGTTGCCAAAAAGTTTTGATTTTGGTTTCATCTGACCAGAGCACCTTCTTCCACATGTTTGGTGTGTGGCTTGTTGCAAACTTAAACGACACTTTTTATGGATATCTTTGGGAAATGGCTTTCTTCTTGCCACTCTTCCATAAAGGCCAGATTTGTGCAGTGTATGACTGATTGTTGTCCTATGGATATCACAGAGCAGGTGCATTTATACGGAGACTTGATTATAAACAAGTGGATTATATTTATCATCATTCGGCATTTAGGACAACATTGGATTATTCAGAGATCCACAATGAACTTCTGGAGTGAGTTTGCTGCACTGAAAGTAAAGGGGCCAAATAATATTGCACGCCCCACTTTTCAGTTTTTGACTTTCCACAAAAATTTAAAATAGCGTGTATACTAAAGTATAAGCCGAGATTTTCAGCCCCACAAAAATGGTCTGAAAGTGCCCCTCTTGGCTTATACTCGAGTCATGGTCGGCGGGTGAGTGACGACTGTCAAATACTCACCTGCTCCCGGCGCTCCTGACGAGGTCCCAGCATGTCCCACAGTCTTCGGGCGCCGCAGCTTCTTCCCCTGTTCAGCTGTCACTGGTACCGCTCATTAAAGTAATGAATATGGACTCCACTCCCATAGGGGTGGAGCCGCATATTCATTACTGTAATGAGTGGTACCATGTGACCGCTCACTACAGGAAGAAGCTGCCGCGCCCGGAGACCGTGGGACATGCAGGGACCTCGTCGGGGGCATGTGAGTATTTCATATTCACCTTTCCGCGTTCCACCTACGCTCCGTCTTCCCCGTCCTCTGCACTGACTGTAAAGGTCAGAGGGCGCGATGACGTATTGGTGTGCGCACCGCTCTCTGCCTTAACAGTCAGTGCGGAGAGACTGGATGCTGAGGAGCAGCGACAAGAGGGGAGTATGTAAAAAAAAAAAAAAAAATTTTAATTTTTCTTTTGTGCAGCAGCATTACACGTGGCACAATGTTATATGGAGCATCTATGGGGCCATAATGAACTGTATGGAGCATTATATGGGGCTCCTGATTCAATATGGATATTCAAAAACACTTAGGCTATGTGCACACGTTGTGGATTAGGCTTAGGAATTTCTGGTGTGGATTTTGCCTCTCCTGGCAGAAAACGCACCTGCGGTTCCGCAGCATTTTTTTTGTGCGTTTTTGCTGCGGTTCTCTTGCGGTTTTACCCCTGCGGTTTTCTATAATGGAATGGGTACAAAAACGCTGCAGCTTCACAAAAAATAAGTGACATGCTACTTCTTTTAAACTGCAGCGTTTCCGCAGTGGATTTTCCGCAAAGTGTGCACAACATTTTTTTTTTTTTTCTCATTGATTTACATTGCACTGTAAATCAATTGCGGATCTGCAGCGTTTCTGCACCTCAAAAAAACGCTGTGGATCCGCAGAGAATCTGCAACGTGTACACATACCCTAAACCTACTGATGTCTCAATTAATTTTACTTTTATTGGTATCTATTTTTATTTTTGACATTTACCGGTAGATGCTGCATTTCCCACCCTAGGCTTATACTCTAGTCAATAAGTTTTCCTAGTTTTTTGTTGCAAAATTAGGGGGGTCGGCTTGTACTCGAGTATATACAGTAACCAATAAATTTCGCTCAACTTCACAATTGTGTTCCACTTGCTGTTGATTTTTCACCAAAAATTTACATTTGATATCTTTGTTTGAAGCATGTAATGTTCCAGGGAGCAGAATACTTTTGCAAGACACTGTAGTGACTGGATCCCTTTGGGGTTTCATCTGAATTGCATCATTCAGATATTTAAATGGAAACCCCAACATAAGAGCTCGGCGTAGAGTGCCGGATAACTGTGATCCCAATGTTAAGTAAAATGTGCCCGTTTAAAAGCTTCAACTCAATCCATTAAAAAGAATGTCCCCACTCGGGGTTTGTCAATGAAAATTTAGGAGGCTTCCACGTTACTGGTAGCACAAAGGCTTTGGATAAGCTCATTGCCCTCAAAAGAAATTCAGCAAGTTCTCCGCTTCCCAATCCAAATCCCCCCCCCCCCCCCCCCCCTTTTTTCTGAGCCCCAGTGTGCCTAACCCACATTTAGCACCCACATGTTTGGCACTTCCGTAGCGATGACAGCCCGCCTAACTTACAGGTGCGTGTCTCCAGAAGAAGGAGCCGGGCAGTACGATAGCAGATTTGCAATTTTCACTCGGCAACATCTATTGCTGCTTGTGTCTGGAAAACACTTATGAAGTCAAATCGTCACGACACCTGTAGATAAATTCCCAAAGGGGTGTAATTTCCAAAATGGTGTCACTTGAGTGGGGGATTTTGCTCTTCTAGCAAACTATTCTAGGAAAATCTGTGCTCCAGGAGACAGTGCACCGTCTCTCCTGAGTCTCGCCATGTGGCTAAGCAGTACTGTACAGCCATGAATTCATTGAGAGATGTACTTTGTAAAATGGCATCATTATGGGGGGATTCTGATGTTCTGACACCTCAGGAGCTCTTCCAGTGGGTCATGGCACCCGCACACCATAACAGTCAAATCTGCATTATAATGACGCAGAAAAAGTATTTCCTTATTACATGTAGGGCATTGGTGAAATCAAGAGAAATTGCACAACAAACTGTGGTAAATTTTTTTTTTTCCTATTGGCCTATAAATTAAAACATTTCGGTGGTAAAAATGTAATTATTCTTTCTCCACTGCCAAATGGTATAAAATTCAGTGAGGCACATGTGGTGTCACCATGGTCACTGCACCCCTAGATGAACTCGTTGGGGGTATAGTTTGTAAAATCTCACTTATGGGGTGTTTGAAGAAAAATTGTACAACAAATTTGAGTTAATTTTCTCCTGCTGTTCTTGTGAAGAGAGAAGAAGAAGAAAAAAAAAATTGCCCCATTTTGTTACTTTATTAGCTATTTTGTGAAATATAACTCTAGTTTAACCCCTTTCTGACCTCGGACGGGATAGTACGTCCGAGGTCAGATCCCCTGCTTTGATGCAGGGCTCCGCGGTGAGCCCGCATCAAAGCCGGGACATGTCAGCTGTTTTGAACAGCTGACATGTGCCCGTAATAGGCGCGGGCAGAATCGCGATCTGCCCGCACCTATTAACTAGTTAAATGCCGCTGTCAATCGCAGACAGCGGCATTTAACTACCATTTCAGGCCGGGCGGCCGGAAATGACATCATCGCCGACCCCCGTCACATGATCGGGGGTCGGCGATGCTTCACCCTGTGGTCGGCGCTCACAGCACACCTCCATTTCTGCTACATAGCAGCGATCAGCAGATCGCTGCTATGTAGCAGAGGCGATCGGGTTGTGCCTGCTTCTAGCCATGGAGGCTATTGAAGCATGGCAAAAGTAAAAAAAAAAAATTGCCCCCCTTTCGCCCCAATCAAAATAAATGAATTAAAAAAAATAAAATCTACACATATTTGGTATCGCCGCGCTCAGAATCGCCCGATCTATCAATTAAAAAAAAAGCATTAACCTGATCACTAAATGGCGTAGCGAGAAAAAAATGCGAAACGCCAGAATTACGTTTTTTTGGTCGCCACGACATTGCATTAAAATGCAATAACGGGGGATCATTAGAACGTATCAGCACCAAAATGCTATCATTAAAAACGTCATCTCGGCACGCAAAAAATAAGCCCTCAACCGACCCCAGATCATGAAAAAAGGAGACACTACGGGTATCGAAAAAAAGCGCAATTTTTTTTTTTTTTTTAGCAAAGTTTGGAATTTTATTTTCACCACTTAGGTAAAAAATAACCTAGTCATGTTAGGTGTCTATGAACTCGTAATGACCTGGAGAATCATAATGTCAGGTCAGTTTTAGCATTTAGTGAACCTAGCAAAAAAAGCCAAACAAAAAACAAGTGTGGGATTGCACTTTTTTTGCAATTTCACCGCACTTGGATTTTTCTTCCCGTTTTCTAGTACACGACATGCTAAAACCAATGATGTCGTTCAAAAGTACAACTCGTCCCGCAAAAAATAAGCCCTCACATGACCATATTGACAGAAAAATTAAAAAGTTATGGCTCTGGGAAGGAGGGAAGTGAAAAACGAACACGGAAAAACGAAAAATCCCAAGGTCATGAAGGGGTTAAAGGCATGAGAATTTAAAGTTTGAGATTTGTGATTTTTTTCAAAATTTGCCAAACTTCCGATATTTTCACAAATAACCACAAGTCATATCGAATGAATTTTACCACTATCATGAAGTACCATATGCCAGCAGAAAACCGTCTCCGAATCGGAGATCTGCTGAAGCGTTCCAGAGTTATTACCACATAAAGTGCCACTGGTCCGATATGTAAAATTTGGCCTGGTCATGAAGGTGAAAACGGGCTCTAGCTGAAGGGGTTAAAACGGTAGTGGAATAGGGTTCAGCACTGCATGGATTGTGTACCAAGGCTGGTAATTCCACAAATGTTTTTTTTTTTTTTTACTTGTGTAACACCACTTTAAGCCACTTCCATGGGCAGGATGTTTGGTAGTTCTCACCTCAATATTGCGCAGTGCCACTGCCCGAATCTTGCTGCGAACTGTAGTGAGATGCATGAGGGTCTTTCTCTTTTCCCAAGGGTCGACTAGGGAAACCAGTGTCCATACTCCGTATACACTCACAAAAGATGAGTTTGGAGCAACTAAGTTTTATTTATAAATTGCATAAATGGGGGATATCAAGTAACAATAAAACATAGTATTACACAGTCTACAAGAACAAATGAAATAGAAGGCTTAGCTGTTAACCTGAATGTTAGGGATGACTCTTCCCCCATTAAATGGCAACAAGCACACTCCTAACAAATACTGTTTAAACTATAAATGGCTGCAGCAATGGAAACCCTGTTCAATGTTGCAGCCTTGTTGCTGTGGGTGATGGCGCCTTGGCAGAGTCTGTCGGTGCACGTAATGCCATAGAACTAGCTGTGGAGTGGATCTTGTTATAACTCCAGTGTGTTGAACCACAAGTCCCAGCAATGCTGCCTAAAAATGGCTCTTAAATAATTTTCCCCAGTGGAGCCACAAGTTCCAGCGAGCTACTTGCTCCTTGATGTGGCAGTTTTGCAGTCGCACGGGGTTCCAGCCTGGGGCTTCTGGATGTAAGGCAGCGTTCTTCTCCATGACAGGGAGAAGGTGGGCAACCCGCCCGGTCTGTAGTTGTGGTGCAGCTCCTTGTGAGAGAACAATCAGTCTGCACACTTTGCTCTCCTTCTGGATCACTGACTGTCTCCTCTGTGATGGCTTACAACCCTCATGTTTGGTACTGTCTTCTCCTCCCTTCTTCTCCAGCTTGCTCAGCCAATCAGTTCTGTCCTCTGCTGCTGCTGCTGCTCCTCTTCCAGGCTGCCAAGGCCCTGCAGCGAAGCAATGTCTCTTGCACGGTGTGCTCAGATCAGACTGTTTCTGTACTGCAGCCTCACCAGGATTACACTTAACAAATTCCCTTTAAGTAATTTTTGTTTTTTTGTCTTTTTGTCTTGTGATATTAGTAGCTTTTTTTTTTTTGCGTTAAATTCATTAAATGGCGCACTCAGATCATGAATTTTGCACAAAGAAACCCTTTTTCCTCTATTGAACTCTTTTTGGACCCATAAAAAGCATGCTGGCATCAATAGTCTTATAAATTGAAGTTACACTTAAAGTGGTATTCCCATCACAAAGATCCTATCCCAATATGTAATGGGGTAGTAAGACATATTATCAAATACCTCCTATTAGAAATGTAATTAAATCAACCAAATTTATGACCCCATTATTATCATTGTGTTACACTAACCATATCCTAATCAAAAACGAGTCCATAATTACCATTGAAGAGGAAAAAGACCTATTCACACGATGTACACCAGTAAATCCATATAATGATATTTATTAAATAATTTACATAACAAAACACACAGTTAAATTAAACAGAATACCTCCAATGTAAAGGAACAGAAATAACACGGAATATCATCTAATAAACACTAGTATGAATCATAAGCCTCACTATCAGACCTACCCATCAAGCTTATAACATTAAGCAGGGCGGTATTTGTCAGCTTAAACAATCTGGTAAAACAATTGCTCCCCAGTACTGTGGCACCTAACGTATCTACTACTATGCCTTCATATGTAATTATGAAGTCAATGCTCCATATAAACTGGCACCACAAAGGCTCAAATACCAGTCAGTATAATGAGCATTAGATCACTTACATAGTGTATGATGTCCGTGAATCCGTTCCTTCACCCCGACGTGCGTTTCATCAACACTTCCTCAGGGGGTGTGTTGGGGTAGAGGGACGCCAGACCTTTATACAAATCAACCAATCAATAGCAATGTAGCACTAGCATCAGTGTAGCCATAGGAACCTATAGTGGGCTGACACTATCCGCCGCGTACCGGAAGTGATATCTCCGCACGGTGGACCGCAAACACCCAGGCGCTCAGTTATGAGCACTATGCGTGTCAGCTAAGTCCCTATTGCCGGAGATAGATGAAGTCTGTATGCCGCCGGACCAGTGACAGCGCGCATCCTAGAGACCACATCTGAACAAGGCAGCGGCTCAAAATGACCATGGTAAATATCGCGCCGCATAGCCACATAATGAAAATGACGACTTATGACCCTCCAAAAATCAATTAAAATATACAATAATATCAACCCAATGTGTAGGATGTACTAAATACAATAAATATTTATCAATCTACGGTACAATTTATACAAACAGCCAAAAATACAAAATACTACAAGTGACACCTAAACCAAGTGTAATAGCATTATACGCGATGACATTAATTGCGAGTAATATGCAGCAACATTACTGAAAAAAGTGATAACAGTGCAACTAAAGTGCTGAAATTGTGCATAAATAAAGTGCTACATATTTCATAGATCTGAACACATGATCAAGAACAATATATTAAATAACACACGACTAAGGTGACAGCAAATAAACAAAGTAGGAAAAAAAATTGTAATACAAAATAATAAAAAACGTCTGCAATGATAATTTTTTTTTATATATATTAAATATCTACTATATAAATGTCTAAGTGTCACTTCCGTCTGTCCTGTCTGTCACGGATATTTATTGGTCACGGCCTCTGGTCGTGGCAAAAGGCCCACGACCAATCATCGACTTGGATTCCATGACAATCAGCAACGGCCACAGTCCGGCGGCAATATGGCCGCTCTTTCCTCCCCGCAGTCAGTGCCCGCTCCATACTCCCCTCCAGTCATCCAGTCAGCCCTCACACAGGGTTAATGCCAGCATTATCGGAGCGCGGTGTAACGCACTTAGGTTGCGCAACTATTAACCCTGTGTGACCAACTTTTTGCTATTGATGCTGCGTATGTTCATATGATCTAATGTTACTAATAATAATAATAATAATAATAATAAACAAACAAAAAAAGTTATTCTCACCCTCCGACGTCGCGCTGTCCTCTGCAGTGTAAGCGGCAGGTTCCAGTGCTAAGGATGCTATGCGAGAAGGACCTGCCATGATGTCACGGTCATGTGACCGCGATGTCATCACAGGTCCTGCGCTCATACCAGCCCTGGGACCGGAAGCTGCCGCGTGCACCGCACACAGGTGACAGGACTACAAGGGGCCTTCGGAGGGCGAGTATATGTTTATTTTTTAACCTGTTACATACGTGGCTGGGCAGTATACTACGTGTCTGTGCTTTATACTACGTGGCTCTCTGCTGTATACTACGTGGCTGGGCAATATACTATGTGGACATGCATATTCTAGAATACCCAATGCGTTAGAATCGGGCCACCATCTAGTACATCATAATGTCCCACTACCAATAACTAATACTACGTTGAACATTCACTCGACATGATCAGTGATGTTTTCAGGTATCTTCAAATATCCTGAGCAGGCTTGGATGCTCACACTTGCAGTGTATACTTGGTGCTACATCTTGCTGTACCCTGTCTACACCTGCATTTCTGGAGAAAGTACTGTATTACCAGTTATCGGCTGTATGTCCAGATTTCCAAATAAACAAGTCTGGATTGCACAATCCCTGGTGTGCATCATCTCTTCGGACGCTGAGCAGCATTGGTCCTGTCTGCCTCATATCGAGGAAATACGAAGGTACGATTCTCTCTCAACGCTTATTAATCAACCACACCTCCATTCGCCTCATGTGGGGACAAAACGGTTAGATATTTCTTTTGCAATATCCGGACATTATCAGAATTGTTTTTCCATCCAAGCCTGCTCAGAATATTTGAAGATACCTGAAAACATCACTGATCATGTCGAGTGAATGTTCAACGTAGTATTAGTTGTTATTGGGACATTATGATGTATAATTAATATATAAAAATAATTTTTTTTATCATTGCAGACGTTTGTTTATTTATTCTTTGTATTAATTTTTTTTTTGTTTAACACCGTAGTCTTGTGTTATTTAATATATTTTTCTTGATCATGTGTTCAGATCTATGAAATATGTAGCACTTTATTTATGCACAATTTCAGCACTTTAGTTGCACTGTTATCACTTTTTTCAGTAATGTTGCTGCATATTACTCGCAATTAATGTCATCGCGTATAATGCGATTACACTTGGTTTAGGTGTCACTTGTAGTATTTTTGTCTGTTTGTATAAATTGTACAGTAGATTGATAAATATTTATTGTATTTAGAAAATGAACTTTAACCCCCAAAACACATTTCAACATCATTGCAGTCCTGCCTTAGGGCAGTCTCGAACGTCAAGATAATTCCGGTACCGGATAAATCAGTACCGGATTTATCCGTGTCCGTGTGCCGGTGCGTTTCTGTGGCACATCAGTGTGGCACACGTGCGGCACTCGTGTGCCCACTGGGTACCACACGCACCGTGCAGGAGACAGCGCTAAAGTTTAGCGTTGTCCCCTGCATCTGGTGCTGAAGCTGCGATTCATATCTTCCCTGCAGCAGCGTTTGCTGTAGAGAAGATATGAATAATCGTGTTTAAAATAAAGATCCATGATCCCACCCCCTGTGCGCCCGCCCGCTGTTATTAAAATACTCACCCGGCTCGCTCCCTCGCTGGCGCTGCTTCCTGTCCTGGCCGCACCTTCTACTGTATGAGCGGTCATGTGGGGCCACTCATTTACAGTAATGAATATGCGGCTCCACCCCTATTGGAGGTGGAGCCGTATATTCATGACTGTAGTGGGCGGCCCCACGTGACCGCTCATACAGTAGAAGGTGCGGCCAGGACAGGAAGCAGCGCCAGCGAGGGAGCGAGCCGGGTGAGTATTTTAATAACAGCGGGCGGGCGCACAGGGGGTGGGATCATGGATCTTTATTTTAAACACGATTATTCATATCTTCTCTACAGCAAACACTGCTGCAGGGAAGATATGAATTGCGGCTTCAGCACCAGTGGGGGGACAGCGCTTACAGTAGCGCTGTCTCCTGCACGGCACATGGACTGCACACGGACAACGTCCGTGTGCGGTATGTGTTTTAAACGGACCCATTGACTTTAATGGGTCCGTGTAATCCGTGCGCTCCCACAAACACTGACATGTCTCCGTGTTTGGCACACGGAGACACGGTCCGCAAAAAATCAATGACATCTGCACAGATGCATTGATTTCACTGTGTCTACGTGTGTCAGTGGCTCCGGTATGTGAGGAAACTGTCACCTCACGTACCGGAGACACTGACGTGTGAAACTGGCCTTAAAAAGAGCAGCTAACATCGTTTTAGTGATTGATCCATTAACACAGGTGTGGGTGTTGATGAGGACAGGGCTGGCGATCAGTCATGATTAAGTAAGAATGACATCACTGGACACTTTAAAAGGAGGCTGGTGCTTGGTATCATTGTTTCTCTTCAGTTAACCATGGTTATCTCTAAAGAAACACGTGCAGCCATCATTGCACTGCACAAAAATGGCCTAACAGGGAAGAGTATCGCAGCTACAAAGATTGCACCTCAGTCAACAATCTATCGCATCATCAAGAACTTCAAGGAGAGCGCTTCCATTGTTGTCAAAAAGGCTCCAGGGCGCCCAGGAAAGACCAGCAAGCGCCAGGACCGTATCTTAAAACTGTTTCAGCTGCGGGATCGGACTACCAGCAGTGCCGAGCTTGCTCAGGAATGGCAGCAGGCTGGTGTGAGTGCTTCTGCATGCACTGTGAGGCGGAGACTCTTTGAGCAAGGCCTGGTTTCAAGGAGGGCAGCAAAGAAGCCACTTCTCTCCAGAAAAAACATCAGGGACCGACTGATATTCTGCAAAAGGTACAGGGAGTGGACTGCTGAGGACGGGGGCAAAGTCATTTTCTCTGATGAATCCCCTTTTCGATTGTTTGGGACATCTGGAAAACAGCTTATTCGGAGAAGAGGTGAGCGCTACCAGTCTTGTCTCATGCCAACTGTAAAGCATCCTGAAACCATTCATGTGTGGGGTTGCTTCTCAGCCAAGGGAATCGCTCACTCACAGTCTTGCCTAAAAACACAGCCATGAATAAAGAATGGTACCAGAATGTCCTCCAAGAGCAACCTCTCCCAACCGTCCAAGAGCAGTTTGGTGCCCAACAATGCCTTTTCCAGCATGATGGAGCACCTTGTCATAAAGCAAAGGTGATAACTATATGGCTCATGGAACAAAACATGGAGATTTTGGGTCCATGGCCTGGAAACTCCCCAGATCTTAATCCCATTGAGAACTTGTGGTCAATCATCAATAGACGGGTGGACAAACAAAAACCAACAAATTCTGGCAAAATGCAAGCATTGATTATGCAAGAATGGACTGCTATCAGTCAGGATTTGGTCCAGAAGTTGATTGAGAGCATGTCAGGGAGAATTGCAGAGGTCTTGAAGAAGGGTCAACACTGCAAATATTGACTTGCTGCATTAACTCATTCTAACTGTCAATATAACCTATTGGTACTCATAATATGATTGCAATTATATTTCTGTCTGTGATATAAACATCAGACAAACACTAATAAAAACCAGAGGGCAGCAGATCATGTGAAAATATAATTTTGGTGTCATTCTCAAAAATTTTGGCCATGACTGTACATTTCTCGTATATTGCTGCTGCTTAGCGTCTGGGTCAGGACGAAGCTCCGTGTCTGATGGTCTGGTTGGTGAGCTGGCTACGGCTTTTTAGCCTTTTTTTTTTTTTTTTTTTTCTCGTTTGCTTATAACTGAACGCCTGGGTGTTTGCGGTCCACTGTCCAGAGATGTCACTTCCGGTACGCGGCGAATAGTGTCAGCACACTATAGGTTCCTATGGCTATACTGATGCTAGTGCTACATTGCTATTGATTGATTGGCTGATAATTTGTATAAAGGTCTGGCGTCCCTCTACTCCGACATGCCCCCTGAGGAAGTGTTGACGAAACGCACGTCGGGGTGAAGGAACGGATTCACGGACATCATACACTATGTAAGTGATCTAAGGGTACCGTCACACTATACGATTTACCTACGATCACGACCAGCGATATGACCTGGCCGTGATCGTAGGTAAATCGTAGTGTGGTCGCTGGGGAGCTGTCACACAGACCGCTCTCCAGCGACCAAGATGCCGAGGTCCCTGGGTAACCAGGGTAAACATCGGGTAACTAAGCGCAGGACCGCGCTTAGTTACCCGATGTTTACCCTGGTTACAAGCGTTAAACTAAAAAAAAAAACAAACAGCACATACTTACATTCTGGTGTCCGTCAGGTCCCTTGCAGTCTGCTTCCCGCACTCAGTGACTGCCGGCCGTAAAGTGAAAGTGAAAGCACAGCCGCTGTGCTCTGCTTTCACTTTACGGCCGGCAGTCACAGTGCGGGAAGCAGACGGCAAGGGACCTGACGGACACCAGAATGTAAGTATGTGCTGTTTTTTTTTTTTTTTAGTTTAACGCTTGTAACCAGGGTAAACATCGGGTAACTAAGCGCGGTCCTGCGCTTAGTTACCCGATGTTTACCCTGGTTACAAGCGAACGCATCGCTGGATCGCATCGCTAGATCGCTAGATCGGTGTCACACACACCGATCTAGCGATGACAGCGGGAGATCCAGCGATGAAAGAAAGTTCTAAACGATCTGCTACGACGTACGATTCTCAGCAGGATCCCTGATCGCTGCTGCGTGTCAGACACAGCGATATCGTAACGATATCGCTGGAACGTCACGAATCGTACCGTCGTAGCGATCGAAATGTTATAGTGTGACGGTACCCTAATTCTCATTATATTGACTGGTATTTGAGCCTTTTGTGGTGCCAGTTTATGGGGCATTGACTTCATAATTACATATGAAGGCATAGTAGTAGATATGTTAATTGCTCCCCAGTACTGTGGCACCTGTTTTACCAGATTGTTTAGGCTAGCAAATACCGCCCTGCTTAATGTTATAAGCCTGATGGGTAGGTCTGATAGTGAGGATTATGATTCATACTAGTGTTTATTAGATGATATTCCGTGTTATTTCTGTTCCTTTACATTGGAGGTATTCTCTGTTTAATTTAACTGTGTGTTTTGTTATGTAAATTATTTAATAAATATCATTATATGGATTTACTGGTGTACATCGTGTGAATAGGTCTTTTTCCTCTTCAATGGCAATTATGGACTACTATTAGAAATGTAGTATAGTTTTTCTGATTCGCTATGTCTTTCCTCATGTGCAGGCATTGCAGGACCTTATGTATCCATGGTTATGATCACTGATATAGTGACAACTAGTTGCTAGTGGTCGTAACCATGAATACCTAAGGTCCTACAAGGCCTGCACATGAGGGAAAAGGCATAATGAATCAGAAAAACTGTTGTTATTATTATTGTTGCTGTTTTCAGCCTACAGTATAACCTAATATGATCTAGAGGAAGACAAAAACTCCATAGGGAGGACACTAGAGTGGTCAAAACTTGCAAAAAATGTGTATTAAAAAAAAAAAAAAAAAAAATACACCAATGTGAGGACAGAAGTAGAGGTGCCCCAGATTTTGAAACTTTTTAAATTGATGAATCGGGCTAAAAGATTGGGAATTGCTAAATGCCATCTACAAAGAAACTGCAAAAACAGGCGAGCACATAAAAGATGCAAATCTAGGATATTGAATTGTGTGCAAGCAAAAAAAGCACAAAAATCGTCTAAATTTATGCACCAATGATATAATGAAATGGGGTCATAGTTCTTGAAAGGGCTCAGTCGGGAGGTTGTTCCAAACATCTTGGAGAACTGACCACAGATCTGTGGATGTTGCATGTGCATATCCTTCTGTCTCCATGTAGTCCCTCACTGACGGGCTTTGTGGGGTGTGTAGCGTCACTTCTAGTACTCCCTGGACAGTTCATATTGACATGTGTGCTGTATCTGTGGTAGTTGTTCTGCTGCAGGATAAATTTGGAGCCAATCGGACGCCTCCCCATGATCTGTCCGGTATAAATGGTTACGGATACACCAGACTGTGATCCTACCAAACCCTGACTGTGTCAGTGAACCTAGAAGGATTGCTGCTGGTTTGAAGGTTCAGGTCGGCACAGCAACTTTTGATTTAGATTTCTCTTTAGTTCATTCACTTTGCTACTTTTGAAAGCCTTCTTGCCTTGTGAAAGTTTTGGGGAGATGTGGGAATATTGCTGCACAGTGTATCTTCTAATCTCCCATGCCGTGTAACCTGGCTCCTGCATGGTGCTGTAGATGATAGATTAGGACTTGTGTGGGTGAGATGGCAGCTGTGGGACTGTTGTTTAGGTCAGGGGATCCGCAGACCTGGCATCCGCGCTCAGACCATGAATCTGATGTGTGAAGGATGAGATCTGCCATGAGCAGGACATTTGCCTTGCGGATGGCACAGATCCCGTTTTTCTCATCTCCGCTAGCTGTCGGGTCCATGACTACTTAAGGCTACGTTCACATTTACGTTGTGCGACGCAACGCACAACGTAAATAAAATTGCACCAAAACGCACGCAAAAAGCGCTGCGTTTTGCGACGCATGCGTCGTTTTTTGCCGAAATTTCGGCGCAAAAAAAATGCAACTTGTTGCGTTTTCTTTGCCTGACGCTTGCGGCAAAAGAAACGCATGCGTCACACAACGCAGCACAACGCATGTCCATGCGTCCCCCATGTTAAATATAGGGGCGCATGACGCATGCGTCGCCGCTGCGTTTCCTGACGCTGCGTCGGGAAACGCTAATGTGAACGTAGCCTAATAGAAGTGTGTAAAACAATAGATAAACCCTAATAGTCAATATTTGTGGCTTTGATCGTACTAACCCTGGTGTAAATGACGGAACGTGCCAGCTCTGGCGCCTGCCCGTGTCATGGCCTGGTACCCTCTCCCTGCAGGGCTGCAGTCACCAGTGCTGCATCTCTTCCCAGAATCCCTCCCGGCATAATTATGGAAATCTGTTCATTAGTGCTATTTACAGTAGCTCTGGGATCTGATGGAGTGTCATGGGAGCCGGCCGCTGACCCGGGGAGAATTGACAGCTATCAATATTTGCATTGTTTGCTATGCTGATTTCTGCGGCTCACTGCACTCTCCGCATTTCCATGTTGCTTTCTAGGCAGCCAGTTGATACGATGTGTAAGAAGCGCGAAGATTACTTGGAGTGGTGTGAATATTTTATGGCTGTTGCCTTTTTATCTGCTCAGAGAAGTAAAGATCCAAGTTCCCAAGTAAGTGCCCCGCATCGCTTGACGTTGGTAACGTGGAGGCGCCTTTTCTCCTCGTCACATAGGAGCGCTGCATACGGGAGAACGATTTCTTGGGAATTATGCAATTGGTTTCATCACTGTAAGAAATTACACGTGCAGTTTTGAAAGTTTTGTGATCTGCCTTGAAAAATGGGAGCAGATTAAGGGAATCTGTCAGCAGGTTTTGATTCCAGTGATGTACCACTTACTGGGCTGCTTGCTGCAGTCTTGATAAAATGCCGTTTTTTTTGCTCCTCTGCAGCTCTCTGAATGCTCAGCTTTATATTCCCCCCCCCCCACCCATGCACATGATTGTTAGTTTTCTGCCTATGCACTGTGTACACAGAGCTGTCACAGTGCTGGGGTGAGGTTATACCGAGCAGGAGGACTAACGTGTACATGACAACTAGTGATAATATCCTTCTTCTGGAACATTGATTTTTTTATGGAAACGCATATCCCAGTGTGACACATTGCTGGAATTGGGGTCTCTGCCCCTACATCAAATGGCAAAAACCTGCTGACAGATTCTCTTTAAAGGGATAGTCCCATCTTGTCGGATAGTGTTTGTGGTTTACTGTATCTTAAAATTTCCAGTTACTTTTTAAATCTTTACAGTTTGTTGCCTAGGAGACCGACCACTGCTGATGGCTACTTTATAAGCGCTGCGTTTCAGCTGGCTGGAATTGGGATATAACAGCACATTTTAGCGATCCTTGCCGGTATCGGAACAGGTCTTAAAAGCTGAATACTAAGAGCTTGTAGGCATTTGGCATGTTCTGCTGTCTCGCAGCGGTGGTTGGTCTCCATGGCAAAGAGCTGTAAACAAAGAAAAATATTAATATTTCAAGAACTGTTGACATCTTTAAGTTGTAACTTGCAAAACTGCTTGTATTATCCAAC
Source organism: Ranitomeya imitator (assembly GCF_032444005.1). Lineage (NCBI taxonomy): Eukaryota > Metazoa > Chordata > Amphibia > Anura > Dendrobatidae > Ranitomeya > Ranitomeya imitator. Next base: position 1,099,845,556 of record NC_091282.1, on the reverse strand, counting down.
AATACCCATTTATGAACATGTGGCCTTGGAGGAAGGTTGGACACTTTAAAGTAGTTTTATAAATGTACATTGTAGGTTTTTTTTCTATCTAATTGGTCACCTAATATGAACTTGAGGTGTCCAGAGAAGAAATGGTTAATGAGGCGTCTCAGCAGTGATCGTGGCCAAAAAACCAAAGTGTGCACACAGTCTAAAGGGAATGTGTCATCAGAGAATGGCCTATTGTTATCTCCATTCCTCCCCACTGGCCATGTAGCCCAGCATTCGGCCATATTTCCTGTTCTTCTCAGCAGCCACATGTAGGTAAGCTGCTCTAGACTGGCGGTGATGGTATACATTATATCTGCCTATCCTCTGCTCTGGGCAGATGCCATTGTTGGAGGAGGAGGTGAGACATCACCTATCATGTATGGTGGATCCTGCTCATCTGCTCTGTATAGGTGTTACCTGTCTGAATTTGGCCTAAGGACAGGATTATGATGACATCCGTGTATCAGTCGGAGTACGGCCTGGCCACGGGACTCCTGACCTGAACTTGATGGCTGGATATATGGCTGACCAGGTACATTTGTCATTCACAAGAGTCAAATGTACCCAGTCAAAACCGCACTAAAAAAAACAAACACAAAACGCTGCTAACACTCTGCAAAACCTTCTTTTTTAACATTGCTTCTTTACTGCCAAGAGATCAGGTTTTGCCTGCAGAAAAAAAAGCTGCAAAAAATGCAATGTGAACATACGATAGCTTTAAAAGGTAGATGATTTGTAATGACACCCAATGTCACCACTAGGAGGTGCTCTGTGCAAATGTTTCCTTACTGATGAGCGACGCTTGAAAACGATCTGGCTCCCTCTGGTGGCAGCTTCTGGGAATAATGTTGCGACTGTGGAATTGGGGAGTTTGGCTCAAAGGGTCCACACTGCTGCTATGCTGTCTTTAAAACTGCTTTATTCCTAAATGCTGTGATGGGATTTATGTTCTGACTAAATTTTTAGCAGCATTTACAATGAGAAGGTGATTATTGCTATTTGTACCTCAGCTTTAATTGTCCTAGCGATCATTGATATCTACAGTCTAATTTGTAGATACTGATTGCTGTTTTCTTCCATTTTAGGTTGGAGCCTGTATTGTAAACCCAGAGAATAAGATAGTCGGCATTGGGTATAATGGCATGCCCAATGGCTGTCACGATGATGTCCTTCCGTGGGCTAGAACAGCAAGTGATCGGCTGGACACTAAATATCCATATGGTATGTGCACACCAGCACCGGCTTTCAGATATGTGATTCATACAGATGGAAACATTAGAGGTGAAATAATTGTAGTAAATGAAACTTCAGGTGTTCATCAGACATGTGAGTTCTGCTCCAGATTTCCGAGGGTTTTCCATCTATCCCCTGTGTGACGGCTGGGCAGCTATTACAGGAATTATGCAGAACAATGAGACTTTAAGATCTCTTCTTGCAGCTTTGCCATCTGACGTAGCCCCTTCATTACAGGGGGATTTTATATTTTTTTTCCGTTCTTCCTAGAACTGTAACCTTTTTTATTTTCTGTTAACATGAGCCATATTGTCTGATCGCTTGTACTGTATACTGCAATAGCTTTGTATGGTAGAATATAGCGTAAACCAGTCTCCTAGGCTGAGCTCCACAGGGATACCTAAGCTACTGCACTGCCCCCGCACATGGGGTAGAGGACATGGCGAATCTGAAGAACTACGGTACCGTATATTAGATTTCTAATTGGAGATATTTGCTAATGCTGTATTTTTTATACCTACTACATATTGAGATGGGAATAACCCCTTAAGTGGTTGAAAACAGTAATCGGATCACTGCTGTTATAGGCTGGTGTAAGCAATGGAGATGTAGTTTAATGGCTTTAAAGGGTTAATCACACTGAGGGCTCGTGCACCCGACCTTAAAAATTGGACAAGTGCGCAGAGCCGTGGACTCGGTAAGCCAAACCTCAGACTCCTCAATTTCCATGACTCTGACTCTACCAAAATGGGCTCTGACTCTGCAGCCCTGCGTGCTGTCTAAGGCCGGTTTCACACGTCCAGATAATTCCGGTACCGGAAAAATCGGTACCGGAATTATCCGTGTCCGTGTGCCCCTACGTTTCTGTGGCACCCATGTGCCGCCCGTGTGCCCACGTGGGTACCACATGCACCGTGCTGGGTACCACACGTACCAGCATCTGGTGCTGAAGCCGCGATTCATATCTTCCCTGCAGCAGCGTTTGCTGCAGAGAAGATATGAATAATAGTGTTTAAAATAAAGATCTATGTGCCCTATGGGAGGTGGAGCCGCATATTCATTACTGTAAATGAGCGGCCCCACGTGACCGCATACAGGAGAAGATGCGGCCAGAACAGGAAGTAGCGACAGCCAACGAGGGAGCTGGGTGAGTATTTTCAGAACAGTGGGGGGGGGGGGGGGCGCACAGGGGGTGGGTGGGCGCACGGGGGGACGGGTGGCACATAGATCTTTATTTTAAACACTATTATTCATATCTTCTCTGCAGCAAACGCTGCTGCAGGGAAGATATGAATCACGGCTTCAGCACCAGTGGGGGGGACAGCACTTAATGTAGCGCTGTCTCCTGCACGGCACACGGACTGCACACGGACAACGTCCGTGTGCGGTACCTGTTTTACACGGACCCATTGACTTTAATGGGTCCGTGTAATACATGCGTTCCCACGAACACTGATATGTCTCCGTGTTTGGCACACAGAGACACGGTCTGCAAAAAATCAATGACCTCTGCACAGATGCATTGATTTTAATGTGTCTACGTGTGTCAGTGGCTCCGGTACGTGAGGAAACTGTCACCTCACGTACCGGAGCCACTGACGTGTGAAACCGGCCTAACGGATAGCACTCATCCCCATGTCATTCTATAAGGCTGTATGTATGTTATAGAGATAGATGTTTTTCTTCTCCTCTCCACATCCTAGAAATAAAACTGCTTTTCTTAGATGAGAACATCCGTCGTGTGACCCTAGCCCAATAATGAATTTATCCGACTTTAACATGCAGTCCTTTTGAATGAGCATTTGGAATATTTCTGTCCAGACTGCCAGTGTTCTCCAAGCCTTTAATCTGCCATACCGCACTATAAGGCTGGACACCAGTACACCCGATTTAAATGAATGTGCAGATAGAATTTGTCTTATTCTTGTACAGTACATTTTGGAGACTGTAACAGACTGTTCACGAGGGGGAGAAATCCCACATGGGGTGCAGTAGAATACGTTTGCTCAGAATTTGAGCAGTGCTAGTGCACGAGAGTTAGTAAAGGCCCAACATCCTGAACACAGAGCTCACATCCAGCATTTATTATGGGTGGAGAATAACCACATGGGACAAATCTGCAGACTGCATATTGTGGGGGCTGCAACTGTATCAAGATTGCTCAATGTCCCCACCAAATATGTAATTTTTGTTTCTATGTCAAGCCTTTTTCCACCTCTTGGACTCCATTCTGAATCGGTGGTCTGAGCGTCTAGGCCAGTCTGGCAAGCGAAAGCCACAATGGCAATGTGAACATGGCCTCAGTCTTACTACTTGTGTAGATGATCCCTTGAGGTCGCTCGGGGAAAGAATAACTTCTTGCTCTTAATAAGCTGTTATCATTTATTCTGCCTCCAAATTGCTGAAATGGAATTTGTGCTCTAGTAAAAAGCTTGGATGTGGCAATGTAATATTTCACTCGGCACATTCATAAGGCGCCACAGCTGGGGTCTGTGTAGATGGAATGGGGATTGCGACTTTCCCGCTCCAGTATATATATTTTTATTTCTGGAACTCCTTTATATGTTAAATTGCGTTTGTCAGTGGGAATTGGTCACAAAGGCTTTGTGAGCATAATGAAATGTCCTCTGCATAAGCTGATGAGGACCGCCGCGCTTGTATAGCAAAAACAGATGATACCTTTAGGCATTTGCAACTTTAAAGGCAATCTTTCATTAGAATTGTATGCGAGTGGGGAAAATGTGTGGTGGCACAGTCGTCGTGATTACATGATACAATCTGATGTGAAATCTCTCCCGTCTAGAATACAAAGTTTATATACAACGCTCCTTTTTCCTTCCCTGTGTAACCTATGATAAGTTGTGGCTTTGGCTGTAACTGGCTTCGATCTTTGACAGCGGCCAGTGATTGAGAGAATCGAGCAGTGTGCCATGTCAGACTGCCCATCAAAAGAAAAGAAGTAGCGGAAGTGTGAAGTAGCTTTTTTTTTTTTTTTTTTTTTTGGGTGGTGGTGTTCTGTGTACACTGTGCATAGGCAGAAAGCTATCAGTGAGTGGGCTTACAAAGAACCGCTAGATCTGCAACATTGGAAACAGTGATTTTTTATTAGATCTGTGACTAACAAAGTTGCGCTGTAGCATGAGAACATGAAATTTATGGAATCTGAATTGCATGAGTGTTCTATAAAGTAATACATACAGCAGGGAGAGGGCCTATGCCACTGTAAATAAAATATAACTTTTAATGATATCGCTGAAATAACCCCCCAAAAAAACACTTAGAATTAAAATCCATGTGATGACCAACAATTCATATGGCAATGTGATAACTTGCTGATGTTCAAGATAAATCAGTGCTCAAAAATAGAAATGGTCATTGTCATGTCAGCTGTTGGTCATCATATGGCTTTAATTCTATAAGTTTAAGTGATATCATTAAAAGTTCTATTTTATCTAGATTGGCATAGGCTCTCCGTCTCCCTGCTGGATATTTGACTATTGTCCCTAAGAGGTTATATAGGTCTGTTTAAAAATTGCAATACCGTTGCTGATTTTCTGCCCTAGAATGTAGGGAACATTGAGAGTATTTGGTGCATAAATTGGCTAATTCATGTGTACCTGGCAGCTGCGATAAGTCGATTATCTGCGCTGGGAACTTCTCCTAATGTGAATCCTCTCCTCGGCTGAAGCCTACATTTATATGGGTAGATGGGATCCTGCTGTGATTAAAGGTTGTGCTGCAGCTATTGAGCAGCCACGACACATGCAACCACGGGGACTGTAACATATTTGAGCATGCTCAGATAACATCTTATCCCAGCACGTTCACTCATCACTATTGGTTCTATATGGAGATGGCTGCTCTTACTATGCACCTGTACACACGTTTTCTGTTTGGAAGTGACTGTCAGTCTTCTGTTTCATCAAATCTGCAGCCATGAGCTCAGTAAGTGACACATCGCTGCAATCCTTGTCTCTGACACTGTCATGCTGCTCAGACGAGGTAGCAAAAATCTGGTGACAGATCGCCTTTAACCAAATTCAGTTAACTGGCTTCAGTTTCACTAGCCAGACCTGTTCAATCTAAACCTCACTTAAAGGGAACCTGTTAGTAGGATTCTGCTATGTAATAAGTGTGTGGACTATTATCTGCAATTGGAGACATGGCAAATATGGTCTCCGTAGTAGAGCTGCGGGGTGAATTCCACTGCTGACCAAAATGGGGAGAAAAAAAAGAGGTGCATCTCCTATTTAGGGGGGAAATGAAAACCAAACATCTAGACCCTGAAGACTTTGGGGATAAATCGCTACCAGGTTTAGAGGACAATTCCTTTATCACATAAGGGATTAAGGGTTTTGAATAAAATTGTCTTTAATAAGTGGAAGATCTGAATTTTTTTTGTGGAGTTAAATAAAGACTGTTATTAAAATTAAGATCATGAGACATTTTAAATGTGACAAATTTGCAAAAATTCGGGTGAGGGGGTAAATGTTAGTTCAGACCTCTGTAGGGCTTCCTTCATGTTGTCCTTTCAGTGACACCCCAGCCTTCCCCTCCGATCCTTCCACAGAGGGCCTGTTTGCAATCCGCTTTTCAATCTCCAATATCAATACTGAATGGAGTCTTCTGCAGCCACTGTTCTCAGAGTTGTACTAATCTCTGCGCCATGTATTTGGCACTCTAAGACCTCACTCTTCAGCGGTCATTGTCCCGAGTACTGACCACAATATATACAGACTTGGCCACCGGTCTCCTGACCTAAACTTATCAGCCTCCTAGCCTTATAGTAGTCGGTGCATTAAAATCCTTGCCTAACGCCATCTTCCCTGGTTTCACGTGCCGCTCCGGTCATCCTCTGATTGGTGTAACTTCAATTCCGCCTCACCGGATCACACTGGGGTATGTGAGCCGGAAGTTACTTTTACTGTGTAAGCCTATGGAGCTTCTTTCTGAGGCTCGAGTGTGTGGTTTTTTTTTTTTTTTGTTTTTTTTTTTATATATAGAGTATGTTTACATATACAGTATACATATGTTTAATGACCGCCAATACGTCTTTTAACTGACCTGAGATATAAGAGAATAGCCTCCCCATACAGGTGACAATCCTGTAGCTGTCAGCTGTACACTATAGCTGACAACTTGCTGTATCAGCCACGATCAGTGTTGGCACCGTACATATCTGTTTAACCCCTTAGATGCTGCTGTCAATAGTGACTACATCATTATAAACGGTTAACAGAGTGTGGGGGCTTCCTCTTTACCCCAATTGGTGCCCTCAGATCATGATTGTGTCATCCTGATGTTTGTGATGGCAATTCATGACCAAATAGCGGCCTTAGAGTCTGACAGCTGTTGTAACCTGTTCAGAAGTTAGAGGCATTTAGGTGGTAAAAATGCACATTTTCATTTCTGTCATGCCACTCTGCATTAATTCCTGTAAAGCACCTGAAGGGTTAATAAACTACCTGACAGCAGTTTTCAATGTGTCAGGGGGTGCTGTTTTTAAAATGGTATCACGTTTGGGGGTTTCCCAATATATGAGACCCCTAAAGTCAATTCAAACATGGATAGTTCCCTAAAAAAATAAATTTTGTAAATTTCCTTGAAAAAATGAAAAATTGCTGCTACATTTTAAACCTCCTAAAATGCTAACAAAATAAAATAACATTTTACAAATGGTGCTGTTGTAAAGCCGACATGTGGGAAATGTTATTTATTCATGTTTTGCTGTGGTATGACTATCGGGATTAAAGGGATAATCATTCAAACTTTGAAAATTGCAAATTTTTTAACATTTTTCTCACATTTTTGATATTTTCTATAAATAAACACAAAACATATTGACCTAAATTTACCATTATCATAAAGTATAATGTGTCACGAAAAAACAATCTCAAAATCACTGGGATTTGTTGAAGCGTTGCAGAGTTATTACCACATAAATTGGCACTGGTCAGATTTCAAAAATTTGGCTCCGTCACTAAGGGGGTTAAGTTATAACGTGTAGTGACTGGGATGTACCATAACTATGGTAGGTGTCTGGTTTTTGGAAACCTCTCCAAGCCATTGTGTTGGCGCTGTATCCCCTGCACTCGGGAACTCCCAGCCACCCAGAGAACACTTTTATAAGGGGTGAAGTGCTACACCCCCCTACAATGCTGTGGACTCCTGAGTCTCGGGATTGGTAGGTGTCTTTAGAATTCCAATAGCCACCAATCTTTGAACTTGTGACCTAGGAAAAGCTGCCCCTTTTAAGATAAAGCCAATTGATAAAAAATATATTATATTATATATATATATATATATATATATATATATATATATATATATATATATATATATATATATATTATATATAATTTTTTTTTTTTTTCTTTTCTTTTCTTTTTCTCTTGTGTTAACCCTGCCTTGAAGTCTCTGAAGAGCAGTCTTGAGTCAGTCTGTGCAACTGCCGACTACAATTGTGACACTGTATGATAGTCACACTCACGACTCCCCTGTATTCCCTGTGTAGGTGTGTTTACATGACTTTATGGAATTTACATACTTGCAATCGCATGCCAACTAGATTCCTGCGTTTCCCCAAATTTTCCCAAATTTTCTAATATTGAAAAAACCAAGAGTCAGATGGCACATACATGCAGTAACTGACCTTGCATGGAGAATACAGGGGAATCCTGACACTGTGCTTATTACTGTCATGATTCTGGTCTCATAGTGACTGCAAACTTTTGAGCCCAGACAAGTCCTTTTAACTGTTTGCTTTCTTCTTTTAAGTATGTCATGCGGAACTGAATGCCATTATGAACAAAAACTCTGCTGACGTTAAAGGCTGCATCATGTATGTGGCTCTCTTCCCATGTAATGAATGTGCTAAGCTGATCATTCAGGCAGGTAAGTCATGCTATGGGTTCATTTTTACTTTTTTTTTTTTTTTTTTTTCCCCTACTTTTATGCTGTATATGATTGCTTACTTTAAAACAAAGTTGCTGCCTTCCAAGGGCAACACCTTTGCTAAGGCTACTTTCACACTTGCGTCGGTATGGGTCCGTCGCTAAGCGTTGGCGCGACGTACCGACACATGTTGTGAAAATTATGCACAACGTGGGCAGCGGATGCGGTTTTTCGACGCATCTGCTGCCCATTCTAAATTCCGGGGAGGAGGGGGCGGAGTTCCGGCCGCGCATGCGTGGTAGAAAATGGTGGACGCGGCGTACGAAAACGATATACTGAACGTTTTTTCGTGCCGATGGTCCGCCAAAACACGACCCAGCCAGTACACGACGGACGAGACGTGTGGCCATACGTCATGATCCGTCGGCAATACAAGTCTATGGGGAAGAAAACGCATCCTGCGGGCATATTTGCAGGATCCCTTTTTTTCCCCAAAACGACAGATTGTGACGTACGTCACACGACGCAAGTGTGAAAAAAGCCTTAAGGTACCTTCACACATAACGATTTCGTTAACGATATCGTTGCAACGTCACGCTTTTTTGTGACGTAGCAACGATCCCGCTAACGATATCTGTGTGACAACGACCAACGATCAGGCCCCTGCTGGGAGATCGTTGGTCGTGGGGCATGATCAGGACTTTTTTTTTTTTTTTTTGGTCGCTGATCACCCCGCTGTCATCGCTAGATCGGCGTGTGTGACGCCGATCTAGCGATGTGTTCACCTGTAACCAGGGTAAACATCGGGTTACTAAGTGCAGGGACGCGCTTAGTAACCCGATATTTACCCTGGTTACCATTGTAAAAGAAAAAAAAACTACATGCTTACATTCTGATGTCTGTCACGTCCCCCGGTGTCAGCTTCCCTCCCTGCACTGTCAGCGCCGGCCGGCCGTAAAGCAGTGACGTCACCGCTCTGCTTTACTGCCGGCGCTTACACAGTGCAGGGAAGCTGACGCCGGGGGACGTGACAGACATCAGAATGTAAGCATGTAGTTTTTTTTTCTTTTACAATGGTAACCAGGGTAAATATGGGGTTACTAAGCCCGGCCCTGCTCTTAGTAACCCGATGTTTACCCTGGTTACCTGGGGACTTCGGCATCATTGTAGACAGTTTCAACGATGCCGAAGTCTTTCCCCTGATCGTTGGTCGCTGGAGAGAGCTGTCTGTGTGACAGCTCCCCAGCGACCACACAACGACTTACCAACGATCACGGCCAGGTCGTATCGCTGGTCGTGATCGTTGGTAAGTCGTTTAGTGTAACGGTACCTTTAGGCTATGTGCGCACATTGCAGATTAGGCATAGGAATTTCTGGTGCGGATTCTGCCTCTCCTGGCAGAAAACGCACCTGCGGATTTGTCACGTTTTGCTGCGGATTTGCTGTGTTTTTTACCCCTGCGGTTTTCTATAACGGGTGTCAAACTGCATTCCTCGAGGGCTGCAAACCATGCGTGTTTTCAAGATTCCCTTAGCATTGCACAAGGTGCTGGAATCATTATGTGTGTAGGTGATTAAATTATCACCTGTGCAGTACAAGGAAATCCTGAAAACATAACCTGTTTGCAGCCCTCGAGGAATGCAGTTTGACACCCCTGTTCTATAATGTAATGGGTACAAAAACGCTGCAGATTCACAAAAAAGTGACATGCTACTTCTTTTAAACCGCGGCGTTTCCGCAGCGGATTTTCCAGTGTGCACAGCATTTTTTATTTCTCATTGATTTACATTGTACTGTAAATCAATTGTGGATTGCATGGCAAAAAATGCTGCGGATCAATCCGCAACGTGTGCACATACCCTAAGGGCCGTGGAAATCCTCTATTTATGTGGAAATTAAGCGTATTTACTGGGATTGTATGTGAATAAAATGTAGTTCTTGTATACAGAAAAGTTATAATATTTACTAATATACACTGAGTTTATAGATTAAAACAAATGAGTCTTGTTTCTCATTGTAACCACTGGTCATGCAACTATCAGTTTTCCAGAGCAGCTTAATCAAGCACTGACCTGGAAACACCCCTCTATCAACTGGGGTTTCCTTGATATGATATTTAAAAAAAAAAAATGTATTTTCTGACTAGACAATCCATGTTTAAATTACTTCTGAAATTTTTTTTGGGGGGGAGAAAATCTGGTGTGGGCACTCATTACCTTCAAAACAGTGTGAAAGCATCAACTTTTTTTTTTTTTTTTTTTTAAGGAACTCTGCAGGGAGATTGTTTAAAATATCTTGGAAAACTAACCACAGATCTTCCTTGGATGTCGCTTGCACAAATCTCTCTCTTCATGCTATCCCAGACAGAGTCTGAAATCAGGTCTCTGGGGGGCATATCATAATTTCCAAGACTCCATAGTTTTCAATGACATTTGTTTTTGTATATACTCAAGTATAAGCTGAGGCCCCTAATTTTGCTACAAAAAACTGGGAAAACCTATTGACTCGCTTATAAGCCTAGTGTGGGAAATGCAGCAGCTACTGGTAAATTTCAAAAATAAAAATAGATGATCAATAAAAGTAAAATTGAGACATCAGTAGGTTAAATGTTTTTGAATATCCATATTGAATCAGGAGCCCCATATAATGCTCCATACAGTTCATGATGACCCCATAAGATGCTCCATACAAAATACTTCCCGTTTAATGCTGCACAAAGGATAATGATGGCCCCGTAAGATGCTCCATATTAAAATATGCCCCATATAATGCTCCATAAAGGTTGATGGCCCCATAAGATGCTCAGTAGAATAATATGCCCCATATGCTGCGATTAAAAAAATAAATAAATAAAAAAATAAAGACATACACTCCTCTCGTCACTGGGGGAGAGGTGCCAGTGTCCTGAGCAGGCGAGAACACCGGCATGCTATCGGGTGAGGTAACTATGTCGCTGCTGGCTCAGGCCCCGGGCACTTGCGATATACACCTGTCCCCATTCCACCGCCGTGCGTCGCTGTGACTTCCGTCTCTCTGCAGTGACTGTTCAGGCAGAGGGCATGCACTAGCCATGTCATTGCGCCCTCTGACCTGAACGTCACAGCCAGAGGACGCAGAAGACAGAGTGCGGCGGTGGAATGGGGACAAGTGAATATCGCATGGCTCACCCTCCCACTGTCATACTCGCCCCCTCCTGGCACGGCCCTGCTTCTCCATCATCCCGGGCCGGCATCTCCTTCCAGTGCCGAGCAGTCACATGGTATCGCTCATTAAAGTAATGAATATGCGCTCCACGCCTATGGGAGTGGAGACCCTTCCACATTCATTACTTTAATGAGCGGTACCATGTGACCGCTGAACTCGGGAAGAGCTGCTGCGCCGGGACAACAGTGATGCAGGGAAGACTTGCAGCAATCGCACGAGGAGTGGGTGAGTATGATGTGACAGCCGCTGGCTCCTGCTGCTCCCCCTCCCCTGCCGACCCCCTGGGATGACTCGAGTATCAGCTGAGAGGTGCACTTTCAGCCTAAAAAAATTTGGCTGAAATTCTCTGCTTATAATCGAGTATATACGGTACCTAAAGTTTTCCACAGTACATTTTTATTATAAGGAAATCATTAGGACATGGCTTAGGCCATGTTCACACGTTCCCTGCTGTTTTTTCTGCACTAAAAACCGCAGCTCTTGGCGGAAAACGCAGGTGCGTTTTTTGGTGCGTTTTTGATGCAGTTTTTAGTGCAGTTTCTGTGTGTTTTCTAGGAAGTTTTTTTTAGGGTTAAAAAGGCTGAAAATACCCTAACCCTACCCCTAGTTCTAACTCTGGTGGGGGAATAAAAAAAAATTCTTTTTATTTTATTATTGTTGCTACCTATGGGGGTGATAAGGGGGGGGGGGGAGATGGGCATTTACTATTTTTTTATTTTTTTATTTTGATCACTGAGATAGGTTATATCTCAGTGATCAAAATGCACTTTGGAACGAATCTGCCGGCCGGCAGATTCGGCGGGCGCACTGCGTATGCGCCCGCCATTTTGGAAGATGGCGGCGCCCAGGGAGAAGACGGCCGGACGGACACCGGGAGGCCGGGTAAGTATAAGGGGGGGAGATGAGGGCACGGGGGGGGGGGGCGTCGGAGCACGGGGGGGTGGCATCGGAGCATGGGGGGGTGGGATTGGGGCACGGGGGGACAGCCACACTGCAGCGGTTCTGCACCACAAACCGCAGAAAACCCGCAGATATTTTTTTCATCTGCGGGTTTTACTGCGGGTTTGACCTCACAATGGAGGCCTATGGGTGCAGAACCGCTGCAGTTCCGCAAAAAGAAGTGACATGGTACTTCTTTTTTACCGCAGCTATTCAGCGCGGCTTTTTTTGGGATTTTCCGCAATGTGGGCACAGCAGTTCCTGTTTTCCATAGGGTACATTGTAATGTACCCTGCATGGAAAACAGCTGTGGACCCGCAGCGGGAAAATCGCAGCTGTTCCGCATTAAAAAAAGGATGGTGTGAACATGGCCTTACTCTAGCTGAGTTGGTGGCATGGTTGCTAGCTAGGCAGTAGAACATGAGTAAAGGGCGATAAGCCATGCTTATATCTTTTCTGTGGAACCATAAGCTTTGTGAAGGATGAATCCCACCTCGCCACCCAGCCGGACGTCAATATTACATAAGACGGGTCACTTACTACAATCTCCCCACTTTCACCAATATGGCTTTCCAAACCCCCTGGGGACACATAAGGTCAGCTTGGTACAGTTTTACGCAAATGCTCCCTGTCCACACGGGCCCAGGGAGGCACAGGGAGTGAGAGGATGTGGCCCACGCAGTCACTGACACTGCACCACAATCGCTCACAACCCCGAGAGGTTGAGAGGCCTCTTTCACAAACGCCAGTGAAGCAGAGTGTTGCCAGCCCAGTAGGACTGCCCCAGTTCCTTATTAGATACAAGTCCGGTCCGTTAACGGGATTATATCAGGCCAGAAACCAGCCCCGATAGCATGAAACTTAAGCCGAGAAACGTCCTTGTGGATCGAGAAGAGCAGCCCAAGGTTAAATTATATATTTAATCGCCTTGAGGGCACACTAGGCAATACACTATATACACTGTTTACACATATACAATGGTCAGATATGCAAATACAGATGGTGGTGGACAAAAGATAAGTGGAATGTCAATTACTGGGTTGATGTTCGACTGTGTTTGCTGGCCGCAATGGGCATGAGCTGACAGCTGTTTCCTTGGTCCCTTATAAGCACGCTGTTCGACGTGGCTCCCACTTTAAAAGTGACCAGCAAGCGCATCGGAGAGCCCACATTCCCTTACACTAGCCTTTATCCCCTTTGGGTCACTCCCCTCCTGCTCTCTGGGCTGAACCTTAATCCCCTCCCCTTGTCTCTGCAGCTAAAAATTCCAAAACCTAAGATGGGACTTAATTCCTTACAGTCCTAGGGAGGTGGTTTTATTCGGACTCCCATGACAGCACTACGAGAGAGAGGATCCGCCCTTCAGGAACAGGAAACCTACAGATACAAAAGGGCGGCACCTCTCCCCATGCATCAGTTGGTTTCCTGTTCCTGGAGGGACTGGATCCTACAAGAAGATTGCTAGCAGATTCCAGGCCGGCCGGACCGATTCGGGTAGCGAGGGGGTCTCTTACCTCGGCCGGTGCGGGGTACCTGAAGCAGACACGGTGGCTCTGGCAGGGCTGCACGGCAGTGTCTGATCAGCGTGGAGCGGTCGCCAGGGGGTGTCCTGTCTCCGGAAGCCGCGCGTGGTATGTATAAAGGTCCTCCTCCTTTGAGGCGCTGGGGGGGCTCTGGGGGGTCGGCGGCATTGTGGGGGCGCCCTCGGAGTCTCCCGGTATGGTCTCGGCGTCCCACGCTGTTCACAGCGCTGACAGGAAGCGCTGTGGACTAGGGGTGACGTCGGGGGGCGGAGCCGGCGGTGACTTCTGGGTCGCGGAGCTTCTGCGCATGCGCAGGGGCTCCAAGATGGCGGCGCCCACCGGTAAATGTGCGCCGATCACCCTCAGGTGTCGGCTGATCCCCTGCAGCTGCGGGGGGGGGGGGGGAGGGGGCGGTGGAAAGTGGCTACAAGCGCGGCATAATTACGCTGGCCGAAGGAGGGGCTATATATCGGCTCCAGGTGCGCGATCCTTGCTCCTGGTCTCCAACCTGAAGATGGAGTCTGATCAGGATCAGCAGCCTCTGCTGCTGGATGAAGTGCCTCAGAAATCCATGGAGAAGGATCGTGAGAAAAAGAGCGATGGGTCTGGCCGCAGAAGCTCCTCCAGACAGGGGTCTGGAGCGTCAGCCAGAAAAGATCCCCCTCGTACTTCGGTATCTTCTGGGTGTGGGGCAGCCACTGGTAAGTGACCTTCGAGAAAGTTCACTTAGTGACTAGTGTCCCCTCATGTTTTGTGCAGGGAAAGAAAAGCGTCAGTAAGGCGAAGCATAGGGAGTGTGCCATCTGCGGGGTCCCCTTGCCTGACTCACACCCTAAAAAACTATGTGACCCCTGTATCCAGCAGACGGTGAGGTCTTGGAAGGAGGGGAGGGGGTATAGCATGTAGATCTTACATTCTAGTCTACCTTACTTATCCCCTTAGGTAGCAGAAGAGTCCTCTTCTATTGCGGCCAGTCTAAAGGAAATGGTTAGAATGGAGGTCAAGCAGTCCATTAAGAACCTTTCACAGACAGGAGGCTCTAAGCAAAAAACTCAGTGGGCATCTGATTCGTCTGTGGATAAGGACAGGAGCGAGGAATCGGACGATTCAGCAGCTTCATCCTCCTCTTCGGAAGAAGACGCTGCTCGGTTTTGCCTACCCATAGAGAGGATAGACAAATTGATAAAGGCGGTCAGAGGCAGAATGGGTATAACAGAACCCAAGCCTCAACTATCTAAAGAACAAATGATGTTCAGCGGGTTAGAACAGAAAGAGTATTTCCTTTAAATGAGAAAATACAGGAACTTATCAACAGGGAGTGGAGAAAACCAGAGAGAAAAGGCTCCTTACCACCTGCGCAGAAACGTCGGTACCCTTTTGATGACCCAGCAGTGGGTAGCTGGGAGAAGGCCCCAAAGCTGGATGCAGCATTTGCCAAGGTAGCGAAGCGATCCTCTCTCCCGTTTGAGGATATGGGGACGCTTAAAGACCCCCTGGATAGGAAAGTGGATACCTTCCTAAAGGGAACCTGGGAAATGGCAGCCGGCTCCTTAAGACCTGCGGTGGCGTCAACCTGCACGGCAAGGTCAATGATGGTCTGGCTGGACCAGTTGGAGACCCAATTAAAACAGGGGGCCTCTAGAGATTCCATACTCTCAGCGTTACCAATAATCCAGGAGGGGGCGGCTTTTTTATCGGACGCCTCAATTGACTCCGTAAAGTTGGCAGCTAGAGCAGCAGGACTTTCTAATGCTGCAAGGAGAGCCCTATGGCTGAAATGCTGGCCGGGGGATATGTAGGCGAAAGCAAAGCTCTGCGCTATCCCTTGTAAAGGCGAGTATCTATTTGGGCCTACCCTGGATGAGCTCCTGGAGAAGGCAGGGGATGATAAGAAAGTTTCCCAGTCTTTTCACTCCATATCGCCGTCCCTTCAACAAAAGAAGGTTCAATCGGGGAGGAAGGCGCACCTTCTCACCGGGTAGGGATTGTTCCAGATGGGATAAGCGAAAAAGAGGCACAGGTCTCATGTTTCGCCGTAACCTGACGGAAAACAAAAAACAAGACCAATGACTGGCAATCCCGGTGGGAGGGAGACTGTCGCATTTCTCGGCAGAGTGGTCAAAAATCACAAACAGTGTTTGGATAAAAGACACTGTTTCCCATGGTCTCAGACTTGAGTTTGTCCATACCCCACGGGACAAATTCCAGTTAACACCCTGGCGTTCATCTCCCACTGAACAATTTGCCTTAGAAGAGGAAGTGAGGACTCTTTGCTCCAAAAATGTTTTGATTGAAGTGCCGTATTCTCAGGCAGGGAAGGGGTTCTACTCTCCCCTTTTCCTAATTCAAAAACCAGATATGTCTTATAGGACCATTATAAACCTTAAGGGTCTCTATAAGTTTTTGGTGAAACATACCTTCAAAATGGAGTCCATCAATTCGACAATAAAAATGCTTTTCAACAATTGTTTTATGGTAGTAGTGGATTTGAAAGATGCCTACTATCATGTACCCATTCACGCTGATTTCCAACAATACCTAAGGGTAGCAGTACTAATGGGGGGTAGGATTCAACATTTTCAGTTCAGGGCACTTCCCTTCGGGATAACTTCTGCTCCTAGAGTGTTCACTAAAATAATCGCTGAAGTCATGGCACATTTAAGAGAATCAAATGTCCTTATAATTCCCTACTTGGATGATTTCCTCATTGTAGGGAACTCAGTAGATCACTGTCTGTCACAATGGGAGGTTACTAAAGCCAAGCTAGAACACCTGGGTTGGATCATAAACTTCGAAAAATCTAAGTTACAGACCCTAAATATTCAAAAGTTCCTGGGTCTAATGTTGGATTCAGTGACACAACAGTGTCTCCTCCCTATAGAAAAAATAGATCTAATTCAAATTTGTGTTAAAAACAATCAATACACCTTCCATGACACTTAGGCAAGCAATGTCTCTACTTGGGGCACTCACATCTTGCATTCCAGCAGTTAAGTGGGCTCAGTTCCACACCAGATCCCTACAGAGAGAAGTCTTGTTCCATGACAGAGCCTTGGGAGGCGCGTTAAATGGGAAAATAACGTTAGGGCCAACCACGCTAGATTCCCTTAGGTGGTGGTCAGATAAAAAGAATTTATCAGCGGGAGTTCCCTGGATAGTAAATGTCTCCCGGGTGATAACCACAGATGCCAGCTCTTCAGGGTGGGGAGCCTACATGGGGGACATGGTGGTCCAGGGACAATGGGAACCCTTCACAACATTCTCATCCAACCAAAGGGAGTTGTTGGCGGTTGAATTGGCTGTTAAAAAATTCCTCATATATCTGCAGGGCCAGCACGTCAGAATTCTGTCGGACAACAGAGTTGCAGTCGCTTACATAAACCGGCAAGGGGGAACTCGTTCCGAGACATTGATGCAAATCACGGATCGATTGTTCCAGGTGGCAGAGCACAATTTTCTATCTTTGACGGCTCTCCACATCAAAGGAAAGGAAAATGTGGCAGCAGATTTCCTCAGCCGAAACGTGTTAAGACAAGGAGAGTGGTCTCTCAACGAAGACATTTTCAATCTGATCGTCTGCAGATGGGGTCAACCAGTGGTAGACCTGTTCGCCACCAGAAACAACAGAAAAGTAAAACTTTTTTGCTCGCTAAATCCCAGGGAGAATCCCTTGGCGGTGGACGCGTTTCTGAACCTGAACCTGATACCTCTAGTGGTGAGGAAAATCGGGGAAGATCGAGCGAAAGTCATCCTTATCGCCCCCTTTTGGCCCAGAAGAACCTGGTTTGCCTGGCTCAAGACAATGTCTGTATCGGTTCCCTGGGTACTACCAGAGATCCCGAACCTGCTTTCTCAGGGACCGATCTCCAATCCACAAGTGGCAGCGCTCCATTTAACGGCGTGGAGTTTGAACGGTCACTATTAGTGGGGAAAGGCTTCTCTCCAAATTTAGTCGAGACACTCCTAAAGAGTAGAAAGCAAATAACTACAAAAATCTACTCTAGAACTTGGAGGAAGTTCTTGTCTTGTTCAAGATTTGACATCCGAGACGGGGTACCAATACAACAAATTTTAGAGTTCCTACAGAGGGGTCTCGAGTTAAAACTCTCTACTAGTACCCTTAGAGTACAGGTCTCAGCTCTGGGTGCCCTGTTTTCATGCAATATAGCTAACAATTATTGGATAGCGAGGTTTATGAAGGCAGTTAGATCTAGACCGGTATATAAGGATAGAACAGTTCCATGGGATTTAAATTTAGTTCTGTCCTCTCTAACAAAACCCCCCTTTGAACCTCTGCAAGAGGCCTCGATCAAAATGTTGACGCTTAAGACAGCCTTCCTGATTGCCATAACCTCAGCTCGCAGGATATGGGATATCCAGGCACTTTCCAGAGCTCCTCCATACACAGAAATCTTATCAGACAGAGTAGTCCTTAGACCAGACCCGGCATATCTGCCGAAGGTAGCGACACGTTTCCATAGATCACAGGAGATAGTTTTGCCATCCTTTATTCCTAATCACTCTAATCCTAAAGAGCAGGAGCTTCATACGTTAGACGTTAGGAGATCTCTCCTTCAGTATATCTCAGCCACTGATAATTGGAAGAAAGATGGAGCACTGTTTCTTTCCTTCCAAGGTCCAAGGAAAGGATTTAGAGTGTCAAAATATTCACTAGCCAAATGGATTAGGGAAACTATCTCTCTAGCTTACACAGCAGGTGGGGGGCCAGCTCCGCAGAATCTAAAGGCACATTCCACCCGGGCCATGGTGTCATCCTGGGCAGAGAGATCTGGAGTGTCAGTGGAGCAAATATGTAAGGCGGCCACTTGGTCATCTCCTTCCACTTTCTTTAAACACTATCGGTTGGATTTGGGGTCCTCCTCTGATCTCTCCTTTGGGTTAAGGGTGCTACAGACTATAGTCCCTCCCTAAGGTAGCTTACATCTCTGTAAATCTCTCGTAGTGCTGTCATGGGAGTCCGAATAAAGCATTAAGCTACTTACTGGTAGCGGCATTTTTCGGAGGCCCATGACAGCACCCTTAGTTCCCTCCCTATTCACGTGGGGGTAGCACTTCCTATAGTGTATATAATGATAGATTTCACGAGTGGTATCTAGTTCGATACAATGGATTGTTTTGTATATAAACTGTATATAATGTATATTTGTGTACCACTAACCGCGGTAGTCCTCTCAAGCTCTGAAATACAACTGATGCATGGGGAGAGGTGCCGCCCTTTTGTATCTGTAGGTTTCCTGTTCCTGAAGGGCGGATCCTCTCTCTCGTAGTGCTGTCATGGGCCTCCGAAAAATGCCGCTACCAGTAAGTAGCTTAATGCTTTTGTGCCATCGGATCCATCTGGGCCCCTGCTACGCATTAAGACCAAACACTGCTTTGCTATCTGGTTTGTCCTAGCTGTTTTATGTATCTCCATGTCCCTGGGTGCTAGAACGGGTCAAGACCCAGGAGGGCGTCCGCCATGTTCTAGGGATTCTGGAAAGAACTTATGTACATTTGGGACAATATATCCATAACTCCTTTATGGATTTATGTTTCTGGAATGTTCTAAGCGTCTGCAGCTTCAGCATGACTCTGTTGCAAGAAGGCCTTTGTCCTGTTGTGACCTGGTCAAGGTGCGAGATCTGTCACTCACAGCCTTTGACCCTCCTCCCTGCTGAGCTAGGTTTTCTCATACAGCTTCACAATGGTGGTGTTTTTTTTTTTTTTTTTTTTTTAATGAAGCCAGATTAAATAAATTATTTTTAGCTTAGAATCCTGCATTTTTTACATTAATTTATTAAAGGTGTCCTTATCCTTTTTAAAGGGGTTGTCCAGTCTTAATCTACAAGTCTGCAGTCACTGACTGCAGACTTGTGAATCCTCGAGCACTGTGCGATTCTCTGGGAGCGATATGCATAACATATTACAACTAGATAGGCATTGCTCAATAAGTGTTTTGAGTGAAGCTGGAAACTGTCTAGTCAGAATGTGTCCAGCAGTATTCATATCTAATATATAATTGCCTAGAATACTACTTCCTGCAATTTGTGCCAACTTCCTGTCCGGAGCTAATGTCCGGAGCTAATGTCCGGAGATAAGTGACGTCAACAGTGTCAAGTGTCTGATTGGTTGCCGCCTGCTGCGAGCGACCAATCAGAAACGTGCCGTACTGTGACACTCCGCCCGCCATTTTGGTGTGATTTTTGAATTTTTACCTCACAGCAAGTTTCTACTGCGTGGAGGCGGGCCCAGTGACGTTGCTCTTCAAGCTCCTGCCGAATTTCGTCAAAAAAATGATAATACCATTTACCAAAACTATATATATTTAGTTGTGAAGTGGTTCAGTGACATTTTCACACCAATTTTGAACTTTTGTTTGGTGTTTTCTCCATATACTGCCTATTATTCACTGACTATTGAATGTTATACTGAGAGACTGCCGTTTATTAACCTCTTCTTTGCCACATTGGGTATATTGCTCTATTATTTGCCACATAAGGACATTGTCCATTATTGCCCAGCAATTTCTTAAATAACAAGAATTGTCAAGAGCTGGTAAGTGCAGCCATTTTTTGTTCTTTCTTACTATTATTTATTAATTGTATTATTCTTACATTTGAATAAATAAAGTATATATGGATTCTAGACTCCCGATTCTTTAGAATCGGGCTGCCATCTAGTCATATATATTTGTGGTCACTTGACTGCCGCTGCCAGCACTGGAGAATCCTCAGTGTGCAGAACTACCTGGACAACCTTTTTCAAATCAGTCCCCTTTGTAAAAATAAATAAATATTCGCCCCTGCATTACTTTCTTTGAAGTAAAACATTGTATAAAAACCTAGGCAGTGAAATGTTTTACCTCACTGTTATAAAAAATATTAACCCCTTTATCCTATGACGTACTATCCCGTCGAGGTGACCTGGGACTTAATTCCCAGTGACAGGATACTACGTCATAGGCGATTGGTCGTGCTCTCGGGGGGAGCGCGGCCGATAGCCACCAGGTGTCAGCTGATTGTTATAGCTGACATTCGGCACTATGTGCCAGGAGCAGTCATGGACCGCTCCTAGCACATTAACCCCTGGCACACTGCGATCAAAGATGATCGCAGCGTTTAGGCGGCACAGGGAAGCATCGCGCAGGGAGGGGGCTCCCTGCATGCTTCCCTGAGACCCACGGAGCAACGCTATGTGATCGTGTTGCTCCAAGGGTCTTCTACCTCCTCCCTGCAGGCCCGGATCCAAAATGGCCGTGGGGGGCCTTCTGGCTCCTGCAGGGAGGTGGCTTGCAAGCGCCTGCTCAGAGCAGGCGCTGGGAAGTCTCCCTACAATGCCTGTGTGATCGCTGATCTGACACAGTGCATTGCAAAGTGTCAGATCAGCGATGTGTCAATATAATGTGAATGCCTCCCCCCCCTCCCCCGTAAAGTAAAAAAAAGTGTTAAAAAATTCTTCCAATAAATACATTTCTTTATCAAAGTAAAAAAAAAAACAATAAAAGTACGCATTTGTTATTGCTGCGTCCGTAACGACCCGACCTATAACTGTCTCACTAGTTAACCCCTTCAGTGAACACTCATACCTCCAAACAAAAAGTGGAATAACACGCGATCAAAAAGACGGATATAAATAACCATTGTACCGCTGAAAACGTCGTCTTGTCCAGCAAAAAATGAGCCGCCATACAGCATCATCAGCGAAAAAATAAGTTAGTCCTCAGAATAAAGCGATGCAAAAATATATTTTTTTTAATATAAAATAGTTTTTATCGTATAAAAGCGTCAAAATATAACAAAATGATATAAATGAGGTGTCGCTGTAATTGTTCTGACTCGAAGAATAAAACTGCTTTATCCATTTTACCAAGCATGGAACTGTATAAGCGCCCCTCCAAAAGAAATTCATGAATAGCTGGTTTTTGTTCATTTTACCTCA
Source organism: Ranitomeya imitator (assembly GCF_032444005.1). Classification (NCBI taxonomy): domain Eukaryota; kingdom Metazoa; phylum Chordata; class Amphibia; order Anura; family Dendrobatidae; genus Ranitomeya; species Ranitomeya imitator. The sequence goes on along the minus strand of NC_091282.1, from coordinate 1,099,823,795 downwards.
CAAAAATCGGAATAAAAAGCGATCAAAAAATGTCACGTGCCCGAACATTGTACCAATAAAAACGTCAACTCGTCCCACATAAAACAAGACCTCACATGACTGTGGACCAAAATATGGAAAAATTATAGCTTTCAAAATGTGGAGACGCAACAACTATTTTTTGCTATAAAAAGCGTCTTTCAGTGTGTGACGGCTGCCAATCCTAAAAATCCGCTAAAAAACCCGCTATGAAAGTAAATCAAACCCCCTTAGGGAAAAATAATTTTTTCAAAAGTGTATTTATTTTCATTTTCCCGTTTAAGGTTGGGGCTAAAGTTAGGTTGAGGGCTAAAGTTAGGGTTTGGATTACATTTAGGGTTGGGATTAGGGGTGTGGTTGGGTTAAGGTTTCAGTTAGAATTCGGGGTTTCCACTGTTTAGGCACATCAGGGGCTCTCCAAACACGACATGGCGTCCAATCTCAATTCCAGCCAATTCTGCGTTGAAAAAGTAAAACGGCGCTCCTTCCCTTCCAAGCTCTCCCATGTGCCTAAACAGGGGTTTACCCCAACATATGGGGTATCGGCGTACTCGGGACAAATTGGACAACAAGTTTTGGGGGCTAAAAAATTTTTGTGGAAATAAAAAAATTTATTTTCACAGCTCTGCGTTTATAAACTGTAGTGAAACACTTATTTATTATTATTATTATTATTATTATTATTATTATTATTATTATTATATATATATTTTTTTTAAACATTCCAAAAATTCCTGTGAAACACCTGAAGGGTTTATAAATGTGGTTTTGAGCTCCTTGAGGGGTGCAGTTTTTAGAATGGTGTCACACTTGGGTATTTTCTATCATATAGACCCCCTCAAAATAACTTCAAATGTGATGTGGTCCCTTAAAAAAAAATAAAAAAAAAATGGTGTTCTAAAAATGAGAAATTGCTGGTCAAGTTTTAACCCTTATCTCCCTAACAAAAAAAATGTTGGTTCCCAAATTGTAGACATGTGGGAAATGTTACTACTTAAGTATTTTGTGTGACAGTTCTCTGATTTAAGGGCATAAAAATTCAAAGTTGGAAAATTGCAAAAAATGTTGCCAAATTTTTGTTTTTTTTAACGAATAAATGCAGGTAATATCAAAGAAACTTTACCACTATCATTAAGTACAATGTCATGAGAAAACTGTGTCAGAATCAGTGGGATCTGTTGAAGCATTCCAGAGGTATAACCTTATAAAGGGACAGTGGTCAGAATTGTAAAAATTGGCCCGTCATTAACGTGCAAACCACCCATTTGGGTTAAGGGGTTAAAATCTCTGGGTTTTCACCTCCTTCCTTTTCACACAGATTTCCAGTAAGGAATCCAATGGCTGACAGTATGAGTCCCTTAAAGGTGGACTGGTACAATGGTCATAACTCATTGTGAGCAGCGCATGATGTCCCTGCCATGCGCTGCTTACAAGCTTTAAGCAGCTGCTGGCACTGGAGCAGGACGCTACGACTGCGAGGGAGCAGAGGAAGGTAAGAATAAAATTTGTATTTATTTTTTTTTTTTTTCTTAAATCTTTTCTGATGGGGCCATGGATACCAGGACTCGGATGGGGCCAGTCACTCATACCAGCAAGGGGATGGGGCCAATCATACCAGAATAAGGATGGGGCCATGCATTCCAGGAAAGGTGATCTCAAGTACAAAATTGACCACATTTTTGCTTCAGGTTCTTCCAATCACCCCTTCCCCCTCTCCTAATTTCCTCCTCTAAAACCTAGGTGCGTCCTATGGTCTGGTGCATCTTATAGTCTGAAAAATACGGTAAACATATTTTTTTAATAAACTCTGCCTTTCCTTTTGAATTAAATATAACATTTTAATAGTTCTGTTCCTTTTTGTTCTGTAACCCGTACCCCCAAAGCCAAACACTGCCCAAACCAGGCCTCTGCCTGGTGAAAAATATCTGGTGACACGCTCTTGGGCTTGACTTAAATTAGAACTAAACAAGTTATCTCTGTATTGGAGAAGATAAATGAAAAAAAAACAAACATTTTATTCAGGTCAGCAGCAACTGTTCTATTATATGGCCAATCTCTTTTCTTAAACGGGCCCATTGAATGACAAACAAAATGTTTTGGTTTTGAATTCATAAATATATGTATATTTTTCTAGGTATTAAAGAAGTCATATTCATGTCGGACAAGTATCATGATACACCAGAAATGAAGGCTGCAAGACACATGTTTGATCTAACCGGGATCAAATATACGTAAGACCACCATGTTTTGTTATGCTTTTTAAAATGGTAAAAAGTTTGGTATACTGTATAATATATACTCTAATGGGAAATGGCTTAAACACCTAAACACATGGAAATTTAGAGTATATAGCACAACACACCCACTGTAAGCCAATGCTGAGTAGTTATAGCACGTTTTTATGCTTATTTTTGTTATTTTGCCTACACCATATGGATGGTTCGGCTGGCCATGCACAGTGTCAGCCTCCTATCTGATATCCACAAGGGTCTGATTGGAGCATGCTAATGTATGGGGGGGGGGGGGGGGGGCAGATGAGTCGACCAACAGGTATCTAAAGTGTATGACCAGCTTTACTTCTAGCTTGACTGAATTGTAAAGGGGATCTCTGAATACAAACCCTAAATCCAGACCATCTCATTGTATTGCACTATTATGGGCGCCTCCCCGATACAGAAGACGAGTGTTATCTTTAACACAAGTAATACTACAAGTTTTTAAATTAACTTCAACAAAGAGAATAAGAACGGGGCAGTACATTTTGCACAAAGGGAAAAAACTTTAGCAATGAAACCAACTCCTGGAGCTCAGTTGTTAGAAATGTTTTCTTTTCCTGATAATTTATGATCTGTTAGCTGAAAAACACACAGCCTCAGCAACCCCATGTGTCTTTTTGTTTCAGTCTATCCCTTCTAAGGATTCTCTCTGCATGGGGCACTATAATTGGCTTCTCCGGAGAGAGCATGAGGGCTAAGCAATGTTTTCCTCCCTCCTCCTACTCCTTTCTCTTCTTCTACTGATAGAAAGTGAGTTTCAGCACATAACTAACCTATATATTTTCTTTTTTAAGGAAATTTGTACCCAAGCGGAAAACTATAGTCATTGACTTTGATTCGATCAATAACGCCAAGAGAGGTCCTCCCGTATTGTGAAGACTTGATGGCTACCTCGTGATCCATGAGCCATCTTTGCTTTATAAGACATCACCTGCTGCCATAAGGGAGGGGATAGACAAGCCTGTTCTATACTTTTCGCTTTAGGAGTCTTTAGTCTCATCACCTCAATGGCAATCAATGAAAAGTGTTTTGTTTTTTTATTTTTTATTTTTTTTAATAATGCGCTGAAGAAATGGCTCCCGAGAGCAGTGAACACTATTGCTTAACTGTTATGTTTCATATACTGTACCTGCAAGGCCTGCACACGTGGAATGGATTGTTACATGGTTGTAGTAATTTTACTTCTGTACCTTTTTTATTGCTTGCAAACTTCAGGAATCTGATCTGTAGGCTGCACTTCTTCTTTCATAGTATATCCTGTTTGAAAATGTTTTCTTTCATTTCTCTGGTAGGTTTTACTATTTTGTACTTTTTTTTTTTTTTTTCTTTTTATGCTGCTATTAAACTTTTATGATGTGCCTTATGGATTTTCTTTTGTAATTTTTCATTTGTCAGTAAGCACTAGAACTTTACAATATGTTAGGGCTCGCCTGCTGAGGTGGATCCACTGACCAGAAAGCACCAAGGGTGATGGCACAGTGGCAAGGACCAGGATCGTGGACCAGGCTACAATGAAGGCATGCAGCGTAGGACGTGCCGGAAGCAACAAAGCCAGGAGTGTAGACTATCACAGGAGAGAATATGAAGGTTTAAAGGACAGGTCTGAACTAGGCTGTAGATGAAGGTTGTGGAAACCACAGCAGTCTTGGAACTTAACCATCCACCCAACTGTTGAGACCTGGCTCCCTGTAATTATTTTCTAATTCGGAATCTGAAGAAATATCTGCGTAGGCAATGATTTCCTAATGATGATGCAGTCGGAGAGGCAGTAACAGGGTTCCCCAGTACTGAAAAAACTGAGTCGAAAAGGTCTTTAATAAAAGGATATCTTGTATAATATTTCAAGTATCGTATAATATTTAGTAACAATCAATAAAACATGAGATCATAAAGAACAAAATAAATCATTATGGATTCTGGTAAAAGAAGTCTGGATACTAAATAGTATATAGATCAGGGGAATTATGTTCCTAAAAAGTATAACATTTATATCCAAAGTTGCAGATATGGACAGATGTCATTAGAAGGTCCAGAAAAATGACCATACCAGGACAAGTGTCAAGTTGAGTGTAGCTATAGGTATATAGTAAAAAAACAAAACAAAAAAAACCCTTACAGTTTGAACCCACAAAATGGCAACTCAACAATCCAAGATGTAAAGTATTGATTTTTACCTCTGTGGATCTTGGTAAGATGACAGACAGCCCCAACGCACGTTTAGCATGGGCTTCCTCAGCTGCTACTGAGCAGACAGCACCATCTTGAAGGAGGAATTTTTTTTTCTACTCCAGAAAGATTGCGCCCCCATGGCTTGCGTAATATCTATGGAATCACCTATGTACACCAATGGCTACCACTGAGCAGGCTCCATTTTAAAATGTATTTTTCCTATCTGAATAACCTTTATTGGGACAATAAACGTGCGATTTATGCTGCAGCTCAGGTGCCTCGGCCAGCACCTGCCTGCAGATTTTTTTTTTTTTTTTCTTCAGTATGTACAGATATTCATTATGCAAACTAGGGGCAGGTCAGTGAGGGATCTGTGAGCAGTCTGTATTAAGAATACCTAATCAGAGCACCGCATAAAGACCACCCCCCCAGGCCACCCTAGAGCACGGGCATATCATTAACAGAAAATAAAGATTATATAACCACCACAAGCAGGAACCAAGGTATCATTTTAATCAGATGATAATGTGTGCAAAACTGTAAAGCGCTGCGGAATTTATTTGTTAAAAATAAAGATTATTATTATTAATCAGAATAACGGCGCTGACCTGACACTGTGTGTAGGTTACTGTGCACAATCCTCCTGACAGGTTCTCTTTAAATCAGTTATTTCACACAAAATAGTTAATACATAACATTTCCCACATGTCTACTTTAAAAAATATTTTGTTTACATCTGTACAATTTTTTTAAAGTTTTAGTAGGTGTCACGATTCACACTGTGACAGTCACCCCCACGTCACGGGTCGGGGTGACTTTAGGCCAACAGATGGCTATCACATGTGCAGGGGGGCTTATCTTGGTTATCCCTCCACTCCACAATGTGATGAAAAAACACACACAAGGCTATTGACCTCTTAGTTTACAGCAGGGGCTTATTTTAGGTATCCCACTGCTCTTCAATATACCACGAACTGCAGGGATTTATGTATATCCCACTTACAGTTCCACTTGAAACTTGCAGCTCTCTGACACCCCCCTTACTCTCAGGTCAGATTAGGTACTGAACCTAGGGTAATTAGTTGCCAGAAAGGCTGCCTGCTATGTGCTGGCTATTGGGCACGCTGCAGTGACGCTATTAAACTACTCCCACTCAGGCAGGAACAATAATTATCAACGCTGCAGTCGCTACAATGACTCCCAAAGGCACTGTACAAAGGTATGCTGCCACCAGCTTCAATAAACGGGTCCGAAGCTAACCCAAAACGGTAGCGTATTTCCCTTCAGAAGACTTAGGGTACGCTTTAGAGCAGGAAGAACGAATCTAGTATTAAATATTATACTCCATCAAAGGTTTAAGGCAGTGTTTATAAACAGTTATATAAAGATGTTACAATATGAGACGATTCAAAATATGTACAAGGTAATTATAAAAATAACGGGTTAAATGAGAAAACAACACTTACATGTGTTCAGAGCATTGCAGGCAACCAGGCTAGTTTCCATATGTCCCAATGCATCAGGACTGGCAGTCAGGGCTTCCCAGGTAAAAACGAACTGCTGGGGGTCTGTCAGAAACTTATAAACCGCAGCCCGTGACATCACCAACAGGGCTGGCTTACCCAGACCCTCCTTTTACCCTTCGCCACGACAGCACCCCACATGAGAGAGAGAGGGATCCGCCCATAGGAACAGGAAACCTACAGAATAAAAGGAGGCGGTCCCCTCTCCTCCTCAGTTTAGGTTTCCTGTTCCTACAGGGACCCGGCTTACCTACAGATGAAGAGGATCCCTGGGCCATGCACCCGCCTGCGCCGGTTTCTGTGGGAACGGCAGGGGCTGCGGTACCAGAAGCAGCGGCGGGGGAGCCCCTGCTTGCAGCCTCCCCCCTCGTCTGGTCAAACATCCACGGTCCGGGTCCGGTCACCGTAGGTCCGGCCGGCACTGTGAGGACGCGCGCGCTGCAGCGGCCGGCTTAATAGCCTCTGGCGGCCGCATGGTGAGTGAGAGCGGCGCGTCTAACCCGGAAGTCGCGGGAGCACTTCCGGGTTGGTCCGGGGAGGCAGGAGAATGGGCGGCAAGTTTAAAAATGCAGCGCTAGCGTCGGGCCGGTGTGTGTGAAATGGCTTCACCGGCCGACGAAGCGCACCTGCCCGCAGTGCAACAGCGCTCTCCCAGCAGGGAGAGAAGCACGAGGAGCAGCACAAAGAGTGGTGGCCGACCTCCAGAGAAGAGTTCTACCACCAAACGAATTCCGCCTCCAGAACCGGTACCTATCAGCTTCACTGGGTGAGTTTTTGAAAGAGTCTCTTCCTATATGCTGATATATGTTCCTCCTGTATCCTTCCTCTAGACTAAGAAAAGGACACACAAATCTAAGCATAAAGAGTGTGCTTTATGTACGCAGCCCCTCCCGGATGATTATGCCAAAAAACTGTGTGCAGAGTGTATCATGCAAACTCTACGGCAGGAAAATATCATGACTCCCTCAGATGTCAGAGCTATTATCCGAGAAGAGATGCAGGGTTTGGCGCAGACAAGTAGCGCCAGTACCCGTCAGCCTAGCAGGTCCCGGTCTCCGGTTAGTTCGGAGTCAGAGGGTGTATGTATTTCTTCAGACGAAGAGGGATCTCAGCCGAGCTCATCCGAGACTGAAGGGGGACTTTGTCTTCCCAACAGTAATGTGGACAATTTAATAAAATCTGTCAGGAGCACGATGGGGTGCCCAGATGGGAAAGAAAAGAAATCAGCACAGGACATAATGTTTGCGGGGTTAGGACAGAAGAAACGTAGGTCCTTCCCCGTCATACAAACCATCAAAGATATTGTTAAAAAGGAGTGGGACAAGCAGAATAGAGGGTTTTTACCATCATCCTCTAAAAGGCGCTATCCCTTCAGCGATGAAGACCTAAACACCTGGTCAAAGGTGCCAAAAGTTGATGCTGCGGTAGCCTCCACAACCAAACAGTCGGTCCTACCAGTGGAGGATTCAGGGGTCCTGACAGACCCGCTGGACCGTAAAGCAGAAGCTTTACTAAAGAGGTCATGGGAAGTCAATACGGGGGCGTTCAGGCCCGCCATATCTAGTACCTGTACTGCAAGATCTCTACTAGTATGGACGGAGCAATTGGAGGAACAGATTAGAGGCAAAACTTCGAGGGAATCTATCCTGCTGAAATTGCCTCAAATTAAAGAAGCAGTAGCATTCCTAGCTGATGCCTCAGTGGACTCGCTACGTCTTGCAGCCAGGTCAGCCGGCCTAGTCAACACAGCCCGGCGTGCACTCTGGCTAAAGAATTGGAAGGGGGACGCACAAGCTAAAGCGAAACTTTGTGCGATTCACTGTCAGGGTGAGTTCCTTTTTGGGAAGACGCTGGATGAACTCCTGAATAAAGCAGGTGAAAGGAAGAAAGGCTTCCCTAACCAGTATCTTCCATCCTACAGGAGAGCCTTCAGGAGACGCCCCTTTACTAGGAACAAGCCGCTTGAACAAAGAGAGCGATGGGAGTCGAAGGACCCAAAGCAAAAAGGTGCCTTTTTTAGCGGGTCCCATAATCCGAGACGTAAATACCGCTAACCAGGAAGTAGGCGGCAGATTAAAATTTTTTCTTCCCCAATGGGAACAGATAACATCCAGCCAGTGGATTCTGGACATTGTGCAATACGGCCTTAAACTAGAATTTGATCGAATCCCTTGGGATTCCTTCATAATAACATCTCCAAAAGGTCAGGACCAACAGAGGGCTCTAGAAATAGAGATCCTATCTCTTCTATCTAAGAAAGTCCTGATTGAAGTTCCCCAGGATCAAAAAGGGAAAGGGTTCTACTCCCCTTTATTCCTGATTAATAAACCAGATGGTTCATTTAGAACCATCATAAATCTTAAAAAATTAAATTCTTTCCTGCGTAATCATACCTTCAAAATGGAATCCATTAGTTCTACCATAAAACTCTTATTCCCTAGGTGTGTCATGGCCGGAATAGACTTAAAGGACGCCTATTACCATCTTCCCATACATGCCGAACATCAGCAGTACCTAAGGGTAGCAGTCACCCTGGAGGGGAAGGTTCGTCACTTTCAATATGTTGCAATGCCATTTGGGCTTTCTATGGCTCCCCGCGTCTTCACTAAGGTGATACTAGAAGTGATGGCTCATCTACGCCAACGAGATACCTTGATAATACCCTACCTAGATGACTTTCTAGTGGTAGGAAGCTCTGCACTTCAATGTAAAACTCGTTTATCTAATACGATCTCGTCCCTACAGGAGTTAGGTTGGATCGTCAACTTCGAAAAATCTCGGCTGAATCCAGAAACCGTTCAGACATTTCTAGGAATCCAGCTAGACTCCGTAAGTCAGAAATGCTTTCTTCCTCAGTCAAAGAGGTTGACTATACAATCAAAGGTATCAGACGCAATACGCAAACCCTACATGACACTAAGGAAGGCCATGTCCTTACTGGGGTCATTATCATCATGTATCCCTGCTGTACCTTGGGCACAATTCCATACCCGTCAATTGCAGTACGAAGTATTGTCGGCTCAGGGGAAAGACGGTTATCTAGAAAGTAGAATAACTCTTTCCAGTAATGTCTTAGAATCGCTATCCTGGTGGCTAGACATGGACCACCTATCACGGGGTGTGCCATGGATAATAGACCCGTCTAAAATAATTACCACCGACGCCAGCCCTATTGGGTGGGGAGCACATATGGAAGACAATCTGGCCCAAAATACTTGGGATCAGACAGAATTAATATGTTCCTCCAACTGGAAGGAGTTAAAAGCAATAGAATGTGCCTTATATCATTTTCTTCCGCAGATTCATGGAACAAATGTAAGAATTTACTCAGACAATTCCACCGCAGTGGCATACTTGAACCGTCAGGGTGGTACAAAGTCAGGAAGTCTGATGACCATAGCTGCAAACATCTTTCAGCTGGCAGAGGCTCATCTAACATCCTTAACAGCCCTGCACATCAAAGGTGTAGAGAACATCAGGGCAGACTACCTCAGCAGAAACGAGTTGCGTCAAGGAGAATGGACCTTAAACAAATCCATATTCAGAAGGATAACAGAAGCATGGGGGATACCACAAATCGACCTATTTGCCACAAGAGACAACCGGCAAGTACAAAGGTTCGCTTCCCTGAACACCAGGGATCACCCAGATATGTTGGACTCTCTCCACCATCCTTGGCGGTTCAGACTGGCATATGCCTTTCCTCCAATGTCTCTGATTCCTCTAGTGATCAGAAAGATCAGGAGGGAACAGGCAAGAGTAATCCTCATTGCACCATTCTGGCCGAAAAGACCATGGTTCTCTTGTCTCCAGACCATGTGCCTATGCGATCCTTGGATCCTCCCATCAGACAAGGAGCTGCTGTACCAAGGCCCCTTTTTCCACCCGCAAGTGAAAGGTCTTCACTTGACGGCGTGGAATTTGAGAGGCAACTATTAAGTTCCAGAGGGTTCTCAACAGAACTAGTAAACACCCTCTTATTGAGCAGGAAAAGATCTACCACCCTAATATATAGTAGGGTATGGAATAAATTTTTAGACTTCTACACGGTACCGTTCACTAAGCAAGTTCCACTCACACCTATCCTAGAGTTCTTGCAAAAAGGCCGAGAGTTAGGACTATCGGTAAATACCTTAAGAGTTCAGGTCTCGGTATTAGGAGCCCTATATGGATGCAATATAGCAGCTAATAGGTGGATCTCCAGATTCATAAAATCTTGTGAACGTAGTAAACCGGTCCATATTCCCCGTCTACCTCCGTGGGATTTAAATCTAGTATTAGAGGCCTTAACAAGCTCTCCATTTGAACCATTAGATTCAATACCTTTAAAAATCCTAACATATAAAGTAGCCTTACTAGTAGCCCTAACCTCAGCTAGACGGGTTAGTGACATCCAGGCCCTATCAGTAGACCCACCTTTCTTACTGATATTTCATGATCGGATAGTCCTGAAACCAGACCCCTCATACCTCCCTAAGGTAGCGTCCACCTACCACAGGTCACAAGAAATATTTCTCCCTTCCTTTTTTGATTCACCTGTAACTCCAGAACATCATAAGTTCCACACCTTAGATGTCAGAAGAGCCATCCTGACTTATATAGAAAGGTGTCAGACATGGAGGGAGAGTAGGGCTCTGTTTATCTCCTTTCAGGGCCACAAGAAAGGACATGGGGTCACGAGAGCTACCATATCTCGGTGGATCAGAGAGGCTATCTGCTTGGCCTATACGTCAAAAGGCGAGATTCCTCCAGTGGGTATAAAAGCGCACTCAACACGAGCCATGGCTTCCTCCTGGGCGGAACAAGCCGATGTACCGATCCATTTAATATGTAAGGCTGCAACTTGGTCTACACCTTCTACCTTCTACAACCATTATAGACTTGATCTGTCCACGTCTTCTGATCTGACCTTTGGTAGAGCTGTTCTTAATACAGTAATCCCACCCAAATAATGACTCTCTGAAAATCTCTCATGTGGGGTGCTGTCGTGGCGAAGGGTAAAAAGCCGGATTACGTACCGGTAATGCTCTTTTAATGAGTCCACGACAGCACCCATGTATTACCCTCCCTAAATTATGCACAGCTCTTTCCTTTAAGGTCACAAATAATGGTTGTATAGAGTTAAGAAATTTATGTGACTGAATAAGAATGAATACTAACACTTTTGCGGTTCCCCTTTTTATACTCTGTAACTAAACTGAGGAGGAGAGGGGACCGCCTCCTTTTATTCTGTAGGTTTCCTGTTCCTATGGGCGGATCCCTCTCTCTCTCATGTGGGGTGCTGTCGTGGACTCATTAAAAGAGCATTACCGGTACGTAATCCGGCTTATCTCTTCAGTCTTACTAGATTTAACTCAAGTTTGTCTAATGCCTGTATCTCCGCTACAGAACATGTCAGGATCATAACACACCCAGCATTCATCTTGTATTAGGATTTGCTCTCTATAGATACTAAATTCAGGCTAGTAGGACACTCCATTCCCGAGAAATCCGTACTCTGTCCCTGTTGGACTTGGAGACTCCTGCTTACAATGATGGATAGATGTGCCGATGGACGTTTGCAATCTGTATTTATTATTCTCTTAGCCCAAGTCGGTGGCCCAGAATCTTATATTAGAACAAAGACCACCATGGATTTTGGAGACTTCTATACCAGTTCTAGCTAGTACAGATGGGAGGGGGACAAGTAACTTGCTTCGAGCCTGGAATTTATGGCCAGGGCAATAAAACCCTCTTCTACCATAAATTCTGACACAAAGAAGCAAAGAGAGCCAGAGAGAGAAGGGGAGGTTTTAGCCCCCAGCATGGGCTGAAGGGCAAAGCTACAACATCATATTATATTTCATACAATATCGTGACAGAAAGGTTAAAAGTTGATCAAATATCAATTAACGTAGAAGTTGTCTGATGCCCTATTCTTAGGATATGTCATCCATGAAAATGCAGTAATGTCAGATTGGTCCGGGTCAGACTCCCGGCACCCCTGCTGATCAGCTGTTGGCATTTACGTCCGCCGACCCTGATAACTTGTGGAGTTGCTCCATCTTATGATAGCGGCCGCCCCAGGATACTACACTTCTGCCTCCTATTCAAATCAATAGGAGGTGAATTTGTAGTACCCTGTCGCAGCCAGTACCAGAAGACTGCCGCCTCCACAAGTGAGTACTTCCGGTTGGTGTCTGACACCGCCGATAGCAGCTAATCGGCGGGAATGTCGGACCCCCAACTGATCAGAGACTGACCTATTTGAAGGTGATGTCATCAGTGGAAAAAGTAGAGGACAACCTTAAGTGACAATGTAGAGTAACCTTTTTTGAGCGATGGCTATACAATTCAAGCTATTACTGCTAAAGGTTGGCCAACAAAATGGGGTGTACTGTTTTTTGCACATTTCTTTTTATCTTTATAGTAAATACAACCTCGGGTGAACACCACAAAATACACCATGTATATTTACCAAATACTATGAAAAGGCCGTTAAGAATCCTATGTTTACCTGATAAATAAATCCATAGAATTCAAAGTGGGTATACATGGTTTTGCTAATGACCTGTGTATGTATGTGTTTTAACAAATAATATACAATATTTTTTTTTTTGCTTCTAAATAGCTGTGGAAATCTTTTAAAAAATGATATTGTGTGCTCATAAATGAACCAAAGTTGACATCTGTATCGCACCCTATGGTCTGCAGTATGCAGTTAGCAGAGGCTAGCAAAGGCTTCCGAGACTGCTACAACTGTGGCTACTGTTTTTTATTTTATGCTTAGCCTTTTGCTTTTCTGTCATTTCTCAGAAAACAGGGTTTTGTTTTAAAGTAATCACCACGCAAGCATTTGTCATCGATGCTCATAAATATCAAAGAATTTCTTCATTCTGTTGCCCAAAGCAAAATTCTTGGATGTTTTTGAAGAACAGTAAAAAGACGGATCCTGCATACATGTGCATCTCTTGAGAAACGAGCCTTTATTTATACTTAAATTAACTGAAGGCACTTATTGTTATACAGCTATAAACAGAGGCGAAAATGGTAAATGATAACAGGGCAATAAGACTTAAGTGTGATCATAATCAATATCTAGTAGCGCATAAAATGCGTTCCAATGTGTAAACACTCTGCCAATGCAACATGTGTATTGATGGAGATTAAGAGCATTATAAAGTGTTTTCCCATATGTAATATAAGAGTATTAACTCCTTATCGACCTCCGATACGCCTTTTAACAGCTGCAGTTAAAGGTTCTTATTCCTCAGCACCGAGAAATAAGGGTATAGGGCCCCCCAGCGTCGGAAAATCTCTGGGGTCTCGGCTACCGAGGGTAGCGGAGACCGCGAAGAACATGATTCGGGTCTGTTTTTACCATCCCCAGTGTTGCAAATGCCATTATTCACCTGCATCCTCAGACCCTCCGGCTCTGTCCCTGGCCCTCGGCATCTTCCGTGAAGAAAATGGCGGGCACATATGCGATGCGCCCTCCAAGATTTGCCATCCAGCAACAGTAGATTTTTCCTATTGGTTCATTTTGATCACTGTGATAGGGTCTTTCACAGTGATCAAAGTAAAAAAAAAAATAAAAGAAATCAAACCCACTTTATCACCCCATTAGTTAGGGTGAAATATATATTTTTCTGTTAGAGCCCTTAGGGTTGGGGTTAGGGTTGTGTTGGGGTTAAAATTGGGATTAGGGTAAGGGGTAGGGCTGTGTTAGTTAGAATTTCTGGGGGTTTCCACTGTTTAGGTACATCCGGGTCTCCAAATGCGACATGGCGCCCGCCTTTTGATTCCAACCACTTTTGCATTCAAAAAGTAAAACGGTGCTCCCTCTCCTGAGCCCTGCCATGCGCCCAAGCAGTGGCTTTCCCCTACATACGGGATATCGGCGTACTCAGGAGAAATTGCACAACAAATTTTGTGGTCCATGGACTCCTGATACCCTTGTGAAAATAAGTTGGTTCCAAAGTACATTTTTTTTGTGGGAAAAAAAGTGAAATGTGTTTTTTTTTTTTCCCTTCCACTTTGTCTCAGTTCTCGTGGTTTTGATCACCTTGAGGGGTGCAGTTTTTAGAATGGTATCACTTTGGGGTATTTTCTGTCATATTGACCCCCCACCCCCCCAAATTCGCTTCAAATGTGAGGTGGTCCCTAAAAAAATAATTTTGTTGGAGAAATCGCAGGTCAACTTTTAACCCTTACAGCATCCTAACAAAACAAATTGTGCTGATTGTAAAGTAGACATGTGAAGAATGTTATTTATTAACTTTTGTGAGTTATGACTCTGATTTGTGCACAAAAATTAAGTTTGAAAATTCCAAAATTTCTGTTTTTCATAAATAAACACAAGTCATATCAAAGAAATTTTACCACTCACAGGAAAAATCAGTGGAAGCGTCCAGAGCTATAACCTCATAAAGTGACTGGTCAGAATTGGAAACATTGGCTTGGTCATTAAGGACAACATTGGCTTTCACTGAGGAGTTAATGATTGTCTTTCAAAAGCTGGTTTACGTCTTCATTCCACATCAGTTTATTTTGCATCCGGCTACTGTGCATTTTTAAAACGGATAACACACTGACCTGCAGAACTTAGAGGGAAGTGACATCAAAGATCTCAGATTGACAGGGCAAAAAATTGATATTTTCTAAAATACTGTATAGTGCACACTAAAAACAGTATGGTCAGTGGTGTGCTATGTGCAATAAATGGCCAGTGTGAGTAAAGTGTGCATTATATGGAATGTGTCCAGTATACAACCAGTGTGTGAGTGGGGTGTGCAGTACATGGCCAGTGTGAGAGTGGGGTATACAGCTGAAACGCAGGTATTTGGATGCAGCAACACAGGCGCAGAGCAAGGGTTTAATTAATACAGGGAGGGTCCTCCTCACGGGGAGCCAAAGGGGTAAATCAGATTTTAAACTAGAGAATGCAAAAAACAGGGTAACTTAAGGCAACAGTTTATGCATGTATCTTTTTCACATAGCGTGCATCCGATGCTGATCATTTCACAGATGAAAGATGAAAGCCGGCTGATGTTGGTTTTGCGGTCTTCAGGCTTCCCCGCCCAACAAATCTGCTCTGACTCATCTGGCGGCAGCAGGTGGTCACCGATCTGACCCGCTGAGCCCCTAGTCTATTACGCTGCCCTGCGCAGCCGAGAGCCTTTCACAAAAAAATCTCGCGTTCGGCGTTCTCTGCAGTCAGAAGTCCTGTCAGTCTCCTGCTCGATGTGCTTTGTCCTGCGGTGTTCCCCGATCCTTCCTGCATTCCTTGCTACCGCGCGGACTTAAGCTACCCGTGGCGCTCACTAGGTCTCTGCTCTCTGGCAGGAACTTCCTGTCACTTCCCACACAAAACCCCTTTTTACCTTCCTCGATTACCACAACCCCTGTCTGCAGGTCAGGGGTCTTTATCCTCCATTTCCTCCCCCCCCCCCCCCTGCAACAATGGACGCAGCCCCGACAGTTCCGGACCTGGTGCCTTGTTGGTACCCACAGCCCGGTCTTCCTTACACACCTGTTCTTTAACTCGCCATTCCACGGGAGACCAAACGTTTGCATTCTTTAACTCCTTGAATGATTCGTTGCCAGATGAATTTATCTTGCTCATAAAGGGTGGGGGACACTCCAACTGTTTCTCTCTCGGATTGGCGTAATCCAGTTTGACTGACGGAAGGTAGAGAACTACTTTGATCCGACAAGCACACCATGCCTGTACCTTCAAGCATTGGTCCTTCTGTACTCACTTCCTTGGGGTTGGTAGATGGTGAACTGCCGAAGTCTGGGAGCGAGGACGGCATCGCTTCTTCATCAAAGTAAAAAACCGTTGAAGTGTGCGCATTGATGACTTTCGGCGCTTCTTTTTCATCCTCGGCTTCTTTTGACAGGCAGGGCCGCAACATGCTATCGTGAACTACCTGAGTTGGCACCCCCTCTGCTCGCTCAGGCTGGACTTCGTACACTGGCCCATCAGAACCGACTCTGCGTTTCACTCTGCAGGGTCCGCTTCATTGGTGTTCCAGTTTTCCTCGAGGCCGCTTGTTCCGGATCAACACCCGATCTGATTTCAGAACTGTCCCTTGAATAGGCGTTGTTTCATGGTGCTGGAGTCCTCGAAACATCATCTGCACCAGTCGACGGAGAGTCTGTTGATGTTGTCGTTCTTGAAACTAGGAAGACACCCACGTCTGTGAGTAAACCTCTTCTGGGTCTAACTCCAGCTCGGTGATCTCATGTCCCTTTCGCCCGTACAGCAAGGTATATGGGATGTACCCCGTCATACTGTGCACTTGATTATTGCACACCCACACCAGTTCAGCTACGAACTCAGGCCATTGTATCTTTTGATCTTCCTCTAATGTTCAAAGCATCTGGATCAACATCCGTTTAAAGCGTTAACAAGTTCCATTCTCCTAAGAATAAGGAATAGTTTGTGACTTCTCAATCCGGTATAAACGATACAATTCTTCCATTACCAGACCTTGGAAGCAGGTGCCCTGATCAAAGTGGATTCTCTTCGGACAATGGTACACCAAGATGAAGTCTTGACAAATGGCTTGTGCAGCTGATTCAGCAGTCTGGTCTCGGGTCAGAGTCACTACAGAGAACTTGGTGAAATGGTTGGTCATCACCAGACAATGTTCATACCCAAGATGTGCCAGGACTACAGCTAAGTAATCAATCATCAAAATCTCCAAGGGGACAGAAGTCACAATAGTTTGTGTCGAGGACCTCTGTTTTGGAGGTTTGGCTAGCTCACAGCTCTGACATCTTTGACAGGCCTCCTCTACTGCAGCCCCCAACCGTGGGTGATGCACCAGCTTTTGTAACCACTGAAACGTCTTCTCCAGACCATAGTAAGCTCTCCTCTCATAAGCCTCTGTGGCTACCACGCTGATTAACTTTTTTGGGAGCACTACTTGCCAAGTGATCCCCAATTTATATAGTAGCTGTACTCTTCAGTAAAGGAACCCATCTTCCCACTCCCCCTGTCTCAGAATCCGTAGAGTCCCTGGAGACAGAGCATCTCTTGCCGGCTGAGAAGTTGCTTCAGGGCCACCCACTGTATCTGCTGAGCGAGTTCCTTATCTGTCAGTTGAAGTTGCACCCAATCATCCCGGGGTCATCCCAGCATCTATTCTCCAGGCGCCTCACCGATCTGTCTTTGTGTCGCTACCAAAGATCTGGCAAGGTCCCGAAAACCAGGAATCTCTTCTGCCTCCTGCTCTTCATCTCGGTCGTGTTGGGGCCTCTCATGAGTCACTCTCGAGAGGGTGTCAGCATGCGTGTTCTTTGCCCTAGACTATTAAGTGATCTTATTCGATAATTCACTATGCGGACTACCCATCGTTGTTCCAAGACCCCCAATTTTTTGCATTTTCCTGGTGGTCTAGGGGAGTATTATCCATGCGCACCAGGACTTCTGACCCCAACAAGTATTCTGCAAACTTTTTTGTCATTGCCCACACCAACACTAGTAGTTCCAACTTAAAGGAGCTGTAATTGTCCTGGTTCTGCTCCGAGTCGTGAAGCAACCAGCTCGCATAGGCAATCACTCATTCCTTTCCTCCCTGCATTTGTGATAGGACTGCCCCATACCATGTATACTTCCATCAGTATGAAGGATGAAGGGCTGCGAGAAATCCGCATAGGCGAGTATTGGAGCTTCTGTCAAGGCCATTTTCAAGGCTCTGAAGGCTTCTTCCTGGATGTTTCCCCATTAAATAGTTCAGTTCTTTGAACCAGATGGCACTCTTTTTAGCAGTTCCAATAGAGGATTACCTAGGCGAGTGAAATCTTTCACGAATCTTCAGTAGTACCCAGTGAACCCCAAGAAAGCCTGAACATCTTTCACCGTTGTCTGGGTGGGCCACTTTTGTACAGCCGCTATTTTTTCATGCGCAGGCCTCCCTGGTCCAGCCGTCGAAGATGTTCTTCAAAGGTGGCCGAGTAGATGATGATGTCTTCAAGGTAAATGGGTGTTGCTTCAAAATTCAAGTCCCCCAGGCTTCTCTCCATCAACCTCTGGAACGTCCCAGGAGCGTTGGTCAGGCCAAAAGGCATCCTATTAAACTCAAGCAGTCCCATGGGCAATATAAACGCCGTCTTCAGCTGGTCATCTTCAGCTATGGGCACCTGCCAGTACCCTCTGGCCAGATCCAGGGACGAAAAGTACTTTGTCTTTCCCAACGTGAACAGGGACTCCTCAATTCGAGGCAATGGATAGGAGTCCCGCAATGTGCAAGCATTCAGTCATCTGTAATCAATGCAGAAGCACAGGGTTCTGTCCTTTCAAACTAAAATGATGGGCGCCGCCCACGGACTCTGACTTTCCCGTATAACTGCTTTGCAGCATGTGAGCTAGTATCTCCTTCACTTCTTTATACATCTGAGGAGGTATATGCCGATATCTTTCCCGAACTGGTGCAGCACATCCCATGGGAATTTCGTCGGTGATAGGGTGCTCTCAGGCTAAGTCATCTTCAAGGCGGGCAAAGACCTCTTGATATTGCTCTAACACAGCTTCCACATGTTGCACCTGCTGAGGTGAGAGTTCTGTCAATTCAGCCCGCATCTGCTCCAAGATTCGACGACCCTACTTCGCACTTCCAGACGAGTGGTCCGGTGCCATTGTAATGGCTAGGGTCCAGGTGTCTCCTTGCATGACTGACAATTGCACGGCCTCAGGTTCCATCACTTCCGGAATTCCCAGAACCTGAGCCACTTCACTCTTAGACAAGAGGATGAGGCTATCTTCCCTCAGGTTGACGCAAGGCACTACGACATTGCCGTCATGAACTGTGGCCAATGTCCAAGCCATGAGGAGTCCAGGGATACTTGATCCACCAATGTCGGCTCTATCTGCACCTCCACCCCCTCGAGGGGCATACAGGCTCAGACTGGCAATGTGAGCACCATCTAACCAGGCGGTATAATAAGTTTAGCAGCTGTGGGAACCATCACCTTCCCCAGAACTTTCCCTCCAATTGACATTTCCTGAGCATGGGCAGCTCAAATCAGTTGCTGGAATATCATCCTTTGTGGAGTTTGTGGGCTCCACCTGTCCAAAAAGGCCTCTTGTGGCTCACTGATCAGGAGAGATCAAATCTCTTTCAGTACAGTCATTCTGAGAGTCACCACAGGCCCGTTACCGACCTCTCCGGCGACCAAAACGACCCTTTTTCAGCCTACATACTTCCCACACACATTGATCTCCATCCAGACCACTCCTGCGACCGGCATGGGCAACTTGTTGGCTGTCAATCTGATTATTGGGCCCCACTCTGGCCGTAACACTTCCGGAAAATGATGTCTAAAGTAAGCTTCTGGCATGGTGGTCACTTGCGATCTGGTATCAATCAGGCAATGAACTGCTCGCCCATTTACTTCAGCCCAGACAGTAGGGCTCGTAGAGATTAAACCTCTGGGACTCCCATCTCTCTTCCTTGGTTGTTCAGGTTCCGGGCTGTGTCCCCCAGCCACGGAGCCCAGTACTTTAACGGCTGCCGTGGTAGGGACCATCCCTGTCTTGCACAGCATCGTGCATAGTTTCAAACGTTCCTGCACCGACTTGGACTCCGAATTACTTATCTCTTGATGAGGCGCCACACTTGGCGTATCTTGGGCTGAAACATTAGTTAGGACTGCTCTATATGGGTATACCTTGACGATTGGTGGAGCAGCTTAGTATACATTTTTTTGCAAAAAAACATATCGACTAAATACCCTGTTTTTCCATCTTTTGACTAGCACTTGCTTATTCCTGTGAATTTTTTTTACAACAAAGTATTTTTAACCTCACTGTGCTCTTTTGTGTCTTCTAAGGTTGGACCACTCTTCCCACATTTCTCGTATTTCTTTCCGGATTTCCTGGACCCACTCTGGCTCAGCTGTGGGTGTGGTGTGCACCTCATTGCCCCGGACCATCCTAGCCAAGGCTGCCGCCCCCTGTTCCTGCTCTTGCATGGGCTTCTGCCTCTATTTCTAGGAAGTTCATATGTGGCTTAGTACGCAAGCACTCTCACAAAGCCTGTTTAAGCAGCGCGTCCCTGAGACACAATCTGATCCTTCAATATCACATCAGGTGGCCCCGCTCCTTTGCCCCCACATCATCTTGCTTAGTGACTTGCGCAGTCGTCTCCTGCAACGCATTAATACACTGGATCACAGACTCTCCTTCCCTCTGGACACGGTGGAACAGTCGCATCCATAGCTCCTCAATGTTGGTAGGATCCCCATGCATTTCTTCTAGGATCTGCATCACTTTATCCAAAGTGTCCCGCTCATGGGGGGAACAAAACATGACGGAACACTGAGCCTCACCATCCATTGCCATCACAGCAATCTCAGTTTGCAGAGCAGGCGTCAGGGCATCCGCAACATGCTTTTAACCCTCTCGGTCCAGTCCCACAGCATTATATTACTCCCCGTGAATTTTGGGAGATTGCTGAGCATGGCCCCCAATGGCAAGCTAGACCTTGGGGCACTCGTGGTGGATTGGTCTTCTGCGTCTGTGTCCAAAGACTGCATCCTGCCAACTACGTCAAATAAAATGCAGGTATTTGGATGATGCAACACAGAAGTGCAGAGCAAGGGTTAACAGGTGTTTGGTGTAATTAATACAGGGAGGGTCCTCCTTGCAGGGAGCCAAAGAGGTAAATCAGATTTTAAACTAGAGAATGCAAAAAAACAGTGTAACTTAAGCAACAGTTTATGCATGTATCTGTATCACTTAGCATGAGTCCGATGCTGATCACTTCTTCAGAAATGAAAGATGAAAGCCAGCTGATGCCAGTGTTGCGGTCTTCAGGCTTCCCCGCCTATCAAATCTGCTCCGACTCTTATGGCGGCAGCGGGCAGTCACCAGTCTAACCCGCTGAGCCCCTAGTCTATCACGCTGCAGTGCGCAGCTGGGAACCTTTCACAAAAAATCTGTTCGGCGTGCTTAGCAGTCAGAAGTGCCGTACCTCAGTCTCCTGCTCGATGTGCTTTGTCCTGCACGCCCGTCGGCATTTCCAGATCCTTCCTGCACTCCTCGCCTCTTGCTACCCACGGCGCTCACTAGGTATCTGCTCTCGTTGCTCTCTGGCGGGAATTTCCTGTCATTTCCCATGCAAAACCCCTTTTTACCTCCCTCGCTTACCACGCCCCCTCTTGGCAGGTCAAGGGTGCTCTTTACCCCCAATTCCTTTCCCACTGCAACACTGGATGCGGCTCCGCCAGTTCTGGACCCACTGCCTTGTTGGTACCCACAACCCGGTCTTCTTCCTTACACCCCTGTTCTCCCTTAACTCGCCATTCCACGGGAGAGAGCTCTTTCACCAGACGTTCGCATTCTTTTACTCTTTGAATGATACGTTGCCAGTCTTCTTCCTTACACGGCCAGTGTGTGAGTGCGTTGTCCGATATACAGCCGGTGTGTGAGTGGGGTGTGCATTATATAACCAGTGTGTGGGAGGTATACGTCTAGTGTATGAGTGCTGTGTTGCTCCACTAATTTTACTGCTAGCAGATCTTTGGGATACTGACACCTGTTACCCTCACCGATCAGCTGTTCAGTGCTGGCGGCAGCCTGATGTTGGCAGTTAGGGAACAGAACAGCACAGCTCCATAATCTGTGTAGTGACTGAATGAATAGGAGTGAATCTGCTGTACACGGCCATGGCCACTAGACAGATGATGGAGCTTTGCTTTTCTGCTTTGCAACTGCCAACATCCGGCCGCCGCCAACACTGAGAACAGCTGATTGGTGAGGGTGTCAGATGTCAGAACCCCACTGATCTATTTTAGATCATCATTTTAAAAGTAGAGCAGTCAGTAGTGACAGCATCATAAACATCGCGCATGGAGGAGGCTTCCTGCACGCTTCCCTCAGAACAACGCGATGCCATTGCATTGTTCTGATGATATCCATTGAGACCCCCTGGCACCAAGATGGCCGCGGGGTCCTTCAGGGTCCTGCAGGGAGGTGGCCAGCATGCCACCTTCTCTGCCTGTCAGATCCTGATCTGACACTCTGCTGTGCAGTGTCAGATCCTGATCTGACACTCTGTGTTGTGAATTCTGCTTTTGGGCTCCCTCCAGTGGTTGTAGAGGGTAATGCAGTTGTGCCTGGACTGCAGGATTGGACAGGTATATCTGCTAATTGCAAAGCTGACTGGGGTATATAGCTTTGCAGGACTCTTTAGTCCCTGCCAGTTGGCCATTGTTCCTTTGGAAGTGTTGGTCCTGCCTGGCCTCTCCTGCTTGCTGCCAATTCAGCAAAGTTAAGTGTTTGCTTCATTTTGTTTTAGACACACTGCTGTGTGTTTATTTTCTGTGCTATCTTGTTTCTATTATGTTCCTGCTAGACTGTGCCTGATGTTTTTGTCAGTCTAGTTGGATTCGCTGGAGTCGCAGATATACTCTCCACATCTTTAGTTAGGTGGTGGAGTTTTTGTATTTTTCTGCCGTGGATATTTTGTAGTGTTTTATGCTGACCGCATAATATCCTGTACTTTCCTTTCCTTTCTAGGTAGAAGTGGCCTCCTTTGCTTATCCCTGTTTTCAGTCTGCGTGTGTCTTTTCCTCTCCTACTCACAGTCATTATTTGTGGGGGGCTGTCTATCCTTTGGGGGTCTACTCTGAGGCAAGAGAGTTTTCCTATTTCCATCTTTAGGGATATTTAGTTCTCCGGCTGTGTCGAGGTGTCTAGGTCTGGTTAGGCACACTCCACGGCTACTTCTAGTTGCGGTGATAGGATCAGGGTTTGCGGTCAGTATAGTTACCACTGCTCCAGCGAAGGTCATTTCATGCTGCTCCAAGGCCACCTGATCATAACAGTACAACTGGCCAACAATGAGTTAAATGCATCTCAGAAGAAGGGAGGAAAGGTCTTGAGCCATTTTTTTTTCTTCAGTTTGATCTGTCTTCTCCTCCCTCTTAATCTATGGGTGGCTGAGGAACCTAGTACTAACATGAATGTTCAGGAGTTAGCCTCTCGTGTGGATCAGCTTGCTGCTAGGGTACAGGGTATTTCAGATTATATTGTTCAGACTCCTGCATTAGAACCTAAGATTCCCACTCCTGATTTATTTTTTGGTGACAGATCCAAATTTTTGAGTTTCAAAAATAACTGTAAACTGTTTTTTGCATTGAGACCCCGGTCCTCTGGTGATCCCAGTCAGCAGGTTAAAATCATCATATCCCTGCTGCGTGGTGACCCACAGGATTGGGCATTTTCCCTGGAATCTGGCAATCCTGCTTTGCTTAATGTTGATTCTTTCTTTCAAGCATTGGGGTTATTGTATGATGAGCCTAATTCTGTGGATCAAGCTGAGAAAACCTTGTTGGCCCTATCTCAGGGGCAAGAGGCAGCTGAATTGTATTGTCAGAAATTCAGAAAATGGTCTGTGCTGACTAAATGGAATGATGATGCTTTGGCGGCAATTTTCAGAAAGGGTCTTTCTGAATCCGTTAAGGATGTTATGGTGGGGTTTCCCACACCCTCCAATCTGAGTGATTCTATGTCTTTGGCCATTCAGATTGACCGGCGCTTGCGGGAACGCAGAACTGTGCGCGCTATGGCGTTATCCTCAGAGCAAATTCCTGAGCCTATGCAGTGTGATAGGATTCTGTCTAAAACGGAACGACAAGGTTTCAGACGTCTCAACAGGTTGTGTTTTTATTGTGGCGATCGACGATCTGATGTAATATAATAATGTCCCATACTGGGACAATGTAATAATGTAAAAAAAATATATACTATAATGTGTAAAAGTATTTTTTTTAAAATCCCCCCCCCCAAAAAAAAAAAATATATATATATATATATATATTTTACCAATAAATACATTTATCTAAATAAAAGGAAACAATAAAAGTACGGGTATTTGGTATTGCCGCTTGTGTAACGACCCGCTCTATAAAACTGTCCCACTGGTTAAACCCTTCAGTGAACACCGTAAAAAAAAAAAAGGAAAAAAAACAATGCTTTATCATCATACTGCTAAACAAAAAGTGCAATAAAATGCGATAAAAAGACAGATGTAAATAAAAATGGTACAGTTGAAAACGTCATCTTGTCCTGCAAAAAACGAGCCATGATACCGCTCCATCAGCAGAAAAATATAAAAGTTGTAGCTCTCAGAATGTCATGCAAAAATAATTACTTTTTCTGTAAAATAGTTTTTGTGTAAAAGCGACAAAACATAAAAAATGAAAAATAAGGTATCACTGTAATCATACTGACCCAAAGAATAAAGCTGTCTTACCAATTGTACCACATGCGAAACGATATAAAAAAAAGCAATTCCTGAATTGCTGTTTTTAGTTCATTCTGTCACTGAAAAATCGGAATGGAAAGCGATCAA
Organism: Ranitomeya imitator; assembly: GCF_032444005.1. Classification (NCBI taxonomy): domain Eukaryota; kingdom Metazoa; phylum Chordata; class Amphibia; order Anura; family Dendrobatidae; genus Ranitomeya; species Ranitomeya imitator. The sequence continues at coordinate 1,099,799,465 of NC_091282.1, read as the reverse complement.
AAAATGTCATGTGCCTGAAAATGGTACCAATAAAAACGTCAGCTTGTCCTGCAAAAAACAAGCCCTCATATGACTGTCGGGCGAAATAATGAAAAAATTATAGCTGTCAAAATATGGTGATACAAAAACTAGTTTTCACAATAAAAAGCGTCTTTTAGTGTGTGACAGCAGCCAAACATAAAAACCCGATATAAATCTGGTATCGCTGTAATCGCACAGAGCCGAAGAATAAAGTTGTCTAATCACTTATACCACACAAGGAACGACGTAAAAAATAAATAAAACAAATTCTTCAAATGCTGTTGATTTTTTCATTCTGCCTCCCAGAGATCGCAGTAAGGCTCGGCGCACATTTATCCTGAGCTCTGCACTGAGCGCTTACATCGGGATGTCTGTGTAAATCTCTGAAATGCGTGATTCAGACAGAACCTCTGGCTGAAGATTCCCTATAATGAGTCAGATGGAGGCACTGTTGACGCCGTCTGACCTGTGATCCGGCGGTGTCCGTCTTTTTAGGGTTACATAAAAATGCCGTCGGCCACAGTTTTGTGCACTTCTGAAAAAAAGGAAACCACGGAATAGAGGCCAGACGGAGTCCAGAGTAACTCTGCTGCCTCACTATAGTGAATGGATCCATCGGGGGTTTCATCTGAATCACGTCACTCAGAGATTTAGATGGAAACTGCAAAGTAAGTGGTCAGCGTAGTGCGCCAGACAACTGTGATCCCAAACATGTAAAGTGTTCCCAATTAAAGCTTCCACTCAATCCACAAAAAAGCAAGTCCCCACTCAGATCTGTCATCTCTTAGCGGAAATATAGGGGGCTTCCACGTTACTGGTAGCACAAAGTCTCTGGAAAAGTGAAATGGATTCCCCCCACCAAAAGAAATTCAGCAAATTCTCTGCTCCCAAATCCAAATGCCTCCCTCCCTTCTGAGCCCCAGTGTGCCTAAACAACATTTAGCACCCACATGTTTGGCATTTCTATAGTGATGAGAACTGGTCGCTATAACGGCAGTTTGCCATTTTCACTCAGCAACATCCTCTGCCGCCTGTTTCTGGAAAACACTCATGGATTCAAAATCATCACTACATCTGTAGATAAATTCCCAAAGGGTTATAATTTCCGTAAATGGGGTCCTTTATTGGGGGTACATCTGCACTGTAATATGGTGCTACTTCCCTTCTGAGCTTTGCACTGGGCCTCAAAAGTAGTTTTTGACCACATATTTGGTATCAATGAACTCAGGATACATTGCACAACAAACTTTGTGTCCATTTTCTCCTTTTGCCCTTGTGAAAATATAAAATATGGAGCTAAAAAAGATTTATTTGGGAAAAATGTGTATTTTTTTTTTATTTCCACGGCTCTACGCTATAAGCTTCTGTGAAGCACCTGTGGTTTTAAGGTGCTCAATACATATCAAGATAAGTTCCATAAGGGGTCTAGTTTCCAAAATGGTGTCACTTATAGGGGGGTTTCCACTGTTTAGGCACATCAGGGACTTTCCAAACGCGACATGGCAGCCACTAATTATTCCAACATATTTTACATTCAAAAAGTCAAATGGCGCTCCTTCCCTTCTGAGCCCTGCTGTGTGCACAAACAGTAGGTTTCCCCCAGATATGGGGTATCTGCATGCTCAGGAGAAATTGTACAGCAAAATGTCTGGTCCATTTTCCCATGTTACCCTTGTGAAAGTAAAAAAAAAATTAGGTCTAAAGGAAAATTTTTGTGAAAGAAAAGTAAATATTTTTTCATTCCACATTCCAAAATTTCCTGTAACGCACCTGGATGGTTAATAAACTTCTTGAATGTGGTTTTGAGTACCTTAGGGGGTGCAGTTTTTAGAATGGTGTCATATTTGGTTTATTTTCTGCCATATAGACTCCTCAAAGTGACTTCAACTGTGAGATGGTCCCTAAAAAAATGGTTTGGCAAATTTTGTTTTAAAAATGAAAAATCGCTGGTCAACTTATAACTTCCTAACAAAAAAGGTTTCCAAAATTGTGCTGATGTAAAGTCGATATGTGGTAAATGTTATTTATTAACTATTTTGGGGGATATGACTCTCTGATTTAAGGGCATAAAAATTAAAAGTTTGAAAATTGCGAAATTTTCAAATTTTTTGCCAAATTTGTTTTTTTTTTTTACAAATTATCGTAAGTCATATTGAAGAAATTTTAACGCTATCATAAAGTTCAATATGTCACGAGAAAATATTCTCAGAATCACCGGGATTCGTTGAAGCGTTCCTGAGTTATTAAAGTGACAGTGGTCAGAATTGTAAAAATTGGCCCTGTCATTAACGTGAAAAATGTTTCGTCTCAAAGGGGTTAAGCTACATGAGTTAAGCAGCCGGTGAACTGAAACTGACAGCCAGAAGAATTGCAAGCTGCTGCTGCTCTCCAGCTTCCTCCGAATGTCAGTTTCATATGAAGGAAGTGATTGGTTGTGGGACTTGTGTGGCTTAACAATGTCACATTGACCCCGGAAGACTGAGTACCATCACTGCTGGAATGGCACCGGAGGTGAGTATAGGATGTTTTTATTTTATAAGACTGAATATAGCAATTGAAATGGGTTTGGCCAAGTAGTGTACAACCCCCTTAATACTGGCATACATATGTACAAAATGCCAGTCTTGATGAATATGGGTCTATGTGTGAAGAAAGTTTCAATCAATTTTCTTAAGAATATAAAAGACATGCAGGTGTCCTAGGAAAACTGAGTTAAAAAAAAACCAAACCCATTAGAGTGGAGGGCGGCAAAGGCAACTTTGCTCAGGGTACAATTTAGACTAAGACCAGACCTGGATGGAACCAGACACTCTGATGAGGCCAGTAGTGTTACTGTGGCCTCTGGCCTCTGTTCCTGCAAGGTCTGTCTTTTTAGTGCACAAATGTGTGTTTGAACACAGGCTTGTACAGCCTGAAAACACAGGACCCTTCCTAAACAGAGGCCACCACCAGTCCAAAGTGACTTCACTAAAGTGCATCATTCTGTCAGAGGCTTAACAGAATGAGATTTTTTTGAGATTTAGACCCGATGTAAGTGCTTAGCATAGAACACAGGATAAATACGAACCTAGGGAAAAAGCAAATAAAAAAAATAGTATGCACCCTGTTGTGAATTCTGTGGTCAAGCTCCCTCCTGTGGTCATGAGTGGTACTTCGGCTGGTTCTGTCCATGAGCTTCCTCTGGTGGATGTGAGTGGGGCTGCGGCTTCTGAGTTTCCTTCCTCAGGTGACGAGGTTAAGTCGTTAGGTGCTGCTCTATTTAACTCCACCTAGTTCTTTGTTCCTGGCCTCCAGTCAATGTTCCAGTATTGGTTTTGCTCTCTCCTGGATCGTTCTTGTGGCCTGTCTGCCCTGCATAAGCTAAGTTCTGCTTGGGTTACTTTTGTTTGCTATTTTTTCTGTCCAGCTTGCTACATTGGTTTGTCTTGCTTGCTGGAAGCTCTGGGACGCAGAGGGAGCACCTCCGTACCGTTAGTCGGTGCGGAGGGTCTTTTTGCGCCCTCTGCGTGGTTGTTTGTAGGTTTTTGTGCTGACCGCAAAGCTATCTTTCCTATCCTCGGTCTATTCAGTAAGTCGGGCCTCGCTTTGCTAAAACCTATTTCATCTCTGTGTTTGTATTTTCATCTTTACTCACAGTCATTATATGTGGGGGGCTGCCTTTTCCTTTGGGGAATTTCTCTGAGGCAAGGTAGGCTTTATTTTCTATCTTCAGGGCTAGCTAGTTTCTCAGGCTGTGCCCGAGGCGCCTAGGTCTGGTCAGGAGCGCTCCACGGCTACCTCTAGTGTGGTGTGATAGGATTAGGGATTGCGGTCAGCAGAGTTCCCACGTCTCAGAGCTCGTCCTATGTTATTAGTAACTATCAGGTCACTTTGTGTGCTCTTAACCACCAGGTCCATTGTGTTTCTGAATCACCAGTTCATAACAGCACCCCAATCAATATGTTACCAATAAAAACTTCACCTCAACCTACAAAAAGAAAAAAAAAGTCCCCACTCATGTTTGTCACCTGTGAATTCAAAAATAGGGAGCTTCCACATTACTGGTAGCCCTAGAGAAGCCACGTAGTTCCACCTCCAAATAAAATCCAGTGAAAATCTAGCATAACTGTAGTGGGAAGAACCTATTTAAAAATTTGTCGGGTGCTGATCTCAAACCCCAAGCTGGCATATTTACGATTTTCTCTCCGAAATATCCACTGAGTACTTTCGTCCTGAAAATATCTTTGGGGCCAAAAAGGTCATTATGCCCATAGATGAAATAAATTAATTCATATCTAGTATCCAAAATGGAGTCACTTTGGGATTTTTCCCTTGTTCTGACACCTTAGGAATTGTGCATATGGTGTCTGCAAACTATTCCAGCAAATCTGCATTGCAAAAGTTAAATGGCGCTCCTGTTTTCTGAGCCTGTTGTGAATTCTGTTGTCGAACTCCCTCCTGTGGTCGTGAATGGTACTTCGGCGAGTTCTGTCCATGGACTCCCTCTGGTGGCTGTGAGTGGAGCTGCTGCTTCTGAGGTTCCTTACACAGGTGACGTGGTTTATCCTTTGGTTGGCTGCTCTATTTAACTCCACTCAGATCGTTACTCCATGCCAGCTGTCAATGTTCCTGCATTAGTTCAGTTCGCTCTTGGATCTTTCTGGTGACCTGTCCACTCCAGCAGAAGCTAAGTTCCTGCTTGTTATTATTTGTTCATTGTTTCCTTGTCCAGTTGGCTATCATGATTTTGTCTTGCTAGCTGGAAGCTCTGGGATGCAGAGTGGCATCTCCGCACCGTTAGTCGGTGCGGAGGTCTTTTTGCACACTCTGCGTGGTCTTTTGTAGTTTTTTGTGCTGACCGCAAAGATACCTTTCCTATCCTCTGTCTGTTTAGTAAGTCTGGCCTCCCTTTGCTGAAACCTGTTTCATTTCTGCGTTTGTGACTTTCATCTTTACTCACAGTCAATATATGTGGGGGGCTGCCTTTTCCTTTGGGGAATTTCTCTGAGGCAAGGTAGGCTTTATTTTCTATCTCTAGGGCTAGCTAGCTCTTAGGCTGTGAAGAGGCGTCTAGGGAGTGTCAGGAACGCTCCACGGCTATTTCTAGTTGTTGTGATAGGATTAGGGGTTGCGGTCAGCAGAGCTCCCACATCCCAGAGCTTGTCCTGTTGAGTTTAACTATCAGGTCGTGCCGGGTGCTCCTAACCACCAGGTCCATAACAGGTGTCACTGTGTTTGGGAGAAATTACTTAAATTAAAAATAGGAACCTGGTCAACATTCCGTGTGACCACGGTCCATGTAGAGAGAAATCGCAAAATGGAAGGAAATTCCGGCACTCACGTGTAGAATAATGGCTTATTTAAGCCAGGGATGGGCTGAAACATCTTGTTGTTTGAATTTCACTGGTTTAACTAAGCAATTATTCTACAGGTGAGTGCCAGGATTTCTTTACATTTTTGCATTTTCTCCTATTAATCCTTGTGAAAATAAACATTTTCAGCTAATATAACATATTAGTGACAAATTTTTTTTTTCACATACATTAATGCACTTTTTTCTTGGCTGGAAAAAGGCCCTGTGTGGCCAAAACGTTGCTAATTTTCCTTGTGAACAAGTGTCAATAAAAATAATTTTTGTGCAAGGAAGATGCCCGATGCCTTGGATTTTTGGAGTATGTGTAACCTATATAAGGAGCTGTACCAAGTCTGCATTGGACAAGGAGTGGTGCATGGCATACACTTGTACTAGTGTTATAACATACTGTGAGGGTTAAAAAAAAGCCACTATACCCTTGGATGAACTTAATTTTTTCATTATTACCCATTGTGAAAATTTCAAAGTTGGGGCTAAAACAACATTTTACTTGAAGCAAACATAATTTTTGTTGTCACATCCAAATGTGAAGCACTTTTTTTCCCTCTTCTTCCAAGAACCATAACTTGTTTTATTTTTCCGTCGATATAGCTATTTTGATATTTATGTTTTTGCGGGATGAGTTGTACGTTTGAGTTATTCCATTTCATTTAACATGTGATGTTTTGGAAAGCGACAAAAAAATTCAAAAGTACAGCGAAATTGCGAAAAAAGCAATTGCACAACTGGTTTTTGAGTTTTTTATTTACCATGTTCACAATATGGTAAAAATGACCTGGCATTATGATTCTCAAGACCAGTACGATTACGGAAATACCAAAAGGGTATTTCTTCAAGTGGTGAAAAAAAATTGGAAACTTTGTAGAAAAAATTGTTTTGCTTGTGTCGCATTTTTCAAGAACTATAAAGTTTTCAGTTGTTTGGTCTTTGTTTTTTTGCACCTCGTGCTGATGTTTTTATTGACACTATTTTAGGGTAGGTAAGATGATTTGCTAGCCTTTTATTGCAATTTTGTGGCAGCTGAATAAATGGAATTCTTTCCATTTAGATTTTTTTTTCTCATTACGTCATTTACCTATCAGGTTAATTTCATTTTTGGATCTGAATTTTCAGAAGTGACAATAACAAATATGCGTATTTTTAAATTTATCTTTAATGGGGCAAAAGGGGATGATTAGAACTTTTTTTAATATATATTTTAAAACCCTTTTTGTTTTACTTTTCACTATCTTTTAGCCCCTTCAGGGGACTTGAACATGCGATCATGTACAATATAGCAAAAATCGTGGTCTCCTAAATTAGCGTTGACAGAAGTGCCGTCATGACAGGCACATGGGTCTGCAGTAGACCTCTTGCCATCATGGCAACTAATTGGTGTCCTGTAATGCCAATGTGTGCATGGAATGACATGTCCCCCTGCTGTAAATTCCGCTGTCAGAGATGGACATTGACACTTAACAGTTTGACAGCCGCTTGTGGATTTCTTGGCTGTTAGAGACAGATTACGGCTAAACACCTCAACCATCAAAAATTTCATAAAAGCAGTTTCCAAAACTGAGGCGCATTTCTAAAATGGCATCGCTTTGGTCTTTTTTCCAATATGTGGGCCCCTCAGTAACACTAAAAAGATTGATTAAAAAAAAAGGATTTGTAAATTTCCTTGAAAAAATAAAAATTTCTGAAAATTTGAACTGTTCTAAGATATAAAAAAAATAAAAGAATGTTTGAAAAATGACACTGACCTATAGTAGACATATGGGTAATGCTGTTTAGTAGCCAGTTTGTGTTGTAATAAGTTAAAGACCTATCACTTGCTCAAAAAAATGGGTAAAACAACTTGTAAAAATTCCTTGATCGTCACAGATTCAGCTGCTCTTTTCCATTTTGCACTGTTGCTCCTTTGCAGAAATATTCACATTTGTCAATGGGAGTGAGGGATGAAATCACACGCCCCTAGAGAAACTCTGAAGACACACCCAATTGGATTGCAAGCAGAGATGTCACATGTTGTGCTCTAAAAGCTACAAATGTGAATATCTCTGATATGGAGTGACGCAGCTAAAAACCAAGGAGAGTGGCAGAACCAAGAGAGCTCAGGAATTTCTACAAGGTATTTAAACTTATTTTTTGGCACCAAGTCACAGGTCCTTTTTAAGTGTGCCAATTTCAGTTGGGTCAGCCAACACTGACTGAAATGGTGTCTGGCAGTGACTTTCTCCACTCTCCTCATTCGCATACATTGTCACCCGTTGGAGTTGGGAGAGAAAGTTGTCAGCTGGATGAGACGATCACTATCTGACGTTATAAGGGCATCAGGCCATCTAAAAAGTTTTGACCACATTGGTAGAGTGAGTTCATGCACAGTTTAAAGTCAGTTTGTAAGCTTGACTATTGTTTTAGTGAATCTGAACTTGGTGTCAAATTAATAAACCACATGAGCATGTTCTCATTGTAGAAGCAAATCCCATATGGGAGCTGCAAACAGTAACCGTCTTTTAACTTTCCTTTACTATTCGGACCTGACAGGTGAGGGGAGGGCTTGACAGGTCCCCATTACCTTGGTTATTTATGCATGAGAGGAACTGATGCCTTTTCTTTATTTCCCTATTGACAGATTTATTAATCTCTAATATAAGCAAAAGCAATTCATGTTGTGAAAAGGAACTTTTATTCTCTGGTTGTTCCATATGGTTAGTTTTAGGTCTCGAAAACTAAATGTTTCATTCTTAGTGTGGATTTTTTCACCTCATTAGCAGTTTTGCCCAGCTAGCCATAGCATTTGAAACATTCTGAGTTGTTTTACTATGTTTCACCCCACTGCCTGCAAAAGCTGCAACCTTGAGTTTTAACATTTTTCTATCTAATGTACTTTAAAACTCTCTGCAGTCTTCACCTTTGAAAAATTCCTTGTGTTTTGGTTTCAGTCCACTGCACTGAAACAGATACAAACATATAATTCTAAGTCTCCTTTTTCACCGCTCTCAGTGGTGATTTCTATTGATTCTTGGAAGTCTGATCAACATAGAATCCCCACTGATAGTCTGACGGAAGCTTCTGCATATATTCTGCTTGTCAGTCCAGCTCTAGTGGTGTTGACAGAGCTCTTTTTATACTGGGCACCAAGGTGTTTCAAGTGAAAAATATAACTAAAAATAAAAAAAAAAAAAGTTTAGATACTGCGGATGTTCATCGTCTGCTGAGAGTAATATGTTACAATGAGATATAAGAATCCACTAGAAGTAAACTTTCAGTAAACTTCCATATTCTGCATGAGCAGGGTGCTGACTGGAGATTTTTTCTTACTCTATGATCCTTTTAATTTCTGGAAAATATACAGAATTTTCAATCTTATAGCTGATGAATCTGAATGTTACACAGAATATTCCAGTTCAAAATGCTTACCAGAAGGTACATATGTCTATTAATTGCAGCAACTCAAAGAATCATAATGAAAAAAGGAGAACCAAGAGTCCTTGCTACCATATAAAATGTTAAATATTATTTAAAATACATGAGAAACAAGGCACGTGGGCAAACTTTCTATCTCAGTGATAGGTCCTAGAAAAGGGCTAAAAAATAATGCTGGAAACAGCCAAAGGAAATGGTGATATATATAATATAGACATATATATTCACACAATGACCAGGTCGCTATACATATCTCTCCCATAGGCGCATGTCGCAAAGTCAATAATCACATAGTAACAGCTACACCAACATTTATAAAGCCATATTTCTTATAAAGGTCTCAAAAGGTTTTGTGCCTATAACAAAGTATTGCAGAGTAAAAGGACATGCAGAAAATCCTAACAACAATTTACATTCATAAATGGAAAGAGTCCATTTAATGTTTATAAAAGGTAAGTACCCATGAGCTGAATCACAGCAAACCATGAAGTCCCCTGCGCGCATTTCGCGTATGTGGCTTCCTCAGGGGATGTCAATCCGAATGATATCCTCTAATTGTAAAGTTTAATGCAAATTTCACGAAAACATGATATTTTGAATAGCATTTAAAATAGATTTATGCTTGTTGTTTTTTTTTATTGTTTTATGCGTATAAAATAAAATGTCACAACTTCACACAGTACAACACTGCGTCTGAACTTCTACAAGATAATTTGTATGTTCTTCCCTTAGTTGTGTGAGTTTCCCCAGAATTCCCTTCATTCCGTCACACTAAAAAAATAAACAAAAAACAGCCTACACAGCTATTTTTACCCCTTATTCTATTTTACAAAAGGCTTGTGCAGACGGCCTTTCTAAATGGATGAGTCAGTGATATCCCTGGATTTTATGGATAGCACTCATACCCATGTTATTCTATGGGGCTGTACACATGATTGTCCTCGGATGACCAGGTCCAAGAAAAAAAGTAAGACCGGACGCCGATTACATTCGAGTGCGGTATGATTTTCATGGACTGACATAATGGAGAAGACGGAGAAACTTATTTTTTTCTCTCTACCTCGGAGTAATTCTGATCAGAGTGTGATGAGCATAACTGGACCATTTTTCTTGGATGGAGAGAAAAGAGCCGTCTCCATCTGCCCTAACAAGTATAAGAAACTACAAAACCTACAAGAGATAAAATGAGGAAAAACCCTGCTGTAACTAAATAAGGAAAAAGCAAAAGTGCATTTAAATAACACAGGGTTCTTAGTAAGGACAGACAAAAGGACCAAGTCCAGACCTGTGGACACCAGTCTGAGGAAGCCTTCACATGTAATTACCAGCTCAAGAGAGGGAGGCCACACCCCAGCTTGCACAGAATGCATAAAAGAGAAAAAACACAAATTGAGCTTGCTTTAAGTTGGTATACATGCAGCACATAAACGCATGTTCATATTGTCCATAAAGCATACAAAACCTACAAGAGACAAAATGAGCCAAAACCCTGCTGTAACTAAATAAGTAAAAAGCAAAAGTGCATTTATGTAACTCGGTTCTTATTAATACTCTCTTTGATGAAAAATAGCATAAAAGCCATCCCACTGTCGACAAGGTGACCCTGATCGGAACGGTCCTACGCTATCTAATATTAACCCCTTCCCGACATGCGCCGTACTAGTACTGCTCTGCGGGAACTGAGTTCCCGCAATCCGCAGTACTAGTACAGAGGCACGATCGAGCGGTTTCACAGTGAGCACCGCAGAGATCGCGTGCGGGTGTCAGCTGTATGTGACAGCTGACACCCCGCAGCAATGCCCACGATCGGCCCTAGCGCCAATCACCGTCACGATTGCCAATCTTAAAAATCCACCAAAAAAAGCTATAAAAGTAAATCAAACCCCTCTTCATCACCCCCTTAGTTAAGGAAAAATAATTCAATTTAAAAAAATCTATTTATTTCCATTTTCCCATTAGGGTTAGGGTTGAGGCTAAAGTTAGGGTTAGGGTTGGGGCTAAAGTTAGGGTTTGGTTTACATTTACGGTTGGGATTAGGGTTGAGATTAGGGTTAGGGGTGTGGTTAGGGTTATGGTTGGGATTAGGGTTAGGGGTGTGTTTGGGTTAGGGTTTCAGTTAGAATTGGGGGGTTTCCACTGTTTAGTCACATCAGGGGCTCTCCAAACGTGGCGTCTCCATGGCGTCCGATCTCAACTCCAGCCAATAAACTGCATTGAAAAAGTAAAATAGTGCTCCTTCCCTTCCAAGCTCTCCTATGCACCCAAACAGGGGTTTACCCCAACATGTGGGGTATCGGCATACTCAGGACAAATTGGACAACTTTTGTGGTCCAATTTCTCCTGATACCCTTGAGAAAATACAAAACCGGTGGCTAAAAAATAATTTTTGTGGAAAAAAAAAAGATTTTTTATTTTCACGGCTCTGTGTTATAAACTGTAGTGAAACACTTGGGGGTTCAAAGTTCTCACAACACATCTAAATAAGTTCCTTGGGGGGGTCTAGTTTCCAATATGGGGTCACTTATGGGGGTTTCTACTGTTTAGGTACATTAGGGGCTCTGCAAATGCAACCTGATGCCTGTAGACCAATCCATCTAAGTCTGCATTCCAAATGGCGCTCCTTCCCTTCCGAGCTCTGCCGTGTGCCAAAACAGTGGTACCCCCCCACATATGGGGTATCAGCGTACTCCAGACAAATTGGACAACAACTTTTGGGGTCCAATTTCTCCTGTTACCCTTGGGAAAATAAAAATTTGGGGGCTAAAATATCATTTTCGTGGAAAAAAATATATTTTTTATTTTCACGGCTCTGCGTTATAAACTGTAGTGAAACAGTTGGGTGTTCAAAGTTCTCAAAACACATCTACTGTTTAGGTACATCAGGGGCTCTGCAAATGCAACTTGACGCTCGCAGACCATTCCATCAAAGTCTGCATTCCAAAACAGCGCTCCTTCCCTTCCGAGCTCTGCCATGCACCCAAACAGTGGTTCCCCCCACATATGGGGTATAGGCATACTCAGGACCATTTGAACAACAACTTTTTGGGTCCAATTTCTCCTGTTACGCTTGGGAAAATAAAAAAATTGCGGGCTAAAAGATAATTTTGTGGAAAAAAAAATATTTTTTAATTTTCACGGTTCTACATTCTAAACTTTAGTGAAACAATTGGGGGTTCAAAGTGCTCAACACACATCTAGATAAGTTCGTTAGGGGGTCTTCTTTCCAAAATGGGGTCACTTGTGGGGGGTTTCCACTGTTTAGGCACATCAGGGGCTCTCCAAACGTGACATGGGTTCTGATCTCAATTCCAGCCAATTTTGCATTGAAAAGTCAAATGGCGCTCCTTCCCTTCCGAGCTCTGCCATGCGCCCAAACAGTGGTTTACCCCCACATATGGGGTATCAATGTACTCAGGACAAATTGCACAACAACTTTTGTGGTCCAATTTGTCCTGTTACCCTTGGGAAAATAAAAAATTTGGGGCGAAAAGATCATTTTTATGAAAAAAATATATTTTTTTTTTACGGCTCTACATTTTAAACTTCTGTGAAGTACTTGAGGGCTCAAAGTGCTCAACACACATCTAGATTAGTTCCTTAGGGGGTCTACTTTCCAAAATGGTGTCACTTATGGGGGGTTTCCACTGTTTAGGTACATCAGGGGATCTCTAAACGCGACATGGTGTCCGATCTCAATTCCAGCAAATTGTGCATTCAAAAGTCAAATGGCGCTCCTTCCCTTCCGAGCTCTGCCATGTGCCCAAACAGTGGTTTACCCCCAGATATGGGGTATCGACGTAGTCAGGACAAATTGTACAATGACTTTTGGGTCCAATTTCTCCTGTTACCCTTGGTAAAATAAAACAAATTGGATCTGAACTAAAAATTTTGTGAAAATAAGTTAAATGTTCAATTTTTTTAAACATTCCAAAAATTGCTGTAGAGCACCTGAAGGGTTAATAAACATTTTGAGTGAGGTTTTGAGTACCTTGGGGGGGCGTGGGGGGAATTTTTAGAATGGTGTCACTTTTGGGCATTTACTGTCATATAGACCCCTCAAAGTGACTTCAAATGTGAGGTGGTCCCTAAAAAAATGGTTTTGCAAATTTTGTTGTAAAAATGAGAAATCGCTGGTCAACTTTTAACCCTTATAACTTCCTAACAAAAAAATTATGTTTCCAAAATTGTGCTAATGTAAAGCAGACATGTGGGTAATGTTATTTATTAACTATTTTGTATGCTGAGCGCTGATCCCACTCCAACGAGCACTTCATCGCATTCAAACAGTCCCTCACTACTTTCAAGACCACACTCGCCACAGCTAAACAAACCTACTTCTCATCTCTCATATCCTCCCTGTCTCAAAACCCTAAACAGTTATTCAACACCTTCAATTCTCTCCTCCGTCCCCAGCACCTCCTCCCTCCCCACTTATCTCCACTGAAGACTTTGCCTCATTTTTCAAGCAGAAGATTGATAGCATCAGAGACAGTTTTGGTCAACAACCTCCAGAGCCCTTCCTCCTGACTTCCCTGCCCTCCACTTCCAAAGCCAACTTCTCCACCATTACAGAAGATCAACTCTCCACTCTACTCTCAAGATTGCATCTCACCACCTGTGCACTCGACCCGCTCCCATCCCACCTCATCCCAAACCTCACCACAGTCTTCATCCCAACCCTAACCCATCTCTTCAACCTATCACTAACAACTGGTGTTTTCCCCTCAAGCTTTAAACATGCCTCCATCACACCTATCCTCAAAAAGCCCTCTCTTGACCCATCCTCTGTATCTAGCTATCGCCCTATATCACTTCTCCCTTATGCCTCCAAACTACTGGAACAACACATTTACCTTGAACTGTCCTCCCATCTCTCTTCTTGCTCCCTCTTTGACCGCTTACAATCTGGCTTCCGGTCACACCATTCCACTGAAACTGCCCTAACTAAGGTCACCAATGACCTCTTAACCGCCAAGAGCAAGCGACACTACTCTGTCCTCCTCCTCTTCGACCTGTCGGCTGCCTTTGACACAGTGGATCATTCCCTGTTATTACAGACCCTCTCATCCCTTGGCATCACAGACTTGGCCCTATCCTGGATCTCATAATACCTAACAGACCGGACATTCAGCGTCTCCCACTCACACACCACCTCCTCACCTTGCCCCCTATCTGTCGGAGTCCCACAAGGTTCAGTCCTTGGGCCCCTGCTCTTCTCCATTTACACCTTTGGCCTGGGACAGCTCATAGAATCTCATGGCTTCCAGTATCACCTCTATACTGATGACACACAGATCTACATCTCTGGACGAGATATCACCTCCCTACTAACCAGAATCCCTCAATGTCTGTCCACTATTTCATCCTTCTCCGCTAGATTTCTGAAACTTAACATGGACAAAACAGAATTCATCATCTTTCCTCCATCTCACGCGACCCCCCCAACGAACCGATCCATTACAGTAAATGGCTGCCCACTCTCCCCAGTCCCACAAGCTCGCTGCCTCGGGGTAATCCTTGATGCTGATCTCTCCTTCAAACCACATATCCAAGCCCTTTCCACTTCCTGCCGACTTCAACTCAAAAATATTTCACGAATCCGTTCATTCCTCAACCAAGAATCTGCAAAAACCCTAGTCCTTGCCCTCATCATCTCTCGCCTTGACTACTGCAACCTCCTGCTCTGTGGCCTCCCCTCGAACACTCTCGCACCCCTCCAATCTATTCTAAACTCAAGCCCAACTAATCCACCTGTCCCCCCCGCTATTCCCCGGCCTCTCCCCTCTGTCCCCTCTGTTTCAATCCCTTCACTGGCTCCCCATTGCACAGAGACTCCCGTACAAAACCCTAACCATGACGTACAAAGCCATCCACAACCTGTCTCCTCCATACATCTGTGACCTCGTCTCCTGGTACTTACCTACACACATCCTCCGATCCTCACAAGATCTCCTTCTCTACTCCCCTCTTATCTCCTCTTCCCACAATCTTATACAAGATTTCTTGTATACTTGGACACTGTTGACCACCCTCTCCTCTCTAGGCTCCAGTCACTAGGCATTAAGGACACTGCGCTCTCCTGGTTCTCCTCCTACCTTTCTGACCGCTCCTTCAGTGTTCTGTTCTCTGGCTCCACTTCATCTCCTCTTCCTCTCGCTGTCGGGGTACCTCAGGGCTCAGTCCTTGGCCCCCTTCTGTTCTCTCTCTACACGGCCCCAATTGGACAGACCATCAGCAGATTTGGCTTTCAGTACCATCTTTATGCTGACGACACACTATATACGTCATCCCCTGACCTTACCCCCGCTGTACTACAGAACACCACTGACTGTCTGTCCGCAGTCTCCAATATCATGTCCGCTCTCTATCTGAAACTCAACCTCTCCAAAACTGAACTTCTTCTGCTCCCACCATCCACTAACCTCCCTAAATCTGACATTTCCCTCTCCGTGGGTGGCACCATAATAACACCCCGGCAGCAGGCGCGCTGTCTGGGTGTTATGTTTGACTCCGATCTCTCCTTCACCTCCCATATACAATCTCTTGCCCGCTCGTGCCGCTTACACCTAAAGAACATCTCTAGAATCTGCCCTTTTCTCACCATGGAGACAGCTAAAACCCTCACTGTCGCCCTGATCCACTCCCGCCTGGACTACTGTAACGCTCTATTAATTGGCCTCCCCCTTACTCGACTTTCCCCTCTCCAGTCCATCCTTAATGCAGCAGCCAGGGTCGTCCATCTAATTGTTACTCGGACGCGTCCGCTCTTCGCCAGTCTTTACACTGGCTACCCATTCATTACAGAATACAATTCAAAGTACTTGTTCACACCCACAAAGCTCTCCACAGTGCAGCACCCCCTTACATCTCCTCCCTCATTTCTGTCTATCAGCCTAACAGACCACTGCGCTCTGCAAATGACTTTGGATTAACCTCTGCAATAATCCGTACCTACCACTCCCGACTCCAAGACTTATCCCGTGCTGCGCCAATCCTCTGGAATGCTCTACCCCAAGATATTAGGACCATCCATAATTTGCATAGTTTTAGGCGCTCGCTCAAAACACATTTGTTCAGAGCGGCCTATCACGTTCACTAATCAAAGTCATTTTATGTTTGTGTGTGTGTAGCCCATTCACTATCCCCATCTATTCTCCAACCCCTGAAGATGGCTGGACCATGATTGTAAATACATCATGGTAAATACACACCTGTACTTTGCATCTCCCCCACCTCATTGTAGATTGTAAGCTCTCATGAGCAGGGTCGTCTTATTTTGCTTTAATTATTGTATTGTTAACGTTGTTACTTATGACTTTTGTGTTTGAAACTGTTAAACTGTAAAGCACTGCGGAATATGTTGGCGCTATATAAATAAAGATTATTATTATTATTATTTCTCTCGCGTATCACCCCTACTTTGGAACCCTCTACCACAACACATCAGACTCTCGCCTACCATCGAAACCTTCAAAAAGAACCTGAAGACCCACCTCTTCCGACAAGCCTACAACCTGCAGTAACCACCGATTGACCAAACTGCTGCATGACCAGCTCTATCCTCACCTACTGTATTCTCACCCATCCCTTGTAGATTGTGAGCCTTCGTGGGCAGGGTCCTCACTCCTCCTGTGCCAGTTATGACTTGTATTGTTTAAGATTATTGTACTTGTTTTTATTATGTATACCCCTCCTCACATGTAAAGCGCCATGGAATAAATGACGCTATAACAATAAATAATAATAATAATGATATGACTCTCTAATTTAAGGGCATAAAAACTAAAAGTTAAAAAATTTAAAAATCTTCAAAATTGTTGTCAAATTTCCATTTTTTTCACAAATAAACGCAAGTCAAATCGACAAAATTTTACCACTATCATAAAGTACAATATGTCACGAGAAAACATTCTCAGAATCACCAGGATCCGTTGAAGCATTTCAGAGTTATGACCTCATAAAGTGACAGTGGTCAGAATTGAAAAAAATGGCCTGGTCAGGAAGTTGAAAACAGGCTTCGGGGTGAATGGGTTAAAAACCTTACCATGTGTCAGTGTTTACCTCAGTGTGTGAAGAAGGGCAGAGAAAAGGACCGGTCCCGACCTGTGGACACCAGTCTGGGGAAACCTTTAAATGTAATTGCCGACTCAGGAGAGGGAGGCCACACCCTAGCTTGCACAGAATGCAAAAATACAAAGAAAAAGCACAAAAATTGAGCTTGGTTTAAGTTGGTATTCACACCAACTTAAATCAAGTACTGTATAAGAAACTGCAGCTTTCTCTTTCTCTGCTTCTTTCCTGTCTTCTATATCTTTTTTTTGTAACAAAGATAGGTTTTAAACTTTTATAGTGAATCTGCAGTCTTTAATAACTTGGTACACTTTAAAACATTTTTAAAATTAACCCAGCATGAGGCCCAGAAATAGTGGACT
Source organism: Ranitomeya imitator (assembly GCF_032444005.1). Lineage (NCBI taxonomy): Eukaryota > Metazoa > Chordata > Amphibia > Anura > Dendrobatidae > Ranitomeya > Ranitomeya imitator. The sequence continues at coordinate 1,099,782,251 of NC_091282.1, read as the reverse complement.
AGAGATATTATTCTTAAAGGGGTTTTCCAGTCCAAAATAAGTCTGCAGTCACACTGCGTGACTGCAAACTTTTGCATCCCCCCAGGGGATGGAGCGAGGGCGCGGTCACGTAATATGTGCAGCCTTGCTCAATAAACTTTTATGGAGCGAGGCCGCACCCACAAGATGGTTTCTATCACCAAAGTATGCATATCGCATACATCACTGCCGTTCCCGGCTCATAAATCTGGCAAAACCTCACAGCGCACAATGCATGTGCTGGGGGAATTCAGTTGTCTATAATCACACAGAGTGACTGTAAACATTTAATTTTAGACTGGGCAACCCCACATATCTTTAACATTGTTTACGCAGTGACATGTTTTTGCATGCATTCGCTTGCGGTTGCGTACGCATGCATCGTTTGGAGGTGTGCAGCGGGGTCTTGCGAACGCAACATATTGCATTTTTTTGAGGCGTCAAATATTGCTCAATCGTCCACACGCTGACGATTGCATCAAAGAAACGCATTACTGTCTATGGGAACACATTGTTACGCAAGGACATGTGTACGCTTGTGTTCGATATGCATGCGTACCTCTGACTAATTTTGCCTAGGAAATGATGTAACTACCTGAAAATTGCCAGCTGTATAAAAGGGGGTCTGGTGACAGGAAGTCCATTACTCTCAAGACTCTTGATGCGGCCACAGGACATTTGATGAAGGCAGAAGACTCTGGATGTAAGTATAGAAGCTTTGAAAATGTCTGCCTGTCTCTCACTGCATTCTCCACTCTGTACTTATGGGTTTTTTTTCTGTTGCTTCTAGACTGTTTGTTGCTTTCATCTCGGTGCTGCTGTCTTGGTCCCAGTGCTGCCATCTCTGTAAGTATAAAAGCTTTGAAAATGTCTTTTTGTCTTTGCACTCTGTACAGATTTTTTTTTCCATTTTTCCATTCCTTGTAGATTAGGTGCTGCTGTCCTGGTGCTGCCGTCTTGGTCCCAGTTCTGCCATCTATATGTAAGTATAAAAGCTTTGAAAATGTCTTTCTGCCTTTGCACTCTGTACAGATTTTTTTTTCCATGTTTCCATTCCTTGTAGATTAGGTGCTGCTGTCCTGGTGCTGGTGTCTTGGTCCCGCTGCTGCTGTCTTGGTCCCGCTGCTGCTGTTTTGGTCCCGATGCTGCTGTCTTGGTCCCGATGCTGCTGTCTTGGTGTCTTGGTCCCGGTGCTGCTGTCTTGGTCCCGATGCTGCTGTCTTGGTCCCTGTGCTGCTGTCTTGGTCCCTGTGCTGCTGTCTTGGTCCCTGTGCTGCTGTCTTGGTCCCTGTGCTGCTGTCTTGGTCCCTGTGCTGCTGTCTTGGTCCCAGTGCTGCCAACATTTAATTTTAGACTGGGCAACCCCTTTAATTCAAGACCTTTTGTAATTTAAAAAAAGTGTATTGCATAGATTGTCTGCTTCTTTAACCTTCGTCAGGCTGCATAATTTTACAACGTTAACAGGCTGCAGAGGTACAATTGTACCTTCATATATATTTTATTGAAATTTGGCCAATATATTCTGGACCAAAACTGCAGAGATGTCACGAAATTTCAGCCCTCTACGGCTTTTCGAAAAAAAAAAGTTATTGCAATTTTAAAACGGAATAGTTACAATTGTACCTACTCAGCCGGACGAAGGTTAAGAGGAAATACATTTAAAATTGATCAGACATTTGTCAGAAGATTGAATCCATGTGGTACACAAATTTGGTCCACTATCAATTTTTAGAACTAAGACCGCGTTCGCAGTGTACGATCTGCATCGATCCGCATGCGTCACGCGTACGTATCTTTAACATTGTTAACGCAGTGACGTTTTTGCATGCATTCGCTTGCGGTTGCGTATGCATGCATCGTTTGGAGGTGTGCGGCGGGGTCTTGCGAACGCTACATATTGCATTTTTTTGAGGCGTCAAATATTGCTCAATCGTCCGCATGCTGACGATTGCAGGTGATTGCATAAAAAACGCATTACTGTCTATGGGAATGCATTGTTACGCAAGGACATGCATACGCTTGCATTCGATATGGGCAGCACGGTGGCGCAGTGGTTAGCACTGCAGCCTTGCAGCGCTGTAGTCCTGGGTTCAAACTCCACCAAGAACAACTTCTGCAAAGAGTTTGTATGTTCTCTCTGTGTTTGCGTGGGTTTCCTCCGGGTTCTCCGGTTTCCTCCCACATTCCAAAGACATACTGATAGGGAATTTATATTGTGAGCCCCAACGGGGACAGCGATGATAATGTGTGTAACCTGTAAAGCGCTGCAGAATATGTTAGCGCTATATAAAAATAAAGATTATTATTATTATGTGTACTTCTGACTAATTTTGTCTTGGAAATGATGTAACCACCTGAAAATTGCCAGCTGTGTAAAAGGGAGTCTGGAGACAGGAAGTCCATTACTTTCAAAACTCTTGATGCGGCCACAGGACATTGGAAGAAGGCAGAAGACTCTGGATTCAGGCACAGGACATTTGATGAAGGCAGAAGACTCTGAATGCCGGCACAGGACATTGGATGAAGGCAGAAGACTATGGATTCGGGCACAGGACATTTGATGAAGGCAGAAGACTCTGGATGCCGGCACAGGACATTGGATGAAGGCAGAAGACTCTGGATGCGGGTCTGGGACAGTGGATGAAGGCAGAAGACTCTGGATGTAAGTATAGAAGCTTTGAAAATGTCTGTCTGTCCCTCACTGCATTCTATACTGTGTAGTTTTTTTTTTTTCCTGTTGCTTCTAGACTGTTGCTGCCATCCCAATGCTGCTGTCTTGGTCCCAGTGTTGCTGTCTATGTAAGTATAAAAGCTTTAAAATGTCTTTCAGTCTTGGCACTCTGTACAGATTTTTTTTCCATTCCTTGTAGATTAGGTGCTGTTGTCTTGGTCCCAGTGCTGCTGTCTTGATCCCAGTGCTGTTGTCTTGGTCCCAGTGCTGCTGTCTTGGTCCCAGTGCTGCCATCTATATGTACAGTCATGGCCAAAAGTATTGACACCCCTGCAATTCTAAGTCCAAATGTAAAAAAGAGGGACAGCACCACAGCAGTTGTGAAAAAAGAACCACTTGTTTATTCCACCTCTTGCAACGTTTCGGTCCTTAAGACCTTTGTCAAGCATGACAAAGGTCTTAAGGACCGAAACGTTGCAAGAGGTGGAATAAACAAGTGGTTCTTTTTTCACAACTGCTGTGGTGCTGTCCCTCTTTTTTACATTTGGACTTGGATTTGGATACCGGGATGGATCCCCTGGTAAGGACATGCACCATATTATCCATAAAGATAGCACATGTTTAGGGTGCGGCTGGACTACTATTCTGTGGAGTGTGACCCCTGCAATTCTGTCAGATAATACTCATTTTCTTCCTGAAAATGATTGCAAACACAAATTATTTGATATTATTATCTTCATTTAATATGTCTTAAATGAAAAAAACACAAAAAGAATTGTCCTAAAGCCAAATTGGATATAATTCCACACCAAACATAAAAAAGGGGGTGGACAAAAGTATTGGCACTGTTCGAAAAATCATGTGATGCTTCTCTAATTTGTGTAATTAATAGCACCTGTAACTTAGCTGTGGCACCTAACAGGTGTTGGCAATAACTAAATCACACTTGCAGCCAGTTGACATGGATTAAAGTTGACTCAACCTCTGTCCTGTGTCCTTGTGTGTACCACATTGAGCATGGAGAAAAGAAAGAAAACCAAAGAACTGTCTGAGGACTTGAGAAACCAAATTGTGAGGAAGCATGAGCAATCTCAAGGATACAAGTCCATCTCCAAAGACCTGAATGTTCCTGTGTCTACCGTGCGCAGTGTCATCAAGAAGTTTAAAGCCCATGGCACTGTGGCTAACCTCCCTAAATGTGGATGGAAAAGAAAAATTGACAAGAGATTTCAATGCAAGATTGTGCGGATGTTGGATAAAGAACCTCGACTAACATCCAAACAAGTTCAAGCTGCCTTGCAGTCCGAGGGTACAACAGTGTCAACCTGTACTCTCCGTCGGCGTCTGAATGAAAAGGGACTGTATGGTAGGAGACCCAGGAAGACCCCTCTTCTTACCTCGAGACATAAAAAAGCCAGGCTAAAGTTTGCCAAAACTTACCTGAAAAAGCCTAAAACGTTTTGGAAGAATGTTCTCTGGTCAGATGAGACAAAAGTAGAGCTTTTTGGGAAAAGGTATCAACATAGAGTTTAAAGGAGAAAAAAAAAGGCATTCAAAGAACAGAACACGGTCCCTACAGTCAAACATGGCGGAGGTTCCCTGATGTTTTGGGGTTGCTTTGCTGCCTCTGGCACTGGACTGCTTGACTGTGTGCATGGCATTATGAAGTCTGAAAACTACCAACAAATTTTGCAGCATAATGTAGGGCCCAGTGTGAGAAAGCTGTGTCTCCCTCTGAGGTCATGGGTCTTCCAGCAGGACAATGACCCAAAACACACTTCAAAAAGCACTAGAAAATGGTTTGAGAGAAAGCAGTGGAGACTTCTAAGGTGGCCAGCAATGAGTCCAGACCTGAATCCCATAGAACACCCGTGGAGAGATCTAAAAATGGCAGTTTGGAGAAGGCACCCTTCAAATATCAGGGACCTGGAGCAGTTTGCCAAAGAAGAATGGTCTAAAACTCCAGCAGAGCATTGTAAGAAACTCATTGATGGTTACCGGAAGCGGTTGATCGCAGTTATTTTGGCTAAAGATTGTGCAACCAATTATTAGGTTGAGGGTGCCAATACTTTTGTCTGGCCCATTTTTGGAGTTTTGTGTGAAATGATCAATGTTTTGCTTTCTGCTTCATTCTCTTTTGTGTTTTTTCATTTAAGACAAATTAAATGAGGATAATAATACCAAATAATTTGTGTTTGCAATCATTTTCAGGAAGAAAATGAGTATTATCTGACAGAATTGCAGAGGTGTCAATATTTTTGGCCATGACTGTAAGTATAGAAGCTTTGAACATGTCTTTCTGTCTTTGCACTCTGTACAGATTTTTTTTCCATTCCTTGTAGATTAGGTGCTGCTGTCTTGGTACCAGTGCTGCTGTCTTGGTCCTGGTGCTGCTGTCCTGGTGTTGTTCTTCAGACCGTCCTCGCGCTGTGCTGCGATTCCTGTTGTGTGGTGCCTGCCGCTGTGTGCTTGGAATACTGCGTGTAATGTAAGTATTAGTGTCCTTTTTCTTTTTTTGTGCTACATTGTGCTTTGCTTTTGCCAAGTTACAATTGTGTTTTTTTTTCTCTTTAGTGCTTCACTTGACTGCTGCCTGCTCTTACAACATGTCCTCCACTGAAGGTTCCAAAAGTGGCCATGACACTGATTATGTAATCACATTTGATTTACTGATTGGTATGTATTGATTGTCAATACTAGACATGTGTTAATCATGTATTTTCTTTACAGGTACCTGACACTGCAGAAGAGCAGGAGCAGACTAGTGGAAATAATTCTTCCCAGGGTCATCGGCCTCAAGTTACTGAGGAGGAAAAACGGGGTGTAAGTAGCCTTTATCAAAGTTGTAATTGAATTTGTTTTCAGTTTTAATTACAAATTCTTTTTTTTGTATTTCATCTATAGGTTCCACAACGTGAGGAAGGACAACGTGATATCGATAATGATGTCCTTATTCAACTTGTGCAAGAGTATCATTCCGACTAACTCTTGATCCGACGACTCTGGGAAGAAGTGGCCAGATCGCTGCTGGAGGATTGGGACCATGCAACGCCAAAAGTCAGAAAGGATTTTGGTAAGTATTGCAATTTTGGACGCGTCTGTTTTTCTGTAAATTTTGCTGTCTTTTAACTATTTTTTTTTCTTCCCCTTCACAGAGAAGAGAGTAAAAGTTTGTTGGCATTCGATAAAGGATCACTTCAATAAGGACATGGGAAAGGAGATTCGGGTTCAAAGTGGTGTAGCTCAAAAATGAGAAAATACAAGTATCATAACCAGCTTTCTTTTCTGATGCCAGCGGTTGGTCAGCGAATGTGAGCCTTTTGTGTTGTCTTTCACAATTATTTATTTTTTTCTTTTTTGTAATAATCTTTTTTTATTTCATTTCCTCACAGAACCTGGAGCAGCACTGTAGAACCTGGATCATCCTCTGTTGGAGCGGCTCCTCATCGACCAGCCAACAAACCGGCACCATCCCAATCATCCACCAGCGATGCAGCAGCCAGGCAGGCTTCACAGGCTGGGGAATAGGAATCCGGTCCTTCTGGTTTTCACCTCTCCCAACCCTCTGCCACTACTTTACTTCGGTCTGCTCGCCAGCGGCAGAAGGCCTGGGAGAGATCAGTCATGCCCGAGTTTATTCACTTAAGCTCAGTCTTCCATGCTGGGATGAAGGCGGTTGTGGATAGGATGGAGAGTGGGTTCACTCATGTGAACAAACTGTTCCAGAAAGTCCACAAACGCCTTGACCGCCTGGAAGGCGACCTTAATAGACCGGCGTGACATTTTCCACTATAGAATGGGGTGTGACAAAAAACCTTAGTCCTGATCTCCAGCCGTTTATGATGAAGGCCTGTCAGGATGCTTATACCGAGGCCATGTAGCGATCCCAATATCAGCAGCAGGCACAAAGTTTTTTCCCTACAGGTCAACAAGCTCCAGGACAGCAGCTGTGGCAGAATCCACCTGCACCAACTCGCCAAGGGGCTTATCGAACACTACCACCACCACTGGACATTACAGTTCCAAGAATCCCAAGCTTCACTATGCAGCCGAGTGCAGAAGACCAGCCATCCACATCCACCACAACGCAGCCTAGGGCAGCAGCCCAGCTGTGCTGTTCCACCATCAAGCCGAGTGCAGAAGCCCATGCTTCTCCTACACCAATGCAGCACCAGGGAAAAAAAGCAGCAAAAACAAAGTCCCGGAGGAGAAAAACCGGGAAAAAAATCTTAAATGCACTCCCTCAACTCCCACCTCCTAATGTGTCTGTGTTTTCTAGTCTGTCCACACCTTCACTTTGTTCTTTCCCTTCCAGTGTGTCAATCCCTTCCAACTTGTTTTCCACTCCTAATGTATCCTCTTCCTCCAATGTGCCTGACCCAATCCGCCAGTTGTCTTACACTTCCCCTGTAACAACTTCCCCAACCACTCCTAACCTACCATCACAGCCCGACACCCCCTGGTCCACCATGTTGCTCCCTCCCACAGACCCTGAAAGTAAATAATTTTTCCTTTTTTTATAAAAAATTGTAATTTTTTTATTTTTGTTAGTAAAAATTGTTTTGATTCACAATAGAGGTCTCACTTTGTTCTCTTTATTTAACCATAAGGTGTATTGTTGAGTCAAGTATGAACAGGTGTAACAGTTAATGTGTTTATTATACAAGTTACATTCAAGGTGTTAATATCACAGTCAGAAAACATTACAGGTACATAACATTACAGGTTCATTTTATTTACATGTTAAACCATTTCATCTTGCCATGACACATGTCCGTTATCTGAAACAAAATAGGCTGCAACTGTATCCCTCATTTGGGCAACTTCTACTGTAGTCCTCAGAGGGTGATGTTGGTAATCCTGCAATGTGGTATTAACAGTTTCTTCAAGTTCAAAGTGGGGTTGCTCTTTTGACAGGATGTAGTTATGCAGAACAACACATGCTTTCACAACCTCATCAATTGTCTCTATTTTTAGATTTATGGCTGTTCCCAAAATGCACCATTTAAATGCCAGCAAACCAAAAGCACACTTCACAGTTCTTCGTGCCCTTGTCAGTCGGTAGTTGAAAATCCTTTTTGTTTGACTCAAGTCCCGACTTGAGTATGGTTTTAAGAGGTTGCCAAACATTTGAAAGGCCTCATCACCAACAATATCAAATGGCATTGGTGGTGGTTGTGGCGGTGGAAAATTAAAATCATTCCCATACAGTTGTTGTCCCATGTCAGAGTTTTTGAAAGTCTGTGAGTCATTTCCTCGTCCAAATGAGCCAACGTCAACTGCGACAAATCGACATTCAGCATCCACAATTGCCATCAGAACAATGCAAAAGTATTTTTTATAATTGAAGTACTCAGATCCACTTCCTGCAGTTTTCAGAATCCAAATATGTTTCCCATCCACAGCCCCCAAACAGTTAAACAATGCAGTGGCGTAGGAAGGTTGTGGGCCGTCCCGGGCGGCACAATGCGGGGGGCGGGCATCTAGCCCTGCTTGCACAAGCATCTTTTCAGTGAGTGCAGGGCCAGGCAGTGCAGGCACATCGGGGTTAAGAATGCAGCCAGCGTGACATTGTTTGTGGGCGGAGAGTTCTCCTGCTCTGCTCTCCCGCCCACCCCTCTCTGGCTGCTGAACTTATCAGGACAGGCAGATTCCGGAGGAGCTCCTTGCCGCCCTGAGGTATTCTGACAGTCTGGGTAACCTGGGGCGGCCACAGCTGATGTACTGTATATTATAAACTTCAGCAGCCGCCCAGGCCCCCAGCACCTGTCCTGTATATGTATATACTGTATCTGTACAGCCTGCATGACAGTATATATAATATATATACAGGACAGGTGCTGGGGGCCTGGGCGGCTGCTGAAGTATATACACTGCACTGTACCACTGCCCTGTATATATACACTGCATAGTACCACTGCCCTGTATATATACACTGCACAGTACCTCTCCCCTGTATATATACACTGCACAGTACCATCACTCCCCTGTATATATACACTGCACAGTACCACTGCCCTGTATATATACACTGCACAGTACCTCTCCCCTGTATATATACACCGCACAGTACCTCTCCCCTGTATATATACACCGCACAGTACCTCTCCCCTGTATATATACACTGCACCGTACCACTCCCCTGTATATATACACTGCACCGTACCACTGCCCTGTATATATACACTGCACCGTACCACTGCCCTGTATATATACACTGCACAGTACCACTCCCCTGCATATATACACTGCACAGTACCACTGCCCTGTATATATACACTGCACAGGATCACTGCCCTGTATATATACACTGCACAGTACCACTCCTCCTGTATATATACACTACACAGTACCACTGCCCTGTATATATACACTGCACAGTACCACTGCCCTGTATATATACACTGCACAGTACCTCTCCCCTGTATATATACACTGCACCGTACCACTGCCCTGTATATATACACTGCACAGCACCACTGCCCTGTATATATACACTGCACAGCACCACTGCCCTGTATATATACACTGCACAGTACCACTGCCCTGTATATATACACTGCACAGTACCACTGCCCTGTATATATACACTGCACAGTACCTCTCCCCTGTATATATACACTGCACCGTACCACTGCCCTGTATATATACACTGCACAGTACCACTGCCCTGTATATATACACTGCACAGTACCACTCCCCTGCATATATACACTGCACAGTACCACTGCCCTGTATATATACACTGCACAGGATCACTGCCCTGTATATATACACTGCACAGTACCACTCCTGTATATATACACTGCACAGTACCACTGCCCTGTATATATACACTGCACAGTACCTCTCCCCTGTATATATACACTGCACAGCACCACTGCCCTGTATATATACACTGCACAGTACCATCACTCCCCTGTATATATACACTGTACAGTACCTCTCCTCCTGTCCTGTATATATACACTGCACAGTACTGCTCCTCCTGTCCTGTATATATACACTGCACAGTACCTCTCCTCCTATCCTATATATATACACTGCACAGTACCACTCCTCCTGTCCTGTATATATACACTGCACAGTACCATCACTCCCCTGTATATATACACTGCACAGTACCATCACTCCCCTGTATATATACACTGCACAGTACCTCTCCTATCCTGTATATATACACTGTAGAATTTACAATAGCTGTCACTCATGTAAGAAGTGAATTATGGCATTGGACTATACCTAGATTTCTCTGCCGTATCTGGGCATCATGAATCGTGGTATGTGTTAAAGGGGGGACCCACTGAGACTCTTTTGCCCGGGGCCCTCAAAAACCTGGAGCCGGCCCTGGGGCACTGCAGCTGTTTAACGCTATTGACGTGCGGGCCCGCGCCCGCACGTCAATAGTTAACAGCCGCCAGCCAATCTGAGGCTGGCAGCTGACGTCAGTCCCAGTGTGCATGTCGCCGGCGTCTGACATCATTGTCAGTCGCCGGTGAGTGCACATTTCAGCTGCGTGGAGAGAGCAGGAGCGCGGTCAGGTAAGCAGAACTTTTTTTTTTGCAGTCCCGATCATGTGATGGTAACATTCACCGGCGAAACAATTTAACTTGTCCATCTGAGGTCTTATTCCTGCTGGGGGGGAGGGGGGGGGGGGCGCCAAGCTCGGGAACAGCCCCGGGCAGCAAAAGCTCTAGCTACGCCTCTGCAACAATGGGGTGTTGCCAAAAGCGATGACGTCTTTCTCGTCTCCTTTCTTCCTCACAAGCCACAGCTAAAGCAAAAGCAAATTTCAAAGATAAATCCAGATTCATATTGAAGCTCTCCACACTCTCCATCTTGCAGCTGCATCCAGCATCCAAGGAAGCTAATTTCAGCTGTGCAGTGTCTCTATATTTAGAAAACCCATTAGCCACGCCCATTGGGAAATACCATACGCATGTGCATAAACAACGCAAACACATGCAAACGCCGCGGTTTTTTACTTCATGCGTAAGAGCATGCAGATAAAAAACGCTGCGTACACATGCGTTCGCATATGCAAACAATACGCTGTGAAAACATACGCAAATGTGAACTTAGCCTTAGCAAGTTGTGGCGTAAAGTAAATTGTGCTTTTATTTTTAAAAAATAGCAGATCTCCATAAATATGCCTTACTTTTGAGACATTTTTATTCATAACTCAAGTAATTTCTTTGGTAAGCTCTATCAAATTATATTTATTTCTTCTTGTTGAATATACGGGTCTTACTACGTATCTTAATGCTGGTTGTCACATTTGCCAGTACTTTTCATCTGTGTTCCCTCTGCCTTTTTCATGGGGGTCTGCCGCATCCTGAAGTGCATTTGTATTGTGACCTGGTGTTTGTAAGTGCAGCGCCCCAGAGATCTGGTCGTTGCAGTATGACACTCTGCCACTAAGGGTAGTGATGGTACGTCTGATGGCACTGAAGGAATTCTCCTGACCAGGTATCACCAGCACACATTACACTTCACACTCCGGCCACTAGGGGGAGCAAAAGGCTTTATTTATTGGGCCCCTCCTCACACTGGTAAAACTAGGGGTTGGATAGAAAGTTAGTCAGAAGCTGACTGGGTTGGATTCAGGCAACATCCCGTGGCAGGGGGTGTTGCAGGGAGAAGACACAGGGGGGTCCCTGTCAGGCGTGGGAACCTGGCAGGTGCCTAGCGAACAGAGTGTTGCGGAACGGCGCCTGCACTACCTTGCGGCAGTATCCTAAGAAAGAGAAAAGAAGAGAAGGATATTGTGGAACACTGTAAACGAGATCAAGCAAAAAGGAGTACCAGTAGGAGTCGTGCCGTGAGACCGAGGCAACATCCTACTGAGGCGTGTAGCCGGTGGCCGGAACACCGCGGGAGTAACTGACTTTAGGCCTTACTTCAAACTCCGCAGGACAGTTAATTATAGGTTGGCTGTCTACCTTAAATTTCCTAAGAAGACATAGGGGGCAACAGTGGGAGAGGGGCATCTCTAGGGTCCCGGAAGACCTCCAGGCCTTCCCGTCATACGGGTGTGTCCTAGCCAAAACATACTGGGGGACGAGAAACTAGCAACATCTGGAACTAAAGAGAGAGAGAGAGCTGTAGAGAACGAATGAACAAAGGAACGAGAACAGCAGTTGTGAGGACTATTCCGAATGCTCAGCAGGGTAGGACTACAACACACAGGCGCTAGTGGTGGGCAACGATTTCCATCTGTGAGGGAAACTCTGGAAGTGCCCATCAGGCCGGCCGGTCTCTGATAGCCCTGTTAAATGTGCTCTGGATTGAGGATCCTGAAGTCTTCAGTAAAGAGGTAAAGAGACTGCAACCTTGTGTCCTCGTTATTGCTTGCACCTCACACCATCACCATCTACCTTACTGGGAAGCCCTGGGGACATACTTCACCTGTGGGAAGGTATACCATCTAGCTGCTATTCCATCACCCCAGCGGCCCCCGCAGCAGCGTCGGTCACCCTGACCGAACACCACAGGTGGCGTCACGAACCCCCTGACAGACTGCACCACCTTTATTGGACGCCCCTTAGCAGGGTCGCGGACCGGGTCTAGCCACCGTGACAGCCTCAGAACCGAACCAGAGAGGCCCGGTACCGAAAACGCGTGGCCCTGTGTCTGGGGGCGATCCATAAACATGGTTGCCTTTTTTGTGATGTTTTTGATATTCAAGTCCTCGGAGAGTTGCTTTTAATGTTAGTGTAACTTTAGTGAGACTTGCAAGACAATGAGGACCACTAACATGGGTTGCGAGCTGTTGTATTTGGGCCAAAATAATACCAATACCTCATTTATTTTACACTTTTTTTTGTTGCACATTTTTCATATTTTGCGGGGTGCTGTCAGGGCAGGGACAAAGTATTTTGGTGCCCTAGGCAGATGGTGCCTGCCACCCACCCACCCAGCAGCAAAGTCATGACTCAGAGACTAAGATAACAGGACCTCTAATGCACCCCCCCACTTTCCCTCTGATGGGTTAGGTAGCAAACTCTAATGACCACTTCCGCTAGAATTGATTTTTCACAAAAAATGTATTAAAAAGTAAACACAAGTGGTGTACTTTAAGGGTGTGACTGAACAGGGAGTAATTTCATAGTTCGTTACAAAATCAATCATTATTTGCTGTCCATTTACACAATACAGGGAAAAAAAAGCGATATTCATCCCTGGTGTCCTATATTTTAAACATAGAACCCAAGGATAGTTATGGTAACTAATAAAGAGTAACTAATCGGTGCCATTTGGTTTCAGTTAATGCAGTGGTCCCCAACTCCAGGCCTCGAGGGCCGCCAACAGTGCAGGTTTTCAGGATTTCCTTAGTATTGCACAGGGGTTGGAATAATCACCTGTGCAGATGATCACATTACCACCAATGCAATACTAAAGAAATCCTGAAAACCTGCACTGTTGGCGGCCCTCGAGGCCTGGACTTGGGGACCCATGAGTTAATGGGTCAAGCATTTGCAAAATACCCTAATGGAAAATAAACAGACTCCCACTATAAATAGATATGTCTGATGGCTTTTGCATCCGTCATGCGAAAAATACAGTTTGCGCAAAACTGATGGTGGCTTCTGGTGACATATTCATGTGGTGATGGTTGTTATGGTGCTGTATTCAAGAAGTGATGATGATTCTGGTGATATATTCTTTACCAGAACCACCATCAGAACATGAATATGAAGCCAAAATCTTCTTCAGTACATAATTAGAGCACCAGAGCCATTAAAAGTACATGAATATGGCACAGAAACATCATTATTAAATAAATAACTCACCAGAATCACCATCAGTACATGAATACATCACCAGATCTACCATCAGTACATTACTACGTCACCAGAACTACCATCAGGAAATTAACACGTCACCAGAACCTCCATCAGTACATGAATACGTGACCAGAGCCACCATAAGTACGTGAATACATAACCAGAACCAAGAGTACTTGAATACAAGAACTAAGCTTAGTATATTGATCAATTGTAATATCAAGTCAGCCCCATAAACATTTGTAATGCATGAACCTACAACTCCCAGTATGTCCTTAACAATAGTAAGGAGATACTGGTAGTTGTTTTTAACAGCCATCACCAGATTGCGGATCATTTAGGAACCATAGTACTGATGAGAATTGTCAGTAGCCTATCAGTAAATACACGTTTACTTACAGGTACCTAATAGATTGTATTTTCTCTGGAGTTGTCTCTTTATTTTCATCTGCATCTTGTCTAGATGCTATGATGACTTTTCACATCCACAGCTATTCTCTGCAGACCTCTCTCATCTCCGGTCTTTTGCAGCACATCCCAACAGAGTTCCCTTAAAAATAACAATATCATTAAAATGCCCTCTGCATAAAAATATATTTTTGTATTATAACCTAAATAAGCCTTCTATGGTATATGATCTCCACACTGTCTACAATTATCAGCTATAACCGCCACTCCATCCGCCCTTATGAACCAAGGCCAATACCATGGCTGTCACCTCTCTAATTTTCCATTACACTTTATATATCTCCACATTTTCTCCAACCTTTCTAACCCCTCTCCATATTGTGCGTCTATTTCACGCTGTACCCTCTCCATATCCATTCTGTGCCCCTTTTCACACTATGCCCTCATATAACCCACCATGCTACCCTCTTCAAACTGAAACTACTCTTCACACTGTCCCCCTACATAGTATGATGGTCACCACAGTCGCCCAAACGGTATGATTTCCACAGCAAATCCCCAATATATAGCATGGTCACCAGCCCACCAAATATATATTGATGTCCACCTCAGACCCATATAAATAGTATGATGCAGAAAACAGCCCCCATGTATACTATGATGACCCCTCCAAGCACCCCATACAGTATTATATCCCATGAACAACACTGCAAACAGTAAAACAGTATGATATTCACCACAGCCCTCTATCCAGTATGGTCACCCCATCCCCCAGTATAATGACCTCCACAACCCCATATACAGTATTGTCACCACAGCTCCTCATATACTTTGCTGTCCCCCATTCACAGCCCCTAATTTAATGGCCCAAACGCACATCTCATTTTATGCTCCCCTGCACAGCCCCTCATTTTATGCCACCCTGCACAGCCCCTCATTTTATGCCACCCTGCACACCCCCTCAATTTATGCCACCCTGTCCAACTCCTCATTTTATGCCCACCTCTGCACACCACTTCAGTTTATTCTCCCATCTGCACAGCCCCTCAGTTTATTCCCCCATCTTCACATCCATGTGTTTATTCCCCCTCTGCACAGCCAATAAGTTTATTCCCCCATCAGAACAGCCCCTCTGCTTATTCCTCCCCATCAGCACAGCCCTTCAGTTTATTTCCTCCATCTGCACAGTCTTTCATTTTATTCCACCCATCAGCACAGCCCCTCTGTTTACTCCCGGATTAGCAAAGCCCCTCAGTTTCCCCCCATCAGCACAGCCCCCACATCATTTTATTCCCATCATCACAGCCCCTCATTTTATTTCCTCATCAGCACAGCCCCGCCCCTCACTTTATGCCACCCTGCATGTCCCTTGTATGCGCCTTCAACAAGGCGCAGGTCGGGAGTGGCCTGCATTTTGCTGGAGAGCCCGGAAGAGCAGGGGAGATGACAGCTCCTTTGCTCCTGTCTCAGGCAGCACACACAGAAATTGTATTCGTGTCTGACAGATGCAAATACAATTGAGTGCGGGGAGGGAGTCACGGCCGGGGCGCAGGCAGAGAGAGGGGTGAGCGGTGCTAATGACATACATGACTCCCCTGTGTGCCTGCTTCCCGGCTGTCACTGTCCCGAATGTCTGTGGCCACAGGAAGATGGCAGACAACCACAGACATTCAGCAATCTAAAAGAAAATGCGCCGCCCTCAGCTAGGCATGAGGTGGTGCCCTAGACAGATGCCTAGTATTCCTACCCTTTGTTCCACTCTGGGTGCAGCCAAGCCCATTAGTGTAGGCTGAAGAAAGTGGGATATCTGTCCTTGTGGGGTGTAGTGCTGGGAAACTCACCTGATCTAAAGGCCCCTTCACATTAAGCGACGCTGCAGCGATACCGACAACGATCCGGATCGCTGCAGCATCGCTGTTTGGTCGCTGGAGAGCTGTCACACAGACAGCTCTCCAGCGACCAACCATTGCTGGAAACCAGGGTAAACATCGGGTAACTAAGTGCAGGGCCGCGCTTAGTAACCCGATGTTTACCCTGGTTACCATCCTAAAAGTAAAAAAAACAAACAGTACATACTTACCTAACGCTGTCTGTCCTCCAGCGCTGTGCTTCTCTGCACTCCTCCTGTACTGGCTGCGAGCACAGCGGCTGTAAAGCAGAGCGGTGACGTCACCGCTCTGCTTTCCGGCTGACCGACGCTCACAGCCAGTACAGGAGGAGAGCCAGAGGCGTAGCTAGAGCTTTTGCCGCCCGGGGCTGATCCAGAGTTTGGCGCCCCCCCCCCCATCCCCCCCCCCAGCTCAATACACACAAAGGTTACCAAAAATGGTTTTCCTGTTTTGTAGAACTTAAACTGGGCCTAATGGTGTCACCCCCACATGCCACACCTGTGACTTAATACCACCACACCATGACCAGGCCACATAGTGACCGAATAATACTACATACAAGGGACAAATACCACCGCACCATTTCCAGACCACATATTACCACCACATAGTGACTGAATACTACAATACTGATCAGTAATAAAAAAAAAACCACAATACTATCACCATAAGTGCCAGTATTCACAGGAGATCTGTACTTAGTATGCAGTGTCTGTGTAGAGGTAATACAGAGATCACTGGTGACATTATACACAGGACCTCTATATAGTATACAGTGTATAGTGTCAGTGTATAGGTAACACTGACTCACCAGTGACGTCTCTAGGTGAAGTCCTTCATCTTTCATCCAGCACAGACCGCCATCATTCCTTCCAGCCAGGACTCGTTTCTGCAGGAAATAACACAGTTATCTCGAGCTCCGCTTGCAGAACACATTACTTAATTTTTCACAACTTCTACATTACACCACATGAAGAAAAAAAGGTGATATAGTGTCACTCTGCACAGTAACAGGACCGCCCCCCCATTTAAAACAGTATACTCAAAAAATAAAATAAATACATCACTGCAGTAACAATATCCCTTAATTATCCCCTATGGTAATAATATTCCCCACCCTGGCCCCGTTTATCTCATTCCTGGCTCCAGCCATATGTTGTCGTATCCTGCCCTCATGAGTATCCATTCTACCCCATATGATCTCCCCATCCTGCCCCACCAGCCTCCATCGTATCCGTCCTGCCCCATGATCCAATCCTGCCCCGTGTCTCCAATCATGCCCCGTATCTACATTCTGCCCATGCCTGAAGTCCTGCCCCCAGTGTGTCCAGCATATTACCCCCATGTTGTCCAGCAATCTGCCCCAGTGTGTCCAGCATATTACCCCCATGTTGTCCAGCAATCTGCCCCAGTGTGTCCAGCATATTACCCCCAGTGTGTCCAGCAATCTGCCCCAGTATGTCCAGCATATTACCCCCAGTGTGTCCAGCAATCTGCCCTCAGTGTGTCCAGCAATCTGCCCCAGTGTCCAGCCTTTCCCCAGTGTGTCCAGCAGTCTGCCCCAGTGTGTCCAGCATATTACCCCCAGTGTCCAGCATTGCCCCAGTGTGTCCAGTATATTACCCCCAGTGTGTCCAGCAATCTGCCCCAGTGTCCAGCATTGCCCCAGTGTGTCCAGAAGTCTGCCCCAGGGTCTCCAGCATTGCCTCAATGTGTCCAGAAATCTGCCCCAGGGTCTCCAGTATTGCCCCAGTGTGTCCAGCAATCTGCCCCAGGGTCTCCAGTATTGCCCCAGTGTGTCCAGCAATCTGCCCCATGGTCTCCTGTATTGCCCCAGTGTGTCCAGCATTCTGCCCCATGGTCTCCAGTATTGCCCCGGTGTGTCCAGCAATCTGCCCCATGGTCTCCAGTATTGCCCCAGTATGTCCAGAAGTCTGCCCCAGGGTCTCCAGCATTGCCTCAATGTGTCCTGAAATCTGCCCCATGGTCTCCAGTATTCAGTGTGTCCAGCATTCTGCCCCATAGTCTCCTGTACTGCCCCAGTGTGTCCAGCATTCTGCCCCATGGTCTCCAGTATTGCCCCAGTGTGTCCAGCAATCTGCCCCATGGTCTCCTGTATTGCCCCAGTGTGTCCAGCATTCTGCCCCATGGTCTCCAGTATTGCCCCGGTGTGTCCAGCAATCTGCCCCATGGTCTCCAGTATTGCCCCAGTATGTCCAGCATTCTGCCCCATGGTCTCCAGTATTGCCCCAGTGTGTCCAGCATTCTGCCCCATGGTCTCAAGTATTGCCCCAGTGTGTCCAGCATTCTGCCCCATGGTCTCCAGTATTGCCCCAGTGTGTCCAGCAATCTGCCCCATAGTCTCCTGTATTGCCCCAGTGTGTCCAGCAATCTGCCCCATGGTCTCCTGTATTGCCCCAGTGTGTCCAGCAATCTGCCCCATGGTCTCCTGTATTGCCCCAGTGTGTCCAGCAATCTGCCCCATAGTCTCCTGTATTGCCCCAGTGTGTCCAGCAATCTGCCCCATGGTCTCCTGTATTGCCCCAGTGTGTCCAGCATTCTGCCCCATGGTCTCCAGTACTGCCCCAGTGTGTCCAGCAATCTGCCCCATGGTCTCCAGCATTGCCCCAGCCCCAGACAGTCAGACATAAAGAAAAAAAAAAAAAAAGTAAAATCCTCACCTCTCCCGTTCCCAGCGCAGGTCCGGTGCAGTCAGCGTCTCTCCGGCTCTGCGACGCTCAGGACAGAGAGGCAGAGCGGCGCGCACAGTAGTGACGTCATCGCGCCCTCTGCTCTGAGACGTCGCAGAGTCAGAGGACGCTGAAGCCGCAGGAACCAGGAGAGGTGAGTATAGAGCGGGGGGCGGGGGCGGGGGCGGGACCCGGGGGTGGGGGGAGCTGGCCCTGGTCGTGGCGGCGGACGGCGCCGCCCGAAGATTTAAAGGGGCGTCTTTTTTTTTTTTTTTTTTTATCTTCTTCTCCTGCAGCGCCGGCCGCCCCCAGCATTGTGCCGCCCGGGGCGGACCGCCCCCCCCGCACCCCCCTTCCTACGCCACTGAGGAGAGCAGAGCACAGCGCTGGAGGACAGACAGCGTTAGGTAAGTATGTACTGTTTGTTTTTTTACTTTTAGGATGGTAACCAGGGTAAACATCGGGTTACTAAGCGCGGCCCTGCGCTTAGTTACCCGATGTTTACCCTGGTTACCAGTGAAGACATCGCTGGATCCGTGTCACACACGCCGATCCAGCGATGTCCACGGGAGATCCAGCGACGAAATAAAGTTCTGGACTTTCTTCAGCGACCAACGATCTCCCAGCAGGGGCCTGATCGTTGGTCGCTGTCACACATAACGATTTTATTAACAATATCGTTGCTACGTCACAAAAAGCAACGATATCGTTAACAATATCGTTATGTGTGAAGGTACCTTAACAGTACCATCATTACTATTGGGCTGTAAGCCAGACACTTTGCATTACATGTCCCTGTGTGACTGACACCTATACAAGCTTTAACCGTATGCATTTATAATACTGTGACCTTGTATTAGTGGCATACTGCCAATGGCAGCAGTCCATAGAGGGTCAGACTTTCTGTACAGACCGGAGCAGTGGAGAACAGGGAGAGTATTTTTATTTTTTTTATTTTTTATGTATAGAGTACTATATAGGGCCCTTAATATTGTGTGGAGCATTATATGGGGCCTGTTATACTGTATGGCACACTATATGGAGCCCATAATACTGTATGGAGCCCTATGTGGGGCCCATAATACCGTATGGAGCACTATGTGGAGCCCATAATACTGTATGGAGCACTATGTTGGACCTATAATACTGTATAGAGCAATATGTGGGGCCCATAATACTGTATGGAAGACTATGTGGTGCCCATAATACTGTATGAAGGACTATATGGTGTCCATAATACTGTATGGAGGACTATATGGTGCCCATAATACTGTATGGAGGACTATGTGGTGCCCATTATACTGTATGGGGGACTATATAATAGGAAAATGACTTTGTAAGGCTGCAAAGTTGTGGCATGTGCTCTTTTGTGACTCCACCAAATGTGAAGGTTTTTTGTGTGTGTGTGTTGGGAGTGGGGGTGAAAATAGTATACAACTTCTACTGTGGGGCCTCATGATTTCTATGTACACCCCTGCTTGGTGTAGGTAAATACTGCTATGCTATTTTATATTTATATCCTTTTAAGGTGAGTTGCTTTTAATTCTGGCTGTCACATTAGGTGTTCAAAATTGATTATGTTGATTTCACTGATATCCACTGATGATCTAATGTGCCATAAGACAGCGCAAAACATTGCTGAGACAGCTTGTATTATAAAACGTTCAGTTCCTTCCTTATTAGATATATAAATGGTGTCTGACAGCCTTTTTTGCACCTCTAATTGTAATGATGCTCAGCCAGCACCTATCTTGTATGGCTGGTGATAGAAACATCAGAATTTGTTATTCAGTTCTGGACATTACAAGCCCGAACAATCACTAGAAAGATAGGGTTCTGACACCATTAGGAGTCATACAGTTTCACTTGACCTCCTTGGAGAGTGGAGTATCCTGTTTGTGGCCTGTATTTATCTCCTCTGCGGGACGTCAATGCAGTTACTTGGTATAAATGAGCAGAGAATCACTTTAAGCTGTTGGCCTATGTTACAGACATAACGTGCATTGTAATTACAATTGCAGTCATTTTCCTGTTGTCTTGGCCTTACACATATTAGTACATTTTATTCACGAAGATACGGAAGAGCTGGCTACCATAGAACATCCATATCCAGTTGTTTGCATCAAAGGCTTTCCTGTCGCTACATGATTGTTAAAATGAAATGCTTTATGAGGATGAATACTGTTTTCATGGTTAACCATTTAAAGACCAAGCTATTTTTTATTATCTTTGCATTCAAAGAGCCATCAGTTTTTGCTGATGTATCCTTTACTGAGAAAATGACTTTTGGGTTTTCATTGGCCGTAAGCCATAATCATCAACATTAACAGAAATAAATACTTAAAATACATCACTCTGTTTGTAATGACTCTGATATATGAGCTTCACTTTTTGTATCGAAGAACTGAAATAAATTTAATTTTTGATGATATTCTAATTTTGTGAGATGCACCTGTATAGTATGAGCCCCTGTAGCCCCCTAAATATGATATGAGCCACATACAGCCTCCTATATACAGTATGAGCCCCCATATAGCCCACAGCCTATGCACATATGATAAAAACAAAACAGCACACACTTTGTTCCCATTTCGCTGGCACTCGCCTCTGTCCTGTGGTGTACTGACTCTCTGCACAGCAGACATGATGAAGTGACATCAGCTCGTTTGCTGGCTCAGTTGCACATGCTAATTGGTGGAAGAAGGAGCTGCCTGCTGTGTCCTCCACCAGTGTATTCACCATTGTCTGCATCCTTATGATGTGAATAGCAACAACAGCAGTCGGCGGTGAGATGGTGGGCGAAGCTATGGTGTGCCCCGTGGGTCACTGTTTCAGCCCTTCTGCTGTCTAGAAACATGGGCCGGACTGGAACAGCGAGAGGGCCGGATGTGCCCAGCTCTGATCTAATGCAAGCCACTCTGTCTGGCAAATTCCTTAGGAACACCGACTTTCACCCTTTAACTCTAAGTCCTGTACAGGGATCTGATTTTACAACAATGACCCACTGCATTGCTTCCATAGAAAGGCTGCCTTCCAGAGATGTGAACCAGAAGCAAGAGAAGTCATACAAGGTCAACACAGAGAAGTCACATCAAGGACAAAATCAGAAGCAGATTGTCAAAACTCAAGTTGGACTCAGAACATAAGAAATACAAAACAATACAAAGGAGCCAAGCAACAGAGAGCCTAGATCTGGCTAAACTAATAACTGGCACTTAGAGACTGTGTGCTGGGGTTTATATTAAGAGCCCTGCCCATGACCTCCAGCAAAAAGCTAATTACCTACTAGCTCAGTGCAGCAAAACAAACAGGGGCGGACGTATCATTGGTGCAACCTGTGCAGTTGCACAGGGGCCCCACAAGGTAAATGGGCCCATTTATATTCCCAAAACAGGTGGAATTGTGAATTATGATGAGCTATTGGACTGGAAAGGGCCCATATACTGTGCTTGCACAGGGGCACTTTTCTTTCTATGCCCGCCATGGAAAACAAAAGTAGACACTGCCAACCTCCTGCACTAACTGTGGAGTTAGTGTGGCGCTATTTAGCGACCAAAGCAGAGGTTGCAGCAGTACGTTTGGAAACGGATGTTACAACTAGTCAAAAGACACCACAGAAAAAAGTAAGTCTTATTTTTCAACAGTAGATAGCACAACCAATATACTACACCATGCAACAGGCCTCCATGATAAAGACGGAGGCAGCACAGGGGCAAAACACTGATGAAACAACCACTCTCAAACCTACCAGTCATGGAAAGGGTGGCTGTCTAGTATTATAAATGCACACAGATGAGGCTTACATAGGGCACCAGTCACACAGATAAGTGTTGCACACAGAGTCTTATTAGGGTGCTTTCACAATGCGTTTAGGAAACTTTAGGGACACACTTGGTGTCTGCGTCGGGGCTTAGATCTGAATGCTTCACAAACGGATTCAGACGTATGTGCTGATGGGGCTACAGACAGTAATAGTGTTGGCAGAGTGAATGTGCGCTCTGACGTGCAGCACTTTCGGGAATGCATGTCTACTGGAGGTGGACACTCAGACGTAGTCCCTAAACGCAATGTGGAAGCACCCTTAGTGACACCCATGCTATTCGATCAGGAGGGCTACTCAGCACCATATAAGTGAACTCCACAAGGACGGACACCCCAATTTACCCATCCAACTCTAAAGGACCTAAACAGGTTTCTGTGTAGGGAGGTAATTGTCAGTCAAACAGAGTCGTCCCGGTAGAAGCTGGCAGAGGCCTCCCTTGGTGATTGGTCATCTTAGTCATCTCGTTCTAGACCCTGTGTAAAGTGTGAGTTTGAGAGTGAGAAATGGGTATTTGTAATAATAGAGCCTGCCAAGTCCTTTTAAAATGTCCTACCATTATGTGTCTACACCTTGTAGGTAGTCCTATCTGCCTCCATGGTAACAGACTGCAAACAACAACAAAGTCTGAATGTCCTTGTATCTGTTCCCAACTTACTGCTAACATACCAAATGTTATTTTAGGAAGGAATAGTTGACAGGGGAGTTTGACTGCTGTGTCAGACTACAGAGTTTGTTGTCTGCTACCATGGAGATACATGGGGCTTCATAGCAGCTGTAGACACAAAACAAGAAGACATATTTAGTGCAAAGTTGTAGGTGCTTAAAATAAATAAGATAAAAATCAGTTGCTAAGTTTAATACTGCACTTCATAGAGACCATAAAATTTACCCCTTTTATGTTATGTTTGATACATTTTCAACATGATTATAGTATCATTAGAATATATACTTTCTTCTTCATGTGTACTTCCTTTTTCATAAAGTTTAAGAGCAGTAATATTACTGCTCATGGTAACGCAAAGAAGCCCAAATACATAAATCTTACATAAGCAGGTGAAAGGATATTGGCATTTTAGGTCAAAGAAGACCATGTAAGACTTTGAAGCTTGAGGGAGCATCTACAAAAAAATGATTGATATTTCAACTCATCCATGTCTGCAAAGTAGATGTTTCCCATCCCATTAGCATAGGAGAGAGCTTTTCATGTCTCACCCCATTTATTGCACTGCACACAGAGCTAAATATCAGACGTTTTGTGAGGATGCAAAGGCGAGACTCTAAAAGAAGTGTCAACTTAAGAACAGAATTTTATGCTGCGGTGCAAGGAAATGATGGAAGCAGAATGTAATAGGCAGTGGAGGCATTCCACTTACTAACCATTTAGAAACATCTTTAAATGTAGCAATAAACTTGCAAAGAACATAACATTTACAGGTGGCTGTAACTCCGTCAGACAATAAATGGGGGGGAAAAAAATGTTTAAATTCCCCCTAGTTTTATCGAGTTGAGAAAGTAATTGTGTTAAACACAAGGGTTTTGATTTGAAATAAATTTGGTAGACTGTACGCACTGAATAACCTTTTATATTGGTTTTAACACTATTTTATTTATTCATGTGTTCAGCAAATCGTTTCCCCCCCAGGCTGAGCGTGAGGAATCCAATGTAATATTATGTTGTACATCCTCAGTTTGCAACACATCCAGGTCATGCAATGAAAATAAAATTATTACAAAAAGGAGAGGGAAAAATGTATGTTCTACAACCTGCTAATTGCATTTGTTTGTACTGGGATTTCTTTACTAAACCTTTCATCCCAGAGGTCTTTTACGCTCGGCACAATGAATTGATTCTGCTATCTTCTATGCTTGCTTCTGAGTAAAAAGAACCTCCTGGTCTGTCTTCTAAAGGGATTCTTCCCTCCATATTAAGTTATATATTGTTACTGACTTAATAGATACTAGATTACAGTTATTTCCCATTTCCTTTCTTCTATGTCAAAGCTGTCCTTGTGTGAGAATATTTGTGATATTCGTAAGGTCTATAGGGCAGGATTAAAGACTGATTGCAGAATCCATGTTCATCTTTCTATAGTAAAGGTCTAAGCCTGCAGACCTTCCATAATTCTTACAGTTTTTCCTGTCACAACTTTTTTTCTTAATTATTAATGATGCTTGTTCCAATGATATGAGTGAAACTTCAAATTCTTTGAAATACAACATAAATGTTTCACCTTGTTGTAGTAGATGACAAGACATTACATGCAGGACAGGCTTAGAGTCCGGTAAATAAATAATGTATTTTAACCCCTTTACCCCCGAGGGTGGTTTGCATGTTAATGACCAAGCCAATTTTTACAATTCTGACCACTGTCCCTTTATAAGGAAACAACTCTGGAACGCTTCAATGGATCCTGGTGATTCTGAGACTGTTTTTCGTGACATATTGTACTTCATGTTAGTGGTAAAATTTCTTTGATATGACTTGCGATTATTTGTGAAAAAAATGGAAATTTGGTGACAATTTTGAAAAATTTGCAATTTTCCAAATTTGAATTTTCATGCCCTTAAATCACAGAGATATGTCACACAAAATACTTAATAAGTAACATTTCCCACATGTCTACTTTACATCAGCATAATTTTTGTAACCAAAATTTTTTCTTGTTAGGAAGTTATAAGGGTTAGGCTAGGTTCACATTGCGTCAATGGGTGTCCGCTAGCGGACTCCGTTACATGGCAAAATTGTCGCAATTAATGCCATGCAACGGATCCCTTAGCGCACCCATTGACTGCAATGTGCTAACAGATCTCTAGTGCATCGCTAGCGCATGCCATTTTCGGCACGCGCTAGCGATGTCCCGTTAGTTTCGGACAGACCGCGGACGCTGCTTGCAGCGTCTGAGGTCCGTTCCTCGCTAGCGCAGATCGGGTATCTGTGCTAGCGGGATCGCCAAACTCGATCCCTTTTGGGACATTGCGTTAGCACAATTCGCTAGCGTTTGCGCTAAACGGATTGCCCTAACACAATGTGAACCTAGCCTTAAGGCTATGTGCACACGTTCAGGATTTCTTGCAGAAATTTCCTGAGCAAAACAGGACATTTTCTGCAAGAAATCCGCATGCTTTTTCTTTCGTGTTTTCTTTGCGTGTTTTTTACGCGTTTTTTTGGCGGATTTCCCAATGCAATGATATAGTGGGAAATCCACAAAAAATCCGCAAAATTAATGAACATGCTGCGTTTTTTACCGCAATGCGTTTTTTTTGCGAAAAAAAACACATCAAGTGCACAAAAATTGTGGAATTCATTCTAAATGATGGGATGCATAATGTATGCTTTTTTTGCTGTTTTATAGCATTTTTATAGCGAAAAAACGGGAAAAAAATGCGACGTGTGCACACAGCCTCAAAGTTAAACAGCGATTTCTCATTTTTACAACACCATTTTTTTTAGGGACCACCTCACATTTGAAGTCACTTTGAGGAGTCTATATGATAGAAAATACCCAAAAGTGACACCATTCTAAAAACTGCACCCCTCAAGGTGCTCAAAACCACATTCAAAATGTTTATTAAGCCTTCAGGTGCTTCACAGGAATTTTTGGAATGTTTAAAAAAAATGAACATTTAACTTTTTTTTCACAAAAAATTTAATTCAGACCAAATTTTTTTTTATTTTATTAAGGCTAACAGGAGAAAATTGGACCCCAAACGTTGCTGTGCAATTTGTCTTGAGTACGCTGATACCCAATATGTGCAGGTAAACTACTGTTTGGGCGCATGGCAGAGCTCGGAAGGGAAGGAGCACCTTTTGACTTTTCAATGCAAAATTGGCTGGAATTGAGATCGGACACCATGTCACATTTGAAGAGCCCCTGATGTGCCTAAACAGTGGAAACCCCCCACAAATGACACCATTTTGGAAACTAGACCCCTCTAAGGAACTTATCTAGATATGTAGTGAGCACTTTGAACCCACAAATGCTTCTCCTAAGTTTATAACGTAGAGCTGTAAAAATAAAAAATCATAGTTTTTCCACAAAAGTGATTATTTTTGCCCCCAATTTTTTATTTTCCCAAGGGTAACAGGAGAAATTGGACCCCAAAAATTATTGTGCAATTTGTCCTGAGTATGCTTATACCCCATATGTGGGGGTAAACCACTGTTTGGGCGCATGGCAGAGCTCAGAAGGGAAGGAGCGCCCTTTTACTTTTTCAACGCAAAATTGGCTGGAATTAAAGTCAAATGCCATGTTGCGTTTGGAGAGACCCTGATGTGCCTCAACAGTGGAAACCCCTCACAAGTGACGCCATTTTGGAAACTAGACCCCCTAAGGAACTTATCTAGCTGTGTGGTGAGCACTTTGAACCCCCAAGTGCTTCACAGAAGTTTATAACGTAGAGCCGTAAAAATAAAAAATCATAGTTTTTTCACAAAAATGATCTTTTCACCCCCAATTTTTTATTTTCCCAAGGGTAACAGGTGAAATTGAACCACAAAAGTTGTTGTGCCACTGGGCCTGGGTGGTCACAGTGGCAACCGCAGTAGTTATGCCCTGCCAATGGTGAGTGTCCCCCCACTCTTACCCTTGTCCAAGGCTCCGGTATTTTCCCGGATGATTTCACTGGCTCTGGTCACATGCCGGTGTCTTGGGATTGAAGCTGTGTTCCATCTTCTGTTCTTTTTTTATTTGTGTTTGCATTCTTCCTTTCTGGTTTCCACTTCATTTGTCCTGCTTCTCCTGAGATTCCTATGTATCAAGTTCTCATAGCACACGTGCCTTCCTGCTTGCTACTGCCATGCCCGGGGTCCGTGTGCTTATCCAGACATAAGGCTTTGAGTTCCACCTCATTTGGAGAGCCTAGCAGAATCTCAAGACCATTGATTTCAAATATGCAGCAGTCACAACACCCTTACCTTGTGATATGTACAATCGATCTATCGATCTGGACTGCTAATGCAACTTACTATTAGTCAACGAGCTTGTCCAAGCTATGCAGTATCCCTCAGTCCGTGCTGACAAACAGTCTTGGACACCTGCAGTTTCGCCACCGGACTTGCAACACCTGCCAGAACCTAATTATCACCTTGTATATTCTGCTTGGGGATCTTCGCCCCATTTGACCATTTTGATGGAGGCATTAAGACCTGCTTTGTGAACTAATTGTCATGGGCAGTAGTGCCGGATTGCTAAACAGGAAGACTCACAAGCAAGGTGAAGTTAGAAAAGCATGTCAAAACCGGAAAGTCCAAAAACAGGCAGAATTGTGAGGCAAGATGAGAGTCAAAGATCAGGCCGGGGTCAATAACTGGAGATTCACTAATAATACTACAGACAACAGAACAAGAAGAAAAGCTATAACTGGCAGTCATTGACTGACTGCTGAGGGTTTAAATAGAAAGCAACTCCGCCCATGGTTCCAGCAGAGAACTAAATAAAGTTAACCACCAAAGTGCCAAAACAGAATTTAGAATAACACAAATCTCAGAATACCTATGTTTTAAATGAGCAACACTTGTGTTGCCCAGAGGTAATTGTGGCCTAAATACTACCCCGCCTAGTAA
Source organism: Ranitomeya imitator (assembly GCF_032444005.1). Taxonomy (NCBI): domain Eukaryota; kingdom Metazoa; phylum Chordata; class Amphibia; order Anura; family Dendrobatidae; genus Ranitomeya; species Ranitomeya imitator. The sequence continues at coordinate 1,099,754,402 of NC_091282.1, read as the reverse complement.
ACATAGCCAATGTGGCAGAAGTGTGTTTATACATGGATGTTACAGTATTACAGTACCCCCCCTCAAGAGGGGCCTACAGACACTTAAAATCAGACTTGTCAGGAAATTAATGCTTGAATTTCCTGATTAGCTTATGGGCATTGATGTTACTCACCGAAACTCAATATCTTTCTTCTGGCCCATAAACTTTCCAGTGTATGAGATACTGCAAGTACTCTTTCTCCACCTAAGAGTCCTGAATTTTCTTTACCTCATACTCCAAGTTGCCCTCGATCATAACAGGAGGAAAATGTCTATATACAAGAAAAGGTTGCACTCTATTGTGCCAAAGCATTGTCTAATATGAAATACATGAAATATGAATAGCAAAATGGCTTTTGAACATTAGGATAAATATTTGAGAGACGCTTTGCACAGGATTTGGCCAAATACTGTGAGCCAATCAACCATCATCAAGGTGGTCTCATTAAACTGATGGGTCCCTGACCTCCCTGTCCAAATGTGAACACTTACTGAAGGCTAATGTCTGCATGCCTGGGTGAATGTGGACACCTCCATCAGCAAAGCCTACATATGGGTTGGCCGGAACCAAGTGTGATTAGATGTAATTAAAAAACACATGGTGAAGGGAGGAGTGCTCAGTCAGTAAGCTAACATAGAAATGGCAAAAAAAGACTGGCGCATCCAAACTAGTGTGAATAGGTGCATACCAGGAGCAGCTACCTCCATATACAATATACAAGAAAAGGTTGCACTCTATCGTGCCAAAGCATTGTCTAATATGAAATACATGAAGTATGAATAGGAAAATGTCTGTCAGGGTGGACAAGAGAAGGGTATACCATTAGCAGGGACTTGTGAAACACATTAGGTATGCTGAATAGAGGACGCTTTAAACTAAAAGCTACGAGTTAATGACCTTAGTAAATTCATATGGACCAATGAACCTAGGAGTAGTGATGAGCGGATGTCTGGATGTTCGAGTTAGGCCGAACATTTAAAACACTTTCGGATCGGGTACCAGAACAATACCCGAACCCTGATCCCATTCACCTGAATGGGGACCTGAAGATCCAGTGTTTGCCCCTCTGTGCATGACAGTGCAGCAAACACTGCTTCTGATCGGCAGTAAAATCATTACCACTGGTCATAGAGCTGTGGTTCCCATGCTGTGACAGCATGAACCAGCAGCTGTGTCCAGAGATTAAAAGTTTTACCTCTGGTCACTGGCGTCGGCTGATAGGACTACTACTCCCATCAGTCTACGCATGCTGCCACTAATGCCAGCGACAGCAGGCCGTGGCTGATGGGAGTATTCTAAATAAATAATTTAAAAAAAAAATGGTGCAGGTTCCCCTCTATTTTAGATGACCAGCCAGGCAGAACTAACAGCTGTGGGTTGCAACCATAGCTGTCAGCTTTAGCAAAGTTCAGATAGGTGCGCCTTATCTGATGTAGTTGCAGGCTGCTATTTTTAGGCTATATTCATGGCCCCTTACCAGCCTGAGAATACGAGCCCCCAGCTGTCTGCTTTAGCTGGCTGGTTGTCAAAAATAGGGGGACCCTATGCCTTTTTTTAATTATTTATTTAAATAATAAAAAAAAACAGCTTGAGGACCCCTCTATTCTTGATAACCAACCTTGCTAAACTGATAGCTGAGGGTTGCAGCCCGCATTTTTCTGTTTTGCCTGGCTGTTTATCAAAAGTACAGGGGAACCCACACAATTTTTTTTAAATATTTGTTTAGAGTTCAGGTGTCGGCTGATGAATACTCCCATTAGCCGCCACCTGATTTTGCTGCTATTAGCAGCAGCAGGCGTAGGCTGATGGGAGTAGAAGTCCCATCAGCCAATGCCAGTAACCGGAGGTAAACTTTTTATTTTCAGTCACAGCTACAGGCTCATGCTGTCATCTGACAGCATAAAAGCAGCATCTCTATGACCGGTGGTATTAACCCCTTTCTGACCTCGGACGGGATAGTACGTCCGAGGTCAGAAGCCCCGCTTTGATGCGGGCTCCGGCGGTGAGCCCGCACCAAAGCCGGGACATGTCAGCTGTTTTGAACAGCTGACATGTGCCCGTAATAGGTGCGAGCAGAATCGCGATCTGCCCGCGCCTATTAACTAGTTAAATGCCGCTGTCAAACGCAGACAACGGCATTTAACTCGCCGACCCCCGTCACATGATCGGAAGTCGGCGATGCTTCTCCATTGTAACCATAGAGGTCCTTGAGACCTCTATGGTTACTGATCGCCGATAGCTGTGAGCGCCACCCTGTGGTCGGCGCTCACAGCACACCTACAATTCAGCTACATAGCAGCGAACAGCAGATCTCTGCTATGTAGCAGAGGCGATCGTGCTGTCCCTGCTTCTAGCCTCCCATGGAGGCTATTGAAGCATGGCAAAAGTAAAAAAAAAAAAAAGTAAAAAAAATGTGAAAAGAATAAAAAAAATATAAAAGTTTAAATCACCCCCCTTTCGCCCCAATCAAAATAAATCAATAAAAAAAAAAAAAAATCAAATCTACACATATTTGGTATCGCCGCGCTCAGAATTGCCCGATCTATCAATTAAAAAAAGCATTAACCTGATCGCTAAACAGCGTAGCGAGAAAAAAATTCGAAACTCCAGAATTACGTTTTTTTGGTCGCCGCGACATTGCATTAAAATGCAATAACGGGCGATCAAAAGACCGTATCTGCACCAAAATGCTATCATTAAAAACGTCATCTCGGCACGCAAAAAATAAGCCCTCAACTGACCCCAGATCATGAAAAATGGAGACACTACGAATATCGGAAAATGGGGCAATTTTTTTTTTTTTTTAGCAAAGTTTGGAATTTTTTTTCACCATTTAGGTAAAAAATAACCTAGTCATGTTAGGTGTCTATGTCCATGACATGCTAAAACCAATGATGTTGTTCAAAAGTACAACTCGTCCCGCAAAAAATAAGCCCTCACATGGCCAAATTGACAGAAAAATAAAAAAGTTATGGCTCTGGGAAGGAGGGGAGTGAAAAACGAACACGGAAAAACAAAAAATCCCAAGGTCATGAAGGGGTTAATCTTACCACCGACCATAGATGCCGGTGTTTATCGCATTGTCATCTGCATCAACCAGTGTTCAGGGTGTCAAACCCAAACAGTAAAATGGACTTCCTGGTAAAGTCCGTGTTCGGGGTCAGTGCCCTAACAGTAGGTTTTCGATACGGACCCCGAACTTTACTGCTCGGGTCACCCGTCTCTACCTAGGACCCAACTTTTTGTTGGGGGCAGATATACATCTTTATAAAATGTTGTATATTAGGCCTGAAAGGAGTTGGCCGTATCTCATATCGGTCAAACCTGGTGACAGATTCCCTTTAAAGAGGACCTTTCACTTGAAAAAAATAGTTTTTTTTTTTTACCTGGTGTTCTCCTGAACCTGGCATTATTTTTTTGTTCCTCTACCTATGCATTCCAGATGTATGGAGCCATCTTCCCTGTATAGAAATCTAGTCTTTTCATTATTTGGCCCTCAAGATGGTTCCCATAGCAAAGGATTGAGGACCATGCCCACTTGGCTAATAAGACTAGATTTACCTACATGTAAGGAGGAGGATTATATTAACAGAATGGAGATGGGCAGGTCCTCAAGCAATCTCCCATAGCAAAGAATTGAGGACCACACTCACTTAGTTAAAAAGATTAGAAACAGGCAAAAGGGTATATTTCCAGATAACAGACAGTCAGGAACAGAATAAAAACAATGTCATATTCAGGATAACAGCAGCATTTGCACAATGTACAAAATACATATTTATGACAAGTAATATGCCTCTCTAAAAAGCTTTTCGTAGCTTATACCACTTACATCTGGTCTGCATGCCTCCATGCGCCAACTACACAGAGTATTCCTATGACATTAAAAGGAATTTGTCAGCAGGTTTCTGCCATTTATCCCAAGAGCTGTATAGTGTAGAGTCTGTTACATAGTTTGGTCACAGAAGAAACTTGTGAGAGTAGATTATATGGGGCAATTCAACTTTTATCTTCACAGAACATGAGGTACATGCATCAGCTTCTTAATACAGCATAACAGGAAGTCTAAAAACACCTATTACCAGAGAGAAAGTGAAGCCAAAGTACAACAAATATATCCATTACATTCAACTAAGCATCTAACTGTAACATCGCCATCTACTGTCAGAAAAGTGTAAACTCATCCTGCACACAAATAAGTCTGTATCTGTTGCATATCTGCGAATAGAGACAAAGTCCCTGATACCAGGTATGTATCACGTTTTATCTTCAACAGAAAAAAACAGAAAATCCAGTAACACATACATCGCTGGAATAAGCTTTCTGTCCCCACATCATGCTGCTCTCAGATCACATAGCAAAAACTTGCTAACATATTTATTTTAATAATAACAACACAGGTTTCCCTAGCAAAAAGAAGCAGCACGATCATGGTACAAGGTTGGGTAGTTGGTGTGAAAGAATGTAAATTAATGGGCTTCTGTCGAGGATCATACCAGTGATGCTTCATAAACTTGAAGTATGGGTGATTCAACCATAACTCCCAAACAGCACGCCCGCTGCCTTGGGGTTATATTTGACACAGAACTTTCCTTTATTCCTTATATCCAATCGCTCCCATGTTACCTGAATCTTAAAATCTTCTCCAGTACTCAACCTTTTATCACCTTTGCACCTGCAAAAACTCTTACTGTCGCTCTTATTCTTTCTTGTCTGGACTACTGCAAATCTCTGCTGATCGGTCTCCCTCTAACCAAACTTTCTCCTCTCCACTCCGTCCTGAATGCGGCAGCCAGGATCGTACTTCTGTCCAGCCCATACACTGATGCCTCCACCTTCTGTCGGTCATTACACTGGTTACCCATTCGCTACAGAATTCAATACCATTATAGAACCAGAAACACATGGGCTACTTGCACATTGAACAAGTCTGTAGGAACCTGTTCACACCACCAAAAAACTTGAAGACATAAAAGAACACAGTGAGGTCAAAAATACTCTGTTGCAAAAAAATGTTTACTAAGCTGCTCCACCAATTGTCAAGGTATACCCTTATAGAGCAAGGGTTTACCTTGACGATTGGTGGAGCAGCTTAGTATACATTTTTTTTTTGCAAAAAAAGTATCAACTAAATACCCTTTTTTTTCCATCTTTTGACAAGCACTTGCTTATTACTGTGATTTTTTTTTACAACAGAGTATTTTTGACCTCACTGTGCTCTTTTGTGTCTTCAAGAATTCAATACAAACTTATCTTTCTCACCCGTATATATCTCTCCACAGTTCTGTACCACCCTATATCTCCTACCTCATCTCTGTCTATTGCCTTACCTGTGCTCTTCATTCTGCAACTAATCTAAGACTAACATCCTCCATAATTCTAACCACGCACCTCCGTCTCCAAGACTTCTCCCATGCTGTGCCAGTTTTCTGGATTGCACTACCCCAGACGATCTGATTAACACCTAGCCCCGGCATTTGTGAGGGTGCTTTAAAAATGCTTTTCTTTAGACATGCCTATTGCCTCAATTCACTAATCTAACGCTTCCCTGCTACTTTTTTCTAAAATTTCCACAGAATCTGGTCCCTCCTATTCGTCTGTCTCCACACCCTTCATGCACCGCATGGCAGTTGGTAGCTGTACTTAGACAGATACTGGCTGATGACTGGATCATGCAGCTTATTTGTAATATCCTATTTATTTTTATGATGGCTGGACCGTATGTGCAAAGCACTTTTTACCTACTGTGTCCATCCCCCATTTCTATATAAATGGTAAGTTTGCGAGCAGGGCCCTTACTCCTACTGTTACTGATGTCCTATGTGTTACGTTAAATTGTCTTTCTTGTCTATATATATCCCCACTTAATTGTAAAGTGCTGTGGAATATGTTGTTGCTATATAAATACAACTATTATTAAGTATCAAAATATAACAACCACATTCAGTTATGTGTAAATTTCTGAGAATTATATGCTGAAGATTTAGTTTGAAAAAAATTATTTTCACTGTAATGAGAGTTTTGTCTGTACAGTATGTAATGATATATACAGTATGTTTCCTGTATCAGTATGTAGTGATTAATCCTGGGTCTAGTGACAACACATTTTGCACACTAGACTGCCATTCCAATGTCTAACACAAGAGGTCACTGTTTGGTCTTTGTAGTATTGGACTAATTCCAGCCTTGTGTATCACAACTTCTCTTATATCTGGGAATTCCTGGCTTTATTACTGACTGTATGCTGGGTCATGATATCAAATACAGAATTCCACAGATTTCTGAACGGATACAGAGATGTGTGTGTGGCTGGACGGATTGTGTGCACCATGCTTTCCAGAAACAATGGGCTTATATAGAAACTGTCATGAGGTTCATACTGCCCTGACCACTAAAGGAATGAAATAGCGACATGATGCCTTGTTACAAATAACAGCGTTTCAGAGAAAGCATACAATAAAAAAACTCAAATATTTTAAAGGTACGGCACTTCAATCAATAATACAATAACCCATTTTTCTCAGGCGTATTATTCCTGCATTATACCTGCATTATTCTTCATATACTACTGGCATGATGATGATAGATGATCTTGGGTTGTAACAGGTGTCTGGGAAGGGGAACTATAGCATTAGTGTACATTTTGTTTATTATATGATTATCCCCCTGTTTTGCCATTAAGCTGTACCTAAGGCGCCCATTGCTATTGATGTTAGGCAGGTAGTGTGTCCCTTTTTTCTGAGGCATTCCATTTTTTACAGATTGTTTTATATATTTGTGTAATAAACTATTTACATTTTAACTTCTATGGATTTCTTCTATTTCTTCGGGTAAAAATATACACCTGAGAAAAATGGGTTATTTACTTTTTTTTTTTTTAAAAGCACCAGGCATAGGCAGCAGACAGCTTGTCCATCATTGGGGCGTCAGGAATTTTCAGACAGCTTCACTATTAAAAATTGCAAATTTGAATGAAATGATTACGTTACTAATTGCATAGGACAGAAAAGGGGAGAGATTATATTCTGCATAGTGGCTGTTTGTTTTGCTTCACTGCATGATAACAAAGAGGCACGTCATTTAATAATATCTCTCTTCAGGTGTCAGGGTGACGGGGACTGATAGCTGAAAGCCAACACTCACTAAGGCCTTATTCACACGTCCATGCTTAAACACGTGTGCGAAAAATGGTACTGGTGTCATCAGTGTTGTGCCTCAGTGTCATCCGTGTGTCCGTTTTTACCATTACTGTGGCATCAGTGTTTTACCTAGATGGATAAAGAAATGAATTACAAAGCTTCTCCTATACTTTGCAATATTAAACATGGATGACACACGGATGGCACATGGATGGTGTACATGTTTTTCACAGACCCATAGACTTGTATTAAACTTTTGTATCTGTGCTGCTGGAAAAAGATGGACATGTCTCTGTGTGTTTTGCACAGTTATATGGTCCATGAAAACACAGATATGCTAATAGCATACATTATAAATGGTACGTGGAGTATACGTGAAAAAAACCTGATACAACACGTATGTGCAACGACGGATGTCTAAAAGAGGTCTAAAAGGTGCATTTACATGCTGGTCTCATGATAATCTTTCAATGCAAAAAAAGCTCATCATTCTCAATGGTACATCATCCCACGTAAACAGGATTAAGAACTATGGCAGAGCAGATTAGCACGGTGGCTCAGTGGTTAGCACTGTTGCCTGCCTTCCTCAGGGTCCTGGGTTCAAATACCACAAAGAACAACTAGGAGTTTGTATGTTCTCCCTGTGTTTGCATGGATTTCCCCTCGATACTCCAGTGTCCTCCAAAGACATACTAGTTTTCCCCAATGGGGAGAGTGAGGATCATGTCTGTATCTGTGCAGTGCTGTGGAATTAATAGTGCTATAATAATAAAAAAAATAGTGGCCAATGTGCACTGAACGATCTATTACAGATCGTTTAGTGTACATGATATACTGCATTCTGCCTGTGGAAACAGGCTACATAATGACCACCTATCAGTAAAAGTGTTCCAATCGGCAGTTCTTTGCTTCTGGTCTGCCTATGTAAATGGATCTAAAATTATTCAAGGGATTCTTCAGGAACAGAAAATCTGAAATAGCGCAATATATTATTAAGACTTTGATTAGCAAATTATACTTGATTTAAACAGAGTAGTAATCACTATAAAATTAAAATGGCTACTATCTTCCTACACTGTCAGAAGTCTGTTCTAATGTTAAAACAGGTGCCTGTCAGCGTGTGCAGTAGGATCTCCACCCCCTAATGATGTGTAGCAACATTTGCTCCAAGGGGACATTCTGGTTTAATAATTACCAAGAGTGTTGAGGTAAGAAGAGGCTGCTTACACTGCTGTCCACCCTGTCTATCTGATCACATACTGGAGATATCAGGGATGCTGTGGTAAGAAGAGTCTGCTCACATTGCTGTCCACCCTGTCTATCTGATCTCATACTGGAGATACCTGGGGTGCTGAGGTAAGAAGAGGCTGCTCACACTGCTGTCCACCCTGTCTTTCTGATCTAATACTTGAGATACCAGGGGTGCTGAGGTAAGAAGAGGCTGCTCACTTTGCTCCCCACTCTGTCTATCTGATCTCATACTGGAGATACCAGGGGTGCTGAAGTAAGAAGAGGCTGCTCACACTGCTGTCCTCCTGTCTATCTGATCTAATACTGGAGATACCATGGTGCTGAGGTAAGAAGAGGTTGCTCACATTGCTGTCCACACTGTCTATCTGATCTCATACTGGAGATACCAGGGATGCTGTGGTAAGAAGAGGCTGCTCACACTGCTGTCCTCCTGTCTATCTGATCTAATACTGGAAATACCATGGTGCTGAGGTAAGAAGAGGTTGCTCACATTGCTGTCCACACTGTCTATCTGATCTAATACTGGAGATATCAGGGATGCTGTGGTAAGAAGAGGCTGCTCACACTGCTGTCTAACATGTGTATCGGATCTAATAGCGGAGATACCAGTGTGCTTAGGTAAGAAGACACTGCTGTCCACCATGTCTATCTGATCTAATATTTGAGATTCCTGGAGTGCTGAAGTAAGAAGAGGCTGCTCACACTGCTGTCCACCCTGTCTATCGGATCTCATACTGGAGATACCTGGAGTGCTGAAGTAAGAAGAGACTGCTGACATTGCTCCCCACCCTGTCTATCTGATCTCATACTGGAGATACCAGGGGTGCTGAAGTAAGAAGAGGCTTCTCACACTGCTGTCCTCCTGCCTATCTGATCTCACACTGGAGATACCTGGAGCGCTGAAGTAAGAAGAGGCTGCTCACTCTGCTGTCCTCCTGTCTATCTGATCTAATACTTGAGATACCTGGAGTGCTGAAGTATGAAAAGGCTGCTCCCATTTCTCTCCACCCTGTCTATCTGATCTCATACTGGAGTTACTAAGAGTGCTGAGGTAAGAAGAGCTTGCTCACACTGCTGTCCTCCTGTCTATCTGATCTAATACTTGAGATACCTGGAGTGCTGAAGTAAGAAGAGGCTGCTCACATTGCTCTCCACCCTGTCTATCTGATCTTCCCTCCTTCTTCTTCTGTCTATCTGATTTTCCCTCCACTTTGGTGGTGCATTAAACTACTATGGGGCTGCATTATACCACTATGGGGCTACATTAATCTCCTATGGGGTGCATTATACTGTTATGGGGTTGCATTACACTGCTGTGGGTTGCATTATACTGCTATGGAGGTGTATTATGCTGCTATGGGGGTGCATTATACCACTATGGGGGTGCATTATACTATGGGCCACATTATACTACTATCAGGCTGCATTATACTACTATGGGGCTGCATTATACCCCTATGGGGCTGCATTAATCACCTATGGGGGTGCACTATAATGTTATGGGGGTGTATTATACTGCTATTGGAGTACATTATACCACTATGGAGTGCATTATACTGCTATGGGGGTGCATTATAATGCTATAGGGGTGCATTATGCTACTATGTAGGTGCATTATATTATATATAACTGTGGGGTATATTATACTACTATTGGGGTGCATTATAATGCTATATATGACTATGGGTTACATTATACTATTATGGATGACTATGGGGGCAATATGGAGAGACATGTGGGAAGTATGGCAAGACATGAGGCAGAATGGGAGGACACGTAGGTTCCAGAATGGGAGGACTCTTGGGGTCCAGAATGTGGAATATTATTACTGCTTAAAGGATATTATTTTTGAGGACACTGTTTTCAGTGTAAGGAAGAGAGGTCCTATTACTGTGCAGGGTGACATGGTCACTTTTTTTCTTCATCTGGTGTTGTGTAGAAGTTGGGGAAAAATTGGGGACTGTGCTCTAGATAACTGTGTTATTTTCTGCAGGGACAAGTCTGGGCTGGAAGAAGTGATGGTGGTGTGTGCTGGATAAAGATGAAAAGCGAAGATGAAGGACTTCAACTAGAGACGTCACCGGTGAGTCAGTGTGTTACCTGTACACTGACACTATACACTGTATACTATATACAGAGCTTCTGTGTATAATATCACCGATCACTGTATTACCTGTACATGGACACTGTATATGGAATACAGAACTCTTGTGTATAATGGCACTTATGGCGATATTAATATTGTATTTTTTTTTTATTAATGATCGGTATTGTAGTATTCAGTCACTATGTTGTGGTAATATGGGATCTGGTCATGATGTGGATCTAATTGTTCCTTGTATGTGCTTTTATTTGGTCAGTTTGGTAGTAATATGTGGTCTGGTCATGGTGTGGTGGTATTTGTTCCTTGTATGTAGTATTATTCGATCACTATGTGCTGGTAATACATGGTCTGGTCATGGTATGGTGGTTTTTGTTCCTTGTATGTGATATTATTTGATCACTATATGGTGGTAATATGTGGTCTGGTCATGGTATGGTGGTATTTGTTCCTTGTTGGTGATATTATTGTTCATTTTAAAAATTGAATAATAAATAAGAATACACCTAAATTGTATTGGATATTTTAACAAATGTTTTGTAAGTTATAGTAGAGTAGTGCCTGTCCAAAAGAGTCTACTTTGTTATGGTGGCGGATTAAAAAACCTTTTGGCCAAAACAAAAGCAGATGGCTATGTATGTGGTGATGGGAACTGTTAATGTGTGATTGGTGAGGATGGGGTGCAGAAGTGGAGTTTTTCTAAGAGAGGACTGTGGAGGGTTCGAGGGGTGGAGATAGGGCTTGGGTGGAGCATGGGCAGACTCTCAAGGGGGCCCAAAAAATTTTGTCAGTATGGGACCCCGAAATTTCTAGTGGCAGACCTGCACACACATACACTTTAATTGGTGTGAAATGGGAGAGGGTGGCTTAGAGGGATCAGACAAGCTGCAGCAGCACAGAGGGAGATGATATGTGATCTCTTCCTGCCCCTATGTAACACTATGTGTATATCACACCTGCAATGTAAATGAAAACTTTTAAGAAAAAAAAAACAGCTTTTTTTTTTCTTTTAAGTCCTAATATTGAGGGAAATAAAACCCTACTTATATGAATAAAAAGGTAACAATATTTTGAATTTTTGACTTTCAGACTCCATATCTCACCATCCACTACTGCTTCCAATGTGAGACTACCATAATTTCATAGACAATCATCTTGGCTATTTCATATATTAATTTGACCAGCAGCTATGTAGCATATGATTAGTTATGCAGATTCTTGTCGTGTCACTGAATTTTTACCATTTTGCTCCTGGTGATGCAAAAATATTTTTCTTCCTGTATATTATAAATTACAACCTGTTCTCACATTAGCTCAGTGTGCTAATAAGTTGATTCTTAAGCGAAAGGTCACTGGTTGGATTGAGGAGCAGCCATGAAAAAAATTTCCCAATAAAAGAGAAACCACATTATCTAGCTCATCGATAGCAGTCTCACGGCCAAGAAAATTGCCAAACTGCATCATGTGAGTGCCATGACAGTTGGTAGAATACGAAATGGAGGTCATTTATCCATTCTAAAGCTAAGAGGTGGATGTCCAGGCAAAATATCAGAGTCAATAAGTTGGCTTATCACAAGGTCTATCAGTTCTGGTATGACAGTGGACATTACTCCTATGCTTCGTAATAGTGAAATCACAGATGTCCATGCAAGATTCGTGCGATGCATGATGCACAACTCTGGAATGGTGGCCTGAAAAGCGATGAAGAAGCTTCGACTTCAATATTGTCATACGAAGCATCGTTTCTAGTTTTGCAAAAAAGTCAACAGTCAAAAAAGTGAACAGTAGAAAATTCTAAATGGGTGATTTGGAAATATTAGACAAAAGTCAACAGACTAGGCTCTGATGGGTGCAAATGGGTCAGGAAGAAACAAGGGAAAAAGGGGCTAATACTTGACCAGGATCGATGGTTATCTCAATGCTAAGCTACATGTGAGTATCTTACAAGATGAGTTACTTCGTACTATGGGTATGAAAAGAACATCATAGTGTTCCAGCAGTACAATGACGTCGAGATTGGTAAAGAAATAGTTCAATGACAATGAAGTAGAGGTGCTTGATTTGCCCCCACAGTGTGCAAACCTCAACCTATTAGAACAATTGTGAGTAGAGTTGAAGAAAAACCTGAATACATACCCAAGTGAGTCAACCAGTGTACACCAACTTTGGGAACACATAGAAGAGACCTAGGATCAGATTTCGGCTGAGTTGCTTGAATCTGATCGAGAGCATGTCCAGAAGGATTTAGTGAGTGTTGAATGCCAAAGGTAGATTTACAAAATGCTAACAAAATAATAAAAAATAAAATTTATGTTTTTAGGAGCAATTCAGTAACAATGCAGTGACATGACGAGAATCTAAATAACTAATCATATGCAAAATAGTTGCAAGATGGTTGTCTATAAATTATGGTAGTCTTACATTTGGAGCAGTAGTGGATGGTGAGATATGGAGTTTGAAAGTCAAAACTTCAAAATATTGCTACCCTTTTGCTCATTACTAGAGATGAGTGAATATCTTTGGCTCCCTCCTTATTCGGCAAGCTGTAGCGCTTACCGAAGAAGCTGCAGCTGGAACCCAGCTAAATGGAGCGCTCCCGATAATCAGCTGCATGTGTCGCGGCTGTGTGACAGGCACAACACATGCATGGAGAGCCTGTTTGTTGGCGAATAAGGAGGGAGACGAAGATATTCGCTCATCTCTACTCATCAGTGTATTTGACATCATCACATTTGTAACAGCCTGAAGTATAATTTATCTTGTCATTTTACTCTCCCGGTGAACACCGCAATAGAAACAAAAAACTTATAATTATGATCATTTTGCTTAAAAAAAACTGAATGAAAATTGATAAAAAGAGCTAATGAACCCTCAAATAATACCAATAAATCCTACATTTCGGAACAAAAAAATAAGTTATCACACAACTCTGTTGATGAACAAATTTTAAAAAGCTAAGGTTCTTACAATATTGTGACACATGAAAGCATTTTTTAATACTGGATTTTATTGGAAAAGAAATGCCGAAATGTAAATGAACTACAGTCATGGCCAAAAGTATTGACACCCCTGCAATTCTGTCAGATAATACTCATTTTCTTCCTGAAAATGATTGCAAACACAAATTATTTGGTATTATTATCTTCATTTAATTTGTCTTAAATGAAAAAACACAAATAGAATTGTCCTAAAGCCAAATTGGATATAATTCCACACCAAACATAAAAAAGGGGGTGGACAAAAGTATTGGCACTGTTCGAAAAATCATGTGATGCTTCTCTAATTTGTGTAATTAACAGCACCTGTAACTTACCTGTGGCACCTAACAGGTGTTGGCAATAACTAAATCACACTTGCAGCCAGTTGACATGGATTAAAGCTGACTCAACCTCTGTCCTGTGTCCTTGTGTGTACCACATTGAGCATGGAGAAAAGAAAGAAGTCCAAAGAACTGTCTGAGGACTTGAGAAACCAAATTGTGAGGAAGCATGAGCAATCTCAAGGCTACAAGTCCATCTCCAAAGACCTGAATGTTCCTGTGTCTACCGTGCACAGTGTCATCAAGAAGTTTAAAGCCCATGGCACTGTGGCTAACCTCCCTAGATGTGGACGAAAAAGAAAAATTGACAAGAGATTTCAACGCAAGATTGTGCGGATGTTGGATAAAGAACCTTGACTAACATCCAAACAAGTTCAAGCTGCCCTGCAGTCCGAGGGTACAACAGTGTCAACCCGTACTATCTGTCGGCGTCTGAATGAAAAGGGACTGTATGGTAGGAAACCCAGGAAGACCCCACTTCTTACCCCGAGACATAAAAAAACCAGGCTGGAGTTTGCCAAAACTTACCTAAAAAAGCCTAAAATGTTTTGGAAGAATGTTCTCTGGTCAGATGAGACAAAAGTAGAGCTTTTTGGGCAAAGGCATCAACATAGAGTTTACAGGAGAAAAAAAGAGGCATTCAAAGAAAAGAACACGGTCCCTACAGTCAAACATGATGGAGGTTCCCTGATGTTTTGGGGTTGCTTTGCTGCCTCTGGCACTGGACTGCTTGACCGTGTGCATGGCATTATGAAGTCTGAAGACTACCAACAAATTTTGCAGCATAATGTAGGGCCCAGTGTGAGAAAGCTGGGTCTCCCTCAGAGGTCATGGGTCTTCCAGCAGGACAATGACCCAAAACACACTTCAAAAAGCACTAGAAAATGGTTTGAGAGAAAGCACTGGAGACTTCTAAGGTGGCCAGCAATGAGTCCAGACCTGAATCCCATAGAACACCTCTGGAGAGATCTAAAATGGCAGTTTGGAGAAGGCACCCTTCAAATATCAGGGACCTGGAGCAGTTTGCCAAAGAAGAATGGTCTAAAATTCCAGCAGAGCATTGTAAGAAACTCATTGATAATTACTGGAAGCGGTTGGTCGCAGTTATTTTGGATAAAGGTTGTGTAACCAAGTATTAGGCTGAGGGTGCCGATACTTTTGTCTGGCCCATTTTTGGAGTTTTGTGTGAAATGATCAATGTTTTGCTTTTTGCTTCATTCTCTTTTGTGTTTTTTCATTTAAGACAAATTAAATGAAGATAATAATACCAAATAATTTGTGTTTGCAATCATTTTCAGGAAGAAAATGAGTATTATCTGACAGAATTGCAGGGGTGTCAATACTTTTGACCATGACTGTATGTAAGTTTTGTAACATCATGTATGCAACGATCGTAACTATAAAATGAGAATGCTATTTAACATTGTGAAACCATTAAAACATGTCAGAATTGCAGTTTTTATGTCTTACAAAAGATTAAATAAAAAGCGATAAAAATCAAATGCCGTAAATTGGTACCAATAATTTCAATAGAAAATAAAAAGGTTTATGTCTCCTAGAATATGGTGACACAAAATATTTTTGTATTTTTATTATGCGCACATAGTAAAGCAAAAAAAGTAATATCTCATTAATTTTACAAACACAGAGACTAAAGTTAATATGGCACTTATGCCACACAGTTGTCGAAAAAACAAACAAACCCCAATAGGGAAAAAAATGCAATTTTCACTTTTTGTCATCAGCTGTACCTTAATTTCTTAAAGACATATACAGGGTCACCCATTGATAAATGCCCTGATGGGTATAGTTTACAAAATTTGGTCAAGTCTAGGGGTTCCTCGTTCTTCTAGTACCTCAAGGGCTCTGCAAATGAAATGGTGGCAGAAAACCATTCCTGCAAAATTTGTGCTGCAAATGCCACTCCTTTCCTTCTCAGCCCTGCTATGTGCCCAAACATTAGTGTATGACCACATATATGATATTGTTGTACTCGGAAGAAATTGAGTAATAAATTAGGGTGTACATTTGTTCTTATTACCACTTTTAGAAATGAAACAATTTATAGTACTGCCCAATACTAATGAAGTCCTGAAAACACGACCTGTTGATGGCTGTTGAATACTGGATTTGGGGAACACTGTAGTGCTGTAGAGATACTGTGGTTTTCACATCTACGAGGGTACTAAGGTGGACACATTTATGGGGAAACTGTATTGAATTGTTATGAGTATTCTATGGTAGGCACAATTATGGGGACACTGTTATGAGAAGGTGGCTGGAAGCAAAGCAATGAAAAACTTAGAAAAAGAGAAAACATTGCTTCATAGAGCAATTATGTGAGTAAAGGCTTTGACCCAGGTAATGATCCAATGGTATCTGCTTACTTAGTTTGCCTATATTTAAATATCTGTGCTAGCTGTAGTCTTTATTAATCTTCAGGGCCATCTGATCAAATGCATCATGTGGAGAGATGATAATAAGCTTTGTTATATGTGCTGCTAATATAAAGTTATTTTTAAACCATTTTGTTGGGATTTTGTCTAAGCTCCTCATCAGTACATTAGAGGAGGTGGCTGGTATAGTTAGCAGATGCTGTGTTTGGCATAATTAGGGCATGTTAGGGCATGGGTACTTCATGTCTATTCAGGTAGATTTCCCTCTGAAAACTTTCAGAAAAAGCTCTCAGAAATGTTCAAAAGAATGAACATATGCATTACTATGTAAAAACTACTTCCCTACTTGTTGTTCATATGTTCAGTTATTTGTTCATCTTTAAACCTCTCTTCAGGTTAAAAGAAGCGAGTTACCATTCTTCAGGTGTTATCCACTCAGAAGATACTATATACTTGATCTTAGAAATCCATGGAAAAGCTCTACAGAGACTTTGAACATGATGCGTTGCTGTTAATGAGATGCTATTGATTTTCCAAAATGGTTCTATATTATTCCAACCCATTTCAGTGCTGAACCAGTCCTTTTCTCAAGGTTAATAAAAACAAAAAAAAGCACAATACAGTAGCAGGGTTTAAAAAGGCTGATCACTAATGAATAACGCCCATAAAGGGGAAGGGAATTAAGACAAGAAATGGTTAGGAAAAGGTGATGTGATGGTCAGGAAAGTATGAACAACAAAAAAAGTCACATTGTATAATTTTTGTGTAATTAATTTAGATTTTATTGCATGAAATAAGCATTTTATGCAATAGAAAAACAACTTAATATTTAGTATAGAAACCTTTGTATGCAATTACAGAGGTCAGATGTTGCCTGTAGTTCTTGATCAAGTTTGCACACACTGCAGCCAGGGATTTTGGCCACTTCCTCCATACAGATGTTCTCCAGATCTTTCAGGTTTCGGGGCTCTCACTGGACAACATTGAGTTCCAGTTCCTCCAAAGATTTTCTATTGGTGGAAGCCAACAAATGCCAAAAAAATTGTGGGATGTAGTACAAGTATCCTGGGCTGGAATAACAGTAGACAGGTGCCAGAAGTTAGTAGACTCTTCAAAATAGATGTGAAGCAGTTCTAAAAAACTGTGGGTATACAACTAAATATTAGGTAAATGATTCACAGGAATGCTAAATCATTGTAAAAAAATAGTACATATTGTGAGTTTGTATAGACAAATGTAGACACTGCTATTTTTTTTGAACAGCCAAATGTTCATTTTTTGTTATTTTCTGTAAAGTATTTAAACATTTTATACATCTGTCTTCATGTTTTGAATTATAAAACAGTGTGCAACGTTCCCAATGCATGGAAATAAAAACTAGTATAAAGACTTTGTGATTAACTCATGATTTTGAATACACTGCTATTACTTTGAACACCACTGTATATATATATATATATATATATATATATATACTGTATATACAGTGGGGCAAAAAAGTATTTAGTCAGTCAGCAATAGTGCAAGTTCCACCACTTAAAAAGATGAGAGGCTTCTGTAATTTACATCATAGGTAGACCTCAACTATGGGAGACAAACTGAGAAAAAAAAATCCAGAAAATCACATTGTCTGTTTTTTTATCATTTTATTTGCATATTATGGTGGAAAATAAGTATTTGGTCAGAAACAAAATTTCATCTCAATACTTTGTAATATATCCTTTGTTGGCAATGACAGAGGTCAAACCTTTTTCTGTAAGTCTTCACAAGGTTGCCACACACTGTTGTTGGTATGTTGGCCCATTCCTCCATGCAGATCTCCTCTAGAGCAGTGATGTTTTTGGCTTTTTGCTTGGCAACACGGACTTTCAACTCCCTCCAAAGGTTTTCTATAGGGTTGAGATCTGGAGACTGGCTAGGCCACTCCAGGACCTTGAAATGCTTCTTACGAAGCCACTCCTTCGTTGCCCTGGCGGTGTGCTTTGGATTATTGTCATGTTGAAAGACCCAGCCACGTTTCATCTTCAAAGCCCTTGCTGATGGAAGGAGGTTTGCACTCAAAATCTCACGATACATGGCCCCATTCATTCTTTCATGTACCCGGATCAGTCGTCCTGGCCCCTTTGCAGAGAAACAGCCCCAAAGCATGATGTTTCCACCACCATGCTTTACAGTAGGTATGGTGTTTGATGGTTGCAACTCAGTATTCTTTTTCCTCCAAACACGACAAGTTGTGTTTCTACCAAACAGTTCCAGTTTGGTTTCATCAGACCATTGGACATTCTCCCAAAACTCCTCTGGATCATCCAAATGCTCTCTAGCAAACTTCAGACGGGCCCGGACATGTACTGGCTTAAGCAGTGGGACATGTCTGGCACTGCAGGATCTGAGTCCATGGTGGCGTAGTGTGTTACTTATGGTAGGCCTTGTTACATTGGTCCAAGCTCTCTGCAGTTCATTCACTAGGTCCCCCCGCGTGGTTCTGGGATTTTTGCTCACCGTTCTTGTGATCATTCTGACCCCACGGGGTGGGATTTTGCGTGGAGCCCCAGATCGAGGGAGATTATCAGTGGTCTTGTATGTCTTCCATTTTCTAATTATTGCTCCCACTGTTGATTTCTTCACTCCAAGCTGGTTGGCTATTGCAGATTCAGTCTTCCCAGCCTGGTGCAGGGCTACAATTTTGTTTCTGGTGTCCTTTGACAGCTCTTTGGTCTTCACCATAGTGGAGTTTGGAGTCAGACTGTTTGAGGGTGTGCACAGGTGTCTTTTTATACTGATAACAAGTTTAAACAGGTGCCATTACTACAGGTAATGAGTGGAGGAAAGAGGAGACTCTTAAAGAAGAAGTTACAGGTCTGTGAGAGCCAGAAATCTTGATTGTTTGTTTCTGACCAAATACTTATTTTCCACCATAATATGCAAATAAAATGATAAAAAAACAGACAATGTGATTTTCTGGATTTTTTTTTCTCAGTTTGTCTCCCATAGTTGAGGTCTACCTATGATGTAAATTACAGACGCCTCTCATCTTTTTAAGTGGTGGAACTTGCACTATTGCTGACTGACTAAATACTTTTTTGCCCCACTGTATATATATCTACTATATAATTGTCTAAGGGTCACTTCCGTCTATCTGTCTTTCCTTCTTTCTGTCACGGATATTCATTGGTCGCGGCCTCTGTCTGTCATGGAAATCCAAGTCGCTGATTGGTCGCGGCAAAACAGCCACGACCAATCAGCGACGGGCACAGTCCAGAAGAAAATGGCCGCTTCTTACTACCCGCAGTCAGTGCCTGGCGCCCGCATACTCCCTTCCAGTCACCGCTCACACAGGGTTAATGCCGGCGGTAACGGACTGCGTTATGCCGCGGGTAACGCACTCCGTAACCGCTGCTGTTAACCCTGTGTGACCAACTTTTTTACTATTGATGCTGCCTATGCGGCATCAATAGTAAAAAAATGTAATGTTAAAAATAATAATAATAAAAAAAAACCTGCTATACTCACCCTCCATAGTCCGCCGAGCCGCACGCGCCTGCCGTCATCTTCCGTTCCCGGCGATGCATTGCGAAATTATCCAGAGGACTTAGCGGTCTTGTGAGACCACTAAGTCATCTGGTTAATTTCACAATGCATCCTGGGAACGGAAGATGGCGGCAGCTGCGCGTGTATCACCGGAGCTTCGCTGGATCCCAGGGGTGAGTATATAACGATTTTTTATTTTAATTATTTTTTTAACAGGGATATGGTGCCCACACTGCTGTATACTACGTGGGCTGTGTTAGATACCGCGTGGCTCTGTGCTGTATACTACATAGGCAGTGTTATATACTATGTGGGCTGTGTGATATACTCCGTGGGCTGTGCTATATACTGCGTGGGCTGTGCTATATATTACGTGGCCACTGTTATATACTGCATGGGCAGTGTTATATACTATGTGGCTGCTATATACTGCGTGGGCTGTGCTATATATTACGTGGCCATTGTTATATACTGCGTGGCCTGTGTTATATACTATGTCGCCTGTGTTATATACTGCGTGGCTGCTATATACTGCGTGGGCTGTGTTATATAGTACGTGGCTATGTTTGTTGTGAATTCTGTTGTCGAACTCCCTCCTGTGGTCGTGAATGGTACTTCGGCGAGTTCTGTCTATGGGCTCCCTCTGGTGGCTATGAGTGAAGCTGCTGCTTCTGAGGTTCCTTACACAGGTGACGTGGTTTATCCTTTGGTTGGCTGCTCTATTTAACTCCTCTCAGATCGTTACTCCATGCCAGCTGTCAATGTTTTTGCATTGGTTCAGTTCGCTCCTGGATCTCTCTGGTAACCTGCCTTCTCCTGCAGAAGCTAAGTTCCTGATAGTCATTATTTGTTCACTGTTTTCTTGTCCAGCTGGTTATCATGATTTTGTCTTGCTAGCTGGAAGCTCTGGGATGCAGAGTGGCTCCTCCGCACCGTGAGTCGGTGCGGAGGTCCTTTTTGCACACTCTGCGTGGTCTTTTGTAGGTTTTTGTGCTGATCGCAAAGTTACCTTTCCTATCCTCTGTCTATTTAGTAAGTCTGGCCTCCCTTTGCTGAAACCTGTTTCATTTCTGCGTTTGTGACTTTCATCTTTACTCACAGTCAATATATGTGGGGGGCTTTCTTTACCTTTGGGGAATTTATCTGAGGCAAGGTAGGCTTTATTTTCTATCTCTAGGGCTAGATAGTTCTTAGGCTGTGACGAGGCGCCTAGGTCTGGTCAGGAGCGCTCCACGGCTATTTCTAGTGTGTGTGATAGGATTAGGGCTTGCGGTCAGCAGAGCTCCCACATCCCAGAGCTCGTCCTGTATGAGGGTTAACTATCAGGTCATTCCGGGTGCTCCTAACCACCAGGTCATAACAGTACAGCTGGCCCAAAGTATTAATGCATCTCAATAGAGGGATAAGAGAACTTCTGAGACCATTTTTTTTTCTTTGCACTGTGTTTTGTCTTTCTTTTCCCCTAGACCTTTGGGTGGTTCAGGACACAGGTGTAGATATTGACATTCAAGGTCTGTCCTCTTGTGTGGATCATCTCACTGCAAGGGTACAAAACATTCAAGATTTTGTGGTTCAGAATCCTATGTTAGAGCCTAGAATTCCTATTCCTGACTTATTTTCTGGGGATAGATCTAGGTTCTTGAATTTCAAAAATAATTGTAAACTGTTTCTAGCTTTGAAACCCCGCTCCTCTGGTGACCCCGTTCAACAGGTAAAAATCATTATTTCTTTGTTGCGTGGTGACCCTCAAGACTGGGCATTTTCCCTTGCGCCAGGAGATCCTGCATTGCGTGATGTTGATGCGTTTTTTCTGGCGCTTGGATTGCTTTATGATGAACCAAATTCAGTGGATCAGGCAGAGAAAATCTTCCTGGCTTTGTGTCAGGGTCAGGATGAAGCTGAGGTGTACTGTCAGAAGTTTAGAAAGTGGTCTGTGCTTACTCAGTGGAATGAATGTGCCCTGGCGGCAATTTTCAGAAAGGGTCTTTCTGAAGCCCTTAAGGATGTCATGGTGGGATTTCCCACGCCTGCTGGTCTAAATGAGTCTATGTCTTTGGCCATTCAGATCGATCGGCGCATGCGTGAGCGCAAAGCTGTGCACCATCTGGCGGTATTCTCTGAGCATAGGCCTGAGCCTATGCAGTGTGATAGGACTTTGACCAGAGCTGAACAGCAAGAACACAGACGTCGGAATGGGCTGTGTTTTTACTGTGGTGAATCCACTTATGCTATCTCCGATTGTCCTAAGCGCACTAAGCGGTTCGCTAGGTCTGCCATCATTGGTACGGTACAGTCTAAATTTCTTTTGTCCGTTACTCTGATTTGCTCTCTGTCGTCCTATTCTGTAATGGCATTTGTGGATTCAGGCGCTGACCTGAATTTGATGGACTTGGAGTTTGCCAGGCGCTGTGGTTTTTTCTTGGAGCCCTTGCAGTATCCTATTCCATTGAGAGGAATTGATGCTCGCCTTTGGCCAAGAATAAGCCTCAGTACTGGACTCAATTGACCATGTGCATGGCTCCTGCACATCAGGAGGATATTCGCTTTTTGGTGTTGCATAATCTGCATGATGTGGTCGTTTTGGGGTTGCCATGGCTACAGGTCCATAATCCAGTGTTGGATTGGAAATCTATGTCTGTGTCCAGCTGGGGTTGTCAGGGGGTACATGGTGATGTTCCATTGCTGTCAATTTCGCCTTCCACTCCTTCTGAAGTCCCTGAGTTTTTATCAGATTACCAGGATGTATTTGAAGAGCCCAAATCTGGTGCCCTACCTCCTCATAGGGATTGCGACTGTGCTATTAATTTGGTTCCTGGTAGTAAGTTTCCTAAGGGCCGTCTGTTTAATTTATCTGTGCCAGAGCACGCCGCTATGCGGAGTTATATAAAGGAATCCTTGGAGAAGGGTCATATTCGTCCGTCGTCGTCACCATTGGGAGCAGGGTTCTTTTTTTGTGGCCAAGAAGGATGGTTCTTTAAGACCTTGTATTGATTACCGCCTTCTTAATAAGATCACAGTCAAATTTCAGTATCCTTTGCCGCTGCTGTCTGATTTATTTGCTCGGATTAAGGGGGCTAGTTGGTTCACCAAGATAGATCTTCGTGGTGCGTATAATCTTGTGCGAATTAAACAGGGTGATGAATGGAAAACGGCATTTAATACGCCCGAGGGCCATTTTGAGTACCTGGTTATGCCATTCGGGCTTTCCAATGCTCCATCTGTGTTTCAGTCCTTTATGCATGACATCTTCCGAGAGTACCTGGATAGATTCATGATTGTATATTTGGATGACATTTTGGTCTTTTCGGATGATTGAGAGTCTCATGTGAAGCAGGTCAGAATGGTGTTCCAGGTCCTTCGTGCGAATTCCTTGTTTGTGAAGGGGTCAAAGTGTCTCTTTGGAGTTCAGAAGGTTTCATTTTTGGGTTTCATTTTTTCCCCTTCTACTATCGAGATGGACCCTGTTAAAGTTCAGGCTATTTACGATTGGACTCAGCCGACATCTGTGAAGAGCTTGCAGAAATTCCTGGGCTTTGCTAATTTTTATCGTCGCTTCATCGCTAATTTTTCCAGTATTGCTAAACCGTTGACTGATTTGACCAAGAAAGGTGCTGATGTGGTCAATTGGTCCTCTGCGGCTGTAGAGGCTTTTCAGGAGTTGAAGCGTCGTTTTGCTTCTGCCCCTGTGTTGTGCCAGCCAGATGTTTCGTTCCCTTTTCAGGTTGAGGTTGATGCTTCTGAAATTGGAGCAGGGGCTGTTTTGTCGCAAAGAAGTTCTGATGGCTCGGTGATGAAACCCTGTGCCTTCTTTTCTAGAAAATTCTCGCCTGCTGAGCGCAATTATGATGTGGGCAATCGGGAGTTGTTGGCCATGAAGTGGGCATTCGAGGAGTGGCGACATTGGCTTGAAGGAGCTAAATATCGCATGGTGGTCTTGACGGATCACAAGAATTTGACTTATCTCAAGTCTGCCAAACGGTTGAATCCTAGACAGGCTCGATGGTCGCTCTTTTTCTCCCGTTTTGATTTTGTGGTTTCATACCTTCGGGGATCTAAGAATGTGAAGGCTGACGCCCTGTCGAGGAGTTTTGTGCCTGACTCTCCGGGTGTTCCGGAGCCGGCGGGTATTCTTAAAGAAGGGGTAATTTTGTCTGCCATTTCCCCTGATTTGTGGCATGTGCTGCAAAAGTTTCAGGCTGATAGACCTGACCGTTGTCCTACGGAGAAACTGTTTGTCCCTGATAGATGAACTAGTAGAGTTATCTCTGAGATTCATTGTTCAGTGTTGGCTGGTCATCCTGGAATCTTTGGTACCAGAGATTTGGTGGCTAGATCCTTTTGGTGGCCTTCTTTGTCACGGGATGTGCGTTCTTTTGTGCAGTCCTGTGGGACTTGTGCTCGGGCTAAGCCCTGCTGTTCTCGTGCCAGTGGGTTGCTTTTGCCCTTGCCGATCCAGAAGAGGCCCTGGACGCATATTTCCATGGATTTTATTTCTGATCTCCCTGTTTCTCAAAAGATGTCGGTCATTTGGGTGGTTTGTGATCGCTTCTCTAAGATGGTCCATTTGGTACCCTTATCTAAATTGCCTTCCTCCTCTGATTTGGTGCCTTTGTCTTTCCAGCATGTGGTTCGTTTGCATGGCATTCCAGAGAACATCGTCTCGGACAGAGGTTCCCAGTTTGTTTCGAGGTTTTGGCGGTCCTTTTGCGCTAAGATGGGCATTGATTTGTCTTTTTCTTCGGCTTTCCATCCTCAGACTAATGGCCAAACCGAACGAACTAATCAGACTTTGGAGACATATCTGAGATGCTTTGTTTCTGCTGATCAGGAAGATTGGGTGTCCTTCTTGCCTTTGGCTGAGTTTGCCCTTAATAATCGGGCCAGCTCGGCTACTTTAGTTTCTCCTTTTTTCTGTAATTCTGGTTTCCATCCTCGTTTTTCTTCAGGGCAGGTTGAGCCTTCGGACTGTCCTGGTGTGGATGCGGTGGTGGACAGGTTGCAGCAGATTTGGACTCATGTGGCGGACAATTTGACATTGTCCCAGGAGAAGGCTCAACGTTTTGCTAACCGCCGGCGTTGTGTTGGTCCCCGACTTCGTGTTGGGGATTTGGTTTGGTTGTCATCTCGTCACGTTCCTATGAAGGTTTCCTCTCCTAAGTTTAAGCGTCATTTCATTGGGCCATATAAGATTTCTGAAGTTCTTAATCCTGTGTCATTTCGTTTGGACCTTCCAGCTTCTTTTGCCATCCATAATGTGTTCCATAGGTCGTTGTTGCGGAGATACGTGGCGCCTATGGTTCCCTCCGTTGATCCTCCTGCCCCGGTGTTGGTCGAGGGGGAGTTGGAGTATGTGGTTGAGAAGATTTTGGATTCTCGTGTTTCGAGACGGAAACTTCAGTACCTGGTCAAGTGGAAGGGTTATGGTCAGGAAGATAATTCCTGGGTTTTTGCCTCTGATGTTCATGCTGCCGATCTTGTTCGTGCCTTTCATTTGGCTCATCCTGATCGGCCTGGGGGCTCTGGTGAGAGTTCGGCGACCCCTCCTCAAGGGGGGGGTACTGTTGTGAATTCTGTTGTCGAACTCCCTCCTGTGGTCGTGAATGGTACTTCGGCGAGTTCTGTCTATGGGCACCCTCTGGTGGCTATGAGTGAAGCTGCTGCTTCTGAGGTTCCTTACACAGATGACGTGGTTAATCCTTTGGTTGGCTGCTCTATTTAACTCCTCTCAGATCGTTACTCCATGCCAGCTGTCAATGTTTTTGCATTGGTTCAGTTCGCTCCTGGATCTCTCTGGTGACCTGCCTTCTCCTGCAGAAGCTAAGTTCCTGATAGTCATTATTTGTTCACTGTTTTCTTGTCCAGCTGGTTATCATGATTTTGTCTTACTAGCTGGAAGCTCTGGGATGCAGAGTGGCTCCTCCGCACCGTGAGTCGGTGCGGAGGTCCTTTTTGCACACTCTGCGTGGTCTTTTGTAGGTTTTTGTGCTGATCGCAAAGTTACCTTTCCTATCCTCTGTCTATTTAGTAAGTCTGGCCTCCCTTTGCTGAAACCTGTTTCATTTCTGCATTTGTGACTTTCATCTTTACTCACAGTCAATATATGTGGGGGGCTTTCTTTACCTTTGGGGAATTTCTCTGAGGCAAGGTAGGCTTTATTTTCTATCTCTAGGGCTAGATAGTTCTTAGGCTGTGACGAGGCGCCTAGGTCTGGTCAGGAGCGCTCCACGGCTATTTCTAGTGTGTGTGATAGGATTAGGGCTTGCGGTCAGCAGAGCTCCCACATCCTAGAGCTCGTCCTGTATAAGGGTTAACTATCAGGTCATTCCGGGTGCTCCTAACCACCAGGTCATAACATATGTTATATACTGCGTGGCCACTGTTATATATTGCGTGGCCTGTATTAATGCATCGGGTATTCTACAATATGTATGTTAATAGCAGCCACATAGTATATAGCACAGGCCACGTAGTATTTGTCTGCTATATACTACATGGCTCCTATATACTACATGGCCTGTGCTATATACGGCATAAATACATATTCTAGAATACCAGATGCATTAGAATCAGGCCACCATCTAGTATATATATATATATATATATATATATATATAGAGAGAGAGAGAGAGAGAGATAAATAAATAAACATGGTGGAATAATAAAGATAGAGACTGCTGAAATAAAAGGATATATATATATATACACACACAGAGAATGGGCAAATCGGTGAAGTGAAGAGATGAAAAAGATTGCAAAAAAATAGATAAAAGGGATTGCAACAAAGACAGAATTGAGTGTTTAATGTGTGTTAAGGAAGGTAGGTGTTTTGGAAAAAAAAGAAAAGGGATGTTAACTCAGTGTGGGTGTGGAACTGGGAGAGGAATACCTAGTGCATGAAGCCATGAGATAACAGGAAATGTTTGGTGGAAAAGGAGATATGGGATGCAGAAGGGGGGACTTAGCTTAAAGGGAATCTGTCACCCCAAAAATCGTATATGAGCTAAGCCTACTGGCATCAGGGGCTTATCTACAGCATTCTGTAATGATGTAGATAAGCCACTGATATAACCTGAAAAGTAAGAAAAACAGGTTATATTATACACACCCAGGGGCGGTCCCGATGCAGTCCGGGTCCGGCCCCTCCTATCTTCATACGATGATGTCCTCTTTTCTTCCTGCTGCAGCTCCGGCGCAGGCGTACTTTGTCTGCCCTGTTGAGGGCAGAGCAAAGTACTGCAGTGCGCAGGTGCTGGGCCTCTCTGACCTTTCCTGCGCACTGCAGTACTTAGCTCTGTCCTCAACAGGGCAGACAAATTACGCCTGCGCCAGAGCCGCAGCAGGAAGACAAGAAGAGGACGTCATCATATGAAGATAGGAGGCGCTGGACCCCGACTGCAACGACCATCGGACCCGGACCACGGTGGGACCGCCCCTGGGTGAGTGTAATATAACCTGTTTTTCTTACCTTTCAGGTTACATCGGGGGCTTATCTACAGCATTACAGAATGCTGTAGATAAGCCCCTGATGCCGGTGGCCTTAGCTCATATAAGATTTTTGGGGTGACAGATTCCCTTTAATGAATGACGTGCATAAATGTCATAATGTGGTTAAAAGAAGTGAGTTGACATTCTTCAGGTGTTATATGCTCAGAAAATAATCTAGACTTTATAATAGAAGTCAATAGAAGAGCTCAAGAGACACCTAGAAGATGCCAAGATGTCTTTTTGAGCATTTTTGCAAGTGATTTTGCTTCAAATACCACTAGTGTTGTTTGTTGTTAAAGTTAAAAGGTAATGCATGGAAAATGGCATTAAAAAGCGCCCCCAAAACAATGGAAAAATGCTAAAAATGCAGCCAGAATCTAAAAAGTTTTCACGAAATGTTCAAAAAAAGGACACTTTGGGAAAAAAAACGCATCTTTGTCTTGAAAAAAATCTTTAGGTTCAACTGCCTGAGAAAGACATCATGGCAACACACTCTTAGGGCAATATTGTTTTTTCTACAAGAATGCTCCACCTGACGCAGTTTTCTGGTACTATTGTGGAGTTAACAGTTACCTTTGGTATTGTTATCTGGGAATTTCATACCAAATTAAAATTCAATCTTGAATCTTGGATTGTAAATTTAAACTTCGCCTCAGATTGCTGAAAGGCTATAATTGCCCCTGAGTGCATGAAGAATTCTGAACTCCACTTCTAACTAACCGGTATAGTATAATAGTGACAATGTATAGTAGCTCCTGGTAAAGTGCTTTATTAATGATAATATAGACAGCAGCCTAAGGGCAGAGCAGCAATTATATAAAGCACAGTACAGTGCTAGAATGTTTACATGTGATTAATAAATGTGAAATGAGCACGAAGAGGGTAATGTAAATTTCCATATCTACAAAATAAATAAATATTAGGCTGTATGTTACTTTTTGATCCATGTAAATCCTTGTTGATAAAAGTAGCAGTGTTATTGTGGAATGGCGCGTTTGCATGCATCTTTCATTGGTGTTTTGTTATTCTTGGTACATGTTAATAATAAATGTATATTATTAATACATGTTTATTGCTATTCCACCACTGGGCATGTTCCGCTGTGAACACTAACTGGCTGCACACATGCACACAAAAATAGCTACACTGAATATTGAATATGGCTTGTTCTTCAGCCAATATATATAAACACAGATGTGGACAAAATTTTTGGTACCCTTCTGTTAAAATAAAAAAACAAAAAACACAATGGTCTCTGATATAAACTGAATAAAGTAACTTTCAATTTAAATTTACTGAGTATCAATGTTAGGTGTCGAGTTCCCACCTCTGCACAGAGGGAAACTCGAACCATCTCCGCTGCGGTCTTCCATTCTTCTCCAGCTGCAGTG
The DNA here is from genome assembly GCF_032444005.1 of Ranitomeya imitator. Classification (NCBI taxonomy): domain Eukaryota; kingdom Metazoa; phylum Chordata; class Amphibia; order Anura; family Dendrobatidae; genus Ranitomeya; species Ranitomeya imitator. The sequence continues at coordinate 1,099,725,770 of NC_091282.1, read as the reverse complement.
GAGACATCGGTCCCAGCATCTAGCTCAGACTGATACTGGACGACTGGTTACTACTGCCCTTCCAGGCTCTGTCCTTGTAGCCAGCAATGTTCAGCAGCAAGAAGGTCTTTCTGGGACTAAGTCCTGCTTTTCACTTACTGAGCATGTGCACGGGACGACCTCCCATTGGAGGTCGGGGGTCACATGCTCAGGTCCTGTTGCAGCTCCTATTGGTCCATCTGGAAGGTCTTGTAGCACTGCCGCTATTAATGGTTCGCATGGCCGCTCGGCCATGCGCTAGTGTACGCTTGTGAACATGGGTGTGTTGATGAGAGAAAGTCGCTCTTTAATTATCCCATGCATCTTTCATTGGTGTTTTGTTATTCTTGCTACATGTTAATAATAAATGTATATTATTAATACATGTTTATTGCTATTCCACCACTGGGCATGTTCCGCTGTGAACAATAACTGGCTCACGTTCACTAATCAAAGTCATTTTATGTTTGTGTGTGTGTGTAGCCCATTCACTATCCCCATCTATTCCCCAACCCCTGAAGATGGCTGGACCATCATTGTAAATATACCATTGTAAATACACACCTGTACTTTGTATCTCCCCCACCTCATTGTAGATTGTAAGCTCTCACGAGCAGGGTCGTCTTATTTTGCTTTAATTATTGTATTGTTAACGTTGTTACTTATGACTCTTGTGTTTGAAACTGTTAAACTGTAAAGCGCTGCGGAATATGTTGGCGCTATATAAATAAAGATTATTATTATAAATAAAGATTATTATTATCCCCTCCCTTGTGTTTGACTACTATCTTGTTATCAGCACTAGAACACACGAAACAGCATCTATTTGCTGTGACCGTCAAAGCGGCGCCGTGCGCTATCACAATGCTTTCCTAACCCAAGTCTGGGTGGTTAGTGGCATCCGCCACTGCAGCACAGCACGCACACTCGTGCATCTTAATTAGTATTTCTGTTACTCTGACACCTCTGTTGCGGTGTCGAGCGCAAAAGGTCTAGTTGTACTCTATCCCGAGTCTTGGGGTAGAGTTCTGTGACTCCTTGCTTGCGCTCTTTGTGCGGTGCCGTGGCCCTGTGATGCAACAGGGTTCGCTTTCTTCATACTGGGTGAAGTTAACCAGTGTGTGAATCCATATTATACCGCCATATAGTCCGTCATTACTTAGCAGCAGGTTCCATCTCTGCACGGTGGACCCCGGGCTGCGAACGCACCTTACACTATCTTTCTAATTATTTGGTGCGTTCCGCTAGCCTTAACATTACACTAGCGCCAGGGTCTGGCTAGTAATGATGGACAAACAGCAATCCTTGTGGTACATCCAGCAGCTGGAGGGCAGGTTGGTGGCTCTTGAGCGCACAACCTCAGCTGTGGATGTTACCGCAGTAGCTGTTCAGACTGCTAGCGTGGCTGCAGCAACCTTGTCCACTGCCACCCCAGTTCCGACCCTATCTCGCCTCCCGCTGCCAGAAATTTTCTGGTGATAGTAAATCTTGTAGGGGTTTTGTGAGCCAGTGCTCTATACATCTCGAGCTTCTGGCCGCACGTTTCCCCACAGAGCGGGCTAAGGTGGGATTTATTGTGTCTCTCCTGTTGGACAGGGCGTAGGAGTGAGCTACGCCGCTGTGGGAGCATGGTGATCATGTGGTGCAGAGTGCTCTGTTGTTCCTGAGCACTCTGAAACAGGTCTTTTTAGGACCTCGTGTCACCCATGATATGGCGCTCCAACTGTTGGCATTGACTCAGGGCACGTCCTTGGTCAGCCATTTTGCCATCCACTTTCACACCCTAGTATCTGAGCTGGAGTGGTTGGATAAAGCCCTTGTTCTGATATTTTGGAGGGGGCTGGCTGACCATGTGAAGGACGCTCTGGCCACTAGGGAGATTCCCACCACACTGGAGTTAATAGCTGTGTCCACTCGTATTGACCTCCGTTTTCACGAACTGAGTTTAGAGTGAGCCCAGTGTAGGCAGAGGTTTCGGCTGGCTCCCACCTTTGCCAAACCTTTGGAATCTCCAGTCCAGGCCCCTGAGTCACATGAGGCCATGGTAGTGTCACAAGCGGGATTTAAGTCCCGGACCGCTCGTGCACTCCAGGTTTGTCATGTTTGCCAGCAGTCAGGACATTTTGCCATCAGATGTCCCCAGTGGTCGAGGAAATGTCAGCGTCTAGTGGTAGTTTGTGGTACACTAGACACGGTGGCGTTTGCCTCCAAATTGCCCTTTAAGGGGACAATTACTATAGGCTCATTTACCCACTCGGTAGAGCTCTGCATGGATTCTGGGGCGGAGGGCAATTTTATGTCTTCTGCCTTTGCCCAACGTCACGCAATTTCCCTGGTAATGTTAGCTCAACCAGTATCCGTACGAGTGGTAAATGGGTCAACACTGCCCTCACACATAACACACCAGACCATCCCTTTTTCTCTATCCATGTCACCATCTCATCAGGAAATTATACTGTATCTCTGCTCATTATTCCTGAGGGAATTGATGAGGTCCTGTTAGGGATACCTTGGCTACGGTACCACTCTCCTCATATTGAGTGGTCCACAGGCAGAATTCAGGGATGGGGTGAATCTTGGGGTAGATGTCAGAGGGAAAGCGTTCAGGTTGCTACTACTCAGGTACCCGCAGATCTATCCTCTCTCCCCAAGCAATATTGGCCCTATGCGGACGTGTTCTCCAAAAGAGCTGTGGAGACCTTTCCGCCTCACCGCCCCTATGACTGTCCTATTGACCTCTTGGCTGATGCTGAGCCTCCCCGGGGTCGAGCCTATCTGTTATCTCTCCCGGAGATGGAGGCAATGTCACAGTTCATCCAGGAAAATCTAGCAAGAGGATTCATTAGGAAGTCAGTGTCACCTGCAGGGACTGGGTTCTTCTTGCAGAAGAAAAGTGGGGAACTACGTCAATGCATAAGATTACAGGGGTCTTAACGCCATCACCGTTAAGAAATAAGTATCCTCTGCCCCTGATATCAGAGCTCTTTGATAGGATTCGGGGAGCAAGAGTATTTACAAAATTAGATCTGCGGGGTGCTTACATCCTGATTCGCATCCAGATTACAGGGGTCTTAACGCCATCACCGTTAAGAAATAAGTATCCTCTGCCCCTGATATCAGAGCTCTTTGATAGGCTTCAGGGAGCAAGGGTATTTACAAAATTAGATCTGCGGGGTGCTTACAACCTGATTCGCATCTGTGAGGGGGACGAATGGAAGACGGCTTTTAACACCAGGGATGGGCACTATGAATATCTGGTGATGCCCTTTGGGCTCTGTAATGCCCCAACCGTTTTCCAAGACTTTGTGAAAGACATCTTCCAGCATATGCTCTCCACCTCGGTTGTAGTCTATCTGGATGATATTCTCATCTACTCTCCAGATATTGACTCCCACCGGAGAGATGTTTGCAAAGTTTTCGACCTCTTACGGGCAAATTCCCTCTACGCAAAGTTGGAGAAATGTGTGTTTGAGCAGGAGACCTTACCTTTTCTGGACTATATCATCTCCGCTCAGGGATTGGCTATGGATCCTGCCAAACTACAGGCTTTGATGGACTGGCAGGAACCCCATTCTCTTAAAGCGGTGCAGCACTTTATGGGGTTCATTAATTACTATCGCCAGTTCATTCCACACTTCTCAACTTTGGTAGCTCCCTGGGTTGCCCTCACCAAGAAGGGAGAAAATCCCAAATTGTGGTCTGAGGAGGTCTCCAAGGCCTTTCACTCCATTAAGTCACACTTCCCTAGCGCTCCCCAGGCAAGATGGTTCTTGTTCTTCTCCCGGTTTCATTTCACCCTCCATTTTCTTTCCGGGGAGAAGAACATTCGTGCAGACGCTCTCTCTCGCTCTGTTGTATCATCTGAGGAGGAGGAAGAGGAGCCTTGGCTTATTGTCCCCACGGAGAGCCTGAGAGCTGTGGCCCCGGGTTTGCTAGAGTTTGTGCCTCCGGGCAAGACTTTTGTACCATCCAGTCTGCATCTGGAGGTTCTCTCTTGGGCTCACTCATCCAGGGTGGGTGGACATTTTGGGTCCAAAAGAACATCTGAGCTACTGGCGAGGACATACTGGTGGCCGCATATGGCTCGTGACGTCGCAGACTATGTTCGGGTGTGTGTCTCTCTTGCACCAAGAACAAGTTCCCTCGACAACGACCAGCTGGGTTGCTTAACCCCCTACTGGTGGCAGACAGGCCCTGGGAGATGGTCGGGATGGATTTTGTGATGGGCTTACCCAAGTCTCATAGCTGCTCCATTATTTGTGTGATCACCGACCATTTTTCCAAAATGGTGCACTTGGTGCCTCTTCCATGGCTACCTTCTGCACGGGCTCTGGCAGCGTTGTTTATTAAACATATCTTTCGCCTACACAGTATGCCGGACAAAATTGTCAGTGACCGGGGTCCCTAGTTTGTGTCTCGGTTCTGGAGAGAGCTTTGTCGTCTATTCAGCATTGAGTTGAATCTCTCTTCAGCATATCATCCCGGGACGAATGGCTTGGTAGAGCGGGCCAACCAGACCCTGGTCACATATCTGCGACATTTTGTATCAGCCAGGCAGGATGACTGGGCATCCTTGCTACCGTGGACGGAATTTGCTATAAACAACGCCGTAGTCGACTTCACTGGTCAGACCCCATTCTTCCTTAATTACGGCCTGCTATGACTTATGCACCGGTCCACAGGCATTTTGTTCCATCCCTCGTGGGCAAAGTGTTCCAGTTGTCTCAGGTACGTTTGTGCCTTCTCCAGACTGCAGGCTTCTGCTTCTTCCACAGATTTTCAAAAGGATTTAAGGTACCGTCACACTAAGCGATGCTGCAGCGATACCGACAACGATGCCGATCGCTGCAGCGTCGCTGTTTGGTCGCTGGAGAGCTGTCCAGAACTTTATTTCGTCGCTGGATCTCCCGCTGACATCGCTGGATCGGCGTGAGTGACACCGATCCAGCAATGTCTTCACTGGTAACCAGGGTAAACATCGGGTAACTAAGCGCAGGGCCGCGCTTAGTAACCCGATGTTTACCCTGGTTACCAGCGTAAAAGTAAAAAAAAACAAACACTTCATACTTACCTACCGCTGTCTGTCCCCGGCGCTCAGCTTCTCTGCACTCCTCTGCACTGACTGTGAGCACAGCGGCCGGAAAGCAGAGCGGTGACGTCACCGCTCTGCTTTCCGGCTGACCGACGCTCACAGCCAGTGCAGGAGGAGTGCAGAGAAGCTGAGCGCCGGGGACAGACAATGGTAGGTAAGTATGAAGTGTTTGTTTTTTTTTACTTTTACGCTGGTAACCAGGGTAAACATGGGGTTACTAAGCGCGGCCCTGCGCTTAGTTACCCGATGTTTACCCTGGTTACCAGTGAAGACATTGCTGGATCGGTGTCACACACGCCGATCCAGCGATGTCAGCGGGAGATCCAGCGACGAAATAAAGTTCTGGACTTTCTTCAGCGACCAACGATCTCCCAGCAGGGGCCTGATCGTTGGTCGTTGTCACACATAACGATTTCCTTAACGATATCGTTGCTACATCACAAAAAGCAACGATATCGTTAACGATATCGTTATGTGTGACGGTACCTTTAGATCAGGGCTCATAGAAGCCTCTTCAGATTAGTCCAATACTTTGATCATTATCCTGAGTCATTATCCTGTAGGAGCACTCATGATCTGTGACTCAAGCCAAGCTTTCTGATACTGGGCAGCACAATTTGCAACAGAATGCCTTGATAGTCTAGAGATTTCATTGTACCCTGCACACACTCAAGACACCCACTGCCAGACGCAGCAAAGCAGCCTGAAAAAATATTACCAAGCCTCTACCATGTTTCACAGTAGATACAGTGTTCTTTTCGTTGTATGTTTCATTTTCGTGTTTCGTGTGTGAACATACAGCTGTGAATTGCCAAAAAGCTCCAGTTTTTTTCTCATCTCTCCAAAGGTCCTGCTCCAAGAAGCTTTGTGGCTTCTCAATATACATTTTGATAAATTATAGTCTCACTTTTTTATGATTTGATTTTGTCATGGAAACTCCTTTTCAGGGAGAGTTAATTTGGTGTGAGACACAAGAGGGGGGTCTTCCGATCTGCTGGCGCTTGTCAAATTAGAAAAAGATGCTTTTGGAGGCAACAGCATACACAGGAGTCTCATTCTGTATACAAAGCCTGTCTGACCCATACATACTTACAGAAAAAGGTATGTTTCATTATAAAAAAAAAGATATGTATGTTATTTGCACAAAGGCTGTAGATCATTGATTCTGCTAACTACTCCCAGAACCAGTTTAAACTGGGCTTTAACGTCTTCAGGCATACCAAATGATGGGTTAGCAAAACATTGGCTTATCAGAAAAATACCGCTAAAACATAACATTTATTTAGATCAATTCTTAAATTAGTCAAAAGGAGAAAAAGCAAAAAAAGAAAAGAATATCAAATACAATAAATATTTGGGTATATACAGGTCCTTCTCAAAAAATTAGCATATAGTGTTAAATTTCATTATTTACCATAATGTAATGATTACAATTAAACTTTCATATATTATAGATTCATTATCCACCAACTGAAATTTGTCAGGTCTTTTATTGTTTTAATACTGATGATTTTGGCATACAACTCCTGATAACCCAAAAAACCTGTCTCAATAAATTAGCATATCAAGAAAAGGTTCTCTAAACGACCTATTACCCTAATCTTCTGAATCAACTAATTAACTCTAAACACATGCAAAAGATACCTGAGGCTTTTATAAACTCCCTGCCTGGTTCATTACTCAAAACCCCCATCATGGGTAAGACTAGCGACCTGACAGATGTCAAGAAGGCCATCATTGACACCCTCAAGCAAGAGGGTAAGACCCAGAAAGAAATTTCTCAACAAATAGGCTGTTCCCAGAGTGCTGAATCAAGGCACCTCAATGGTAAGTCTGTTGGAAGGAAACAATGTGGCAGAAAACGCTGTACAACGAGAAGAGGAGACCGGACCCTGAGGAAGATTGTGGAGAAGGACCGATTCCAGACCTTGGGGAACCTGAGGAAGCAGTGGACTGAGTCTGGTGTACAGGAAATGGGCTACAGGTGCCGCATTCCCCAGGTAAAGCCACTTTTGAACCATAAACAGCGGCAGAGGCGCCTGACCTGGGCTACAGAGAAGCAGCACTGGACTGTTGCTAAGTGGTCCCAAGTACTTTTTTCTGATGAAAGCAAATTTTGCATGTCATTCGGAAATCAAGGTGCCAGAGTCTGGAGGAAGACTGGGGAGAAGGAAATGCCAAAATGCCTGAAGTCCAGTGTCAAGTACCCACAGTCAGTGATGGTGTGGGGTGCCATGTCAGCTGCTGGTGTTGGTCCACTGTGTTTCATCAAGGGCAGGGTCAATGCAGCTAGCTATCAGGAGATTTTGGAGCACTTCATGCTTCCATCGGCTGAAATGCTTTATGGAGATGAAGATTTCATTTTTCAGCACGACCTGGCACCTGCTCACAGTGCCAAAACCACTGGTAAATGGTTTACTGACCATGGTATTACTGTGCTCAATTGGCCTGCCAACTCTCCTGACCTGAACCCCATAGAGAATCTGTGGGATATTGTGAAGAGAAAGTTGAGAGACGCAAGACCCAACACTCTGGATGAGCTTAAGGCCGCTATTGAAGCATCCTGGGCCTCCATAACATCTCAGCAGTGTCACAGGCTGATTGCCTCCATGCCACGCCGCATTGAAGCAGTCATTTCTGCCAAAGGATTCCCGACCAAGTATTGAGTGCATAACTGAACATTATTATTTGTTGTTTTTTTTGTTTGTTATTAAAAAACACTTTTATTTGATTGGATGGGTGAAATATGCTAATTTATTGAGACAGGTTTTTTGGGTTATCAGGAGTTGTATGCCAAAATCATCAGTATTAAAACAATAAAAGACCTGACAAATTTCAGTTGGTGGATAATGAATCTATAATATATGAAAGTTTAATTGTAATCATTACATTATGGTAAATAATGAAATTTAACACTATATGCTAATTTTTTGAGAAGGACCTGTATAATTAAAGTGGAATAAACTTTCTTGCCCTGCAGATGCCCTGATTTACACGCATTCCTAGCTGCGGAGGTTGGCACCGTAGCTTATACGCAATGTAGCGCCTCCGCTCACCGATGGCTGTCCCTAATGTTCCTTATTAGAGTCTTAACTAGGTTAATTTATTGCCATCGAAAAAATAGCCAATGATCTAAAATACCACTACCTATGGAAAAACCAATATTATCAGGGTAATTAATGGCCAGAGAATTTATTATTTTTTTTATAAACCCACAATTAATCCAAATTCCCCACAGTTAGTAAAAACATACTATACTAGCAGACAAACCTATACCAGAAGTGATTATACAAAGAAAATAGTTTTAGGTATACAGTCCCCAACATTTGAAAACAAGGCAACACATATTTGAACACCTTACTCAAGTGAATATAATCTTTTAATGTAATACCGCAACAATAGATACCAACGTAAAGATAAACAAGTCAATTTCCCAAAACAATAACGAATCAGATGAAAAACACCTTACTATCCCTCACATTCAGTTAATGGGGTAATGGTACTAGGTCTTTTGGACTTGGGAAGTTTGGTGACCCTGATCAGTGTTACACTTCCCCGTCAGTTGATTCCTGACAAATTTGTGGGCGTTCGCTGTATACATGAAGATGCCAAGGACTACCCCGTGGCCAGAGTAACCATTGGAACAAACTGTGGTATCAAGACCTATGAGGTTGGTGTAGTCAAGGGCTGGCCAGTGAGGAGGATGAGACGTGACCAAGGAGACCAACTGTTAGGACTGGCGGAACGCACCAAGAAAGATGTAATAGATGCGTTCGCAGTCCGGGGTCCACCGTGCAGGTAAAAACCTGCTGCTAGTAAATGGCAGTGTAATATGGCGGTGGAAGCGAACCCGGTAAAACCACAGGTCCGCAATACCGCACTAAAGAGTGCAAGCAAGGAGTCAGCGAACACAACCCCAAGACACAGGATTGAAGTCCGATTAGACCACTTGCTGACACAACACCGCAACAGGGTGTGTTAGGCAACTCTTATAATTAGAGCACCGAAGTGCGAACTGTGCCGTGCTGGCAGGCACCACAAAGCACCCAGACGTGGGTCAGGAAGCGCACTACTGGCGCGTGGCGCCGCACTGGCGGTCACAGCAATAGACGCTGATACGTGTGTGACACGTTGAGAGATTAGTCGGGCGCTAGATAGCAGCCATACTCCATACGCGAACAGTCATACAATAGGGTAGGGGTATTTAATGAACGACTTGCACTCACAACAAACACACGTATTCGTGCGGTCATGCGCAGTTTATATAGCAGCAGCACAGGAAGTGGCTACAGTACCTTTGCCCTTCCAAGACCTGCCAAAAGGACCAATGGAATGTGCTGCAGAGCCTGAGCACATGACCCTCGATCTCCAACGGGAGATCTTACCCTGGACATGCTCAGTACGTGCAGACAAGGACTTAGTCCCAGAGAAGTCCGCTCGCTGCTGACCAGCACTGACTTTAATGGCAGAGACTGGAGAAGCAGCAGTAACTCTCAGAACAGAGTGAGAATGAGCAAGACGCTGGGACCGACGTCTTTGCTGAGCAGACTCCACTGCGGCTGGACAAGAATGGGAGACCGCAGCGGAGGTGGCTTGAGATTCCCCCTGTGCAGAAGCGGGAACTCGACCCCTAACATTACCCCCCCTCCTAGGGCTCCCCCTCCTTGGGCCTCGCTACGTTCGAAGGCAGCAATGAGCTGCGGAGCCTGAATGTGCTCAGCAGGCTCCCAGGATCTATCCTCAGGACTGTAACCCCTCCAATCCACCAAATAAAATTTTTTGCCACGAACCACCTTGTACCCCAAGATAGCGTTAACCTCGTAATCGTCCGTAGACGAACCCGACGTCCCAGTAGATGACTCAGAAAACCGGGACATGTAGACGGGCTTAAGGAGGGACACGTGAAAGGTGTCGGTGATACCTAGGCGTGGAGGAAGGGCCAGACGGTAAACCACAAGATTAACCTGTTCGAGGACCTTAAAAGGACCTAAGTAGCGAGGTGCAAACTTGGTAGACTCAACTCGCAGCCTGATGTTACGGGCGGAGAGCCACACTAAGTCGCCAGGAGCAAAGGTTGGAGCGGGGCGCCGATGTGCGTCGGCGGAGGACCTCATTCTCTCCTTGGAAGCCTGAATGGCATCCTGAGTGCGATCCCAAATGTCCCGTGCCTCCACAGCCCAGTCTGCCACCCTGGAATCGGCGGAAGACACGGGCATGGGCACAGGTACCCGCGGATGCTGACCATAGTTAAGGAGGAATGGAGTCTGTCCAGTGGAATCAGCGACGGCATTGTTAAGAGCAAACTCCGCCCACGGTAGCAAAGATGCCCAGTCATCCTGCTTAGCCGAAACAAAATGTCGCAGATATGTGACCAAGGTCTGGTTGGCTCTCTCTACCAACCCATTCGTCTCGGGATGATAAGCCGAAGAGAGATTCAACTCGATACTGAGAAGACGACAATGCTCTCTCCAGAACCGAGACGCAAACTGGGGACCTCGGTCACTGACAATTTTGTCTGGCATACCGTGAAGACGAAAGATGTGTTTGACAAACAACGCTGCCAAGGCCCGTGCAGAAGGTAACCGGGGAAGAGGCACCAAATGCACCATTTTAGAAAAATGGTCGGTGATTACCCAAATAATGGTACAGCCACGAGACTTGGGCAGACCCACAACAAAATCCATCCCGACCATCTCCCAGGGCCTGTCTGCCACCGGCAGAGGGTATAACAAACCAGCTGGCCATTGTCGGGAAGACTTATTCTTGGCACAAGAGACACATGCCTGAATTTGTTCAGATGATAAGAAGTTTGAAAATCAGGCACAAATTTTGAGGAATAACCTTAAACAACGGGGGTATAATCATAAAAGCATTCGTGAGGGTTACAGACGTGCCAAATTTACATCTCGCAATCAACTTCTGATGAAAAAGAAAAAAGCCCCTCGAGAATCAGAAGAACAAGTGAGATTAATAACTGATTTCAATTCTAGATGGACAGACATCTTACAGATTTGTAAAAAACATTGGTCAGTCTTGAGGGTAGACAAGGATTTGGCCAAACACCTCCCTGAAAATCCATCAATTACATGGAGACGGTCTAAAAACCTCAAAGACATCTTGACCCGGAGCCACTATGTGGCACCTTATCAATCACCTTTTTCAGAGAGGAAGGGCCCACAATGGGGCTGTTTTAAGTGTGGTGACTGTTCGGCCTGTAAATTCGTGGAACGTACAAGTACATTTCACAACAGTGATCTAACTCGGACATATACAATAACCCATCATATCACATGTAAAACCGAAATGGTGATTTATTTTGCATTATGTCCGTGTAATCAAGTCTATATTGGCATGACTACACGCCAATTGAGAGTTAGAATCTTAGAACACGTGAGAGATATTAAAAAGGCCATTCAAGTACAGGATGTAACCACACTTAAGACAGTCCCTAGGCATTTTAAGGCCTTTCACAATAGTGACCCCAGTGGATTTAAAGTTAGAGGTATAGACAGAGTACAGCTAGGTATCAGAGGAGGCAATTATCAAAAAGAATTGTTTAAAAGGGAGACCAAATGGATTATTACCCTTGACACCCTCATACCCAAAGGTCTCAATGAAATGGTGAGCTTCAAATCCTTTCTTTAAACATACGGCGTGATTTTTATTTCTATATGTTGTCTGTCTGTTTTTACTTTATTTTGTGTATTGTTTTTCTTGTTTCAGTAATTTTTTCTTTGTTTATATATGTGTAGTTCCATAGGTTTTTATCTTCTGGTCAGTCTCCCGGGATGTAAAAGATGAATGAATAATGGCCTATTATATGATCCAAACAATGGACTGGAATATATTGGTCATCTGCATCAACATCAACATTTGAACTATTTGGAATGATGTCGTTGGTGGTGTTATGCCATATATGTAGTGTGGTAATAATATTGTGCTCTCTCCCTTCTTTTTATAGATATAGATATTTTTTATAATTATGGATATGCACGTCTGCACTTTTTGACACATATATTATGGTTATGTTATTAGTATATGGGGATGAAAATGTTTGATCCCTATATGTTTTATGTAAAATATGTAGTGCTCTATATATTTTATATTGTAATATAATGGATTCTTTATATATATGCACTGGTATATTTAGTGGGCAATAATATGCATGTATTTTTATACATTTATAATTGTTCACAGTTGTATGTAACATATATTGTCTTGTACTTGCACTATGAGAGATGAGGACAATTAGTGATAAGTCATAGTCCACATTATATATGTGAGCCCTTCTATCCCAGTTTTTAGCTACTAATTAGTGCCACGCCGAGAGAAGTGTAGTTCCCCTATTGGAGTAGTGGCTAGTTGTATATGCAGACTCGTGCGCGTCCCGAGCATGCGCTGTCGCCTCTGTATGTGCGCCGCGCTCAAGAGAGGTATTGCGTAGTCTGGGTTACGGGTCCGGTCAGCTGACCGGATCATGTGACCGGAAGACGTGATCCCTGAGCGCTGCGTGCCATGCTGGGCGACAACATGCCGGATACGCGCCGCTACACCTGCAGACAGTTAGATAATCACCAGTATTATATATATGGACGCCAAAGAGATCATGGGCTACCTCCTGACGAAGCTGCGGAGCCAGCGAAACGCGCGTCGAGGTATCAGTGTGACCGCTATCCTCTGCTGACATGGCTGCAGGTACTGGGCTTAGTTTACTGTAACATGCCGATCTGGTCGCTACTGACCTGTATTGTGGTATTGGGCCTTTTATATATTTGTTACTTAGCTTTTTCTATTTAGATGGATTATGATTTATATGGGCCAAGAATCCATTTATTCACCTTATCAAGCATGTTCTATGGGGCCATTGTAGTATTAGCAGCTACACAGATCCACTAAGTACAGACTAATATGTTAATATATCTTCCCTTTATTAACGTGGATCTGTGATATTTGGATAGGTCACTCTCTGTTTTCTGTTCTTTGTTACTCATTTTATTGCTGAGTCCATGTGTAGTAGCAGGTTTGTCACTGCTGCTCAATATATTCACAGATATTTGCAATTTTGTATGATTATTACTTATGCTATATGATATATGGAATATTTTTGTGTTATATGTTAATAAAGAGTTATACTTTTTATATATTTGGATCGTGTTGTGACTTCACTACCTCAGTTGGTTACATATTGTGCTATGTGAAGAGGATCGAATTTAGTTGTTATAGAGGAATTTGGTTGGTGGTCAATCTTATTTTTTGTCTGTGTTTACAGATGCCTCTAGTATCGATTACATGGACTTTAGAAAACGCGATAAAAATTGGATTACCCAATTAGGAGCATTATTTGGTGAACAAGGGGTAACGGAGACTGAAGATAGAGACGTTAAGGATTTGAAGCTCAACATTAGGGACTTGTTAAAAAAGCGTACTAAATTGTGGTGGAATAAGGTGTCTTTGGAGAACTATTTACAAAAGGATATTATACCTAGGGGTTTAAGAATTCAGATACATCCTACCCTAGACAACAGTGATCCTAATTTTTCTAACAAGTGGGAGGAGTCCCTTAATAAATGTTAACGCACGCTATTGGAACTCCTTATTGGAGTTGACCGCAAGTCATTAGAGAATATTGAAGGGGAAATTGACACCCTAAGAAGTAAAATCCAGAGTGCTTTATCGGTAGAAGATTGCAATAAATTTGACAAAGAACTTGATACAGATTTAATTAAATGGGAGAAAGAGACACAGGAAGTGAAGGTCCGCAAGTTTCAGCGAGACTTACAAGATTATTCGTCAAATAAAATCTACAAGTGACAATATAAACGAAATTATCGTAAATCAGTGTCAAGGTCATCTTCCATTACCTCATTAAGATCAGAGGAATCATGTGGCGAACATTTTTTAGGAAAGCGGGGTGGGCCCAGAGAGGGAAGCAATGTGGAACAACAGACCCACAAACCCGCTACACCATTTCCCTCCATCCAAACACGCAACTTCAGGAAAAACAACAAGAGACCATAAAAAATCTAAAGGTAATTAACCTATCTAATACACAGCTTACTACGGCACAAATGAGGGTGTTGGAAAAGGGGCTTTCATTTTCCCCTTCGGCTAGATTTAATTACTTTACGTTGGTGAAGGATTTGGAACTATTCGCTAGAAAACTCTCGTTTAAAAAATATTTTGCTAATCATTCCAAACAATTGTTTCCAACAGACATTGAGCAACAGGCCCTAGCAGATTTGGAGTCCCTCCTAGAAGAGCAAAGAGCCCTGGGAGATGAACGCTTTCCTACGTACCTGCATGGCCGTTCACAACATTTCCCCCCTACAGGTATTTGTCCTAATGTAGACATCTTTGTAAAATTGGTTAAGGAAGACATCACGTTATTAACTGAAGATGTCTCTAGATATAACCTATCGGCTGTGGAAAATAGGGCTATTCAAGAACTAAAAAAGATGAAACATCTTGTAATCAAACCTGCAGATAAGGGGGGAAATGTTGTGTTATGGCCTGTAGGTATGTACGAGCGTGAAGCTTTCAAGCAACTGTATAACAAACAATGTTATGCTAAATTAGAGAGTAACCCCCTGAATAAATTCAAACGTGAACTGGATAAGATTCTTGTACAGGGTTTTGAACAGGGAATTATCTCCAAAAAAATGTTGGAGGGACTTACTAATAATACACCGACTGTCCCTACCTTCTACCTTACCCCCAAGATTCACAAAGATGCCCGCAACCCACCGGGACGGCCTATAGTCTCTGGGATTGGTGGCCTGTGTGAGGGTGTGTGCCGTTTCATTGATTTTTACTTACAGAAATGTGTTGAGACTTTGCCTTCCTTTATAAGGGACACTTCTGACATTCTCAGGAAATTGAATGAAGTCCAACTGGAACAAGATATGTTCCTTGTCACTTGCGAATCGCTCTACACGTCCATATGTCATGACCATGGGATCATGGCATCGAGGTCCTTCTTGAATATGACTAATTTGGATTTAGATTTGATTAATTTTATTATTGATCTTTTAAAATTTTCATTAAAGCACAATTTTTTTACTTTTAAAGACCGTTTTTTCCTGCAGCTCCAGGGCACAGCTATAGGGGCGACTTGTGCGCCCTCGTATGCAAATCTGTTCCTGGGGCTGTGGGAAAGAGAAACGGTATATAATTTGGAGGACTTTGCTGCCGTGGTCTCATGGTCAAGATATATAGATGACATTTTGTTCATCTGGCAAGGAGCTGAGGATCGGTTGATCTCGTTCCTTGGCGAATTGAACAACAATTCGCTTAATATCAATCTTACTTGGAAATATAGTAAACAATGTGTAGAGTTTTTGGACGTCTCAATTGAGGTTGGTGACAACAGATTTCTAATGACTGATGTTTTTCGTAAGGACACGGCAACAAACGCACTCCTTCATGCAGGGTCATCACATCACCCACAGACTATCAGGTCCGTCCCGGTGGGGCAATTCTTGCGGATGAAACGAATTTGTTCAGATGATAAGAAGTTTGAAAATCAGGCACAAATTTTGAGGAATAACCTTAAACAACGGGGGTATAATCATAAAAGCATTCGTAAGGGTTACAGACGTGCCAAATTTACATCTCGCAATCAACTTCTGATGAAAAAGAAAAAAGCCCCTCGAGAATCAGAAGAACAAGTGAGATTAATAACTGATTTCAATTCTAGATGGACAGACATCTTACAGATTTGTAAAAAACATTGGTCAGTCTTGAGGGTAGACAAGGATTTGGCCAAACACCTCCCTGAAAATCCATCAATTACATGGAGACGGTCTAAAAACCTCAAAGACATCTTGACCCGGAGCCACTATGTGGCACCTTATCAATCACCTTTTTCAGAGAGGAAGGGCCCACAATGGGGCTGTTTTAAGTGTGGTGACTGTTCGGCCTGTAAATTCGTGGAACGTACAAGTACATTTCACAACAGTGATCTAACTCGGACATATACAATAACCCATCATATCACATGTAAAACCGAAATGGTGATTTATTTTGCATTATGTCCGTGTAATCAAGTCTATATTGGCATGACTACACGCCAATTGAGAGTTAGAATCTTAGAACACGTGAGAGATATTAAAAAGGCCATTCAAGTACAGGATGTAACCACACTTAAGACAGTCCCTAGGCATTTTAAGGCCTTTCACAATAGTGACCCCAGTGGATTTAAAGTTAGAGGTATAGACAGAGTACAGCTAGGTATCAGAGGAGGCAATTATCAAAAAGAATTGTTTAAAAGGGAGACCAAATGGATTATTACCCTTGACACCCTCATACCCAAAGGTCTCAATGAAATGGTGAGCTTCAAATCCTTTCTTTAAACATACGGCGTGATTTTTATTTCTATATGTTGTCTGTCTGTTTTTACTTTATTTTGTGTATTGTTTTTCTTGTTTCAGTAATTTTTTCTTTGTTTATATATGTGTAGTTCCATAGGTTTTTATCTTCTGGTCAGTCTCCCGGGATGTAAAAGATGAATGAATAATGGCCTATTATATGATCCAAACAATGGACTGGAATATATTGGTCATCTGCATCAACATCAACATTTGAACTATTTGGAATGATGTTGTTGGTGGTGTTATGCCATATATGTAGTGTGGTAATAATATTGTGCTCTCTCCCTTCTTTTTATAGATATAGATATTTTTTATAATTATGGATATGCACGTCTGCACTTTTTGACGCATATATTATGGTTATGTTATTAGTATATGGGGATGAAAATGTTTGATCCCTATATGTTTTATGTAAAATATGTAGTGCTCTATATATTTTATATTGTAATATAATGGATTCTTTATATATATGCACTGGTATATTTAGTGGGCAATAATATGCATGTATTTTTATACATTTATAATTGTTCACAGTTGTATGTAACATATATTGTCTTGTACTTGCACTATGAGAGATGAGGACAATTAGTGATAAGTCATAGTCCACATTATATATGTGAGCCCTTCTATCCCAGTTTTTAGCTACTAATTAGTGCCACGCCGAGAGAAGTGTAGTTCCCCTATTGGAGTAGTGGCTAGTTGTATATGCAGACTCGTGCGCGTCCCGAGCATGCGCTGTCGCCTCTGTATGTGCGCCGCGCTCAAGAGAGGTATTGCGTAGTCTGGGTTACGGGTCCGGTCAGCTGACCGGATCATGTGACCGGAAGACGTGATCCCTGAGCGCTGCGCGCCATGCAGGGCGACAACATGCCGGATACGCGCCGCTACACCTGCAGACAGTTAGATAATCACCAGTATTATATATATGGACGCCAAAGAGATCATGGGCTACCTCCTGACGAAGCTGCGGAGCCAGCGAAATGCGCGTCGAGGTATCAGTGTGACCGCTATCCTCTGCTGACATGGCTGCAGGTACTGGGCTTAGTTTACTGTAACATGCCGATCTGGTCGCTACTGACCTGTATTGTGGTATTGGGCCTTTTATATATTTGTTACTTAGCTTTTTCTATTTAGATGGATTATGATTTATATGGGCCAAGAATCCATTTATTCACCTTATCAAGCATGTTCTATGGGGCCATTGTAGTATTAGCAGCTACACAGATCCACTAAGTACAGACTAATATGTTAATATATCTTCCCTTTATTAACGTGGATCTGTGATATTTGGATAGGTCACTCTCTGTTTTCTGTTCTTTGTTACTCATTTTATTGCTGAGTCCATGTGTAGTAGCAGGTTTGTCACTGCTGCTCAATATATTCACAGATATTTGCAATTTTGTATGATTATTACTTATGCTATATGATATATGGAATATTTTTGTGTTATATGTTAATAAAGAGTTATACTTTTTATATATTTGGATCGTGTTGTGACTTCACTACCTCAGTTGGTTACATATTGTGCTATGTGAAGAGGATCGAATTTAGTTGTTATAGAGGAATTTGGTTGGTGGTCAATCTTATTGCCTGAACGTAGTCTCCGACGTCACGAACCATATGTGGCCACCAGTACGTCCTCGCCAGTAGCTCAGATGTCCTTTTTGCCCCAAAGTGTCCACCCACTCTGGATGAATGAGCCCAAGCGAGAACCTCCGGACGCAAATTGATGGGAACAAAAGTCTTGCCCGGGGGACAGACTCCAGCGAAACCGGAGCTACAGTTCTCAGACTCTCCGAAGGGACAATGAGCCGAGGCTCGTCCTCCTCCTCCTCCTCAGCTGACACGAAGGAGCGAGAGAGAGCGTCAGCACGAATGTTCTTCTCCCCGGCGAGATAATGTAGGGTAAAGTGGAACCGGGAGAAAAACAAGGACCATCTGGCCTGACGAGAATTCAGCCGCTGGGCTGTTTGTAAATAGACCAAATTCTTGTGATCCGTGAAAACTTGGAATGGGAACTGAGCACCCTCCAAGAGATGTCTCCACTCCGAAAAGGCCAACTTCATTGCCAGCAACTCTCTATCCCCGATGGAGTAATTTCTCCCCGCTGGTGTGAAGGTCTTTGAGAAAAAGAAGCATGGGTGCTTCCGACCCTGAGCATCCTTTTGATAGAGGACTGCTCCAGCACCAACGGATGAGGCATCCACTTCCAAAAGGAATGGCTTACCCACATCGGGACGATGTAAGATAGGAGCACTGGCAAAATGGGACTTTATAGAAGAGAAGGCCTTGGAGACCCCTTCGGACCACGATTTGGGATTCGCTCCCTTCTTGGTGAGGGATACCAAGGGAGCTACCAAAGTTGAGAAGTGGGGAATGAACTGGCAATAGTAATTTATGAACCCCATAAAGCGCTGCACCGCTTTAAGAGAATGGGGTTCCTGCCAGTCCATCACTGCTTGTAGTTTGGCAGGATCCATAGCCAATCCCTGGGCCGAGATGATATAGCCCAGGAAAGGTAAGGACTCCTGTTCAAACACACACTTCTCCAACTTTGCATATAAGGAATTCGCCCGTAAGAGTTCGAAGACTCTGCCAACATCTCTCCGGTGGGAGTCAATATCTGGAGAGAAGATGAGAATATCATCCAGATAGACTACAACCGAGGTGGAAAGCATATCCCGGAAGATATCGTTGACAAAGTCCTGAAAAACGGCTGGGGCATTACAGAGCCCGAAGGGCATCACCAGGTACTCATAGTGCCCATCCCTGGTATTGAAAGCCGTTTTCCATTCGTCCCCCTCACGGATGCGAATTAAGTTGTAGGCACCCCGCAGATCTAGTTTGGTGAATATCTTTGCTCCCCTTAGCCTGTCAAAGAGCTCCGATATCAGGGGCAACGGGTACTTATTTTTAATGGTGATAGCATTGAGACCCCTGTAATCAATGCAAGGACGTAATTCCCCGTTCTTCTTCTGTACGAAGAAGAATCCCGCCCCTGCAAGAGACACTGACCTCCTAATGAATCCTCTTGCCAAATTCTCCTGGATGTATTGAGACATAGCCTCCGTCTCAGGGAGAGAGAGGGGATATACCCTTCCCCGAGGAGGTTCAACTCCAGGCAAGAGGTCAATAGGACAGTCATAGGGGCGATGAGGCGGTAGAGTCTCTGCTGCCTTTTTAGAGAATACATCTGCATAGCACCAATAGTACCTTGGAAGAGATGAAAGGTCTGCGGGTACCTCGGTAGTAGAGACCTGTACACACTCACTCACACACCTGCCCATACAAGACTAACTCCAACCCAATATTCTCCCAGAGGACCACTCAATATGTGGGGAGTGGTAACGGTGCCAGGGTATTCCCAGTAAAATCTCATCCATTCCCTCAGGTAGGACTAGAAGGGAAATAATCTCCTGGTGGGAAGGGGACATGGACAACGAGAATGGAACAGTCTGGTGTGTGATTTGTTGTGGAAGTGTCGACCCATTCACAACTCTAACAGTTACAGGTTTGGCGAGCATAACAAGTGGTACAGCGTGGCGCAGAGCAAAAGCAGAGGACATGAAATTTCCCTCTGCTCCTGAATCCACACAAAGCTCGACTGGTAGAGTGGATGAGTCAAACAGGATTGTCCCTTTAAAGGACAGTTTGGAGGAAAAAGCCGCTGTGTCTAGTGAACCTCCCCCTAAGGTTACTAGACGCGATCGTTTTCCCGACCGCCGTGGACATTTATTAGTGTAATGTCCTCGTTGGTGACAATTTTTACAAACCATGGGTACTCGAGCGGCCTGAGACTTAGGTCCCGCTCGAGAAACCTCCATGGGCTCATGGGAGTCGGACGCCAAAACGGAAGATTCAAGAGGTCTGGCGAAGGTGGGAGCCAGTTTAAACCTCTGCCTACACTGGGTCTGCTCTAACCTTCGTTTTTGAAAACGGAGGTCGATGCGGGTAGATAGAGAAATAAGCTCCTCCAGTGTGGCGGGTATCTCCCTGGTGGCTAAGGCGTCCTTCACGTGGTCTGCCAGTCCCCTCCAGAACACCGGAATTAGAACTTTATCCGACCACTCTAACTCCGAGGCTAGAGTCCGGAACTGGATGGCAAACTGACTGACCACGGACGAACCCTGAGTGATTGTCAATAACTGGAGCGCGGTATCGTGTGTAATACGGGGTCCCAAAAAGACCTGCTTCAGAGCGTCCAGAAAGGGCGGAGCACTCTGTACCACACGGTCATCACGCTCCCAAAGTGGCGTTGCCCACTCCAACGCCCTGCCCAACAAGAGAGATAAAATAAATCCCACTTTCGCCCGTTCCGTAGGGAAACGCGTCGCCAGGAGCTCAAGGTGTATGGAGCACTGGCTTACGAATCCGCGACATTGTTTACTGTCACTAGCAAACTTGTCAGGAAGCGGGAGACGGGATAAAGTCAGGGCAGAGGTGGCAGCGGACAAACTGGCTGCGGCTACACTTGCAGCCTGAACAGCGACAGCAGTGACATCCACAGCTGAGGTTGAACGCTCTAGAGCCGCCAACCTTCCCTCCAGCTGCTGGATGTACCGCTGTAAACGCTGATCGTCTGCCATTTACTAGCCAGACCCTGGCGCTAGTATTCTGTTAGGACTGGCGGAACGCACCAAGAAAGATGTAATAGATGCGTTCGCAGTCCGGGGTCCACCGTGCAGGTAAAAAACCTGCTGCTAGTAAATGGCAGTGTAATATGGCGGTGGAAGCGAACCCGGTAAAACCACAGGTCCGCAATACCGCACTAAAGAGTGCAAGCAAGGAGTCAGCGAACACAACCCCAAGACACAGGATTGAAGTCCGATTAGACCACTTGCTGACACAACACCGCAACAGGGTGTGTTAGGCAACTCTTATAATTAGAGCACCGAAGTGCGAACTGTGCCGTGCTGGCAGGCACCACAAAGCACCCAGACGTGGGTCAGGAAGCGCACTACTGGCGCGTGGCGCCGCACTGGCGGTCACAGCAATAGACGCTGATACATGTGTGACACGTTGAGAGATTAGTCGGGCGCTAGATAGCAGCCATACTCCATACGCGAACAGTCATACAATAGGGTAGGGGTATTTAATGAACGACTTGCACTCACAACAAACACACGTATTCAATAGTAACATAGTAACATAGTAACATAGTTAGTAAGGCCGAAAAAAGACATTTGTCCATCCAGTTCAGCCTATATTCCATCATAATAAATACCCAGATCTACGTCCTTCTACAGAACCTAATAATTGTATGATACAATATTGTTCTGCTCCAGGAAGACATCCAGGCCTCTCTTGAACCCCTCGACTGAGTTCGCCATCACCACCTCCTCAGGCAAGCAATTCCAGATTCTCACTGCCCTAACAGTAAAGAATCCTCTTCTGTGTTGGTAAGACAATAGTAAGACAATACTAGCGCATGGCCGTGCGGTCATGCGCAGTTTATATAGCAGCAGCACAGGAAGTGGCTACAGTACCTTTGCCCTTCCAAGACCTGCCAAAAGGACCAATGGAATGTGCTGCAGAGCCTGAGCACATGACCCTCGATCTCCAACGGGAGATCTTACCCTGGACATGCTCAGTACGTGCAGACAAGGACTTAGTCCCAGAGAAGTCCGCTCGCTGCTGACCAGCACTGACTTTAATGGCAGAGACTGGAGAAGCAGCAGTAACTCTCAGAACAGAGTGAGAATGAGCAAGACGCTGGGACTGATGTCTTTGCTGAGCAGACTCCACTGCGGCTGGACAAGAATGGGAGACCGCAGCGGAGGTGGCTCGAGATTCCCCCTGTGCAGAAGCGGGAACTCGACCCCTAACACCAACCTCCCTGAGTTGAGAATGTCAGGAGAGATCTTTGGGACTGGTCAAATTAGGTACCTTACCATAAAGGGGCATTTGATAATGTTACTCTCTGTAACGGGGTTGCTTAATAACCGGGGGCAGACACCAGGTTCCCACACTTTGTACTCTATGAGGAGTTGTATCGGGTGACTAAACAGTGGGGAAATCAGGAAGCAGCTGTTGGTTCCAGTTCCTGATCGTCAGATAGTTTTAGATAAGGCCCATTTACATGTTTTTGGGGGACATTGGGTTGTAGAAAAAACTCAGGATAGGATAATGCGGAGATTCTACTGCCTGGATGTTACCGGGAGATCCTAAATAGAGGTCCTGGCCCACCTGCCAGGTAACCCCTCCCACTTCTCAGTTCCAAAGTCCACTAGTCCCGTTACCTATTATATAGGTCCTATTTAAAAAAATTGTGGTGGACTTAGTAGGTCCCCTAGTTTAGTCTGCACGAGGACATCAATACATCCTATTGGTCATGGACTTTATGACCCATTACCCAGAGGCTGTACCACTGGAGAACTCATCCACTAAGTGTATAGCTCGAGAGCTTGTACATATTTTTTCCAGGACCGGCCAGCCAAAGGCGATTTTGACAGACCAAGGGACATCCTTCATGAGCAAGTTGATAAAGAGCTGTGTAGATTACCGAGCTGTGAACCTCCGTCTACCATCTGAAGATGGACGGCTTAGTGGAGCGCTTCAAAAAGACCTTAAAGGCTATGCTCAAGAAAGTCATAAAGAAGGATTGTCGAGAATGGGACTGTCTGCTTCTCTTCCTGCTCTTCTTTATTAGGAAAGTACCTCAAGCCTCCACTGGCTTCTCTCCATTCGATCCCCTGTATGGTTGACATCCAAAAAGGCTCTGGGATATTGAAAAAGCATAACATGTGAACTTACTAAAGCCGTGGCGAGATCAGGAATTGCTGGAAATCCCTTGCTTGGGAGTTCATCCTGAAGCCAAAGTGGAGGATGTCATGATTGCGGAGACTCTATCGCCAGCCCAGCGTCATGGGTATGTCAGAAGCTGCAAACAGTCGCACTGCATCTAGCTGCAGAAGATCTCTGTGTTAGGCTTTGCAGACATCTTCTTAACCCTTCTGACTCTTTGAACCAGTGGCAACCTTTCTCCGGTTCTAATTGACATACCTGGAACGGGGTGTTTATACACTCCCAGCCTGCTGATGTGATTTGCCGTTGATATTTCCATTTCCTCTTGTTGAGGCTTGGAGCTATAGCTATATTCTTCTGTGGTGTTGCTGGAGGACTTTTGTGTTACATCTCTGAGTCAAGATAAGTGTTTCCCTTGTTCATCTATCCCAGCTGTCTTTAGTGGTGGGGATCAGATAATGCTCACCCCGTCCTTCCCTAAGCAAGACTTATTGCCAGGGGCAGGCAGGGATTAGGTTCCTGCTCAGTGATAGGTGCAGAAACTATATAGGGATGTTTAGGGCAGACAGTGTGACTTTAGATCTGCCTAGGGTTCTCCACTCCCCCTTTCCCTAGTGTTGGGCTCCCTTCCCCTCATCCCTTCGTGTTGCACTTAGTCTTTCCTATACTGTGCGTGACATTATCACCAGCAGTGCATATTTAAGGAGAGAAAAAAAAACTGATACATGATTTTTCTTTGTGTGTTTTTTTTCCTTTTATCCCTGGCTATGGATCCGGTCGCAAGACTAACAGAACAGCTACGCTGTCTGTCTCTGGAGGTGAATAACCTCCGATATAAGGTTCAGCAGCAGCGACAGCGGTTGCATGTCGCTGATGTTGGGGTCTCTGTAGGTAGGCCGGTCCAACCTGAACCCAAGGTAACCCTCCCAGGCAGGTTTTCCAGAGGAAGAGACAAGTTTTTTTGTGTTTGAGGAAGCTTGCAAACTTTATTTTAAACTTTGTCCTCACTCCTCCAGAAATGAAGAGCAACGAGTCAGTATTGTGGTCTCTCTACTACAGGGAGATCCACAGTCCTGGGCTTTCTCTTTGCTGCAGGATTCAGTTTGTCTCCAGTCTGTGGAGGGATTTTTTATTGGCTCTAGCCATTATCTCTGATGCCCTTGACTGAGTTGACTTGGCTGAGTTCAGGTTGCGTTGCCTTCAGCAAGGGAATTGGTCAGTGGAGATGTATAGCTCCAATTTCTGTAGGTGGGCAACTGATATTAAGTGGAATGACCCAGCTCTCAGAAGATAATTTCTTCAGGGTCTCACTAAAACGGTTGAAAGATGCCTTGGTGGTATATGAAACCCCTGAGTCCCTGAAGGCCACTATGTCATTGGCTATACATGTTGACAGATACCTTCGGGATAGGTGGGTAAGACCACCTTCTCCGCAGCCTCTTTTTCGGGGTATTGCCTCTTTGCCAAGGGAGCAGTCTAGCAGTGAACCTGTACGGGAGAAGATGGAGGAACCCATGCAGTAAATAAGGGTTTGTTCCTAAGGGACAAGCCAAGAATTCATTGTGGAAAGCCTGGAGAAGGAACACATCAGACCCTCATCTTTGTCTGTGGCGGCAAGGTACTTCTTCGTGTAGAAAAAAGTTCCTGTTTAGATTTCTTGGAATTAAATCAAATTACCACCGGAGATCCATACTCCCTTCCTCTGATTCCTGATCTGTTCAGCCAGGTTGTGGGAGCTAAGGCGTTCTTCAAGTTGGATTTAAGGGGCGCTTACAACCTGGTTAGAAATAGAGAAGGGGATTTATGGAAGACGGCGTCAATATCCCTGAGGGTCATTTTGAGAGTCTGGTCATGCCTTTTGGTCTGACCATTGTGCCTGCAGTATTTCAGCATTTCATCAATGATATTTCCCAGCATTTGGTGGGTAGATTTGTGGTGGTCTATCTAGATGATATTTTGGTTTACTCTCCTGGTTTGGAGACACATTGGGGGCATGTTAAACAGGTGCTGAAAATATTAAAAGATAACAAACTATATGCCAAACTAGAAAAATATGTTTTCGCCATTCAGGAGGTTCAGTTTTTGGGGTACCTGTTTTCATCTTTTGGTTTTCGGATGGATCCAGAGAAGATCTGTGCTGTCCTTGAATGGAACTGTCTGGAGAACTTGAAGGCTCTACATTTTTTGGGCTTTACTCATTTTTACTAGTCATTCATCTGTAGTTATTCAGTAATTGTGAAACCCCTTACTGACATGACAAGGAAGAGGGTCGGACTTGTACAAATGGTGGGACAATGCCCTGCAGGCTTTTTTCTCCTTTAAGAGCTATTTTGCAACAGCTCCTATACTTAGTTACCTAATATTTCCAAACCCTTTGTTGAGGAGGTTGATTGTGGAGGTTGATATGTGATATTTTCTTTGGCTGAGTGAAATTATGATGTGGTTAATAGGGAGCTTTTGGCAATTTAGTTGTCATTTGAAGAATGGCGACATTGGTTGGAGGGTTCTGTCCATCCTATTACTGTTATGTGACACAACACTCCGGGATCGCCTTTGCTGGGGTCAAAGGCCACGTGGTTTGTGCATTGAATCTGAGGCGTACAGCAGGTTTTCTGAGCAGGCTGACCTCAGGTCAGATTTATTAACGTGAAAGCAACATAGATAAAACAAAACATAAAAATAAATCCTAGCCTGTCCGGCGCTAACTAAACCAACACGTTGCTATCTCAACAACTGGGGGGCTTCTCCCACCCAGCTAACATCACACAATTCTTGAGCACAGCTCTCACTCACGTTTGTCTCACAGACAGGCAATCTGTGTGCCCCAGGCTGATGCTGGAAACACCCAGCTGGTCATCCTTTATTCCTGCACTTGTTAACCCATTAGCATCCTGAGGATACTGAGTGGCCTAATTCACATAGGACAAATACCTGGGTGAGATATACCTGTCCCCAACTACCACACCGACATGAGTCTTACATGTTATCACTGACCATAAGAACTTGTCATACCTTCAGTCGGTTAAATGTCTCAACCATAGGCAAGCTAGATGGTCCCTGTTTTTTACTAGGTTCAATTTTGTGGTCACTTTCTGTCCAGGGGTTAAAAATGTCAAAGCTGGTGGTGGTGACCATGAGGACCCTGTCCCGATTTTGCAGAAGGAGGTAGTCATTTCGGCATTGTACCTTGAGCTGGAGGGTGACGTGTTGGAGGCCCAGGGGGATGCCCTGGCCTCCTGCCCTCGAGGAAAGTTATTTGTGCCACCAAATTTGCACCGCAAGGTAATTGGGGAACCTCACAACTCTGTGTTTGCTGGTAATCCAGTTGGTAAGGCAACCTCAGACCTCCATTCTCATCATTTTTGATGTCTGGGGTTGCATCAGGATGTGATTGAACAAGTAGCTGCTTGTAGCATCTGCGCACATTTTAAAATATTGCATACAGTCAATCTGGTACCCCTCTTCCACAACCTATTCCTAGTAGACCATGGACACCCTTGTCCATGGATTTTATTACTTACCTACCGGTATATGCAGGCAAGACTGTGGTTGTAGATAGGTTTAGAAAAATGGTCCATTTCGTGGCATTGCCAGCATATCCGAATGCCAGGTGTGGTGTCAGATCACGAGATCCAGATTGTTTCCAAGTTCTGGAGGGTGTTCTGTCCTCGACTGGGGGTGTAGCTGTCCTTTTCCTCTGCCATCCGTCCCCAGACGAATAAACAGACTGAGCGCAATAACCAGAATTTGAAGACCTACCTCAGGTGTTTTGTCTCTGAAAATCAAGAGGATTGGGCATCCTACTTACCGCTGGCAGAATTTGCTATCAATAATCACTGTCAAGAATCTACTGGCAGATCACCATTATATATTATAGCAAATAACAACTGATATGTGCAATATAGCAATATAAAGTGCAGAAAAAAGGGGAAAGGTTGAGTATGACCATGAAGTATACTGGATTGTACTAGTACACGCTCCTTAATGCAATATGTGCAAAGTTATAGCAAATAACAACTTATATGTGCAATATAGCAATATAAAGTGCAAAAAAAGGGGGAAAGGTTAAGTATAACCATGAAGTATACTGAATTGTGCCAGAAAGTGCTATGTGCAAAATTTGTAAGAGTGTGAGAGCAATAAAAAACGCAAAGTGCAAAAAAAACATGCAGGTTTAACTGCTATGAATGGAGTATAAACTGAACCACAATATGTATATAGGCCTATAAGGAGGTTACTAATAATTGGGGCAGTGTAAAATTACACAATACACATTTATGTGCCAATAATAATTATTAAAATCTATCACCATAAGAGCCGAATATAAAGCAGCTAAATTGCCACCATATGGCTCCAATAATGTATATAAGTAGTGGTACTAATCTGCCACTACATGGAGCCAGATATAGATCGGTATAGCCACTCTCCGGTCCAAATACACTCTAGATCAAAGAGACCAGAGGACCGTATACTAATCCAACCAATATGGTACAATGCAGGGGGATGTACTGAGTCTCCAATATACCTGTGAAAGTGGGGTCAGCCGAATCCCAAAGACACGCACCCCGACGCGCGTTTCGGATTACTATCCTTCGTCAGGGGGTGACCACTGTCTCCAATGTACAGCCTTTTATGCGCCTCCAAATCCGAGCGCTGCGGCCCGGATGTAGTTGGCGTATGCGCGGTTACACAGATCAGGAACTTCCGCCGCCCGCGTCATGCCGCCGGACGTACGGGATCAGAGTACCCGACGTCACCCAGCAACAGGAACGCTAAACGACGGAGCTACATCACGGCAACCAGGCATGCGCTCCACCAGGAACCGAGTCTCAGACAGGTGGGCGTATCAGATGAGCCTATCAGTGTCAAAAAATACCGCAATGTCCAACATATGTCTAGCCCTATGTGAGATATAGAATATCTATTGTACCACAGAAATATATAGGCGCGGGCATGAATGTATAGAGAAAAAGGGGTGAAATTATATAATTAAAGAAAAAAAGAGAAAGAATAAATGAAATTATTTGTGATGAATATATACCAATGGCTGGGACAAATATAAAAGGTGCATCAGGCACATAGCCACAAGGAATCGACGATATACCCTCCCACTATATGTCACCCATGCAGGAGTTGCATATGTAAATGCAGCCCGCACATATATAGATATTAAAAAAGTAAAAGAAAAAATAATAAAGGACTTTTTGGTAATATATATGGAGTGGTTAAGATTAATATATGGGGTATGTGCATCAGACATATGGCTACATATATCACTGTATAATATAATGAAAAAAATATCTCATATTCCATAATGCATACATGTATGAATATTAACCGTACAGTGATGCAAAATAACATAAAATATAGCGTATCACATGTTTGTCCGTTATACACATCTGTACATATGCATAATTGTATACAATATTTTACACAGGACATTCAGATAAGATCCGGAAACATCTTAAGCCACCAGCCGCAGCGTCCTGATCCCAACATCCATCACCGGAATGCCATCACAAAGATCAGAAGAAATGGACATAGAGGTAAGTAGACACTAGAGTGATAAAGGATATATGTTACTATGAATGAAAATTACATCATATATTGACTATAAAAGGCTGAAAATATACAGTAGCATAAGTAAAAACTAAAACATGTCATTCTATCCATACTTGCATAGGTATATACTGGTGAACAATTAATATAGAACATGTTCTATATTATTTTGCATCACTGTACGGTTAATATTCATACATGTATGCATTATGGAATATGAGATATTTTTTTCATTATATTATACAGTGATATATGTAGCCATATGTCTGATGCAGATACCCCATATATTAATCTTAACCACTCCATATATATTACCAAAAAGTCCTTTATTATGTTTTCTTTTACTTTTTTAATATCTATATATGTGCGGGTTGCATTTACATATGCAACTCCTGCATGGGTGACATATAGTGGGAGGGTATATCGTCGATTCCTTGTGGCTATGTGCCTGATGCACCTTTTATATTTGTCCCAGCCATTGGTATATATTCATCACAAATAATTTCATTTATTCTTTCTCTTTTTTTCTTTAATTATATAATTTCACCCCTTTTTCTCTATACATTCATGCCCGCGCCTATATATTTCTGTGGTACAATAGTAACATAGTAACATAGTAACATAGTTAGTAAGGCCGAAAAAAGATATTTGTCCATCCAGTTCAGCCTATATTCTATATCTCACATAGGGCTAGACATATGTTGGACATTGCGGTATTTTTTGACACTGATAGGCTCATCTGATACGCCCACCTGTCTGAGACTCGGTTCCTGGTGGAGCGCATGCCTGGTTGCCGTGATGTAGCTCCGTCGTTTAGCGTTCCTGTTGCTGGGTGACGTCGGGTACTCTGATCCCGTACGTCCGGCGGCATGACGCGGGCGGCGGAAGTTCCTGATCTGTGTAACCGCGCATACGCCAACTACATCCGGGCCGCAGCGCTCGGATTTGGAGGCGCATAAAAGGCTGTACATTGGAGACAGTGGTCACCCCCTGACGAAGGATAGTAATCCGAAACGCGCGTCGGGATGCGTGTCTTTGGGATTCGGCTGACCCCACTTTCACAGGTATATTGGAGACTCAGTACATCCCCCTGCATTGTACCATATTGGTTGGATTAGTATACGGTCCTCTGGTCTCTTTGATCTAGAGTGTATTTGGACCGGAGAGTGGCTATACCGATCTATATCTGGCTCCATGTAGTGGCAGATTAGTACCACTACTTATATACATTATTGGAGCCATATGGTGGCAATTTAGCTGCTTTATATTCGGCTCTTATGGTGATAGATTTTAATTATTATTATTGGCACATAAATGTGTATTGTGTAATTTTACACTGCCCCAATTATTAGTAACCTCCTTATAGGCCTATATACATATTGTGGTTCAGTTTATACTCCATTCATAGCAGTTAAACCTGCATTTTTTTTTGCACTTTGCGTTTTTTATTGTTCTCACACTCTTACAAATTTTGCACATAGCACTTTCTGGCACAATTCAGTATACTTCATGGTTATACTTAACCTTTCCCCCTTTTTTTGCACTTTATATTGCTATATTGCACATATAAGTTGTTATTTGCTATAACTTTGCACATATTGCATTAAGGAGCGTGTACTAGTACAATCCAGTATACTTCATGGTCATACTCAACCTTTCCCCTTTTTTCTGCACTTTATATTGCTATATTGCACATATCAGTTGTTATTTGCTATAATATTGCACGTATTGCATTAAGGAGTGTGTACTTGGAATATATGCTGAATTATTTTATTCTTTTGGCTACATGCAAATCCAGCTAACAATAAATGCTATCGTGGGGTGATGTTTGAACCTGTTAATTAAATATAATATAAAAAATTTTTTTAGTGGCTCAGCCTGTACCATTGGTGATATTGATTTTATTATACAAAAAATATTTTCCCATTGTGCGCACATATGTTTTTTATCTGTATTTTCTATTTTAATATTTGCCAAGTATATATAATAAAGGCATTTTAATCTTATTCCTGCTTGGGAGATCTTCTTTGACTTTTCTATGTTGGCTGTGGTTGCTTTCTCGTAGTACGGTGGTGGTTTCCACAATTCTCTCCACAGGACACTAGTCACTGGCACTTGAAATTAAGATTTTATTATTGATTTATTATTTAGCATATAGCAATTAGTGTACCTGTGGTTGTTTCTTAATGTCTTCCATAGGTCTCTGCTCAAGAAGTATGTGGAACCTCTTGAGCCCTCACCCCTACCGTCACCCCCAATAATGGTTGATGGAAATCTCGAGTTTCAGATTTTGAGGATTGTAGATTCTCGCCTCCAATGTTGTTCCCTGTTCCCTACAACACTTGGTGCACTGGAAGGGTTGCAGTCCAGAGGAAAGGATATGGGTCTCGGCATCAGAGGTGAATGTCCCCAGGCTGGTTCGTTCATTTCAAACCTCTTATCCTGAAAAACCTGGTCCTGAGTGTACGGAAGCCACTCATAGAAGGAGGGGGGTACTGTCATGGGTATGTCAGAAGCTGCAATCAGTCACACTGCCTCTAGCTGCAGAAGGTCTCTGTGTTTTCCTTTGTAGATACCTTCTTAACCCTTCTGACGGTTTGACCCAGTGGCAACTTTTCTCCGGCTCTAATTTACATACCTGGACCTGGGTGTTTATAGATTCCCAGCCTGCTGCTGGGAGTTTCCGGTGATATTTCCATTTCCCCCTGTTGAGGCTTGAAGCTATAGCAGTCGGCTATCTTCCTTTGTGGTGCTGTTGGAGGACTTCTGTGTTACATCTCTGAGTATCCTCAAGATAAGTGTTCTCCTCATTAATCTATCGCTGCTGGAGGGGAGTATTAATTATTTGCATTTTAACTAAGATCCTAAAATGATTATGGGAACCTGCCATGCCAGATAATGCTATTTACTTGCAGGCATGTGGTTAATCTGCAGGTAATAGCTTTAGGCTATGTGCCCATGATCTGGACTTTGCAGCGCTTTGGATGCTGCATCCAAAGCATTGCGATCTATTGAAAGCAGGTGAATCTGCATGTGGTCACTCAACCATGTGGATTCCCCACGTCCAGTACATTTTCTATTGATGTAATTTCTGTTATGGAGGCTCACGACAAATTGACATTTAGTGGTCCTGAATGACACGCCACATGTCAGCGTCAGCGTGTGATCCACGGGTGTCTGTGGACGTATAGTGCATGTGGGATTTCTTGAAATCCCATTCACTATGCTGTAACATCTGGCTGCTGCTGTTTTGACGCTGCACAAGTACGCAACGTCAAACTTGCAACTATTACTGATTGTCTGCATGTACCCTTAGAAAGCTTTTCAGCTGCTACAATGACAGCCCAGCAACCGGGAAGAAATTAGCTTTATTCCTACCGGCAGCATTTGACATTCAGTCAGAGATATGGCTTCAATCACTGCTCAGTAGTGTTGAGCGATACCGTCCGATACTTGAAAGTATCGGTATCGGATAGTATCGGCCGATACCCGAAAAGTATCGGATATCGCCGATACCGATATCCGATACCAATAAAAGTCAATGGGACACCAAGTATCGGAAGGTATCCTCTATGGTTCCCAGGGTCTGAAGGAGAGGAAACTCTCCTTCAGGCCCTGGGATCCATATTAATGTGTAAAATAAAGAATTAAAATAAAAAATATTGATGTATTCACCTCTCCGGCGGCCCCTGGACATCACGCGGGTAACCGGCAGGCTTCTTTGTTTAAAATGCGCGCGTCTAGGACCTGAGGAATGACGTCGCGGCTTCTGATTGGTCGCGTGCCGCCCATGTGACCGCGACGCGACCAATCAGAAGCCGCGACGTCATTCCTCAGGCCCTAAATTTCTAGAATGAGGAGTTTAGTGCCTGAGAATGACGTCGCGGCTTCTGATTGGTCGCATCGCGGTCACATGGGCGGCACGCGACCAATCAGAAGCCGCGACGTCATTCCTCAGGTCCTAAACGCGCTCATTCTAGGAATTTAGGGCCTGAGGAATGACGTTGCGGCTTCTGATTGGTCGCGTCGCGGTCACATGGGCGGCACGCGACGAATCAGAATCCGCGACGTCATTCCTCAGGTCCTAGACGCGCGCATTTTAAACAAAGAAGCCTGCCGGTTACCCGCGTGATGTCCAGGGGCCGCCGGAGAGGTGAATATATCAATATTTTTTATTTTAATTCTTTATTTTACACCTCACTATGGATCCGATACCGATACCCGATACCACAAAAGTATCGGATCTCGGTATCGGAATTCCGATACCGCAAGTATCGGCCGATACCCGATACTTGCGGTATCGTAATGCTCAACACTACTGCTCAGTACATGGTGAGCGGCAGATGTAAGCAGTATAGCCAGGTGTGTACTGATGCACTGCATAGCAAGCTGTCAAAGTTTCGGTACATGCTTACAGTCGCCGCTCACCATGTACTGAGCAGTGACTGTAGCCGTGTCTCAGCCTGAGGCTGCCGGGAGGATTCAAGTTAATTTCTTCCCATAGCTGAACTCTCAATGCGGCTGCACAGCTGTAAAACACTATTAACCTGCAGATTAAACCTTTATCTGCAAGTTAATAGCGTTTACACATTATAAATGTAATTTCTATACAATGTGCCTTATTTAAAAGCGTTGTCCAGGCTTGGGGATCAAGCCCGCAGTTTCTCTAAGTAACTGCAGATTTGTAAATCCTCACAGTGTGCAGTGTATGCACTGTCTGAATTCTCTGTGAGCAGGCAGTTGTTTCACCGCAAGTACGTGATTTGCATACCTCCAAACACACTTTGGCTAGACGTGTCTAGCTTCGCTCAGTAAACTTGCATTAAGCGAGGCTGTGCCCAACTAGCTGGAATGTGACCTGGAATACGCCAATCACATACTTGCGGTCACACAACTGCCTGGTTGCTCCTGGAGTATTGCGCACACAGCGCTATTTGAGGGTTCACATGTAGAATTTTGTATCACCCAGAGTGACTACAGGGTTACTCTGTAACCGCCTCTGGACAGCCCCTTTAACTTGTAATAAAAGATATAGGGCCTCATGCATATGTGGATTCGGGCATTCAACAGTACATGTCACATGTGTATGAAGCACAATATCTTTCTCTATTCTTACCTGGCATATGCCTTTAATAAGAGTACAGATTTGTGTAGTGCGGGTGTACTGAGGCTGGTGTGCTCACTGTGATAAGTCAGGACTCTGAGAAAGTCAAGAGCAGCGTGCTGTGGTCATCTGACCTGCGTCTCTATGTATCTCTATGCAATTCAGATGCACACAGCAATTTTTAGGACCTTGAAAAGCTCCACCCTCTGCTCCGCATCTTCTCCGCTCCCTCTGAATCCTTATGCTGGCCGCACCATGGCCGCTCTGCCCTCCCTCCGCCTCCCTCTGAATCCTTATGCTGGCTACACCATGTCCTCTCCACCATCCACTCCGCCTCATTTCTACCACCTCTGAATCCTTATGCTGGCTGCACCATTGCAGCTCTGCCCCATCTGAATCCTTAAGCTGGCTGCCCCATGTCCGCTCCACCCTCCACTCTGCCTCCCCCCACTGAATCTTTCTACTGGCTGCACTATGGCCATTCTGCCTCCTCTCGGCCCCCCTCAGACTCCTCACTACATGCTGCATTGCAACCGGTGCATGCTCCTGAGAGCTGTGACTGCTGGAGCATTCATTCCAGTCTGTTTGCCTGTGCCTGTCCATGGTCCGGACAGGCACAGGCAAAGGGCCGGATGTGGCCTGCAGGCTGCAGTTTGCCCAGCCCTGCTCTAGAACATTGAAACTGCATTACTGCCATAGAAAATGGGGAAAAAAGGAAAAAAGGCTATATAATGTATATATGAAATATTAATCTGCAAAATTGCTATGAAAAATAACAGTAAAAAAGAAGGTACTTAGTGCATAGATTGGCCAATATATGTGAGCCTAACTGCCAACATCAAGGCATCTTTCAAAGTTGGGGCCCTGCTACCTCTCCTGGGCAAAAAGCCTATACTTTATGTGGCAGGAATGGACTAGCTAATAATTTAAAATCACCTGTAGCTGATAGGAGTAGGAGTGCACATGTCCAAAAAGGGTTTGATTACAACCCTTGACCTGATGAAGGGCTACTGACAAATTCCCATGTCCCAGAGTGCCAAGGAAAGCACGGCTTTCTTGACACCTGATGAGTACTTTTAATATAAAGGAATGACTTTCGGACCACAGGGTACCCCAGCGTCCTTCCAGAGGGCCCAGGATCAGATCTTTGCTCCCCATAAGAAGTATGCTACAGCCTACCTCGATGACATAGTGATCTTCAGCTCAGACTGGGGTAGTCATCTACCGAAAGTACAGGTGACACTGTATGCTCTGAGGAAGGCAGGGTTTACCAAAAATCCCAAATATGTGCCATGGGGAAGGAAGAGGCCAAGTACATAGGCTACACTGTTGGTAGAGGATAAATTAAACTACAAGAAAATATGGTCGAGGCAATCTAGAAGTGGTCCTAACTGCATTCCAAGAAGCAGTTTCTTGGTATTGTGGGATATTACTGACGGCTTACCAAAAATTTCGCCATGATTGCTGCCCCACTGACAGATCTCTTTAAAGGCACCAAACTGACGATGGCCAAATGGACGGCTGAAACAGAGATGGCACTCCAGGAGCTGAAGTTGGCCCTATGTAAACAGCCGGTTCTGGTCACACCGGACTTCAATAAAGAATTTGTAGTCAAGACCGATGCTTCAGAAATCGGTTTGGGAGCCATGCTGTCTCTAGAGATAAATGATGAAGAATATCCCATCCTGTTTCTGAGTCATAAGCTCTCTTCCTGTGAGAAAAAATCTGCCATTGGTTAGAAAGAGAGCTTAGCTATCAAATGATCCGTTGATACACTGAAGTATTAGCTACTAGGCCATACATTTAACACTAGAAGTCCCAGAAATTTCGAGCTCCCCCCAGAAGTCCTGAAAGAGGGTCAAATGTCCCTTAAGGCCCCTTCACATTAAGCGACGCTGCAGCGATACCGACAACGATCCGGATCGCTGCAGCGTCGCTGTTTGGTCGCTGGAGAGCTGTCACACAGACCGCTCTCCAGCAACCAACGATGCCGGTAACCAGGGTAAACATCGGGTAACTAAGCGCAGGGCCGCGCTTAGTAACCCGATGTTTACCCTGGTTACCATCCTAAAAGTAAAAAAAAACAAACACTACATACTTACCTAACGCTGTCTGTCCTCCAGCGCTGTGCTCTGCACTCCTCCTGTACTGGCTGTGAGCACAGCGGCCGGAAAGCAGAGCGGTGACGTCACCGCTCTGCTTTCCGGCTGACCGACGCTCACAGACAGTACAGGAGGAGTGCAGAGCACAGCGCTGGAGGACAGACAGCGTTAGGTAAGTATGTAGTGTTTGTTTTTTTTTACTTTTAGGATGGTAACCAGGGTAAACATCGGGTTACTAAGCGCGGCCCATGCGCTTAGTTACCCGATGTTTACCCTGGTTACCAGTGAAGACATCGCTGGATCGGTGTCACACACGCCGATCCAGCGATGTCAGCAGGGAGTCCAGCGACGAAATAAAGTTCTGGACTTTCTTCAGCGACCAACGATCTGCCAGCAGGGGCCTGATCGTTGGTCGCTGTCACACATAACAATTTTATTAACGATATCGTTGCTACGTCACAAAAAGCAACGATATCGTTAACAATATCGTTATGTGTGAAGGTACCTTTAGTCCAAACTGACAACTCTGATGGCTCCAATTAGCATCCTTCCACTTGTAAATGAGGCCATTGCCTGAGGAATCTGCAGGGGGCAATTGTGTTGATCCATCTCAACAAAGGTCTTGTAAGCGAGTCTAAACAAAAGAATGTAAGCTGCTCCTGAGTGTGTCTGCCCACGCCCTTGCCCCCACCTTAGCAAATTTGCATGCAGCCTTTTGTGCTATGGGGGATAAATAGGTGACTGCTTCACCTATTTTGTTCACAGGAAACAAAATGCAGAGAAGGCACACCATTCAACAGGCATTGGAACTGATCCTGAGCAACACCAACCCTTCTGACTCAGATGGAGAAGATAGTCCTTCAACCGGATTTGGACTCTGAGCTGTCTTCAGGCTAGATTTTTCAAATTACCTATTTTTATTTCCTGACTATCTTTTTGCTAGGTTCACATTTGAGAGAATTTCTGTTCCCTGCTAATTTAGCAGGGAACTTAGAAATTTTCTCAGCCTCCGCATGTTCCCCGCATGCGGGAGAGCGGGGAACGCGGTCCCTAGCAACCTGCTGTGTTTACTGGTTACCAGCTACACAGCAGGCTACGGGGAGTGCGATTCACACCCCCGCATCCCCCTCCCCAGGGAACGCATCTTGAGGAGTTCTCTGGGGAGCAAAAGAAACGTTCCTGTGACTACCTCTGTAAGCAGCTGAGTGAATCAACCTACCTGTATACAGTGGGGGAAATAAGTATTTGATCCCTTGCTGATTTTATAAGTTTGCCCACTGACAAAGACATCAACAGTCTATAATTTTAAGGGCAGGTTAATTTTAACATTGAGAAATAGAACATCAAAAATAAAATCCAGAAAATCACATTGTATAAATTATGTAAATGTAATTTACATTTTGCATTTTGCAGTGAGAAATAAGTATTTAATCCGTCTGGCAAACAAGACTTAATACTTGGTGGCAAAACCCTTGTTGGCAAGCACAGCAGTCAGACGATTTTTGTAGTTGATGATGAGGTTTGCGCACATGTCAGGAGGAATTTTGTTCCACTCCTCTTTGCAGATCATCTCTAAATCATTAAAGGGAACCTGTCACCTGAATTTGGCGGGACTGGTTTTGGGTCATATGGGCGGAGTTTTCGGGTGTTTGATTCACTCTTTCCTTACCCGCTGGCTGCATGCTGGCTGCAATATTGGATTGAAGTTCATTCTCTGTCCTCCGTAGTACATGCCTGCACAAGGCAAGATTGCTTTGCACAGGCATGTACTATGGAGGACAGAGAATGAACATCAATCCAATATTGCAGCCAGCATGCAGCCAGCGGGTAAGGAAAGGGTGAATCAAACACCCGAAAACTCCGCCCATATGACCCAAAACCAGTCCCGCCAAATTCAGGTGACAGAGTCCCTTTAAGATATTGAGGCTGTCGCTTGGCAACTTGGAGCTTCAACTCCCTCCATAAGTTTTCTATGGGATTAAGGTTTGGAAACTGGCTAGGCAACTCCATGACCTTAATGTGCTTCATTTGAGCCACTCCTTTGTTGCCTTGGCAGTATGTTTTGGGTCATTGTCATGCTGGAAGACCCAGCCATGACCCATTTTTAATGTTCTGGCAGAGGGAAGGAGGTTGTCACTCAGGATTTTACAATACATGGCTCCATCCATTCTCCCTTTGCTGCGGTGAAGTAGTCCTGAGCCCTTAGCAGAGAAAGACCCCAAAAACATAATGGAGGAGAAGAAATCTCCAGCGTGAAGCTTCATTTCAGTTAAAAAGTCCAATGTTTTATTAATAACAAATTTAAAAATCCAGCATCAAAATTGGAAAGATATGATGACAATGGGGTCCCTAGTGGTCTAAAGTCAATGCGTTTCGACCGTTCAGGTCTTACTCATGGCATAATGTTTCTACCTCCATTCTTGACAGTGGGATGGTGTTCTTTGGGTCATAGGAAGCATTTATCTTCCTCCAAACATGGTCAGTTGAGTTAATGCCTAAGACTTCAATTTTTGTCTGATCTGACCACAACACCTTCTCCCAATCACTCACAGAATCATCCAGGTGTTCATTGGCAAGCTTCAGACAGGCCTGCACATGTGCCTTCTTAAACAGGGGGACTTTGCGAGCACTGCAGGATTTTAAACCTTTACGGCGTAATTTGTTACCAATGATTTTCTTGGTGACTGTGGTGCCAGCTGCCTTGAGCTCTTTAACAAGTCCCCCTGCGTAGTTTTAGGCTGATCTTTCACCTTCCTCATGATCAGGTATACCCCTCGAGGTGAGATTTTGAATGGTGCCCCAGATCGATGTCGATTGACAGTTATTTTGTATTTCTTCCATTTTCTTATTATTGCACCAACAGTTGTCTCCTTCTCATCCAGTGTCTTACTTATGGTTTTGTAGCCCATTCCAGGTTTGTGCAGGTCTATGATCTTGTCCCTGAGATCCTTATAAAGCGCTTTGGTCTTTCCCATGTTGTAGAGGTTAGTCTGACTGAGTAATTGAGTCTGTGGACAGGAGTCATTTTATAAAGGTGACTATGTAAGGCTACGTTCACATTAGCATTGCGCGCCGGTGCGTCGGCGACGCAATGCACAACGCACAAAAAACGCGTGCAAAACGCGCGCAAAAACGCTGCGTTTTGCGACGCGTGCGTCGTTTTTTGACGAAAATCGGACGCACGAAAAATGCAACTTGTTGCATTTTCTTGCGTCCGACGCTAGCGTCGGAAACGACGCACGTGTCGAAAAACGCAACCAAAAAAACGCACGCGTCCCCTATGTTAAACATAGGCTACGTTCACATTAGCGTTGCGCGCCGGTGCGTCGGCGACGCAACGCACAACGCACAAAAAACGCGCGCAAAACGCGCGCAAAAACGCTGCGTTTTGCACGCGTGTGTCGTTTTTTGACGAAAATCGGACGCACGAAAAATGCAACTTGTTGCATTTTCTTGCGTCCGACGCTAGCGTCGGAAACGACGCACGTGTCGAAAAACGCAACCAAAAAAACGCACGCGTCCCCTATGTTAAACATAGGGGTGCGTCGCCGCTGCGTCGCCGACGCAACAGCGACGCACATTAGCGGAACGCTAATGTGAACGTAGCCATAGGGGCGCGTCGCCGCTGCGTCGCCGACGCAACAGCGACGCACATTAGCGAAACGCTAATGTGAACGTAGCCCAAGGCTACTTTCACACTAGCGTTTTCTGCAATCCGTCACAATGCGTCGTTTTGCAGAAAAAACGCATCCTGCAAAAGTGCTTGCAGGATGCGTTTTTTCTCCATAGACTTGTATTGACGACGCATTTGCGACGGATTGCCACACGTTGCATCCGTCGAGCGATGGATGCGTCGTGCTTCTGCGGACCGTCGGGAGCAAAAAACGCTACATGTAACGTTTTTTGCTCCTGACGGACCGCTTTTTCCGACTGTGCATGCGCGGCCGGAACTCCGCCCCCACCTCCCCGCACCTTACAATGGGGCAGCGGATGCGCCGGAGAAATGCATCCGCTGCCTCCATTGTGCAATGCGCTAAACGCTAGCGTCGGAATCTCTCCCCGACGCATTGCGACGGGGAGATTCCGACGCTAGTGTGAAAGTAGCCTAAGACAGCTGTCTTTAATGCAGGTAACGAGTTGATTAGGAGTGTCTACCTGGTCTGTAGGAGCCAGAACTCTTAATGGTTGATAGGGGATCAAATACTTATCTCTCACTGCAAAATGCAAATTTTCTTTCAATGTTAAAACTAATCTACCCTTAAAATTATAGACTGGGCAAACTTACAAAATCAGCAAGGGGTCAAATACTTGACTTCCGCCACTGTGTGTATGTATATATATATATATACATATACATATATATATATATATATATATATATATATATATATATATATACACATACATATAAGCACATTTGAAACCAAAAGTTTGCATACACTACATTAAAAGACACCTATGCATGTTTTTCTCAATATCTGACATAAAATCAGAATAAACCTTTCCTGTTTAGGTCAATTAGGATTACCATAATTATTAATATTTGCCAAATGCCAGAATAATTTTTATTACTTACTGCAAAGTCAAAAGTTTACATACACTATGATTACTATACCTTTAAACAATTCTGAAGAGAATTGTGGACTCACTCATCTGTGCAAACAATTAAATGCAAATACAAACAAGATGGGAATGCCCAGCCATCATACCACTCAGGAAGAAGATGGGTTCTGTGTCCCAGAGATGAACGTGTTTTGGTCCAACATATGCATATCATCCCAAGTACAAAAAGACCTTGGCAGATAATGGCAGAAGCTGGTAAGATTGTGTCAATATCCACAATGAAATTAATACTGTATTAACATGGGGTGAAAGACTACTCTGCCCACGAAGAAGCCATTACTCCAAAAGAAACATAAAAAAGCTAGATTAATGTTTGCAAATGCACACAGGAACAAAGAGCTTCATTTTTGGAGACATGTCCTGTGGTCTGATGAAACTAAAATTGAACTTTTTGGGCATTATGACTATCGTTACGTTTGGGTGAAAAATGGAGAAGCTTGGAAGCCTAAGAACACCATCCCAACTGTGAAACATGGGGATGGCAGCATCATGTTGTGGTTTTATTTTGCTGCAGGAGGGACTTGTGCACTTCACAAAATAGATGGTGTCATCATGAGAAAAGAAGATTATGTGGCAATACTGAAGCAACAACTCAAGACATCAGCCATGATGTTAAAGCTTGGGCAGAAATGTGTTTTTCGAAATGGACAATGACCTGAAGAATAATGCCAAAAATGTTAATAAAGCGGCTTAAGGATAACAAAGTCAATGCTTTGGAGTGGCCATCACAAAGCCTTGATTTCAATCCTATTGAAAATTTATGGGCAAAGCTGAAAAGGCAGGTGCGAGCAAGGCAACATACAAACTTGGATCAGTTACATTAGTATTGTCAGGAATGGGCCCAAATTTCGACCAACTATTGAGAGAAGATTGTGGAAGAATATCCCAAAATTTGACCCAAGTCATTCAGTTTAAGGGCAATGTTACCAAATACTAATGAAATGTATGTAAACTTTTGACTTTGCCGTAAGTAATAAAAATGACTTAAAACATTCTCTCTCTCTCAATATTCTGGCATTTGGCAAATATTAATACTTATGGTAATCCTAATTAGCCTTAAATGGGAAAAGTTTATTTTGATTTCATGTCAGATATTGAGAAAATCATGCATATGTGTCTTTTTATATAGTGTATGGAAACTTCTGGTTTCAACTGTAAATATTTGAGTGTGTGCATGTGTATACAATCGGTGAAATAAGTATTTTAACATGTTTTCTAAGTAAATATATTTCTATAGGTTTATTGACATGAAATTTTAACCAAATGTCGGCAACAACTCATCCAATGCACGAAGGAAAATAAATAAAGCCATAGATGTCCATAAATTAAGTTATGTATAATATTGAGAAATGACACGGGGAAAAAGGATTGAACACATGCACAAAGAGAGGTGCAAAAAACAATGGAAAGTCATGATATCAGCTAAAATCCATTAATAATTTGAAATCAATCCTGCCAAAATATCAGCTGGTTCAACTGATGGCCTATGAAAAGGTATTTCATTAACAAGGTGCCACACAAGAAACAGCTCATAGGGGGTAAAACCAGTGAACTGTCTCAAGACCTATTGTTGCAAAACCTTATTGTTGCAAAACATACCTGATGGTATTGGTTACTGAAGAATATCTAAAGTACTGAAGGTTTCAGTGAGCACTGTTAGGGTCATAATTCGTAAGTGGAACAAACATCATTTCACCATAAACCAGCCACAACCAGGTGCTCGCTGCAAGATTTCAGACAGAAGAATGAAAATAATTATCAGAAGAGTTGTCCAAGAGCCAAGGACTACCTGTGAAGAAATACAGAAAGACCTAGAATTAGCAGGTAATTGTTTCAAATAAAACAATAAGTAATTCACTCAACCGCCATGGCCTGTATGCACGTTCACCATGCAAGACTCCATTGCTGAACAAAATGCACACGACTCACAACTCTATTATCGAGTGTTATGAAAGGCAATTCAGAATCACAATGGACATGGAGGTCAGAGCACATACAGTGAACTGACAATAACCCAAAATAATAGAACGAGCTCTGAGACGTGGGAACTCTGCAGACCGCAATCCCTAAGCCTATCAAACCACACTAAAGGTAGCCGTGGAGCACTCCTGACCAGAACCTAGGCGCCTCGTCACAGCCTGAGAAACTAGCTAATCCTGAAGATAGAAAAATAAGCCTACCTTGCCTCAGAGAAATTCCCCAAAGGAAAAGGCAGCCCCCCACATATAATGACTGTGAGTAAGATGAAAACACAAACATAAAGATGAAACAGATTTAGCAAAGTGAGGCCCGACTAGCTGAACAGAACGAGGATAGGGAAGATAACTTTGCGGTCAGCACAAAAACCTATAAAAAACCACGCAGAGGGGACAAAAAGACCCTCCGCACCGACTAACGGTATGGAGGTGGTCCCTCTGCGTCTCAGAGCTTCCAGCAGGCGAGAAAAACCAATAAAGCAAGCTGGACAGAAAAATAGCAACAAAATAACATAAGCAAAACTTAGCTTTGCAGAGCAGCAGGCCACAGGAATGATCCAGGGAAAAAACAAGTCCCAC
Organism: Ranitomeya imitator; assembly: GCF_032444005.1. Taxonomy (NCBI): domain Eukaryota; kingdom Metazoa; phylum Chordata; class Amphibia; order Anura; family Dendrobatidae; genus Ranitomeya; species Ranitomeya imitator. Next base: position 1,099,682,604 of record NC_091282.1, on the reverse strand, counting down.
ACTGAAACATTGACAGGAAGCATAGATCAAAGCATCAGGTGGAGTTAAGTAGAGAAGAAGCTAATGAGCTCACCAGATCACCTGAGGAAGGAAACTCAGAAGCTGCAGTACCACTTTCCTCCACAAACGGAAGATCCCAGAGAGAATCAGCCGAAGTACCACTTGTGACCACAGGAGTGAACTCTGCCACAGAATTCACAACAATCGAGTGTCTCGGGACCAGGGGCTCCTTCCCTGTCCCTAACGCTAGGAGGTGCCCTAGCTCACCTTTTTCCCTGGGTTACTTCTGAAGATGAAGATGCCGAGGCCATGTACCTAGCCTTAGCTCTTGAATCCACCATCAGTCTGTACCCTTCCCCCACCCAGGGGAGAGGGGAGTAGTAGTGCACCATAGTACAACAACCAGACTAACAAGATAATAAGAACAGGGGTAACCGAAAATACCAAACATGCAAATATACACTTACATGTAGCAGAGGTATGCATCAGGGATGGGGTTAAACTAAAGTAGGAGAAGTAAGGTAATTATTACACTCACAAAACCAAGCAACTGTCACAGATAATTCCACCAACCTTTGACAACAAGAAAGTTAGACTAATTACGGTACGCACAACCACATCATTTGTAAAAATATCAAAAAACCCTTATTGTCACCTCACAAAATACATAAAAACATTTAAAAATACAATACAAAAGTCACACCCCCGCTCATGAGCTTAAATCAAAACATGAGCCCCCTGTAATTACAGAGTAAATAAATGTATGTACAATTACATGCTAGACCCTGTGTGCACCAAAATGCCAACCCTAAATATTATCCATGTTTAGTCCAAGCGGACAACCTGTATATCATAGGCCAATGGATATATAATATCCCTGATTACTGGAACAAAGAGAACACACTGGATAAATATTCTGCAGCTACTGCCTCACTCTTTGACTTCATTGGTTCATTCTCCTCTTTTTCAAAATGGCCAATGCAGAGGCATGGGGTGCGAACTTGAAAGCCTGACCCTTCCCTGCCTTTTTCCTGCTGCAGAATAGAAACAGCAATGTTGTTATCTATGCGGGTCTATTCCACAACTATGGAAAGGCAGGAAGGTGTGGTTCAGACTTCTCACAACATTCCCTGTGTAGTGTGGTGGCCATTTTTTAAAAGCGGATTATGGGTCACCGAATTGGCAGAGGGCGACGGTGGCTGCAGAACATATGGCACAAGGTTTGTGCCTAAATGTATGTTCACATTTTACTTTTGATTTCATAAATGAATGAATAATTATGGGTAACATCTGTATTCAGTAAAGGCAGACTTTTCTACTACTGAAGCAGGAGATGACCATTAGTGTTTTTAATATGTATGGAGGGAGGAACTAGAAGCAAACACAGACATTCTAATGCAAGTTTTTCTGAAATGACAGTCACATTTCTCCATAGAACTTTATAAGCACCAACTGTCATCTATCTCACTAATAGTAAAATCTGTCTTTACTGAAGACTGACTTTACATGTAAATTGAGAATTTTGAGAATAAGTGATCAGATCAGGAGGAGAGAGAAGCACATTTCTCTTACATGATAAGATGTATCGCAAAGTTGCTTATTTTCTTGTTTAATATTGATTTATGAAAAAAAGGAACGAAAAATGCCATTTACATTTAAGTTAAAAAATGGAGGGTTGCTTTGATGTTACACCTTACTAATGGCCTAGCTTAAAGCATGTGTCCCCGTAACAATTTCTCTTTAGAAGTTAAAATCCTGTATGTCTCTTATTGTACTAACAAGTAACTTCAGATTTCTTCTTGAATTTTCCTCTCTGAAGAGACTGCACATAAAGATATGTCTTGTCAAGGTATTGTTCTAGCGGAGATGTTAAACTGCTGTGTGTGCCTGTGCTTTGAATGAAGACATTTTCTATGCAGATATATTTTAAGATTGTTTTAATGGAGAGCTTATAATTTGCATATAAAAGGTCCATCTTTGTGGCAGTATTTCCTCCTGCCTTCTCATCATGATACTGAAATGTATTATGGCGTCCTTCATTTCCTTTGGTAATGAACATACCTTACATCCTATATTAATACAATTTTGCAAAGAGCCATCTCATTTCTTTATCTAAATTCCCTGCTGCTTTTCTCTTGGTTTTAAAGTTTTCTTCTGAACAACAATTATTCTCAAAGTTTTACAACACCTTTAACCCCAATCTAAAGTGAAGAATGCCTCTTGGGTTCCACGAATATTATCTTCATTTTCCACAGAATTTTGGAGAAAGAAGAAAAGAGGCAGAGCGGTGACATGAATATGAGACAGGCCTGTATCTTAGTACTGATTTATCTTAGAGGAGGTCTTCTCTTCATTGCGGCTTTTCACTGAGAACTTTAATGAACTTGTAAAATACACAGATTTGATGCTGCTTTGAATACTATGAGATATATTTGACATAGGAGAAAAGCAATAATTTCAGGATTATCTGCTTAGCCATAGATAGGAATAGCAACAATAACACTAGTCAATTTTTTTGCAGACTGTTCACACTGGTCATGGTTTCCCTTACTTCAAATTTCCATTTTTACCAAATCCATGACAGATCCTATAAATCAATTTTGAGTTTAAATGGTTCTGTGGTGTTAGTTATGGATCTTGTAAAAAATGTAACTTTCTTTAAAGGGAACCTGTCACCCCGGTTTTTCAGTACGAGATAAAAATACTGTTAAATAGGGCCTGAGCTGTACGTTACTATAGTGTATTTTGTGTACCCTGATTCCACCCCTAAGCTGCCAAAATAACTTACCAAAGTCGCCGTTTTACCCTGTCAATCAGGCTGGTCAGGTCAGATGGGCGTGGCGACATCGCTGGTTCTTCCTCCAGATCTTGCATATATTTCCGTTGGTGGCGTAGTGGTTTGTGCATGCCCATCTTCTGAATCCACTGGGCAGGAGAAGAAAAAACGCGCGATAGGCGCTATTTCCCTGGTGATCTGTGGGGGCGGCCATCTTCCTGAGGCCGCGCGTGCGCATATGGACTCCTCTGCTGCCCGGGGCTTCAGGAAAATGGCTGCGGGATGCCACGTGTGCGCAGATGGAGATCGCGGCGGCCATTTTCCTGAAGTTGAGATGCGAACTCGGCTTCAGGATAATGGCCGCCGCGATCTCCATCTGCGCACGCGTGGCATCCCGCAGCCATTTTCCTAAAGTGTTCACAGCAGGCAACCACGCATGAATACTTCAGCTAGGGATAATGGAATTGCACTCAGTTTATATTTTTTTGTTTGCTCAAACTGTGGTCATAATTAAGGAGGAACCCGGTGGAACACAAAGTGAACGAACTGGAGGCACTCTCAGCCACCCAATCTCAAACCACCCACAGGTGGCGTTGCAGACTTCTCAGGAGAAGCAACCTGATAAATGTGAACAACATCCAAGGAATGCTGCAGCTTAGCAAATTAGCTACTTTTCAACAGAATCAGCAGCTGATATTGCAAGACAGAATTGCCATCTATGAAGATTTAGAGGCTCTGTAATTGGAATAAGTAGTTAAATTCTTTAATGAGCTTTAGGACCAACCATAAAGGTAGAGTCAAATTATTTTAAGTACTGTACTCATACAGATACGGCTGCAGAGTATACAGAGGCTTTTGGGCACAGTACCTCCACAGAAGCTATTAACAAATTTAATCCACAGAGCATGTTTCCATATTTATTCTATAGAAGTTGATAAATTTCACACTGAGACAATGGCCCACAGCAACTTAAAGGCACATTTCTCCCACAGATATAGGTTAAAGTATACACAGCAGCTTTTGACAAAGTTCTTCCACAGATATGGGCTAAAGAAAACACAGTGGCTTTTGGCACAGTACTATCTTAGACATGGTTGCCTAAGAGTAGAAAAAAATATGTTTACACACATCACTCCTATTGACGCAGTTGAAGATTCTAAAAACTTTTGGTTACGCATGGTACTATCACAGACATGGGTGCAGGGTATGCATAGAGAGTGTTTTTATAAAACTGTGCACAAGCAATACCTCATACTGTCCCTCACTACGGCTGCGTCCTGTCCCTATGTTAAGCAGAGTAGAAATAAAAACTAAGAATCTTGAACCAGGAGGAACAGATCCAAGTGGAGGAAGAGGTGGACGTGGCGGTATAGGTGGTAGAGGAAGGGCAGCACTGTGGCTCAGTGGTTAGCACTGCAGATTTGCGGCCCTGAGGTCCTGGGTTCAAATCCAACCAAGAGCAAGATTTGTAAGGAGTTTGTGTCTTCTCCCCATGTTTGTGTGGATTTTCTTCGGGTTATTCTGTTTCCTCCCACACTCCAAAGACATATTGATAGGAAAATTAGATTGTGAACACCAATGGGGACAGATCCGATAATGTCTGTAAAGCACTGTGTAAATAATCCGTCACTGTTTTTTTTAATGGTTTTTTATTTTATTTTTTTGTAATTTTTTTTAAATGTAACCTACTTAAAATAACTCAGACTTTACAAAACTAAAACTAGCTATCTAGAACCACGAGGCATGGAGGAAGAGATGGACATGTCGGTATGGGTTGAAGAGGCAAGACAGAACTAATCCATCACTGTTTTTTTTTTCTGCTTTTTTATTTTTGTATTTTTGAAACGTAACTCAGTTGAAGCAACTATATACGAGTTGGCGACTCTAGGTTCAGCACCTGTTCACACTGAGTCTATGTTTGGATGTGCAGGTCAGGTTTTTGAAATGTATTCTCTAGCCTTCTGATCGTGCACTCCGCCTCCTAGATTCAGGTGTTTTAATTACAGCAGGTCAAATACCCCTCCACAGAGAGAGAGAATTTTAGTCTAGTAAGAGGTTTTCACATGTACCCATTCAGATGGAGACGTTTATTCTCAGCGAGGTAAGGCAAGCGTAGGACCTGGTATAAGAGAGATGCCGTAAAGAGGCTACCAGGTACACATAAAATTGGCCATTTTTATGCGCTAAAAGCTCTCATTTTTCATATTTCTAGTGCAGTAATGCAGTTCAAATTTCGTTTTTCAAGTTTGCATGTTTTAGCGCTGCAGTGTGCTGCCTTATTTACTTAACTATATACGAGTTGGCGACTCTAGGTTCAGCACCTGATCACACTGAGTCTATGTTTGGATGTGCAGGTCAGGTTTTTGAAATGTATTCTCTAGCCTTCTGATCGTGCACTCCGCTTTCTAGCTTCAGGTGTTTTAATTACAGCAGGTTCAATACCCCTCCACAGAGAGAGAGAATTTTAGTTTAGTAAGAGGTTTTCACATGTACCCATTCAGATGGAGACGTTTATTCTCAGCGAGGTAAGGCAAGCGTAGGACCTGGTATAACAGAGATGCCGTAAAGAGGCTACCAGGTACACATAAAATTGGACATTTTTATGCGCTAAAAGCTCTCATTTTTCATATTTCTAGTGCAGTAATGCAGTTCAAATTTCGTGTTTTCAAGTTTGCATGTTTTAGCGCTGCAGTGTGCTGCCTTATTTACTTAACTATATACGAGTTGACGACTCTAGGTTCAGCACCTGTTCACACTGAGTCTATGTTTGGATGTGCAGGTCAGGTTTTTGAAATGTATTCTCTAGCCTTCTGATCGTACACTCCGCCTCCTAGCTTCAGGTGTTTTAATTACAGCAGGTCCAATACCCCTCCACAGAGAGAGAGAATTTTAGTCTAGTAAGAGGTTTTCACATGTACCCATTCAGATGGAGACGTTTATTCTCAGCGAGGTAAGGCAAGCGTAGGACATGGTATAAGAGAGATGCCGTAAAGAGGCTACCAGGTACACATAAAATTGGCCATTTTTATGCGCTAAAAGCTCTCATTTTTCATATTTCTAGTGCAGTAATGCAGTTCAAATTTCGTGTTTTCAAGTTTGCATGTTTTTAAAAAACGTACACGCACCTGGTGGAACAAAGCGTCTTTAGAAAAGTACCTAGCGAAAGGTTTAATACCCAGAGGATTAAGGGTGAAGATTATGCCATCCTTTCCCATAGATGATGATAATTTTCGCACCAGATGGGAGGAGGTCTGCAACCTTTGTTCCAGATCCTTTATGGAGCTGTTGATCGGTAATAACAAGAAAGGGCTGGATAAAGCAAAATTACAGCGGTAAAAGACCTTAATCTTTTTGCTCGAAAATTGGTCCTAAAAAAATTGCATGGTAGATCAGAGACAGGCATGGAATGGACTGAACAGGAATTGGAAACCATCGCTACACTGGAAGAATTGAGTGGTGAAAGGGATGAAACAACTAATATAGGTAAGTTTATACCACCCAAACCTAAAAAGTTCCCCCCCATGAATTTATATCCAAACATAGACCTATTTGTCAAATTAGTGTCTAAAGAATTTGAAGAAATTCCTACTAGGATAATAAAGGACAACCTTTCAAGTGATCAGAGAATGGCACTCAAAGAACTAAGAGGTATGAGGGACATAATAATTAAGCCGGCAGATAAAGGGGGGAACATTATCATTCAATCCACCAGAATGTATGAAAGAGAGGCGTTCAGACAGTTGAGAGATACCAGCTGTTACCGAAGACTTACGTATAACCCTACTCTTACCTTCCAGGGTGAACTGCAAGAAATCCTAGAGAAAGCCTTTCAGGAAGGAGTAATTACCAAAGAGCTCAGAACCCACCTAATTCCTGCCTACCCGAAAACGGCATGCATCTATTTCACGCCAAAAATCCATAAAAGCATGGCTGCACCCCCAGGACGCCAGATTGTTTCGGGAAATGGAAGCCTCTGTGAGGTAATTGGGAAATATTTGGATTTTTATTTAAAACCACTTGTATGCAACTTACCCTCATATATCAGAGACACTGGAGATGTTCTCAATAAAATAGAGGGGATACCCATGGAAGAGGACATGTGGCTGGTGTCTTTTGATGTCGAGTCCCTATATACGGCAATACAACATCAATATGGTATTACTGTCGTTGAATCATTCTTACTTGCTTCAGATATTGACAAGAGACTGACTGAGTTTCTCCTTGAATTGCTTAAGTTTGTCCTGGAACACAATTATTTTATGTTCAAAGAAACAATATATGTACAGCAAAGAGGGACAGCTATGGGGGCGGCATTTGCCCCCTCATATGCTAACTTATTCATGGGCAACTGGGAGAGTCAGATATTTTTTGTCAACCCCATTGCGTACATTGAGAAGGTCCTGTTCTGGGTTCGTTTCATTGATGACATTCTAATGATTTGGCAGGGCTCAGAACAGGACCTTCTAGCTTTCCGGGACATCCTAAATGACAACAGTGTCAATATTAAATTGACCTGTAAATACAGTCAAGTTTCATTGGATTTCCTTGATATCCAGATCATTAAAGGGACAAATGGTTTCCTTGAAACTAATGTATTCAGAAAGGAAACGGCAGTAAACTCGCTATTACATGCCTCCTCGTCTCACCCCAAAGCCTTGATCAATGGTATACCAACTGGGCAATTTATAAGAATCAAAAGGATTTGCTCTAATGATCAATTCTTTTCTGAACAGGCTGAGAGTCTCTCATCGAGATTTGAGGATAGAGGCTATTCGAAGCGAAGCATCAAGAGAGGACTTCATAAAGCAGCTAGAATGACGCGTTCAACTTTAATGAAACCTAAGATCAGATCAACAACGGAGCAAAAGGTGAGATTCATATCCACCTATACTGAACAGTGGGACCAGATGAGAGATGTCTTGAAGAAATTTTGGCCACTTCTGCAGACGGATAAAGATTTGATAAATTGCCTGCCAAAATATCCATCCATTACCTACCGGAGATCCAGTAATTTAAAGGATCAATTGGTACATAGCTACTATGCTGGCCCCAAGATAGAGAAGGCATTTGGATCAAAAGGACAGAAGTGGGGCTGCTTTCCCTGCAACAATTGTATTTCATGTCCCAACATTGTCCCAGCTTCAACTTTTAGCTCCAGTGATGGTAAAAAAAACCTTCACTATAACCCAGCATATTACCTGCAACACAGCAGGAGTAGTATACTACGCACAGTGCCCGTGCCCCAAAGTGTATGTGGGACTTACATCTAGAGCATTGAAAATAAGGGTAAGAGAGCACTATAGGGACATTAACAATGCAATGGAAGGAGATGAAGTGACAACATTGAAACCACTGGCAAGACATTTTAAGTCTCACCATGATTGTAATGCCAAGCTCCTAAAAGTGATAGGAATAGACAAAGTGTATGTGGACCAAAGAGGAGGTAATTGGAGGAAGAACCTTGCACAACTGGAAGCTCGCTGGATTTCTAGAGTGAATTCAGTTCAGCCGCTGGGCCTTAATGAGGTGCTTAGCTATGCCCCCTTTCTTTAAGTATTGTTTACTAGTGGTTTTTATTGTATATATGCATGATTTTAATTTTTTTCTCTTTAGTTTTTTTAGCTCCTGATTAGTCCTCTACATTGGATGTTATCGTTTGCAGTGTGTGGCCTACTTTTTTCAGTCCTTCTTTATTCTGAAGCTGGGATGACACTTCTATCAAAAATGCTATTCTTTGAATAATTTCTTATATGTAATTACACTATGCACCATTGAACGTCGTGAGTGGTCTTAGATGCTCATTTTTTATAATCTCTATGAGATAATTTTCACTATGTACAACTGGATGCATTATTAAATGCCTTTGTCTGTAATACATGTATCACTTATTAGCTGTTATAATTTTTGTTTTGTGTGGTAGAAATATATTACTTAGTATGCTGCTTCTTCTGGATACTATGCTAATTTGCATGTATTTATGTACATATGCATATTAATTCTCTGAACATCATTGCATTAACGCATTGTTATCCTTATTTTCACCTATTTTTTATTTATTTATTTTTTCTTATGTAGTAAATTTGCAGCATATACACTTTTTCACTAAATATTATATTTTTATATATTTTTTTCTGACATATATTCATATTATCTTAGTGCCCTGCGTATTATCATTCACATATATTCCCCTCTGGCTTTTATCCTGCATATACTGTACACGCAGGGTTAACATAGTTGTTAGTCACCTCTTACACACACATTCTTTACGCTGCTCTGTACACATAGGCAATGCTTTCTTCTTAGGTCCCAGCTGCACTCCTCCTCCACTTCTGCGGTGAGCGCTGGCATAGACTCCTGGCATCGGGTTGCTGAGGCAACGCGTCTCTCCTGTGGCTTTCTCCTCCCCCCTGCTCTGACGCATCGGGTAGGGGAGAGGACGAGCTCCTTGTGACGCTGGGCGGAAGTGACGTTCGAGCCGGCGTTGTCTGTGCGAGCGCCATTACAAACCGCTGCCACCACTGTCATTTAGCCGCTATATAAACCCATGTACTGGCCACTGTTGTTGAGACTCTCCCCCTGGATGAAGCTTAACCGCGAAACACGTGTCGGGGTCCATCTACTGGTCTGCTGCTATAGGTAAATACATTCCTACCTCCATTTATGCCTTTGCACTTTAGCACAGCATGCATTTTTTGGCTACTATGTGAATAGATATAATAAATCCTACAAAGAAATTACGGAGTATCAAAGAACCCAAACATAACATAAAAAATATAACAAATTTTATTAAATAACATTATCAGAAACAATAATAACAGACATAACATACAAGGGACACATCTAGCACATGTACGGCAGACAACAACCACTGCAAATAACACCACGGGTATCGAAAGGGCAAGAACTATAGATGGTGTATAGGAAGCATATTAATCCATGATACATGTATAGATAAAGTGCATAGTGCTCTTAAAGGACCTATATATACCTCCTCTCTCCGCAAAACATTAATGCAGATCAAACCATAAATAGGTAAATGTAACGGTCATCACTGCTTTGCCCATCTTACCCGAAAAATTGTGGTGCCAGTGTGTGTCCGGCGGCCCCAGGTTATGGCGGAGCGCATTTGTGCGGTTTAGTGGCCGCAGCTGCAGACATGCCCTTATATACCACCCCCGTGAAGCACACAAACACGACCCCCCGAGGAAGCCCACGTGAAACGCGCGTCGGGGCCGCCTGACACACACATGTGCTAGATGTGTCCCTTGTATGTTATGTCTGTTATTATTGTTTCTGATAATGTTATTTAATAAAATTTGTTATATTTT